>NC_057920.1:60865508-61540023 GCF_018873765.1 Telopea speciosissima | reverse complement strand
TCTATTGCCTGTTGCTCTCTATTTTCAACTTGCAGATGGAAGCTTAAGACACTAATGGATCCGGTCGGGCTTAACTTCAACTCAATTTGAAAGTGTAGTGAAACACTTTCTCTCCCAAATTCTAAAATGTTCTGAAATTCTGGTCTTTCGCCTTCTCTGGTACTATGATGTTTCTTCCTGTCCCTTCAAACACCGAGGGAGGGAGATTACGAGAGACCGAAGTTGATGACATCCGTCTGTTCCGAAGCTATTATTGATTTGCTGGACCTGGAACTCTACGCATGTCTTCTTAAAGCGAGTATTACCTATGCTGGGTATTTGTAAGTTGTTCTAATTGTCCTTATCTTTAACTTGTTTCATTACTCTCTCTCTCACCCTTCTTTCTTCTACTGTAATTTTGTCTACTGCAAGATCATTTCAATTACTAGATTACAAATGAGCTGAAGAACCTTGATTTAAAGTCGCAGATTATCTGATCTTCTCTTGATTAACTATATATTAGTCACTGTAGCTCAAATAAACTTTTCACTTGCTAACTTCTTCCTCTGTCTCCTTCTGCAACTAAAATTTGTGGGTTTTCAGTCATTAGCAGTTTGCTCTTTATAGAGAAGAGGAGAAGGATCGCTGAGGCTTTCCCAGAAAGGGTTCAGAAGCTCTGGAATGAATGGGAGCTACGAGTTCTGGTTGTTGTTAGCCTCCTACTACAAGTCATCCTCATCTTCTTCGGCAGCCGTAGAAAGTACAATGTTAGTGACTGGGTGCAGATCACTCTTTGGTTATCTTACTTGTCTGCAGACGCAATAGCAATCACTGCCCTTGGTGCCCTCTCCCACAGTCAAGGAGAGCCTGGCAGCAGTGAACTAACGGCTCTCTGGGCACCATTTCTTCTGTTGCACCTTGGTGGCCCCGACACCATCACTGCCTACTCCTTAGAAGATAATGAATTGTGGCTTAGGCACTTTCTTGGACTATTGCAACAATTTGGTATTGCAATTTATGTTTTGATCAGGTCTTGGGCTTATAGCCGAGTCTCCATTCTTACGGTTTTCATGTTTATCCCTGGAATTGTCAAGTATGGGGAAAGGACATGGGTTCTCAGGTTGGCAAGCAAGGGAAATTTCAGAGAGACTATGCTCGGTTCTCCAGATCCAGGCCCCAATTATGCCAAATTCATGAACGATTATGATTCTAAGCAGGCCAAAGGGTCTCGAGTCACCGTGGGAAGAATTGAAGATTTTCAATTGCAAATGGATGTTGACAACTCACATACCCGAACCGAAGAAGCTCAGCAGAAATCAAATCCGTCATATAGTGCAGGCAACGGATCCAACCTTATCGATGAAGAGATTTTGCCTAAAGCATATAATTTCTTTGAGATATTTAAGCGTCTCTTTGCTGATCTCATCCTAAGTGGTGACGACTGGAAGAAGAGCAGAGTGTTCTTCCAAGACAGTTCATCAAGTACAGCTTTCAAAGTGATTGAGGTGGAACTCGGGTTCATATATGATTTACTTTACTCAAAAGCTGCCTTGGTTTATTCTCTTGTGGGTCTGATTTTGCGTTGCATCAGTATCTTGTCTATAATCACTCTGCTCGTGGTCTTCTGAACTGGTGATAACCATCACTACTCGGATGTTGACATAAACATAACTTACCTCTTGTTCATCGGAGCTTTTGTTCTGGAGATTTATGCCATCTTCATTCTGATTTCCTCTGACTGGGCATTCCTTTGGCTAAGGAAGCACAATGCGCACCGTATTCCACAACTAGTATCAAATGCTTCGAAGAAAAGACTATCTTCCAGGAAAAGGTGGTCTAATTTATTGGCACAATATAATTTCATAAGTGTTTGCGTGAAAGATAAACCACCCAAAATCTTACCTAAAGTTCAGAGGCTCCTCCATGTTGACAAATTACTAGAAAACTACTATTACACATACTCTAAGGAAGTTCTCTTTAAGTCGAAAGAATTGATCTTCAAAGAGCTCAAGAGAAAATCAAGAAAAGTTGCCAAGATTGAGGATATCAAGAATTTGTGCGCAAGTAGAGGTGATGGTGTATTGGAAAACAACAGTCATCTCCGGGATAAGCTTCAGTGGAGTCTGAATGAAGTAGAATTTGACCAAAGCATTCTTCTATGGCACATTGCAACAGATCTCTGCTACGAGTGCGAAAATAATATTTCGCCTTTCACAAAATTGCAACGTGAAACAAGCAAGTTATTATCAGATTATATGTTGTATCTTCTTATAATGTGTCCTTTTATGTTGCCCGAAGGGATTGGCCAGATCAGGTTTCGAGATAGTTGTGCAGAAGCAGAGGTGTTTTTCAAAGAAACAGATTCGAAATTCGACAAAATTAAAGCTTGTGAGAAGTTGCTTGAGGTGAACACAGATATTCTACCGGTCGAAGTGAAAGGAGATAGAAGCAAGTCTGTACTATTTGATGCATGTAGGCTTGCAAAAACTTTACAATCAGTTGAGGGAGAGAAATTCGATAAATGGGAGATAATGAGTCATGTGTGGATCGAGATGATGTCTTATGCTGCAAATCAATGTAGAGGGACTAACCATGCTCAGCAACTTAGACGAGGCGGGGAATTTATCACTCATATATGGCTTCTAATGGCACATCTTGGTATTGCACAACTGTTTCAAATTTCGCAAGGGCATGTGAGAGCCATGTTGATTTCTGGGTAACTAGGCTAGAAGAAGATGTCACTAAATAATTGAGAGTGTACTCCAGTATTTTTTCTTTCCCCTCTTATGTTTCATGTTCAAAAAATATCCGTCGTTATTTGTCCTTAAAGCCAGATTGTGTTATTGTTCTTGTACTTTTACCAACAAACCTAATGAGTTCTTGTACTTATTAAACTTATTGAAACCACGTATAGTTCGTAGGTTAAGATTAAGTTATATATTTAAGTTTGATGGCTTTTTTATGTTCCTTCTTGTTGTTTTTGTTGGATAATTTGATAAAGATAAGTCAATTATCACATCACTGTTAACTTCATCGGATTTAGAATTTAAAATTTAAATAACAAGGATTTAACTATTTACCTATATGACTGAATGCCAATTATTCCATCCATGTAGCAGTGGATGCATTTTTTTTGACAATGCTCAACCATTAAATATAGCAAAGAAGTTGTGTGTGAAAGCAATTTTTTTATCTGGACATGAAATTCCTTCACTGTCATTCAAGAAGAATTGAATAAGTAGCTGCAACTGAATGCTTAGCATGAACTCTATCCTGCTAAAAAAAAAGCATGAATTGAATAAGTAGGTACAACTGAACATTTGAAGATAGGATAGATAGGCACTTCAAGATGGAAATTATAAATTAAAAGGCTAACCAAATGATGTCCCTGACCAAATCAACACACCATGTAAGTCAGTAGAAAGAAAACAGATCCAGTAAACAATAAATAAACAGATTTGGGTATATGCAGCAGACTAGTCAAGAACACTATCCTACAATTCTCCTAGCTACCATCCAAGAAAACACAAGAACACTGAAAAAGATAATGTCAACAGACTGAAGCTACGGAGAGTTTTAAGGGACTCCCAACTATAAAGGGCTTGATCAGAAAAACCAGTCTAAGAGAGAGAGGATAGCCTCCATAAACCATATATCCTGAGTTCTAAACTACTATCGGTGTTTGAGGTACCAGTCCAAGGCACAAGATAGACACCATAGACCATATATCTAGACCAGATATTTCAGTTTCTACCATGAACAAAGAAAAAGCCATGGATTTTATGCAAGGCTTAAACTTTTAACAGTAAAATTTGGTGCTTTTGGAGTTTATTTTCTCACCCATATCTTCAGTTCAGTTTTTCAGGAAGCATTAACAGAAGAGCTATGTTTGATGACTTTGTTGACTGACCTAGACGGCTCCCATTTTGTCAAGAATTATTTCGTTAGTTCTTTATATTAGTGTACCGTTATTTTTTAAAGTCTAATGGAAAGCCTCTTTGGTTAGAGATCCTTCTGTGAGATTTTTCTGAGATAGGTTAAACCTGGACACTTCAGATAATTCTTAAGTTCTTGGAAGAAGCACCCAGTTTATCATTCAGCGTCAATGTGGGCACTATACATGCAGATTAGAACTAGTTATTCTTGTCCTGCATGACCCACAACCCAGAAATCCTTTATGTTGAACATATTACATTTTTAATATGCAGTTGGAAAACTACTAGAATGAATCAATATCAGAAATTACATTAAATTAGTCACATACAGTCTCCAATTTAAAACGATAATCTTAACTGTACTAAAACGAAATAGATAGAAGAGAAGTAACTGAAAAAAAAAAAAGGATCAAAGAGATGTTCGTCTCCCTTAACACTGCAACCAATCAAATTCATTTATCTTCATCACAACAATAGTCCTATAAAGATAATTCTCAATGCATTGACACTGATTCAGGCCCATGGTTTGAGTACCAATGAAATAAAGAAACAGAACAGAAAATACCAAAAGTGAGCTACCTCAACAAAACAAAAAAAAAAACTCGTAGTTTTCTACTCTTGAATGAACATCAAGAACATCTAGAGGAATAATTGAACATTCCATTTAATTGAACACCCAGAACAAAAACTTCAATAGGTAAGTAGAACAAAAAGAAGATGCCAACACCAATTCAGCTGTAAAGTATAGAGAAAACAAATTACTAGTCACATATATAATGACAAATCAAATTTCTTGAAATGCACAAAAAAGAACATAATAAAAACAGAGTTTCTTTAGAAGAAGCAAAAATGCACTTCTTAAAGACCCAAAACTAATGGGAGCAACAACATCGTTGACGCTTCCAGTATGAGAGATAGCACTAAAAGTTGCTCCAAAAAGGTCCTGGTGTCTCACATGTTTTGACAGCTGAGAAGGAGAAGAAGAAACTGGCAGCAACGGAACCGGAGGGAAGACATTCTGCATTGCTTCTCTACATCAATGCAGGTCAAAAACCAGAAGCAAAGGGGGAGGTAAATCCTTCAGTAGCACTTTTGGGCAATGTAGAAGCATTGATGGGGTCAGAAGCTTCAGGATTAGAATTAGAAACTATCAATCAAAGTCTTTCAATTCTAGAATGGAAGTGACATCAATGGCTTCTCCATCTTTGCACAACCATAGATGCATAAATCCTGATTCTTGTGAGCTGCACAGAAGAACCGAATAAAATTCTTCAGAGAAGAAAACAAAACATACAAAATGAAGGGAGAGGTTTTGTGAACAACCAAGATGGAGGTTGCATTGTTCTAGATTCCCTTCAAAAGATATGAGGAAGGACTGAGGAGGGCTTAACAAAGGAAGGGGTTTTCATTGGGAGAAGGGGGAAAGGCAAGAGAGGAGGGACAAGAGGAATAGAAAAAAGAAATATCGTATAGAATATAAGCTAGTTTCTTATAATTTTCTTTTTTCCCAGAAGTATTTGGATATGTTAAAAGAAATATCATATCTCTCCAACACTAGATGCTCGAAAATTAAACCATTTCTTGTCCATTATCTAATGCATTCATCAGGTACATACTCTATGAACAGACTACTGTTTGAGTTAAAATAATACCGCAAGCGTACTGGTCAATCGTAGCTACGGGTCGAACACGAAGAGATATACGCCACTCTATTTAATTAACTTAAAAGTAATGCAAAGTGGACCAAATTAAAGTGTTAAATTAAACTAATTAAACTAATGAAAATTAATGCATCCTAACTCATAAGCATCTAACAAAATTAAGGGATTAAATTGGCGTCCTAACACATGAGCATCTAACCTATCAAACTAACGTAAATTGGAAGGAATAACAAAAACGCAGCCACACTTCATAATCACATAAAAAGAAATAAGGGAATAAAAGTGCATCCACATACCACAACCATATAAAAAAAAATAAAAGAAATAGAGGGAGAAGAAGAAGAAGATAGAGAGAGATAGAGGAGAGGGAGAATGAGATTGAGAGTTTAGATAATAAAACCTTGATGTCCTTGCATGAATGTAACTGAAAAGCTTGAATACTTCATAAACTTACCTTGACCTCCTCTTCTAAATCTTCAAGTCTTGTCATCAACTTAAGAACTTAGACTAGAAGGCTTAAAACCTAAATTAGAATTAAGAAATTACAACCCAATTGAAGACTTAAATTGAAATTAAAGCATAAACTAAACCTATTACAACCATTAAATGAAAATCAAAAAGCAAACTAGAACTTAGAAAAGCCAAAAATCATAACTTAGAAGGAGAAGAAGAAAAGAAATTTTACTAAGTGAATGAACTAAAAATTACACTAAAAACTGAATTAAAATTGAACTAGAAACTAACTAAAAACTGAACTAAAAAATTAACTTCTTACAACCCAAAGGGCAAGGGGTATTTATAGGGGGAAGAGAAGAGAAGGGAGAAGAGGGAAGTGTAGGAGAAATATTCCCTAAGAAAAGAGAATATTCTCTTCTCCTTCCTCTTTTACAATGCCTTGAATCCTAAGAAAAAGAAAAAAATAGAAAGAAGAAGAAGAAAGATTGTTTACATGGCTTCTATTTACAGAAAAGTAAACTTTCAATTCTAACAAGTCTTCCTTTTTTTTGTAGATATCTTCTCAAGCAATAAAATCAAAACATCTTTGATTTTTCAACTTTCCATAGATGAGAATATCTTTCAAAATAAGTCTATCCCAAGTAGAATTTCAGAAGTGCCCTTGAGAAGTTGGAGGAGAGAGAGAGTAAGGGTGATGACTAGGATTCCTTCAAGAATAAATAAAATACCCATTCTGTCTTTCAGGAAACGTGGAGCATGGGGTGCTTATATAGGCCTCACCATTGTGTTCCTTGCGAAAAATCACCCAAAATAGACCCAAATTTCGTCCAATTTGGAGTTCGGGAGCCCAAGATATCTCAAGTTGAAGTTGGACTGTCCAGAACCCTCCAAATGGAATCTTTCGGGTACAAGAAATGTAACTTTTAATAATTCTGTTAAGGCCCCTATAATCTGAAATTTCGCTTCACTTTATCCCCAGCCGACTATCAATAATTACAAATAAACCCCTATAGACCATTTTCGTGCTTCGTTACGGAAACGGCCGTAACTTCTTCGTTTCAACTCGAAATCATGTGCCGTTTAAACCGTTGCGAAGCTGACTCGATGGGCTACACATCCAAGCCATTAACACCTTTAAACAGCTTAAAAACATTTCTTTAGCATCATCTCTTCTATTTTCTCAAGAATTCACCTAAAACCTGAAAAGCATAAGAAAGCACCGAGTAACTCTGTCCAATATGGTAAAATGTATGCTTTATGCCCTAAGATTTCACACATAAATGTGGTCATCAGATTCCCCCACATTTGAATGTTACTTGTCCTCAAGTAAAGCAAAAGAAAAACTAATCTAGAATGCAGAAAATCCTAACTCACTTTCGTAGGAATCACGGTTGCACTTAGCTTGTGCAACAAGCCTTTGAACCCCTAGGTTACCCCTAGTGGACGAGTTGTGTCTCGTGGGTGTTTGCAGTGAATATACACCCAAAATTCAATTGTAAATGAATGCTGCAAATTTTAATCATAGCATAAGTAGGACAGTGTACATAATCCCAAAAAGTGTTCAACTAAAGATCAAGGAGCCAAAGGTTCCCCCACACTTGAATTTTATCACCCCACATCAATTCAAGTAACAAGTATGCATCAAGTTCAAGGGATCTCCTCATATTTTCTAAACACTACTCACCTTCAAGTAAACCCCCCATAGCATCGATGGAACCAAAGACTTAGGCATTGAGTATTGTTGACCATACTTTTTTTTTTCCAGGCCTTAAGGCAAAAGTTTTTTTCTTTCTCAACCACAAACTCTATTTCTACTCCACTACTGTTCTCTGAATGACATGGTGGAGCATACACTAGACACCCAAATACTTGGTAGCTTCGCTTTTTGCATATATCCATAAGACATTGAGACATTGATGCAAGAGTTTTTTTTTTTTTTTTGAGTTTCCTTCCAAGGAATTTCGATCAAGTCACCCTGCTTCATGAGGCACAGTGCCCTGTCTAGTCCCAAGGAATTCCACTTTCTTTTCTATTCCTTGTTTTTTTCTTTTTTTCATTCACTTCCACTTTCATGCCTTGCCTTGCCACAAACAAATTGGTCTCAACTACTAGCCATAAGATCAAAGGGTCCATAAAACACATAGAGGAATCTAGCCATCAAATGAAATAACGCTCATATTTTTCAATTCAATCCCTCTCACCGGATACAAACTAATTACCGTACTTGAAAATGCATTTTTTATTATTTCGCATGCTAGGATACCTAATTCCCTCTTTCTCTCGCTTTGCAATAAAAGAGACATATGCACAAAACCAAACTATTGTCACAATCAAAATTCACCAATTAAGCCCAACATCTCCCCCACACTTAATTCATGCAGTGTCCTCAATGCATGCATAAAAGAAAGAATAAGGACAAGGGAGGAGATGAAGGGGTTTACCAGATATAATCAACAAAGAGGATCATGAAGAGTCATGAGCTCTACAAAAAGTGCTAGGAGCGACAAGAAATCTCAATCCATGGCCAGTAAATGGAGAAATAGCTTGGACCCTGAAAAACACTCGACCATGAATTTTAGTAAAGCGAGAAATAATATGGAAGTTAAGCACAATTGAGAAATATCCAATAGAAAAATCTATCCTCATGGGACAGTGGAAAATGAAGGCATTAAAACTCAGGCCATAAATTCTTCCCTTCTCTCCCATTTGCAATGTAGAACACCTATCATTCTTTGAAAAATCAATCAAAAACGGATCACAATAAGCATAAAAAGGATTATGAATAACCTCATCTAAATAATCATAAAAAATTGGAGGCTTACTCAAATCAATCCTAGCAATACAACTATCCGCTCTTTGCATAACTTGGTTTGCCAAATAAGGATCATGGAAATATGCTTGAAAGGCATTATGACTAACATTGTCCTCCTCAATAAAATCATCAAACCTAGGAGGTTTGGACAAATCAACATGTGAGACAATGGAATCCTCAAAATGACAATTATCTAAGTTTTCCAAAGAGAGAGGGGGATATCGAATTTCCTGGGTTTCTATGTTATCATAAAAATCTGATTCTCAATCAATAAAAACACTAGGCTCACTAAAATAAAAAATTTCAGGAAAAAGTTGGACTTCCCCAGGTAGCTCATCAAATCTTGCTTCACTAATATCCTGAGGAGACTCAATCTCAACAAATAAATCATCATGAAAAACAGCTTGTTGGGAATGACTCTCATTAACCTCAAATTGGGATGGTGAACTTTCAATATCATTAAACTGGGGATGGGGCGGTTCAGGTTGACTAGGTAATGTACCCGTTTCCTCCTCTTGCACCATGGTTATCAGTTGAGAGAGTTGCTTCTCCATGGTATTTTGGCTTGTTGTGAGAAGGTCTATGTATTTCTCAAGCTCATTCAGTCTGGCCTCCTCACCCATGTTTTGAAACTCAAGGGGTTGGTGATATGATTCAAGGAGAGGTGGCCCATTGAGATTTAATGGAGGGTTGGGCATTGGAGGACCAAACTGACAATGATATTGGAAATTGGGTGGTCCAGCTTGGTTATTCCATTGATCCCACGAGAAATAGGGATGATCACTCCACCCGTGATTGTAAGTGCCAAAAGAATTGTATTGAAATTGAGGACTCACATTCTCATCACCATTGCTACCTCTATAAAGATTAGGGCATCCTTCCATAACGTGGATAGTCTGGGGATGTGACCAATCAAAATTTTTCGAAAGCCCATAGTTAGGTTGGGGAGCAAAATTGTACTGGGGTGGTGCAAATTTGTTCTCTATCTCACTACTTTTGGCTTCCCTAATCTGTTTAAACATTTCCTCCAAAATCATGGTTGCCTTAGCATAGGTCCATCTTTCCCCCAAAGTCTTATAAGGAAGTGTATCTCCCATTATTCTAAATTAACCACCTATCCCAAATTGAGGTCTCCCATAAAAAAAAGTTTAAAGAAAAATAAAAGACTAGAAAAAAAATTACTAAAAATAAGAGGGAGCCCAAGGTAGATAATGCATCTATCTCTCAGAAATCGAAACAATGGTTCCAAAGCTGTAAGGTTGCCATATAGGTTGACAGCAAGGGAACCCGTATAGTCTTCACGAGCCACCTACGGGCGACTCCAAATAGATTCTGATGTAGGGTGGAGGACTACTATACGTTTATGTTTCCAACGCTCTCACTATGTCGCTTTCCTGTTATCAAGAGTGATCACCTCCACAGATAAGTCACATGCCAATCCAAACCACCCAACGAATCAAGGGGCACCAAGATTGGCTGGGTTTGGGCATATGAAGGACTTTAGATTGGGTGCACACTATTGAAACAGAAAAGAAACAAGAGGAGGTTTTCAAAAATTTTTTTTTTTTTGTTTTTTTAAAAAAAGAAAGAGGAGAAAGAGAAGAAACTAAAACATTTCAAATTACTTAAAAATCAAAAAAATAAAGTGGTCAATAATCTCCCCGGCAACGGCGCCAAAAACTTGTTTGAGTTAAAATAATACCGCAAGCGTACGGGTCAATCGTAGCTACGGGTCGAACACGAGGAGATATACGCCACTCTATTTAATTAACTTAAAAGTAATGCAAAGTGGACCAAATTAAAGTGTTAAATTAAACTAATTAAACTAATGAAAATTAATGCATCCTAACTCATAAGCATCTAACAAAATTAAGGGATTAAATTGGCATCCTAACACATGAGCATCTAACCTATCAAACTAACGTAAATTGGAAGGAATAACAAAAACGCAGCCACACTTCATAATCACATAAAAAGAAATAAGGGAATAAAAGTGCATCCACATACCACAACCATATAAAAAAAATAAAAGAAATAGAGGGAGAAGAAGAAGAAGATAGAGAGAGATAGAGGAGAGGGAGAATGAGATTGAGAGTTTAGATAATAAAACCTTGATGTCCTTGCATGAATGTAACTGAAAAGCTTGAATACTTCATAAACTTACCTTGATCTCCTCTTCTAAATCTTCAAGTCTTGTCATCAACTTAAGAACTTAGACTAGAAGGTTTAAAACCTAAATTAGAATTAAGAAATTACAACACAATTGAAGACTTAAATTGAAATTAAAGCATAAACTAAACCTATTACAACCATTAAATGAAAATCAAAAAGCAAACTAGAACTTAGAAAAGCCAAAAATCATAACTTAGAAGGAGAAGAAGAAAAGAAATTTTACTAAGTGAATGAACTAAAAATTACACTAAAAACTGAATTAAAATTGAACTAGAAACTAACTAAAAACTGAACTAAAAAATTAACTTCTTACAACCCAAAGGGCAAGGGGTATTTATAAGGAGAAGAGAAGAGAAGGGAGAAGAGGGAAGTGTAGGAGAAATATTCCCTAAGAAAAGAGAATATTCTCTTCTCCCTTCCTCTTTTACAATGCCTTGAATCCTAAGAAAAAGAAAAAAATAGAAAGAAGAAGAAGAGAAGATTGTTTACATGACCTTCTATTTCAGAAAAGTAAACTTTCAATTCTAACAAGTCTTCCTTTTCTTTGTAGATATCTTCTCCAAGCAATAAAATCAAAACATCTTTGATTTTTCAACTTTCCATAGGTGAGAATATCTTTCAAAATAAGTCTATCCCAAGTAGAAATCCAGAAGTGCCCTTGAGAAGTTGGAGGAGAGAGAGAGTAAGGGTGATGACTAGGATTCCTTCAAGAATAAATAAAATACCCATTCTGTCCTTCAGGAAACGTGGAGCATGGGGTGCTTATATGGGCCTCACCATTGTGTTCCTTGCGAAAAATCACCCAAAATAGACCCAAATTTCGTCCAATTTGGAGTTCGGGAGCCCAAGATATCTCAAGTTGAAGTTGGACTGTCCAGAGCCCTCCAAATGGAATCTTTCGGTACAAGAAATGTAACTTTTAATAATTCTGTTAAGGCCCCTGTAATCTGAACTTTCGCTTCACTTTATCCCCAGCCGACTGTCAATAATTACAAATAAACCCCTATAGATCATTTTCGTGCTTCGTTACGGAAACGGCCGTAACTTCTTCGTTTCAACTCGGAATCATGTGCCGTTTAAACCGTTGCAAAGCTGACTCAATGGGCTACACATCCAAGCCATTAACACCTTTAAACAGCTTAAAAACATTTCTTTAGCATTATCTCTTCTATTTTCTCAAGAATTCACCTAAAACCTGAAAAGCATAAGAAAGCACCGAGTAACTCTGTCCAATATGGTAAAATGTATGCTTTATGCCCTAAGATTTCACACATAAATGTGCTCTTCAACTACCAAGAACACAAAAACTATGTCAAAGATTTAAAAATCAGAATCAGGTCAGGTGAATTGTCTAATTCGAGTCAGATATGGTAAACCTCGACCCGGATTTCATCCAATTCTGAAAAAGGTATTTTGACTGAGTCCAACCAAGTTTGACTGAGTCCTGAAAGATTCCAACCGATCCAAATTGGAATAGGATCGGAACCAATGGAGACTGATTTGTTGCCCAATTCAAGTAGCAAAACTTGGCCACTGCTATTTACCTGAATAGTATCTATTTCTTTACTTGTCAGGTAATCAAGAGTGTACTAAGGCATGAACGTATCAGCAGCCATCTGAAGTTTAATATGCAGATTTTTTTTTTATGAAATAGTGAAATCAACTTATACCAAAACAAATGGTTCTGAAAATTATGATTTTAAATGTAAAACAGCGGAAATCTGACTGGACAAATATGTTGGATCGAGGGACAAGTGCAATGTGTAATCAAGGTTTAAAGGTAAGGTTTCATGTTTCCCCTAAGTTTTTTTTTTTCTTGATGAAAAATAAAAAAGGATTAGGAAAAAAAGAAATTACAGCAGTCTGAATAGGAACCACAATATGTATTTACAATCTTAGATAAGCGAGCTCTGTTAGCTAAAGTATGAGCAGGCTTGACTAAATCCCTGTTTACTTTATGAATTATAATAGTATCAAAATAAGAGTAAAGAGAAACAATGTCAAAAGGAGATGGTAGTCTCCATGGCCAGCAATGTGATTGATCCTTTTGGAGCCAAGGTGCCAAGTTCGCAGAATCTGTCCACACGGTTAGGTGCTTGTTGCCTTTTTCTTGCGCTGATCGGATGCCTTGCGCAATTGCCTGTTCGTCTGCCTCATCTGCATTTTCTACAAATCCATAATCATGTGTTATCAAAAATATATCATCACTGACATAGAGAATAGATGCCCACCCGCCTTCCTTAGAATCAACCTTAAAACTTCCATCAGTTAAGAGAATATGACTTCTAGGAGGAACATTCAAATCTGCCAAGGCGATAAGCGAGGGAAGATTTGAAAGATCGGGTTCTCTTTGGGGGAAGAGGGAGTATGATCAGGTGGTCTGGAATTGGATTCAGAAGGTTGATGGATGGTAGTTTCCCCTAAGGTTATATATTTATTACAACAAAGGTTAGGTGGAAACACCAAACAATTAAAACATGAAAGGTGATCTGGTGAAGCCCACCCAAAAGAAAAAAAAATAATAATGTAGAAGCAACTGATAAACAAGGTTTTCTAAATCGAAAAGTGTAAAAAGAGCAGAAGAAAAAGAGAAAGCTGAATTTGAGATAAGCTTTTACTTCCGGAAACATGAACCGATGTACAATTCCCCTGCTTAAATCTCTTACAAAGACCTAAAATTATTCAATTCCCATTCTATCTACAAATTAATTAAAATGGAGCTAAAAGAACTCTAAAAACAAATACACAATGGACTCAATGCTCCTAATTAGACAAGGAAACCTACTAAGATAAAGAGAAACAAAGGTCTGCAAGCTGCAGCATCTACAATTGATAGGTTCATCACGACTTCATCATGGATGATGACAATAGATCAATAGACACTGGGAGTGCAGTCCTTGGACATTAAGAACATGATCTGGAAGACAACTAAATCATTGAATTTTTGCTAAGCCTGAAACTGACATCTTCTCCGAAACCTTGGTATATATGATACCTCTAATCTGTATAATTAGTTGAAATTGATGCTATAGAATGAAACTTTCAAACAATTACCTGGAACATGGTTTAAACACTAGCAACAATGGTGGGTTCCATTTCTCTTGGTACCTGCTGTAAGCAAATTGAGCTAGCCACGTCAGGTCAATATGAATAACATAGATGGCCAAATCAAATGTCTTGGAAAGATGCTAGTTATACGGAGTAATCATTTCAAACAGCATAATGCCAATGGCTTTTTGAGAAATAAATGTATTTGTAAGGAGCCCATTTAAAGTATGCTAAACTATGCAAATACTTTATCTGACATATCTTATAAAAGAAAAGATATATGATTGAATCCCACAGCTAAAATATGAACATTGAACAGTCCATATCGATGCCCCAAAACATAAACTTCAGAATTGGCATACTAACTAGTAAGTTTGACTTGAATTAGCTAGACAATACTCACAAAATGAATTTGGGCTTAGAACTTAGGGGATTATCAGTAGAAAACATTGGCACCCATACAGTTATTCCAAATCAAAGTTAATCATGGTTATTGCAGGTTATTCTCTTATTTTGTAAATTCTATAATTTTGGTGCTTCATAACCTAGATATCAAATCTTCTGGGCAATTTATCTCCGAATTGAATTAAGAATGGTTGAAAAAAGATAGCTTAATAGTTCAAGTGAAAGTCCATGCCATAGATGAATGCCAGAAGTCTATTGTGTAACGACCCTAGTCTCAACAAATCTAGCCGGGCCCATCAAGCCAGACCTGGTCGGGATTGCACAGGAAACCTTCCTATAACATTGCTTTGGCAACAAAATCTATATATAGCGAAAGACTTAAAAGAAATCTCATAATACGATCTTTACATAATATAGAATTAGAGTTCATTAAATTTATACATGTTGGACCATATGGGAATTAACAGATACTAACTATACAGTATCAATACAGTGTTGGGTAATTGTATTACAATTCCTTACAAATAATTGAAACAACACGAATTGCAATACAATAGATTAAGCAGTAGAAACTAGGCTTGACCCTTGGCTGAAATGAGAAGACCAAAACTTGGATTTGATGTAGAACCACACCCGCAACAACTTGAACAAGTTTAAGGTTGAGTCACACTTGTGGTGCTGCCTTTAAGGTAATTGATGCCTCCTACTGCCAAGGAGTGTTCTGCACCACTACCCCAAGATAAAACAACCTCCAACTAGAAGATGAAGCAGTCATTCTAGTCCCTTGAGGGAGCCAAGAGCTTCAACACAGCAACCCTCTAACACACTTAGAAGAAAAGAGAAAGAGAGAGAGAATAATACTCTTAGTAATTGCTAAGTATGGGCATGAACATGTATCCAAAAGATATCTCTTACAAAGCAATTGGTTGGGTTTATATAGGCCCAAGACCAATCATTGCACTCCCTTGAAATTCCCAAGAATAACCATCTACGTATGACCAAATTGAAGAATAAGATTTATGGACATGAATTAGAGATTAATTCCAAATTCATGGTCATTCCCCACTAAGGGTCATGAATGACCTTAAAATTCATTCATTATCCACTAAGACCATAAAGGCCTTAAAACCCCATAAAGGGTCATTCTCCACTAAGGACCATAAAGGCCTTAGTACCCCATAAAGGGGGAGACATCACCTATGACCATGAATTGAGAAATCAATCTCATTCAATATCCTTGACCCACCTTCCCACTCATGATAGTAACCATGAATAGACTTTAGGGTACCCATAGAATGTTACAATCTTTGGAATTACTTCTTTGATCATATGGGTCCCACACCATAACAAAACAATCAAAACATTTTGAAACTTAAAATAAAATAAAATATATATTAAATATATTTTAAATCTAACAATCCCCCACAAGTTTCAAAACGACACGAGACATACATGCTGTGATTGAATTAGACACTATAGGACACATCGTTGTAGGTGTCTTCCGGACTTGAACCTACACTAGGTCTAATGGACCGCGCTACAGAGTAGAGGTGGAGTCAGACTCCTTGAACCTTTTCTCATTGGTGTAGCTGACCGTCCCATCAACCATATCCCATAGGTCGACTCTTGCGCTACCCATCATAAAATCACTTTGGACTTTTGAACCGGCCATATCCCTTATCTTGAACTCGTGAATGTTTTAGAGAACTCGCTTATAAGTTCTCATCGGCGGCGGCCACACTCCCTACATTCACTTAGGTTAGTCACTGGTGTGCACCACAACTGACACACCCCTACATTTCCTAGGATTAGACTAATTAAGAGCTTTACCGCTCAACCTCTTTCTTTGTGGTAGTACTACTTTCACCATCTACAGCTTGGAATGAATATTTATACAAGTAGTAGTACAAAACCGATCAACCGGTGATTTCGTTTGTACCCCTTGAACCTAATTAAGGCATTTAGCCTCTTCACATAGGTAGGGTGTCCATCACATGACCTATGGATTAGGCATTAACCCCATTCCTGTAGATGCACTACACAAGTTCTTGACAGACATAGGCTTTGTGAACATGTCAGCTTGGCTACTTTCTGACTTCACATAATCGATAGCTATCATTCCTTCATCTATGTACTGTCTCACAAGGTTGTGTTTGAGGCGTATGTGCCTCCTCTTACCATTGTATATCCAGTTCTTGGCTAGATGTATAGCCGCTTAGTTATCACAATGTAGTGATACCGATGGTGCCGGTTTTTGTCACAATGGAATACCCGCCATTAAGTTTCTAAGTCATTCGACTTCCGTTCCTGCCTTTTCCAAGGCTATGAACTCAGCTTCCATGGTAGAGCCTGTCCCACAAGATTACTTTGTGGACTTCCATGAGATTACACCGCCTGCTAGTATAAACACATATCCACTAGTAGCTAAGGACTCGTTTGTATCCGAAATCCAATTTGCATCACAATACCCTTCCAAAACCGCTGGTTTACCACTATAGTGTAAACTATAGTTTATAGTGCCTTTTAGGTACTTTAGTAACCTATCAACCGCGCTCTAATGTTTCTTACTTGGATTATGAGTATGTTGACTCAACTTTCCTACCGCAAGGGCAATATCTGGACTCGTATAATTCATTAGATATGTGACCGAACCAATAATTTGAGCATATCTTTTTTGATTCACTGGTTCACTTAGGTTCCTTTTCAAGTGACACCCCATATCATAAGGTGATTTAACCGCTGAAACTTCATAGTACCCATACTTTGTAAGTATGTTTTCTGCATAACGGGCTTGGGATAATGTAATATGATTTTCTTGCTTGGTGATTTTGATCCCAATGATCATATCAGCCTCCCCTAAGTCTTTTGTATCGAAACTAGACATCAAAAATTTTTTAGCTTGATTAACCATTTTCAAGTTTGTTCCCATTATGAGCATATCATCTACATATAGTAGTATGAATACACCCCTACCACCATGAAACCTGCTATATAAGCATCTTTCAGCTTCGTTTACAATGAACCCATTTGAAATTAGAACCTTGTCCAATTTTTTATGCCATTGCTTCGGTGCTTACTTCAATCCATATAAGGATTCCGAAGTTTGTAAACCTTTCGCTCTTGGCCAATTACAACACAACCTTCTGGTTGTTTTATGTAAATTTCCTCCTCTAAGTCCCCATTAAGAAATGCCGTTTTCACATCCATTTGATGGATGATCAGGTTATATATTGACGTCATTGTCAACATAACCCTTATCGTGACAATTCTAGACACCGGGGCAAATATGTCACAGCAATTAATATTATGCTTTTGCCTAAAACCTTTGACAACAAGTCTGGCCTTGAAACGATCAAGTGACCCATCACTTTTTAATTTCTTTTGAAATATCCACTTGGTTTCTAAAGTTTTGGATCCGAATGGTAAATCCACTAATTCTCAAGTGTTATTCGCCAAGATTGAATCTAATTCACTCTTGATTGCCTCTTTCCAAAAGACGGCATCCAGTGATGTAATAGCCTCTTTGTATGTAAGAGGATTCTTGTCTACTAAATAGACAAGCCACTCATCATCTGTATATTTGGGTCTTTTGAGTCGCATGCTCATTCTAGGCCGACTTTCTTCATCATTACTCAATTCTTGATTGATAACCCTTTCATTTGATTCAATTTCCCCATTAGTCAATTGACTATCCTTACTTATAGGTAAGATGGACTTGAAGGAAAATAAATTTTTAAAAAACTCAACGTCTCTTGATTCTATGATGCTATTTGGTTTAATAACATCATCCATGGCTTTGATCACCATGAACTAGTATGCCGTACTATTTGTAGCATAACCCAAAAACACACAATCACATGTTTTTTGTCCCAATTTTTTTTTCTTGGAATCGGATAACAACACCTTAGCCAAACAACCCCAAACCCGAAGATGTTTTAGACTTGGTTTCCTACCAAACCATTTCTCAAATGGAACCATACCAGTCTTGCTATGTGGGATTCTATTTGATAGATAACATGCCGATAACATGGCTTCCCCCTACATATCAAGTGGTACACCTGAACTCAATAACATAGAGTTCATCATCTCTTTAAGAGACCTATTTTTCCTTTCGGGAACCCCATTTGATTCCGGTTGGTATGGAGCGATTGTTTCATGGATAATTCCATTTTTCTCACAAAATTTATTAAGGTTAAAGTACTCAGCTCCTCTATCGGTTTTAAGTCTTTTAACCTTTTTACCAAATTGATTTTCAACTTCCATTTTGTAAGACATAAACGTCTTTCCGGCCTCATCCTTTGATTTGAGTAAATATACCATGGTATATCTAGAGTGGTCATCTATGAAAGTTATGACATAGTTGTTTCCTCCCCTAGACTCATATGACTTGTAGTCACATAAGTCACTATGGATTAATTCCAAGAGATCACTCTTCCTATCCATAGTCTTGTGAGGCTTTTTGGTTAACTTTGCATTTACACAAGTTATACACTTGTTCACGGGGGGTTCCACCTTATCGGTGATCATGCTTAACCTGCATAGTTTGGTGATATATTTCACACTACTATGACCCAACCTACCATGCCACAAATAAAAAAAGTTAGAAGAGACAATCATGTAAACAGAAGAAGTACTAGTTTTCTCAATTACAATATTTCCAACACTTAGTACAAACAACCCCTCACTAAGGTATCCCTTCCCCACAAAAATATTATGTTTAGTGATAGCCGCCTTATCACTTTCAAAAGCTAATTTCATTCCTACTTTATTAAGAAAAGGAACTGAAATTAAATTACGCCTAATATCCGACACATGAAGAACATTGGTGAGAACCATAGTCTTCCCTGAAGTGAGTTTCAAAGTCACTTTTCCTTTTCCCATAACAGGAGCAGTTTGAGAATTCCCCATAAATACCTTTTCATCCTCTGTATTCATGGAATAAGAGGAAAACATCTTCAGATCACCACAAATATGTCTTGTGGCACCGGTATCCCATACCAAATCTTTTGATTTTTCAACCAAATTTGCTTCTGTGACCATAGCAATAAAGACGTTATCTTCAACTAGGTTCACCTTTTCAGAATTTTTCTTCCTGAACCGACAACTTTCTTAAAGTGTCCTAGCTTACCACACACAAAACAAGTAAGTTTCTTCTTCTTGAAAGAAGGCTCATCATTGTCTTGACGATTCTTCCTTTTCTTGTTTTATTTGTTGGTCTCTACAAAGTTCGCTTTTAGGCGTCTTTCCCCAAGGTCTTTTTCACCCTTGTCCTTGTGCCGGTTCTTCTCCTCAATTTTGATCCTTACAATCAATTGGTCTAGAGTCAACTCCGTCTTCTTGTGTTTCATAGACGCCTTAAAGGCATCCCAAGAAGATGGAAGCTTTTCAATCAAGGCACCGGTCACAAATTCTTCCGGTAGAACCATCTTTTCCTTTGTCAGCTTTTCAACCAAAATTTGAAATTGATCAATTTGGTTTGAGACGGTGTCACTATCTTTCATAGCAAAGTTTAGAAAGTTAGCCACCAAATACTTCCTTGAACCAGCATCCTCAAGAGAATGCTTTTTTACCAACGCATTCCAAATCGAACATGCATACTCCAAAGAACTATACACATGGTATAGGTCATTTGATAATGCATTCAAAATCCGATTCTTGCACTGGTAATCCGCTTGAATCCAAGCTACCCTTTTGCCCTCATTTTCAGGATCATTACTTTTTTTCGACATGGGTTCAGTCAAGACAAATACCACCCCAATTTGGGCTAATGCAAACAACATCATTTGCCTCCATCGTTTGAAGTTTTAACCTCCAAACTGTTTAATCTTGTCAAATTCAGAGATAATCCTCATCTTACCCAAATTCGGGATAAGCTCTGTCATCGATGGGATAACATTGGTGGAAATTGAGTCAACGGTAGGGAAAAGAGGAATCTCCTTACCATTGCGGCTAACAGGAACTCCGCCTTCTTGGTTGTTGATTGCTCCTTCAATACTGGTGTTTGAAGGATTTTCTTCATTGGCAGCTCCATCAGCGGTGTTGTTGCTCGAAGCATCACCCTTGTTGCTTACAACTCCAAGATCAGCCATGAGATCTTATAAACTCAATTACCTTAAACTTGTTGGGTAATTGTATTACAATTCTTTACAAATAATTGAAACAACACGAATTGTAATACAATAGATTAAGCAGTAGAAACTAGGCTTGACCTTTGGCTGAAATGAGAAGACCAAAGCTTGAATTTGATGTAGAACCACACCCGCAATAACTTGAACAAGCTTGAGGTTGAGTCACACTTGTGGTGCTGCCTTTAAGGTAATTGATGCCTCCTACTTCCAAGGAGTGTTCTGCACCACTACCCCAAGATAAAACAACCTCCAACTAGAAGATGAAGCAGTCCTTTTAGTCCCTTGAAGGAGCCAAGAGCTTCAACACAGCAACCCTCTAACACACTTAGAAGAAAAGAGAAAGAGAGAGAGAATAATACTCTTAGTAATTGCTAAGTATGTGCATGAACATGTATCCAAAAGATATTTCTTACAAAGCAATTGGTTGGGTTTATATAGGCCCAAGACCAATCATTGCACTCCCTTGGAATTCCCAAGAATAACCATCCACTTATGACCAAATTGAAGAATAAGATTTATGGACATGAATTGGAGGTTAATTCCAAATTCATGGTCATTCCCCACTAAGGGTCATGAATGACCTTAAAATTCATTTATTCTCCACTAAGACCATAAAGGCCTTAAAACATCATAAATGGTCATTCTCCACTAAGGACCATAAATGCCTTAATACCCCATAAAGGGAGAGACATCACCTATGGCCATGAATTGAAAAATCAATCTCATTCAATATCCTTGACCCACCTTCCCACTCATGATACTGACCATGCATAGACTTTAGGGTACCCATAGAATGTTACAACCTTTGGAATTACTTCTTTGATCACATGGGTCCCACACCATAACAAAGCAATCAAAACATTTTGAAACTTAAAATAAAATAAAATATATATTAAATATATTTTAAATCTAACATACAGTACCATAATTACATTTTGATTTCGGTTTAAAACATCCACAAGGGCTTAGGAGCATGTCGTTACTTAAGTACATTCATCCTTCACATGTACTAAACTTTATATATATACAAAAGAAGTCCACTTGGTCTCATATATATAACGAAACATATGCATATTCCAAATCCTTCAAACTATTAAAACAGTAGTCATCAAGCATCATCCATTCTAGCAACGCCCTTGCGCTTATCGGACTTTCTGTCATCTGTAGAAAAATTTTAACAATAGAGCGATGAGCTTAAAAGCACAGTGAGTGATACTATAGTAACTATGCTATCATGCATATCATAAGCATAACCATACATATGCATTCATCATTCACACACACATGATTCTCTTATTTGTATGGCAGTCTATTACTTAAAAATGATTCCATTTCATTTATAAAAAATGAGGCTTTACCATTCGGCATGACCATGATATGTGTCTGACTGTCTCATCTCAAGCCCACAAAGAATGAGGCATTCCACCCGAAGGTGAAGAATATTTCTTTTATTCAAACTCATCTCAAGTCCACAAGCGAAGAGGCATTCCGCTGGCTAGGCAAAGCATTCTACCCGAAGGTAAGGCATCTCCAGTGTTGATAGGCATTCGATTAATGCTCCAACGAAGCATCCCACTATAAAGTGAGATACATTCCTTTGAGCCTCACCCAACATACCACCCCTGTTGGGATGGGTTACAAATTGTCATAAATATCATTCATTCATTTCATTTCCATGGCAAGTTCATAAACAATGCATTACACTACGACATCATCATTTATTCTCATGCCAATACATCAACACATGGCATAGCATTCATACTACACAGTTCGTTCACGTTCACATACCCAGTGCACAAGGCTCCCGCGCTTAGCAGGAGCACATAATTACATTACATCATATCATGTACATTTATGCAATCAAATACATAAACCATCGATTAGTATAGTCCCTTTCATCTTTGATTCTTAAATAATCCACAAGTCTTCAAGGTACAACGATCACGTGGGAGGTCCTGCATTAAGGTAACTATTGAACACACAATGCATATGGCAAAGTCTGTGTATTAATTGTCTTTATTGTCAACACAGTGCATGTTGTTGTATTTAGCACAATGCATCTTGGTGCAATGGTAATGGCAAAGTACCATGATAATCCAAGGCAATTAAAGAGGATAGTACATTACAGGAAACATTCTGGATGAGTTGGCAGATGAGTTAGTAGACTTCTAGTAGTACAGACAGTGACTGAACAGTGTTCCCAGCATCCCTAGTAGTTCTTACAACATTCATAGTAGCATTGATAGCATTACAGGGGTTTGGCAGTATATACAGAGGTCCCATAGTGATTGGGAGTCATTCAGAGGCAATTCTATCATTTACAGGCATGATACTGCATGTACAATGTACAATATAACTTACCAAGAAAATGGTGAGTTGGTAGTGCATATGACAACATCCTTGGTAGTCTGGCAGGATGGATGTGACCACATAGTATGATCTAACATACGTACATATAGCACAATATTAGTAGCCAATGCGAGAAGAGGTGGTGGGTGGGCTCGGAAAGGCTCACAAGTGACATGACAATGTCGGGAGTGTATTGGTGAGGTGGTACAACGTTTATGAGTGATGTGGCAATATCAGAGATGTTTGATAGGTATTATGTGAGTTTTGTCCAATTTTGGACGTAAGGAGTGATATTTATCATCGTCACGAGTATGGTTCTGTAAACTGCTCTAAAAAAAACTTTAAAAAGATTATTTTATGAGCTAGATACCTTTTCTGGGCTCCTGGTTGGTCTTGTGTACCAAATTCTAGTACTTCAACATGAGTAATTTTCCAACGGCAGATATTGAGCCCCATCGGCAGATGCCCATCGGGTGGCAGTGGGAAAAGCGCGCATAAGCATGTGATACATGGTACAAAAGATTCTATTGTCATGTTATTGATTGGTCAAGCGTATGGAAATTCTACATGCAACAACACACTGGATCAAAGCCATTTTCATGTGCGCTGCGAACATACAATACACTGCATTGAGATTCTATTTGATAGGCACAGAGGCCTCGAGCTCAACACACGCTCTGTAGTGTGATCCGACGGCTGAAGTTGTTTCCCACCTTAATGGATGCAATCCAACAGGTGTGAGCCATATCGATTCGTAGACCCTCGTGGCCCTCATTACTGTGTAGCACGAGCATTCATATGCTAGAGGATGGTTTCTAGAGTCAATCTTGGCTTGGGATGGAAGGATATCACTTCGATATACCAACGGATGGTTTCTAGAGCCTTATGGGGTGTCTGTCAGGTCCAAAAAGATGTCTAAGGGGGAGCTAAGGCCATGGGATAGGAAACAAAATCGAATCCTAAGCTGAGATTCACCAAATCCCTGTTTTCTTATCGAAATTGCATAGGATGGGGACAACGACACAGAGTGAGGAAGAAATAGTGTCATTTCTAGGAAAACAACACCGTTTTCTCATCAACTAGTACCATTTTTGCCCAGGATGAACCTGGTCTAAAAATAGAACCAAGGGGGTGGGGAGGGTTTAGCTGGGTTTTAAGCCTATTCCAACTTTGGTCTCGGTCTCTGGGGTCAGTCTGGGTCTGTCTAAATATGTCAAAACCCTTTACCGTTATTTTGAAAAATCATTTTGTTCATTTTCAGCTGCCTATACAAGCATGCAGACTAAGAACACTGCCTAAGGCAAGTTGGACACAATGAACTATAATGAGGGGATCACTACCATACTTTAGAAAGAATATGAACTCATCATCGTCAAGGGCCACTCGGGAGTGATAAAATGGGTTGTCTATAGGTTGTAGCCTCCATCTGTGCAGAAATTGAATAAATGCCTTTTTCCCTTTGTTATGAACATTGAACCCATCCCTAGTTGTCCCCTTGCATCTGTATAGCTTCATTAAAGCTGCTAGAACGGTGGGAGAAGCTTTCATTGTTATTCTTATGAGGTTCATTGCGTAAAAGAGAAGAAAAAGAAAGGGTAACGAGGAGGGAAGAAGAAAAAAAGATGGAAGAAAGAAAGAAAGAAAAAAAGAAAAGAAAAGGGGAGAAAAGATTAGCAAGGAAAAAGAAAGAAGAAGTGGAGATACCATTACTAGCACATCTCCATCAAAGCTCCACAGCCATTCAGGAGCTTTCTAAGATACCAGATTTAGAGATAGTGTATGTTGTGAGCATTTCTTTATCTATTGGCATGTTTCATTTAATTATGTATATTCACTTTGTATGATGGATATGTTTAATTATTGTCAATAACCTATGTTAGATGGATTTCATTGTAGGGCATCTGTATAAGTCCAAATTCTATAGTTGGATAACCAGTGGGTGTTAGGTATCATTGGGGGTAATACCCTTGCCTCTATATTGATCAAAGGTTGAAGTAGGCAAGGTGTCCTATATAATTGCATTGATAGAAACACCACTAGGGTAGTTTTCCCTTGCCTTTGATTATCAAAGGTTGAAACAGGTAGTTAGGGCCTGGACTGTGGTTACAATCAAAATCTAAGTATTTAGTACATGTTGAGATCAGTGTGACTATTACTCCATGTATGTAGGCAATCTGCTAAAACATGTATATCTGTGTTGTGTATGTGATCATTATATGTTATATACTGTAGTACTTGTCTATAGGATGGATGTGCACACCGGGTAGACCTTGCCACAAGAATTGTATGTCTACCTATAGTTGAGGGGAAAGGTGTATGACACGACTATGTGGGTATGCCATCAGTGAGGGCCTCCAGCAGTGTTTTAGGTTGTGTGGTTGAGTAACAACCACAAAATGAGTATTTAGCTCTTAACAACAGGGGTTGTGACTGTGGTTGTGTGGGCCTGAGTTAGGGTTTCCAGATAGTGTGTAGTGGTATAACTATGCATCTAAGAGGACTATATCTATGATTGTGTTTAGTGTTGAGGGCATGAACAAGTGAACTGAAAGGTGAACCTATTAAGGAAAAAAGTTTTAGAGTCCACTGATTCACCCTCACCCTCTTAATGGCCATCACTGTTCAACAATTCGTATCAGAGTGGAGTCCCTACAATTAGCTTTTGTAGCTTTAGGGTGATCTTGGCAGTGAACAGATGGATTAGGTACTTTCATCCAATGGTACACTTATTTTTTATGGTATTACATGCTTTGTGTTCTGGAGATTCAAAATGGAGATCTATATTGGCAGTTTGGGATATGATGTGTGGTGTGTAGTGGCTACTAGAAAGGTGGATTCCAATTATAACTCCAAGGTCAGAAATACAATTTTTGATGGACAAGTGGACTGTGTTAGAGTCAAGGTCATTGCTTGCAATTAGTCAATGCCATATGGGATAGACAGCTGAGTTTATATTGTGATGAGTCAGCTTTAGATGCAACCATCAAATCATCAAGAGAATACTCTTACAACCATTCAAAGACAAAGGATATTGAACCAACTTTACGGTTTTTGATGAGAGAGAGCATAGAGAAGTTGATAGTGTACACATAGAGTCTGATGATGAGGCAGATGATACACAGGTCAACTTGATAAGATAGTTGACTACAACTCAAGATGAGATCATCTCTGGCTCGAGGACACAGCTAAGGGAGTATAGCTTTTTCATTACAGCATTAGAAGCTCATGTCATCAACAGTAGAAACTAGTTAAGCAAGGAAGGTTCAATAGGTTCAGACACCAGAGTCCTAGGCAGATGGTTTCCAATCAGAGGAAGATGGCTCTTACAAGATGGTACAGAGTACTACCTAGCTGACACAGGAAGCACCTAGTGAGATAGTCACACTTTTATGGGTATTGTCACAATTGTAGTGGGTATGAGCATAGGAATGTAAAGTGCACATCCAGAGTGGGTTCCAATAACTATGGAGGGAGGATTCCTATAGCACCACTGGGTAGACAGTCAGTGGAATGCATTAGATGTCAACAACTTGGGCATTGGGCCAAGCATTGCAGCTTTCCCCTCAACTTGCTCAATAGGAGAGATTATTTGCATTCTAGAACCAGGAAATTTAAAAGAGGTTCTAGGAGGTAGCAAATGAGTAGTCAGTAGAGAGATCATCAATCATAGTCTAGTGACCAATCTCAGGTGGCCTTGTATAGTATATGGAGAGTGAAGGGAACACAAGAGGTATAGTCACTATTCATACAAACTAGACATACAACTAGTGCAGTTGATAAAGCATCTGTTAGAGCAGTTAGACCATCAGTTGAGTAGTCGACAGAGAGGTCAATTGGGTTGGCTAGACAGAGGCGAGGACAGTGACTGAATAGAGAGACAAGCATAACAAGAGACCTTCTGAGAAGAAGCACAGATAGAGGACCAAAGTAGTTGGTCAGATGGTATGTAACGAGAGGCACACTGAGGTATATGCAACTACACTCACCACCCTCACACTACCCAACTTGGGTATGGGAATGGGCATACCTCCCAGGCACTAAGTACACAAGAGAGGGGGAGCTTACTAGATGTTTATCAATGCCCCAAGCAAGACTCAGATTATGGTAGTAGAATAGTTTGGATTAGTGATCATCATTGACACACAGTGCAGTCCCTGGCATTGTTGTCATAGTTGTTAGATATGACAGTCTTCAGATGAGCAGTATTATGTCGGCATGAGGACATAGCAGTTAGTGAGATGTTAGTGTTGATGTAAGAGGTATGCAGTGATGAGTATGGCAACCAACTTTCAGTTTATGTGCAGCAGTAGGGGTAAGACGTTAGTTGGTACCATTCACAGTGATAGTTGTTGGAGTATAGTTTTTCAGTGAGTATGGTGATTATCTGACTTGGGTAGAGTTGGATATTTCAGCGTTAGTGACAGGAGGAGTGATATGTTGTTTTGACCGGATGTAGAGGCTTATGATAGACAACTAGTGATTGTATTACCGTTGAGACTATAATTGGTTTGAGTTAAACAATTAAATTCTTTAGGATATGAAAGATCCATAAGGGCACCCCTATGTAGTTTGAGAATTCATAATATATGATAAAAAGATGAGGTGGACACTCCTATAGGTGCTTGTATCCCACACTAGGAGAGATTGATCTAATGTAGAATGGATGTGCACACTGGGTAGACCTTGCCACAGGAATTGTATGCCTACCTGTGGTTGAGAGGAAAGGTATGTCACACGACTGTGTGGGTATGTATGTCATTAGTGAGGGCCTCCAGCAAGTTTTGAGGTTGTGTGGTTGAGTGACAGCTACACAGTGAGTGTTCATCTCTTGGCAACTGGGGTAGTGACTGTGGTTGTGTGTGCCTGAGTCAGGGTTGCCAAAGAGTGTAGCGGTATGACTGTGCATCTTAGAGGACTATATCAGTGTTTGTGTTGAGTGCTGAGAGCATCAATAGGTGAACTGGGAGGGAACCTGTTAAGGGAACACATTTTAGAGTCTACTGATTCACTCCTTCTCAGTGGCCATTACTGTTCAACATTAACATGGTTCATTTAAATGGGGCTTTAAGATGTATTAAAGTTTACATACCATCCCCAAACAAACCCCGATAAAAAAACTTTTCAATATAGTACTTTGGGGTCTATTGATGGACAAATCCAGTTGACCTTGTCGGTCGACCGCCATCCTCCCAGTCAAAAGTTCTAATAGCTTTAATTTTTGCAGGCTGGTTCCAGTGGGCTGTTGGTGGATGTTTGGTCGACCAACCACCCCACCGGTAGATTCCCATTGATCGTGACATTATGTCAGTCGACCGTTCGTCGATAATTCTTTGCTTGTGAGAGAATAGCTTCAACTAGGTTGGGGGTTCTCAAAGGGATTCAAATCCACATTAAACACACATTCAATCCATGATCAAGTCTTACTATTTACTCCCCCATGTAATTGTGAGGACAGTGACATGGCGGTAGATCACCACGTGTCGTCCACCTCATCGCTTTTTGGGGGGAAAGAAAGAGGTGAAAAAAATGTATATAGGCGTCGCTACTAGAGGAGGGTCTAAGATCAGGAATTTTAAGTGTATGACTCTCATGAATAAGCCCTTCTGGGGACAAAGGGTCTATTTTACGGGTCAAGTTACGATCCGGGGAAGGTATTGGGCTCCCCAGTCCGCCCGGACTTGCCGATCTTTCTCTTTCTAGGAAGGGAAGGATTATAACATGCTTTCGGGGAGAAGGTAAAGCACAAAATGTACACTAAGAAAATAAAGTACATGGAAAAGTGAAGAAACACATACCCGGAGGTTTGGCTGCAAAATAAGGGTTAGTATACGTGAAAGCAAAATAAAGCATTTCAAAACCTATATGACTTAAGCATGGTCAACGCTAAACTAAACATGGTAGGATAATAAGTGCATAAAAATAAGGGGAGCGACAACTTAATTTAGATGCATGGTATGGAGAGGATGTGCATGCCGTATAAATACATGTAAAAATCATAACATGAATGCGAGCATGAGGGATCCTTAGACTACTGGGGATGGGGGTCATAGAAGCCAATACACGCATCCAAGTTGCCAAAATGAGCTTGGTCACGAAAGGAATCAAAATCGGATCTAAACATGGCAAGTTTGGGCTTCTCGGATTTGCACAGGATCAAAAGTGAACTGGGGTCGAGTGGACATCGAAGAGGGGTAAGGTCGACATTAAGTGACAGTAGATGAACAATACTCGACATTAAGGGGGTGGCTTTGGCTGTTGGTGCGAAATTTCTAAATGTCAAGGTAAGATAGATAGGAGGAATGCTCTGCTCGACAGTGAGAGGGTATGGCTCGATGTTGATGGAAGGTTGGGTCGATGTCGACCTGGGGTCTTTGAGTGTCAACATGGGTTTCAATGTCGACAGGAAGGATTTGTTTTGTTTGGGTCAAGTTGTATGCTAGGGCAGGCTGGTTCCAAGTGGTCTAGGTTAGGGCTAGCCTTTTCAAAACATCTTGGGAGCTTGGAGGCTCTGGTTTTGCACTCCGACAAGGGGAATCGATCGATGATTGGTAAACGAATTTAGACAGTGCACACTGATGCTACATCCACAGATACAATGGCTCCACGCCTTGGAGGGTGTTCATCATCGTCACTGGAAACCTCCAGGAGAAAAGACAAAATGATATGGGGTTTTTACCTTGTTCTAACAATGGCTTCTCAAATCACAAACATTCATCACTAATCACTCTTTAACAACCCCATTTAAGCATGATTTAGATTGAGTTGAAAGGAATTCTGGTACGAACTCAACTTACCTCAATAATATTCATAGATTCTTCAATCCTTTTTCTCTACAACTCATAATGATCCCAAATTACTAAGAGAACTAAAATCCCAGACCATATAATCACTTCCATCTTTTCCCCTTGTTCAAATCTTTAGATAAACTCAAATCCTAACTCACCCAAACAATCTCAACTCATTGTATGCACAATCTATTAAATAAAATCCCTTCAATCTACTAGATTAGTAGCATGCATGAGCTCAATCCCTTCTCCTTATTTTTCTTAGGTTCCAGTAATTAGATTCATAAGATTCTAATGAATCAACCAAGCCATATACCTACTACACTTAAGAGTAAAATCAAATGGCAGAATTGTAATTTTATCATGGGCAAAGAGTCTTTCAAAAATACCTTCAAATATTCCATCTCCACTAACTAGACCTGCCAAACTAATCACATACCCAATTTGCCCTCACATAACCTCATTTCCACCATATTACCTTAAATGGACCATATATATGGGTTGACCAACAATTACTTAAATTAATCCAAAACAATATAGCATAGACTAGGGGTGTTAAAACCTAGCCCGAACCAAACTGATCCTTTGGATTGGTTTTAGACTGGAGTATGAAGGGATCGATTGAAAATTGGACCGCACCGAACCGATCAATATGTAAATCGAAAACCAAACCAAATGAAACCAATAAAAAAATCATTGAGTATAAGGTTATGAATAGGTGAATTGATTATCCATTGATTTCAATACTAGTGAGAAAATTTTTAATTGTAAGGGGAGTTGATATAAATCAATGAGTATGAGGTTATGACTAGGAAAAATGATATGTAACAATGCTTCCATTGATCTCCTTGTTCACTATACAAAATTAGTTGGACTTTTAATAATGATTTGATAATAGGTTTCGTTTTGTGATTTCAATATTAGTTATCGTCCCCTTTTAATGAAACACAAAGATTTGATTTGTAGTAATGATTTCGCTACAAACTTTATTTATCCATTGATTTCAATATTAGTTATCTTCCCCTTGCAATTCATTCCTTTTGTTTCGGTTACAATGTGAATACATCAAATCTATGTCCCTATTCTTGGTTGTTCATTTGTTTGACTTGGGAAGATAATTTAAAGTGTTTTTATGGAATTTTTCTTCACTATAGCTGATGAATGTAAGATTTCATTATGGTTTAAGTCTGAAAGACTAAACCGATATTAACCCGATACTAAAAAACCAAAATACAACGACAACCAAAATTCCTTAATAGTTTGATTTTGGTCTCTCATTCCCAAACCGAAACCAATTCAGCCTGACCTTTTGACACCCCTAGCATAGACCAACATTAATATCTTAATTCCATAAGCTCAACAATATTGCACATAGAAAATCAAACCATAGTAAAAATAAAATTAAAATAATCACTCAAGTACAACTTACATTCCATATTAAAATTATAAGATTAGCAATATAATAATACATAAATACATGCAAGGTCAATAAGACTCCCATCACATCAAGCTTATCTTTATAATAATCAACATAAGATAGAATAATAATAAAACACTCAACATATATATTAATAAAATATTCATCCAACATCAACAAACCATACAAAGCATTATAATATTCATGTGAAGCAGTTTTCTGTACGGAAGTGTAGCCTACACCAACACTCCCATGTGTCTATCTTTCTCTTCCTTAAAACAAGGGGACAGAGGTGTCTTTTCACATGAGAATGAAAGAGATAGACTCATGGGAGTGCTGGCATAGGCCACACTCCTGAACAGAGAACTTTTTCCCAATATTCATATACCTTATGAAACAAAGCATTCTCCAACACCGGCTTCCGAAAACATCTGAGATCAACCTGCCAGTACAATAAATAAAATATAATAAATCAACGGCATCAAAAAGTAGAGCATTACATATCGATTGGGTCATCCTAATTGATGATGGTGATAAATTACGTGGACAAGCATGCAGTTATATATAGTGTTCTCTTCCATGTGGTAGGGCAAGTAGATCCAAAAAATGCTAATTAAAGGGAGACCTAGATTAGCCATATGTTAAAGCTACTTTGTCTTCTAAAGGGTGTACCCAGTGTATGAAGTTCCCATCACTGTGAGGTCTGGGGAGAGTCATAATGTACCCAGCCTTACCCTTGCTTTCCCAAAGAGGCTGTTTCTAGACTTGAACCTGTGACCACTTGATCACAATGGAGCAACTAAGTGGTCACTGGTTCGAGTTTGTAAACAGCCTCTTTGCGAAAGCAGGGGTAAGGCTACTTTGTCAACAATTTTTTAAACTTGATAAAGTTGCTCTTTTGCCAAATCTAACTGGGCTATACTGTTGAAACATGCCACATTAAAGGGGGATAGTCTGATGAGTCTGGATCCTCTTCTGTACTGCAGGGTGTGCGGTGTACATCCTGCGGCACAAACTGGCACACATGGCCTCTATTGTGCCACAGAATGTGTACCGCACACCATGTAGTACAACAGAGGATTTCTATTAAATATGATCACAATTCGTCTGCCAACTCTACTGCGTAGTGTCATAATGGTTCAAAATAACAATACTTTTTTGTCTAATATTGCAAACCTGGCATTCAAAAACCATAAAGGAATGGAGTAGAAATAGTTTATGTACATCTACAATAGAATTATTTTTTTTTTGGGGGGGGGGGGGGGGCGGGAGGTGTGGCGGTAGTAACATGGTAGGGATTTTTTTTTTTTTGGTGGGTGGGTGGGTGGGGGAGGGGGCAGTATCATAGTTGAAAACAAAAAAGAGGTTGAAACGCAAAATAGCCTAATGATTTTATTTTAACACATACTGCAACACAATCCAGATCCTCTACTGCCGAGCTGCTCGGCAGGATCGTGCAGCTCAGACACAGTGAGGCGTGCAGTGACCGCCTTGCCCCTGCCCAAACGTCTTGCCCGAGTGGGGGTAAGACGATCATTGCATGCCTCACTGTGTCTGGGCTGCAAGATCCTGTCGGGCAACTCGGTAGTAGAGGATATCCTACTGTAACAACAAAGTGTAATACATTTTGATTTTCATACATTCTATTAATTCAAGCTAGAAGAAATAAACCCAATAAACCAACAAAAGTGTGTGAGTCACAATTAATAATAGGAAAAATTACATCCCCCTCCCCTGTACTTTGCTCTAGTTACACGTTCCTCCTCTTGATTTTCCCACGTTACATTTTGACCCTCTCCAGCTTACGGTGTTAGCCTCCTGTTAGATATTACTTGGAAAAGACTATTTAACCCTTGTATTAAAACAACAAAAATTAAATTACAATGCTACCCTTTCCTTCATCTTCAACCTAAAACACCCATAACAGAGGAAACGAATCACCGGTCTTCATCTCTAGTGAGCTCTAAGGTATCTCCGGCGAAAACGAAGGTCGAGGGATTTTCTGAAAGTGGTTTTCTTGAATGTAGGGCATGTTAGACTGGTTAAGTTCAATCCACACATCACTCCATCACGTCTGGTGGTTGCGTTCGATATCGAATGAAAATGCATCAGATCGCTCATTGAAGAGCTGAGGACTCCGAACCCACCAAGGAATGAAGGGTTGGGGTTCTTGCTGTCGCAATCTTGTTTTGGGGTTTAATAGAAGGGATTAGAGTCTTCTGGAATCGTGGATGGAGGTTGAAGATGAATTCTAGAATATTCTAGATTCTTTGCTTAAAAAAAGGGTTTTCTTCCTTGATCTGTGATACAATTCACGGTCATCTGTAGGCTATCCAAGGCGATTGATGACAGCCTTCTGGTCGGTGGTAATTCGTCGTCGTTCGCCGTCAATCTTGGGAGCCGGTGATCACTTGGTCTGGCCAACTCAAGCGATTTCAATTTAAATAATCAGAATTTATCTTGCTAACGGATAAAATGTTTGGTATGGAGATTTGTATAGAAATGGGGTGATCATTGAACACTTGTGCATGTCTTAGTGAGGTGCATGATAGCTGCTGTGCGTTGGAGATGTTCGTGATTGTGATGGGCCTGTGTTTCTAACATGTTATGCCATGTTCAAGTTCTCTCTATGTGTATGGGCTATCCCATTTGTTAAGCAGGTAGATTCCCATATCTGTGGACACCCTTGAATTTCAAATACATAAAGAAGCATTTGATGATGTTCAGAGGATTTATTTAGAGTGAAGTGATCTCTTTTCCAAGATAGCTGTTAATGTGCAGATTTTGTGTATTTATTCTATCATACTAGGTTGTTATTGGATTTTTCCTCTTTCCTAGTCCCCTACCCCCTTCATCTGGTCTCTGTGCTCTCATTTGCCCATCTGCGTCTCCTCCTCTTCCTTTGCTGCCAAACCCATGAGGCAGGCTCATGCTATGGCTGGACACCTTCGACACTGCCGAAGACGCCGCCTTGGCCTATGATCACGAGGCCTTCAGGCTAAGAGGATAGAATGCTCGTCTCAACTCCTTCTCAGTCAATGGCAGCTGGTTTCGTCGCCGGCAATATCTAGGTACAGAGGAGGAAGACGAAGTGGGGAAGAAGAAGAAGGGAAAGAAACTCCCTTCTCTTCGTTTTTAATCAAAAGGGTATAACGGTATTCTTATAAGGTCTCAAAGTTAGTTTTGGTATTAATCAAAAGCGTTTAATGGTATTCTCACAAGGTCTCAAGGTTAATTTGGTATTAAAAAAAATATAAATACGCCACATCAGACTTAACAGATGGAGGCTAATGGCAGGGGAGATCTTAGTAATTTTTCGAAAACTACAGGGAATCGTATGTAAAGTCAAGGAGAGGAACATGTAATTAAGGCAAAGTACAAGGGAGAGGGATATAATTTTCCCTTAATAATAAAGTCTAAATTTTCTTTTAGCTAAACCATAAGCTTACTTCATCGAAATTTTTTAAGAGCATAATAAAATCGTATGATCAACAAAATAAAATCATAGTGAAGAAAATGACAGCACATAAACAAGTGACATTCAAACACTCTCTCAAAGCAAAACTAGAAAAAGGAAAAATTAGGGAGTTGAGAGGAGCAAAGAGAGGATAAGTAGAAAAACAAAAAGAAATAAAGAAGAGAAAAGGCAGGAATTTGGATTTAGGTCATGTGGAGGAGGGATGATGCAGCCAACCTGAACCATTGGATAGAGAGAGAGGTGCAGCCCAGATTGGGCACAAGCAAGCTCAATTCAGTTTTCCAACTCAACCATATGTCCACTTTGTATTTGACTTTCCCCTTTGTATTTTCAGTACTTAAACAGCCGTGACCCTTTTTTGAGATTTCAACCAGTTTTCAAGGCTCTGTTCTACCACTTGGAAAGCTCGATTTGCTTGAAATTCTACAAATTGATAAAGGAGGGTGGGGCCTATCTTGGATTAAAAACCAAATTTGGGAGTAAAGCCAGGTAACAAATGACAGTTATAAGTTGCCTGTGGAGTCGTCAATCAATATGGAGCAACTCCAGAAGAACTCTTATTGTAAAGTTTGACCCATTGGATTGAAACATGAGAAGGGTCTCCAATCTAGGTTGGTTCCTCAAAATCTAGGTAGAAGATCGAGGCAATGGAACTTGGAATGCCACCACAAGTACTAATGTTCAAGGATGTCTGTCTCATTAAGTTAGAATGAAACTGTGAAGGTTTTATGGTTAGCTCTGCTGTAACTATTCTCATATAGCTTACTAACACTAGATTTTTGAGCATTGGTTAGAAATGAGAACTCAAAAGAAAAAAAAAAATGAGTAGAGAATACGAACCTGTAGCCTGGAGGAGTAAGGACGATTTTAACAGGGGATTAAGATTTAAGATGCATTATCATCATCCATCTATGGTCTCCAGGTAAGGACAATCTTTTATGTTCAGTTTTCGTAACTTCAACAACCATGACTCCATTCTCCCCTCTTTTATTTGTTTCAGCCCTTGTATCACCATCTTTGAAGACTTCAATTTGGGGCATGTCCAAATAACCAGCTCTTTAAGTGACGGCAAGTACTTCAATCCGTCCGGCAGGGTTTCCATCTTCGAACAATGTGAAATGGTCAGCTCTCGTAATGATTTCATTAGGTCTTGAATATTAAACCCCTGTGGCAGAAGCTCGATGATGCTGTGACATCCCCAGATGGTCAACTTCTCAAGTGCTGAGAGAGATCTCAACCCGCTGGACAAATCTTTTAGTTTATGACACTCAATCAGCCAAAGTACCCGTAAAGATGTCATGTGCAGCAGAGTGTCGGAGAACAACGAAGTCAAATTAAGACATCTCTGGATGTAGAGAGATCGAAGTGATGAGAGTTTACCCAAGCCCCTTGGTAGAGCTTTTAGATTGGGACAATCAGTTATTTCCAACAGATGGAAGTTTTGGAGGTTTCCCAAGCTCTCTGGTAGAACTTGTAGATTAGGACAACCAATTATAGCCAACACACGAAGGGTTGAGAGTTTCCCCAGGCAATCCTCTGGTAAAATTTCCAGATTATCACAACCTTTTATCTTCAGTCTGTCTAGTTTTCTTAAGTAGTGCTGCTGCTGCTGCTGCATCCCTCCAGCTGGCAAAGACATCAAGCCATTGCAACTTGAAATTTCCAATACTTCAAGCGATGAGAGGTTGCCCAGGCCGGCAGGTAGAGCCACCAAATGTGAACAGCGCTCAATCTTTAGCATTTGTAATGACATCAATTTTTGCATCTCGTCTGGTAAAGAGGGCAAGAAATCACATCTATTGATCTCCAATTCTTGAAGTGATGTAAGTTCCACAATTCCCCTTGGCAGAGCCCTTAGATTTGCACAAGCAAATATACTCATTGTTCGCAGCGATCTCCAGTGTTGCAACTCTTCTGATAAAAACATGAGCTTAGGGCATTCTCTAATTGCAAAGTATTGAAGAGATGAGAGCTGTCCTACACCCTCTGGCAATTTCTTTAGATTTGGACAATTTTCTATCTGCAAGTGCTGAAGCAACGAAAGTTTTTCTAAGCCGCCCTTGGTTAAAACCATTGGATTTGCACAACTTTCTATATGCAGTGTCCTCAGTGATTGCAGGAGCAACATCTCCTTCTTTGGTAAAGTTGTAAGACTATCGTAACTTTGGATCTGCAGCTTCACAAGTTTAACAAGCTTCTCTCCAGTATCATCAGTGATTGCAGCTGGAGTTTCTCGTGAAGAACAACCCGCCACTTGATGATGATGATGATGATGATGCTCTTCTTGATCATTTACAACAACACCCTTCTTCTTCTTCGCTCCAACTCCATGCAGGGATTTCAGCTTGTCACATCCCTTGAATTCCAAAAGCTCCAACTGCATGAGACCCTCGACTCCTGCATACTCCAGATTTTCGCAATATGAAATCGTCAGTTTCCAAAGAGAACTCGAGCCCGTCAGATCCAAAGACTTTACTTGGTGACATGAGTAATTACAGAGTTCCTGTAAATTTGAGAGATGATGATGATGATGCAACCATGTAGGGAGCTTGGTGCCACTGAAACGTAGTATCCTCAGAAGTAACAGATTTTGATGAGGTTGGAGTTCCTCCAAGACGACATCGTCTTCTTTGCTGCTATCATCCTCATTGGTATAAACATGCCAATCCGATTCCCAATCTAATGTCAACTCCTGGAGTTTTGCTTTCTCCTTCAAATTTGCTGCTTTAGCATCTGCTCCATTTCTCACATCGCCGCGACCAATTAAACTCAAACTTCCTCCAAGTTGTTGTAGACATCCTAGCTCTTCAATACCAGCAGCACCTTCATCATCATCATCATCATCATCATCATCAATAATGTTATTGTAGCCGCCCACTTTAAATGAAGTAAAGGTCCGAAGGTTATGCAGTTGCCCTATTGAACCTCTTGGAATATTGAGCCTTGTTTCAATTTCTAGATGCCTCAAGTTGATCAGTTTTCTCAATCCTCTGGGTAATGTTTGAAGATGTGTACAAAGTAAGCGCTTCAAAGTTTGCAAATGGAAGAGTTTGGAAATGGAGGGAGGTAATGCTTTAAACCGACCATGGGAAAGATCAAGATACCTCAAGTGCATCAACTCATCTCCAATTGAGGATAGCAACAACTCATCATCCTTGCTGACGTGTCAAGTTGCAGTACACGCAGCCTCTTATCACTTGAAAAATGCATTAGGACTACAATAAAGCATTGTCCGACGCATCCAAACATTCATATGAAAAATTAGTGGAAGATCCCATCCAAAATCACTTGAAAAATGCTGACGTATCCTGCACTCTAAAGGTTCACCTTTATCATCGAATTTGACAACTTGAAGGAAGGAACTCAGAACCAAGGATTTAAAATATGCATTACCTCTATTCTCCTCCTCCTCCTCCCCATCATCATCTTCATTATTAATCTTTGAATATATATGCCGCATCTTCTTCTTCTTCTTCTTCTAGTAAACCTTGAGCCATCCATAGTTGAATCAATTTCTTCTTCTCAATTGTAGAATTCCTCACAGGAAGTAATGAATAACAATATGAAAAGCATCGTTTCAATGGTGACTCCATCTCATTGTAACAAATCATCAGCACAGATACAATAACATCGTTATTGCTACCTCCTCGTACTTTCATAGTATTTAGGATAGTTTCCCACTCTTGTATATTAAATGTCTTGAAGCGCATAATGGTAGCTAGAATTGTTAACGCCAATGGAAAACCTTTGCATTCCTCAACAAGTCTCTTTCCTATTCTGAAGACTAGATCATCATCATCTGCATTATTATTAATCGCCACTGCACCTCCTCCTCCTCCTTCTCCTCCTGATGATCTCCCATTAATTAATGCTGCTTTTCTCCTGAACAATGCCCAACTTTCTTCACCTGATAGTCCACTTAATTCATATGGAGTAACTGTCGTCCCCATTAATAAAGGAGCATGCGAAGATGGTGTTGTTACAATAATTGTGCTCCCTTTGGAGCTGATAAGATACACGCGGTTAACCAAGATCAATCCTAACACTTATGTTTATCTAGTCATCTAGTCCATCACAAACTCATGTTTCCCAAGTTATCTCTTCAACTGTAACCGTGTAGAGCTAGCCATTATCCTCTTATCATGTAAAGTATTTTACTGTAACTGGGCTCTTGCCCTATTGATCACTATAAATACAACTCCATTCTCACCGTATGAATCACGGTGAATTTCACACAACTTCAAATTCTTTCATGGTATCCGAGCCACATACAATCCATTAAAACTCTTTTTTTTTTCTTTTCTTTCTCTCCACGTCTTCCTCATGGCTAGCACATCTTCTCCTCCCTTCCCCATCACCCACCTATCCAACTTGGTTGCTGTAAAGTTGGATGGAACGAACTACCTCCTTTGGCGTGAACAGCTTGAGTCTACCTTCATCAGTTGTGACCTTATGGGTCACGTTGATGGTTCTGTTGTTGCGCCATCGATGACTGTTGCTGCTACTGCTGATCTCCCTTCTTCTCCTAATCCAGCATATCAGACCTGGCGGAAGACTGATCACTTCGTTCGAGCATGCATTAACGCCACTCTTCATCAGTCTCTTTCTTCACATATTCTCGGTCTCAAAACCGCTAAAGGCGTTTGGGATGCTCTTGCCTCCTTATTTCAGCAACAATCTTTGGCAAGACGCACCTATTTACGTAATGAACTGCAGACAATAACCAAGGGATCATCCTCAATTACTGAATACTTGAACACAATCAAGTCCATAGCTGATTCACTTGCGGCTATTGATGGTCGTGTTTCCGATTATGATCTTGTTACACACACTTTAAATGGCCTAGGCTCTGAGTACAGTCCATTCGTAATCACCATTGAGAACATCACTCCAGTTGTCTCCTTTGCTGACTTGCGTGCGAAACTTTTCATCCATGAACAGCGTCTTCGACGTGGTTATGGCAATACCACCTCTCCTCTACCTGACCTAAACTCGCAGGTTGCTCTCTTTACCAACTCTCGCAAGCCTAAACTACAGCATTTCCAACCATACAATCACCAGACTCCACTGCTGCCCACACCGTCTGGTACCCCTTCACAAACCCCAGCCACTATCCCACCTTCATAGTCCCGTCCTCACACCAATTCTCCAGCATATTCACTCAAATGTTAGATCTGTGCCAAACACGGCCATGCAACCAGCAAGTGTTTTTACCGATATGCTGCCAATCGGAATAGTAATACCTCTGCTGCTCCACCTCCCTATGCTGGTTTACATACACAACCATCTGTAATTGCACCACACCACATGGACGGCCAATGGATTGCTGACACTGGGGCCACATCACACATGACCTTTGATCCCTTGCTACTTCAACAGTCTTCTATTTACAATGGTTCGGACGAGGTTTCTGTTGGAGATGGAAAGGGTGTTCCAATCACTGGTATTGGTACTACTACTCTCTCTACTCCTACCAAAGCATTCAGTCTTCCTGATGTTTTTAATCGTTCCTAGTATTGCAAAGAATTTGATTTCTATTTCTAAGCTTACCCGTGACAATGCTTGCTCTGTTGAATTTTTTCCCTGTGGTTTTTCTATCAAGGATCTTTGCACAGGTCAGATACTGTTGACAGGTCCACTCACGGGTGACTTGTATAGTTTCCCATTGTCCAATGCATCATTACCTGCATTCTTAAGCACACGTGTCCTGCTTCTACGTGGCACCAGCGTCTAGGGCACACCTCAGTTTTAGTTCTTCGTCGCTCTCATAAGCTCTCTTTCTCTAGCTTCAAGCACTTAGAGAAAGTTTGTCACTCATGTCAACAAGGAAAGCATCATAGGCTACCATTTTCTCATTCTGTTACTCCTTGTACTACCCCTTTCAAGGTTATTCATTGTGATGTCTAGGGGCCTTCCCCAACAATGTATGTTTCTGGTTTTAAGTATTACATTATTTTTATTGATGAATTCACTCGTTACACATGGTTATATCCATTGCATGTGAAATCTGATGCTCTGGCATGTTTTAGACATTTTAAATCCTTGGCAGAAAATATTTTCTCTCATCGTGTGCAGTACTTTCAAAGTAATGGGGCTCTTGAACTCACCAAAGGACCTTTCAAAGAATTCCTTAACTCTTCTGGCATTGTTTCTCGCATTTCATGCCCCCATACTCAACAACAGAATGGGCTGGCAAAGCAAAAACATCGCCATATTACTGAATTGGGGCTGTCCATGCTGTTTCAGGCACACTTAGCTCAACAATATTGGCTGGAGGCCTTCAATACTATTGTGTACATTATCAATAGGTTGCCAACACCTGTTTTACAGAATCGATCTCCACATGAGATCTTATATGGGTGCAAGCCGGATTACCATTTTATGCGAGTTTTTGGTTGTCGTTGCTTCCCATATCTTGGGCCATATAGGGCTAACAAGCTCTCCCCCAAGTCCCTATCATGCGTTTTCCTTGGGTACAGTCCCTAGCACAAGGGCTACAGATGCTTGCATCGATCAAGTGGTAAAATTTACATATCCAGACATGTTATTTTTTATGAATAATGCTTTCCCTTTGAAAGTGATGGTCCGGTGGGCCAGCTACCCCAATCCAATCCTTCACTTGTGGAACTCCCATTATCTCTCTCCCCCTCCATAATACCCTCCCTCATAACACCACTCACCTCCTCTATACCTGCCACTTCTCCTACTACCACATCACCATACCCATCCATGACATCACCATCTCCTTCTCTTTCATCACCGTCACCACCTCCACTTCCACCTTCCATGCCTACCCAACCATCACCACCACCCCCACCTCCACCATACCCGCCTCCACCTCCACAGCCCAGCTCACACCCTATGGTTACCCGATCTCAAATAGGTAACTGGCGCATTCGACAACCCTTATCCCTGTTCACCACTCGTCATCCAATACCTCAAGCCTATACGGCCATCATTGCCCTTTCTCTTTTAGAACCCACCACTTATCGACAAGCAAGCCGCCATCCACATTGGGTCAATGCAATGGCTGATGAATACAAGGCTCTTATATCAAATAAGACATGGAGATTGGTTCCTCCAACCCCTGGCATGAATATTGTAGGCTGCAAATGGGTTTACAAAATCAAGACTAAGAGCGATGGTTCTATCCAACGGTATAAGGCTAGACTTGTTGCACAAGGTTTTCATCAACAACCTGGAATTGATTTTACTGACACTTTCAGCCCTGTTGTAAAACCTGCCACGGTCAGAATGGTTCTCACTATCGCCATCTCTAAATCTTGGCCTATACGACAACTAGATGTCAAAAATGACTTCTTGCATGGAGCATTAATGGAAGAGGTTTTTATGAAGCAGCCCCCTGGCTATGAAGATTCCCAACATCCACAACATGTGTGCCGCCTAAACAAGGCCATTTATGGGCTTCGTCAGGCCCCACGATCATGGTTCCACCGCTTCAGTACTCATCTTCTCCAAACTGGCTTCACCTAGAGTGTCATTGATGCATCAATGTTCACTTATAAGTCACCCAAAGGCACACTAATTTTACTATTATACGTGGATGACATCATCCTCACTAGGAATAATGGTCCTCTCCTCCATGACTGATTTGGGCGATCTCCATTACTTTTTAGGCATTGAGGTTACTCGAAAGGATGCCAAGCTGTTTCTTTCCTAGACCAAGTATGCCCTTAATATTTTAGATCGAACAAGGATGGCTGGTTGCAAACCCTGCTCCACCCCGGTGGCATCTGGTTCAAAGTTATCTTCCACCTCGGGTGCATTATTACCTGATCCTCATGAGTATCGTCAGCTTGTTGGGGCCCTTCCATAGCTGACCATGACTCGTCCTGACATTTCCTATACAATCAATCAAGTTTGTCAGCACATGCATGCTCCCACCATCAATCACCTACAGGCTGCCAAGCGTATTTTACGCTACATTAAAGCTACGATTGGAGCTGGAATCACATTAAAGCCAGGTTCATTACAAGTAGTTTTGGCTTACTCGGACGCAGACTGGGCTGGGTGTCCGGACACACGACGATCCACCACTGGGTTTTGCACATTTCTTGGTCCCAATCTCATCTTTTGGGGTTCCAAGAAACAACCAACTGTGTCTCGCTCCAGTTCGGAGGCTGAATATAAGGCCCTGGCAGTCACAGTCTCTGAAATGCTATGGCTCTCTTATTTGTTGGCTTATCTATCTATCTCCGTTACACGACCAATGGTCATTTCATGTGACAATATCTCCGCTACATATATGGCTGCGAATCCAGTACTTCATGCTCGGACTAAGCACATTGAAGTCGATTATCACTTTGTTCGTGACTTGGTACTCAACAACAAAGTTCGTGTTACCTTTGTTCGGTCCAATGAACAACTCGCGGATATATTCACCAAGGCGCTTCCTCATTCACAGTTCAGCCATCACAGGGGCAAACTGTTGTGGGTTCCCCCCATCAGTTTGAAGGGGGATGATAAGATACACGCGGTTAACCAAGATCAATCCTAACACTTATGTTTATCTAGTCGTCTAGTCCATCACAAACTCTTGTTTCCCATGTTATCTCTTCAACTGTAACCGTGTAGAGCTAGCCATTATCCTCTTATCATGTAAAGTATTTTACTGTAACTGGGCTCTTACCCTATTGATCACTATAAATACAACTCCATTCTCACCATATGAATCACGGTGAATTTCACACAACTTCAAATTCTTTCAGGAGCCAACTCTTAACAAAGTTGTTAAATTATCCCATCTTTCTTTATATCAATATTCATAACAGAATGCATAATAAACTTTATTGCTTCAATTCATTCTTTACAAGAGTCTCAATGAGACTTATATAATGAGTACAGATGCTGTGTGAGAGCCCTATCGTGTATAGGTTGCATGTGGTAGAGTTTGAGTGAAACACTCTATTATTCTATGTGAGTGGAGATAAGAGGTGGAGTCCCAATAGGAGACTCCACCGTGGTTGAGAGGGATGTAATCCAATATAATCCAATACACCCCCTCAAGGTGGAGGGTCAGCTGGGTGAACCTTCAGCTTGTCATGAAGGAATTTAAACCGGACTGTGGGGAGACCCTTGGTGAGAGCATTAGCAATCTGATCGTCAGTGGAGATAAACTGAACAGAGAGCTGGCGATTGGCGACACGTTCACGAACAAAATGGAAGTCGATCTCAATGTGCTTGGTGCGAGCATGGAAGACCGGATTGGCGGACAGATATGTCGCCCCAATGTTGTCACACCAAAGAACAGGAGGACCTTTGAGAGGAAAACCAATTTCTTTGAAGAGCGCCTCCAACCAAATCAATTCAGCCGAGGCATCAGCCAATGCCTTATATTCAGATTCGGTAGAGCTATGAGCCACTATTTTCTGCTTGCGAGAATTCCATGAAATCAAATTAGGACCCAAAAATATGGCATAAGCACCAGTACAGCGATGATCAGAGCCACTACTAGCCCAGTCTGCATCAGAGAATGCCTGCAAAGAATGAGTACAAGAACGCTGAAGTAATAAACCATGGGTTATAGTACCCTTTAAATAGCGTAAGGTGTGCTTCACCATGGCCCAATGAGAGTCAATGGGAGCGTGCATAAATTGGCAGACCCGATTGACGGAAAAGGCAAGGTCAGGACGGGTGAGGGTCACATATTGAAGTGCACCAACCAGAGAACGATACGTAGTGGGATCAGCCAATAGAGCACCCCTTGGTTCAGATGGGGGAGAAGTAGCCATCGGTGTAGAGATGGGTTTGCAGTCATGCATGCCAGCGTGATTCAGAAGATCATTAATATAACGACCCTGACAGAGAAGAGCGGCCTTTGGGTGAGTGAGAACCTCAATACCCAAGAAGAAGTGAAGAGGGCCAAGATCTTTAATAGAAAATTCCACAGCCAGCTTGGAGAGCAGGGTGGTGATCTGGGTGGGGCTGTTGCTAATGACAATGATGTCGTCCACATAAATTAAAACATAGATGAGTAGAGAGCCCTTGCAAAAAATAAATAATGAAGGATCTGTACGTGAAGCCTGAAACCCCAGTTGTATTAGAAAGCAGGTAAGGCGATGGAACCATGCCCGGGGGGCCTGTTTGAGGCCATACAAGGACCGATGTAACTTACACACATGATCTGATTTAGTGGAGTCCTCAAAACCTGGGGGCTGAATCATATAAACCGCCTCTGAAAGAATGCCATGAAGAAAAGCGTTGTGAACATCTAACTGGCGAATAGAAGATGTCGGTAAAGGAAGGGGAACCCGAGTGGGAAGAACACCCCAAGGAACCGAAGGTGGGGGGGAGGGGAGGTGGGACTAGGTAGAGTGGTCCGAAAGGGGAACACCGTCTCATCGAACCGAACATGACGAGCTATACACATGCGATTGGTGGAGAGGTCTAGACACCTGTAACCAGTGTGAGAGGGACTATAACCAAGGAACACACAAGGTTTGGAACGAAAATCCATCTTATGATTATTGTAGGGCCAGAGCCAAGGGAAACACAGGCAACCAAAGACACGCAAAAAGGTGTAGTCAGGGCGATTGTGTGTGATGAGTTGGAAGGGAGAGATGCGATTGGAGGTGCGGGAAGGCATGCGGTTGATTAAGTAAACTGCCGTATCAAAAGCAAAATGCCAGTAATGAAAGGGAACAGAGGCATGGGCAAGAAGGGTAAGTCCAGTCTCAACAATGTGTCGATGGCGGCGTTCAACGAACCCCTATTGCTCATGGGTATGGGGGCATGATAAACGATGAGAAATGCCGCATTTGGTAAAGAAAGCAGGGAGAGTGCGAAATTCACCACCCCAGTCAGTCTGAATAGCCTTAATTTTACGGGAAAACTGGCGCTCAACAAGAGCTTGGAAAGAAATAAAAATGGAGAACACATCAGACCTTTTTGCTAAAGGAAAAAACCAAATGTAGTTCGTACTATCATCAACAAAAATAACAAAATATTTATGACCATCTTTAGAAAAATGAGGGGAGGGACCCCATACATCACTATGAATAAGATCTAAAGGAAAAAGACTTTTACTATGAGTTTCACGTAGAGAGAGACGACTGGCCTTGCCTAGCTGGCAAGAAGTACACACAGACTGTAGACTGGAAGATAGACATGGCATATTAAATTCCTTTAGCATAAAACGAAGAAGACTCTCATGAGGGTGACCAAGACGGTGATGCCAACCATCGATGGACGTACATTCAGCAACAGAGACAACAGGAGAAGAAGAAGTGGAGGGGGATTGCAAAGTATATAGCCCATCTTTACTCAGTCCGGTGAGGAGGATTTCCTTGGACACCTGATCCTTGACAAAAAATGAGAGGGGTGAAATTCAAAATAAACCTGATTGTCAACACAAAATTTTTGAACAGATAATAAAGATTTGGTAATGGAGGGAACATGTAAAATATTATGAAGTGATAAAGGGCGAGATGGAGAAATAGAAGTCAAAGAGGAGTGACCAACATGCAATATGGGGAGACCCTTACCATTACCAACATGAAGCTGATTCGTACCTGTATAACCATCATAGGAGGACATAGAGTGAAGGTCAGGGGCAACGTGGTGGGTAGCACCCATGTCAGGGTACCAGGTTAGGGCAATGGATGGAGGGGAAGGCGGGGTGGGGAGAAGAGGGGGATTAGGGTAAGGGGATGGAGAGGGAGGGTGATAGTAAGTGGAGTAATGGGCTTGGGGTTGGGGGGGTAAGTGACTGTAAAAGCACCGCTCAATAGTATGATTGGTGCGCTTGCAATGGGTGCAAAATAGGTTACCCCCACGGCCACGGCCACCACAGCTGCCACGGCCATGACCACCACGACCTGAAGAACCCGAATCGGATGTAACATGGCCAGCATTCACAGAGGGTGCAACAGTAGATATAGGGACTTCTGTAATTTTTAACTTCTGAAATGCCTTAATGCTCTCATGACTGAGCAATAGTCCACTGAGTTCAGAGTAGGTAGGGGATACCCGAAGAGCGAGTACAAAAGGAACTACATCCTATAACTCAGTGCGAAGAGCCCGAAGCACATAGATGTTGAAATCCAAGGGAGTAAGAGGTTTGCCTGCAACAGCCAATTCATCAGCGAGAAGTTTGGCGCGTTGAAGATACAATGCAATAGGCTCGTTGTTGTTGAAGATTCTGGAGAGACATATTCAAAGACATAAGGCGAGTGGAGGAGGCCGATCCAAAGGAATCTTGAAGGGCATCCCAAATTGCATGGCTGGTTTCTTTGTCGAGAACCAGAGAGAGAATGTTCTCAGATAATGAGGATAAGAGAAGACTAACAATGGCTGAGTCCTGTTGCTGCCAAGAAGAGTCATCGGCAGGGGGAGAGGGGCATGCACACGATCCATCAACATAAGAGAACATCTTTTGGCCTTTGAGATAAGCGGTGATCTGCTTACGCCAGAGGAGGTAGTTGTTGGCAGTGAGCTTAAGGGAGACGAAGTGGTGCGCTCCTGATGGAAGAGGAGTAACCGTGGAGGAAGCGTCCATGATATGAAGGTGTCGAGGGTAGAAAGAGAGAGATGAGAGCCGTGAATTGCAGAGAACACCAGGAACGAAGGAGAGGCGTTAGCCTTCAGACGGATGATACCATATCAATATTCATAACAGAATGCATAATAAACTTCGTTGCTTCAATTCATTCTTTACAAGAGTCTCAATGAGACTTATATAATGAGTACAGATGATGTGTGAGAGCCCTAACGTGTACAGGTTGCATGTGGTAGAGTTTGAGTGAAACACTCTACTATTCTATGTGAGTGGAGATAAGAGGTGGAGTCCCAATAGGAGACTCCACCGTGGTTGAGAGGGATGTAATCCAATATAATCCAATACTTTAGCTTCTAGCGAGTAAGAGAGACATACCTCACACGATACAAGTAAAAACTTTTTCCCACTCAAAATCTCCTCTAAAATATGCTGTAAATTGTCCCAATTTGTTGTTAAAACATCACCCCAACTAGTACTACTTCTTCTTCGAGGTGTTTGTTCAATTATTTCTTTTACAATCCTTTTCACGTCAAACCACGAATCGGACACATTATCAACCCAAAATCTCAGATCAAAATGTGAGCTTATTGACTCATCATCGAAGATGAGCTTTGCTAGTGTTTTCTTGCCAAGGACCCACTCGCCCAATATAGGAATGACACAGAGCATTTGTTCATCATGATTATTAATGACGTTGTTTTTTATTGGAGGATCCGCCGCCATTAATATCATATTAACAATCTTTGTTTTGTCCTCCTCCCTTCCAAATACTACTACATTTGTTTCATCATCATCATCTCTTCTTCTTCCTCATGCTTATTCTTCTCTGCTACCAGTACTCTTCTTCTAGAATCATCGGGTAATTTCATTTCTTGTTTCAGATTATTTAACACATGTTGGAAATCCTTTATTTTACGAGACATTCTTATGCTATGACGGAATAAGGAGGAATTAAGAATGCTGCTTACCAGTGGCAGCTTTCTTCTTCTGGTTGTCGTCATGAAGATGCAGCTGAACTCGTCTAACACGTCCTCTGCTTCGTGATGTAATTCAGTCGTCTTTTCCAACCACTTCCATGCTTCGTCATCATTTATAAGATCCCCCAACAACCGCCTTTCTAGATCGATAAGAATCACTCTTGTCTCGCTTAAAATACGGTGAAGATTTTCATACTCCTCATTCTGAACACGAACACCTCCTCGTCGTCGTAATCGTCTGAGAATGGTAGAAGAGATCATCGACTCTTTACCAGCTGCTGCTGCTGTTGCATCATCTCTCATTGCCATTTTTAATTCCGGTGTATACAAGAATTGAAGCGGAAATTAATTAATTATTCAGTACATATAGAAAGCGAGAAGAAACCACGCCCGCGCACGCACGCACACACACATATAGTGTTCTCCCAGTTAAATGAATATATTCAAGAAGAGTAATTGATGTTTTCATTCAAAAATAAGGAACTAATAAGGATAAAGGAAGACCTGCTGCTTGGATGGGAAATTCGATCAGTAGAAAGCGAGAAGAAATTAAGCAGCATAAACTCTGCACAAAGAAAAGGGATGCTAACAAATTCAAGAGTAATTGGTGATTTCTAATGGGAAAGTTAGTAATTCCCAAATAATTATAAATTCTCCAATCTTGCAACAACTTCATCAATTAAAGGCACTTAAGTTAAAAGATGCTATTTCCATGGTCTAAATTTCGGGATTTAAAACAAGGAATCTCACGGGTCCCCCCCACCCCCCTTAAAGAAAAGTTATATAGTTGTTGGTGAAAAATCCAACACCTACACACAGGGGCACAGCGCACATGGTGGAGGTAGCGCGGGCGTGCCAAAGCCCTTGACGCAGGCCCAAACGGAACTGGAAATGGCCTATCTTAGCCTCCAATCAGGACGAAACGGCCCGTTCTAACTTCAGACCGGGATGAAACGGCCAGTTCCAAATGACTAAACAGCTTGTTCGAAGGCGAAACGGCCTGTTCTAACTTCCAGTCAGGCCGAAACGGCTTGTTCTGACTGGCAAAACAGCCTATTCTAAGAGGCCGAAAATGGCCTGTTCAGACTTCTAACCAGGACGAGAAGGGGATCCTTCCGTGCCTGAGTAGCTCTAAGGTCTTTTGGGTAAAAGCAAAAAGCGATGGACAAAACAAAGGAAGAAGATTGAAGATCAGATTGCTTACTTGCAGTCAATATCCGATTGGAGTCATTACAACTTGCGTGACCCGACATTGACAAGATTTACAACTTGGCGTTTACACTGCCACTGTTCTACGACCAAATCGCATAATCTCAAAGAAACGAATCTGATGAAGCTTCACAACTCTGCCAGCTATGGATTGATGGAGCTTGCAACTTAATGTTAATGGTCGCCTTCTGAAACACGGGCCAAAAGACAAGATTGTTGGAGTTGTTCTCCAAGCATCTCCCAAAAACGGTCTTGATGAAGCTTTCACAACTCTGCCAGCCACGGACTGATGAAGTTCACAACTTGATGATGGTGGTTGTCTTCTGAAACACGGGCCAAAAGACATGGGTGCTGGAGTTATTCTCCAAGCAAGACCTATATGAATGCCCCTTGAAACACAAGCCAAAGAGGCATTGGTGGCTGGAACCCAACTCCAGCAAAAATTACAGAGAAGGATGAAAGACTACATCCTGAAAGATAAAAAGGAAAGGATAAAGTAAAGATAAAAGCTAGAGTGTTTTGTTGATCCGTTGGGTGATGTCTTCTCCTTTTGCTTGGCTTTGTCTTATATAGAAAATATTCGCTTGGTAACTCCCATAACCACCACTTCCATCTGCTTCCTTGTATTGGGGCCACTTTCACTCCAAAGTGCTAATCTCCTGTGCCATGTGGCCATGTGGGGTTTGTAACCTCCCACCATCTATAGTCATGGCGGGTCCCACCTTTCCACTTTGTTAAATCAAATTTAAAATGGTAACTCCTTGATGACAGCGTGCAATGCACGGTCTTATGGCACATATAACCGAATCCCAATTTGTGGAATTTGGGTACAAACAATGCCCCTCACAATCCCGTTTGAACGAGGCCACACGAGTTCGAATGGGATTGTGGATATATTTTTATCGGTCTCCAGTTTGGCCTCTTGACCAAAATACGATGCCACTGTCAGGAATGGGTATTGCTGCCCCTGGTTTGCCTGATTTAGGAATGGGTTCCTTCATCAGCACATTGTTACTAAGTCGCAGGATTTGCCCCTTGAACACATCCAACAACAGGGGTAATCTCCACAAGAAATCATGTGGCTGCCAGCACCAATCCACTGAAACGGAAAATAAATCATTCGGTTGCCACCTTCCAACGATCTCTAAGGACTCTTCTTTGCCGAACAAATCGGCATCTAGTTATGAGAGTATACGAGATGGAAGTGGAATTGAGGAAATGGGATGTAGTTATGGTGGGTTAAGAAAAAATGGAGATAGTGGTGGGGGTTAAAGAGTAAGTGGGTAGCATGTGGAGGGAATTAGAGAGATAATTTAGGGAGAGAGAAACGTAGGAAAGTTGGGAGAGATTTTAGGGAAGAGGGAGTTTTAGGAGAGAGGGGAGAGAGAGATAATGGGGAGATGAGAGAGAATCTGATGGAGGGCATGTGTCCCTTACTCTCTTTCTAATGATGGAAGGAAGAGAGAGAACCAAATTTATCTTCAACTACCCACGTCTCGTACTCCACTGAGCCTAGTAAATCGGCCTCTTGCTCTGAGTATACCTCAGATTTCCCATTTTTCTCTTTTTTTTTTTTGGTAACAGCCTACTCTCTTGCAGAAAAAGTGGCTATGCGGCAAATTTCTACCGCCCTCTCTTTTTTTTTTCTTTTTTCTTTTTTTTTTTGCAAACTGAATACCGAGTCAATTGATATGCCCACATTTTACACCGCTAGAACTGGAAATGAAGGACCATGACTCCATGGCTTGGTGCCATGAAAAGGTGAAGGTCCTCTGGCTCTTGATTTCACACCCAATGGAAACTTCGGTCTGACTTTATTTTGACTCTCTGATGGCATCATTGGCGAAACAAAATTTCAAAAAGAGAAACCACTGCTGCTTACATCAGGAATGTGAGAACCAACTTCGATTTAGGAAGGTAGGTGAAGCACGACAGATCACCCGATGCCAATGGATTATCTCAGCCTTAATCGCAGGCATGATGGATTATCACAGCATCAATAGAAAGACTTGCCCCTTGCTTGGTGACATACCTTCCTCCTCGAACCACCCAAATTCTGTTGGACATAAACCGTGCCCCTTGTCGATGGGCTATGGCCTCTCAGTGTTCATTGATACTGAGAATTGCCCCTGGTTGAGCACATTCTCACTGCCTGATTTGGGAAAGGATTCCCTTTATCGGCATTTCTTCTTCCTCTAACCATCACGATTTTGCTTTTTGGAGTCCCACTGGGTGTGCCAAAATGTGTTGGTGAAAAATCCAACACCTACACACAGGGGCACAGCGCACGTGGTGGAGGTAGCGCGGGCGTGCCAAAGCCTTTGTCGCAGGCCCAAACGGAACTGAAAACGATCTATCTTAGCCTCCAACCAGGACGAAACGGCCCGTTCTAACTTCAGACCGGGACGAAATGGCATGTTCCAAATGACTAAACGGCTTGTTCGAAGACGAAACGGCCTGTTCTAACTGGCGAAACAGCCTGTTCTAAGAGGCCGGAAACAGCCTGTTCTGACTTCTAACCAGGACGAGAAGGGGATCCTTCCGTGCCTAAGTAGCTCTAAGGTCTTTTGGGAAAAAGCAAATCGCGATAGACAAAGCAAATGAAGAAAATTGAAGATCAAATTGCTTACTTGCAGTCAATATCCGATTGGAGTCATTACAACTTACGAGACCCGACATTGACAAGATTTACAACTTGGCATTTACACTACCACTGTTCTATGACCAAATCGCATAATCTCACAGAAACAAATCTGATGAAGCTTCACAACTCTGCCAGCCATGGATTGATGGAGCTTGCAACTTAATGTTAATGGTCGCCTTCTAAAACACGGGCCAAAAGACAAGATTGTTGGAGTTGTTCCCCAAGCATCTCCCAAAAATAGTCTTGATGAAGCTTCCACAACTCTGCCAGCCACGGACTGATGAAGTTCGTAACTCGATGATGGTGGTTGTCTTCTGAAACACGGGCCAAAAGACATGGGTGTTGGAGTTATTCTCCAAGCAAAACCTATTTGAATGTCCCTTGAAACACAAGCCAATGAGGCATTGGTGGCTAGAACCCAACTCCAGCAAAAATTACAGAGAAGGATGAAATACTACATCCTGAAAGATAAAAAGGAAAGGATAATGTAAAGATAAAAGCTAGAGTGTTTTGTTGATCCGTTGGGTGATGTCTTCTCCTTTTACTTGGCTTTGTCTTATATAGAAGATATTCGCTTGGTAACTCCCATAACCACCACTTCCACCTACTTCCTTGTATTGGGGCTACTTTCACTCCAAAGTACTAATCTCCTGTGCCATGACCATGTGGAGTTTGTAACCTCCCACCATCTATAGTCATGGTGGGTCCGACCTTTTCACTTTGTTAAATCAAATTTAAAATGGTAACTCCTTGATGATAACGTGTAATGCACGACCCTATGGCACATATTACCGAATCCCAATTTGTGGAATTTGGGTACAAACAATAGTAGTGTGTCATAGATACGATAACACCAAGTAAAGTACCACGTGAAACTCGTAACAAAATCCATTTCCAATCCCATCATATTGTTTACCAAAAAAACAAATCCCATCATATTAAAGTAATGTATATGGCAATGGCATCCACAACACAAAAAAATATATGATTCCCAATCGCACCACATAAAGTGGATTCCCCCGCTCACCATAAAGTAAAGTATAATTGGCACCGATTTTGTGAGTTCTAACAAAGAAACTAGGGAAAATATCATCCCCTCCCCTCTACGTATCCATAATATCAACCCAATCCCTAAGTTTTGAATAATGATAACGCCCCCCTTCCCTACCATTCCAAGATTCTATCAATCATACCCTAACCTTTAAAAAACACCATTAAGTAATGATGTGGCAGGTACAAAATATCTAAAACCCCAAAATACCCTTAATATTATTATATTCTTTTTTTGCCCTCCCCTACATTAAGGGTGTCAATTTGGAACCGAAACCGTGTACCGAAATCGAAACCGCCCGTGTAAAACCGTACCAAACCGCACCGTTTCAAAAATGGTACGGTACGGTATAGGCAAACGGTTTTGATCACGGTATGGTACGGTATCGGTATTGGGTACAATACCATCGGTATGTACCGTTACCATACCGTTATACCGAATTCATATCGAAACCGTACCATTTTTTGGGGGTATTTTTGTAAAACCAACTTCTAACTCCTAAGACCCTAAACCTAAATCCCTAATTTCTTAACGACTTGGCCTCTCCGCCTCTCGTCCTCGACTCCTCTCCCGCTTGCGACTTTGGAGTTTGAGACCTTGAGTCTCACAACAATGGAGCATTTCGAGACTTCGATTCTCAAAGTTTCGGACTTGAGTCTCACAATGGAGTAATGGAGTAACGGAGTAACCTTAACCTCTTCAAAGTTCAACCACAACTCACAAGGGTCGTCTTCTTTAGTTCACCGAAAACCCTAACATGAGGCGGAGATTTATCGTACACAATGAATCTCTCCGCTTCTTGGTTACCTTTGAGTGTAGTTGTGTTTTTATAAGTGAATCACTGGAAAATCGCATGAAAAATCTCGATTCGATTTCGTTCTCTGTGATGTGGTTTCTTCTATTTTCCGATATATTTTCTCAAAGCTGATGCTGCTCTCTTTATATCTCTCTCTCTATTTTTTATACTTTTTAGACTGATAAAACCTTGAATATTGCAATATGTGATGACCAAAGCAGCAGAAATCTGTTCATAATGTTTCTGAAATACCAACATAATGCAGTTGCTTGAGTGGTCAGGATTATTTGGTCATGGCTAATGGCTTACAATAAATATTTTGGGCTAAATGGGGCAATGTTTTGGTTTTGGTGAGGCACCACTTAATGATTTCTCTACTTTATTCTTTTGCAGGAATTTCACATAGATCCTGTTGATGGATATGTTCCACCCGAGTTTGTAACAGATAATGGCTTCTATTTCTCGAACCCTGTGAAACATTCTCTTGATGGATCCTTTGCGGCTTGTCTATTACGGTCCTTGTAGACTAACATTTAAGATTTAAATTTTACTGTTATAAAGACTGAATTTTTGTTGGGTTTTACTTTTCATATTTTCGACGACATGAGGTTGATGTTCTTTTAAAACCACATAAACACTTGTCTTTTAGAATGAGTACCTAACAGAAGGCTTTTGCAGGTGATGCATAACATGGCCGAAGCAAAGTGAGTGGGTCATCGTGAAGATATACTTGGGACTACTCTGTTTGAGAAATGCTTCATGAGTTCATGTCATTGGATTGGGCATCAATTCCTAAATTTGCTGCCTTGCCGCGAGTGAATTGAAATCCTTCTTTGGCCAGTTGCCAGGTATTGGAAATAGTGAGTTATGGTTTTTCTAGCCCTTCAAACTTTATTTTTATTGATAAAGATAGAAATTAACATACGCTTTCTTGAGTTGTTATTTTGATTTACTTGGCAATTCTTGTTATACTTAGCATGTAAATTTATTTCACTTTCCACAAATTTTGTTGATGTGAGGTTTTTCATTGAGTCCTATTAACATGATTCATTAATTTGGATTTGTAGGCGTTTAGATATTACTTCTTTCTTACTCCACTAAAATGAAACGGGTTGCAACTCAGATGAGTGAGTCAAATCAGGGTACTTTTGTACCAAATCCCTTTGATAGTACTTCAGTACCACAGACACAGGGATCTTCTGAACCTTCTATTAGTCAACAAGTAGAGAATCATGATAATAATGATAATGTTGACAATATTTCCCAAGTAAGTAAAAGGGGCAAGGCTAGGTCATCAATTTGTTGGACAAGTAATTGGTTCAAAATGGTTGACCCCCAGAAATTTCTAGATGGAAAGCCTAGAGCAGAATGCACTAAGTGTGGGCAGGTGTTTATGGCTCACCCCCAAAAAAATGGGACCACTGGTTTAAATAATCACATGAAAAGGTGTCCTAAACGTGATAACAAGGACATAGGCCAGATGATTTTGCAAGAACTTGTTTTTACTTCCAACTTCGTTGTTGATGTGGTTTAGACTTTAGAGAAAGAGAGAATATTTTTCTTATGTCAATTTGTTTAGTTGTTTGAGTTGATGATTGAATATAATGGCAAGTGTTTGTGTTATTGATCCCATATTCCCAAAGTATTTGGAAAAGGGAAGCACTGATGGACATACTAGGCCACTGAGAGGTTTTGTTGAGGCCCATGCAGATGGTGGCCTTCTTGAAATCTTTGGTCTAAAGTAAGGATGGCATGCTTCATTCTAAATGATTTGTATTTCTGTGGAAAACCACAAGGAAGAGTGCATCATCAATTTAGGCTTTATTGCCTTAGCTTGGCTTACCTTTATATACTGGATATCAGTGTTTACAGTTCATACATTAAATAGAAGGACAGGGACTGAAGAGCACTGTGACACCTACATTTAACTTGTACACACAACTATTCAATCTGAGAACTACCCTCAGAGACACCTTCTTGCGTGTAGCTATTTATAGCAATATTAACTCCTTCAATTAGAACCAATTAATTAGTGTCTAATTTAATCCATCCAGGATATAAGGATTCCAACAAATTCAAGCCCTTGGTGTATTGTGGAAAGCTTTCTTTGAAAACTAGAGAGAGAGAGGGGCTTACTTTTTTTTTTGGTAGAAAGAGAGGGGCTTACTTGAAGTTTGGAAATATGAAGCAATTGTTGCACATTAAGTCAATCTGGTGCAATGGGTATGGATCACTTTTCCCTTAAAAGTAAACCACTTTTGAATTTGTATTTCCTTAACTCCAAAAATGAATACATAACATGAAAGCAAATTGGAGGAGACTATTTGTTTTTGTTATAAACAACAAAGAAGAACTGTTGGAAGGAAGCGCTGATGTAGCCTATCTGGGCATTGAGAGCTCCTGTAGATGCACTCAAGAGTTGAAACTGGAAAGACATCTCTCCTGATGGTGATGGGAACTTTAGCAAATATATCCTATTTGACAATTGAGAACCCCTGCAGTTAAAAAACAAACGATTTTAAAACCATTTCATTAGAATTTATAGTGTTTTTATATCATTTTTGATAAAAATAGAATCCATACCGTTTTTGTACCGTTTTGTACCGTTTTTATATTATATCGAAACCGTACCATGAGTATACCGTTTTGTATACCGTATCAAAACCGTACCATGACGGTATGGTTGCGGTATTAAAAGTAAACCTTCTAAACGGTACGGTACGGTATCGGTATTGGATACCTATTTTTGGTACCGTACCGAAACCGTACCGGTTGACAAGCCTGCCCTACATACCCTTTTGCATCGTCTTCTCCCATTTCCTCTTCTTCCTCTGTTGCTTCTTCGTCTTCTTCTTCCTCCGCCAGCAACTCGATCGATTCTTATGCTGAAACTAGGGTTAAGGCATGTTCCGACCAATTTCTCATCGACTTTGATCATATTGGAATCACGCTGACTAATCCAGATTTCGATTCTGGATCAAATTCCAAAGGTTGATAGGAATCGCATCAATTCGAAGTTTTTAACTTTTAAACCATGGGGATTGAAGAAGAAAATGTGGAGCCCAAATGGAGCAGGTGGGAGCGTAAGGAAAATTTGAGGGAAACATGTATTGAATCGATTCATAAAAAAGATGAGGAGAAAACAGAAACCCCACTGAAACCCATTTCCATCCATTCCATTTTTATTCTACATTCCTTCTTCCTATTCCCCATTTCCATCTAGTCGAACCTGAAACCTCTGCAACCCATCTCTGTTTCCTATTTCTTGAAACCCATTTTGATTCCACTACCACCGACCCACTTTTTCCTTCATTTTTCTATTTTGTCTTTCTGTTTTTCTAAAAAATCCCACCTAAACCCCACCGAACCCTCTCCCATTTTCCATATTCTTCTTCTATTTTCCAGCTGTTATCACATTCCATTCTATTTCTTCTTCTTTTTTTTCTACTGAAATCATTTCTCCCACTTTCTCTTCCCATCCCGGTTTTTTTCCTCTCTAGCTTCCATCTTCTCCAGTTCTATCGACCAAAACCCTTCACCAATTTCTCATCGTATCCCAACCACGATATAACCAATTCCTTCTTCTCTGTCACCGCCAACAACTGCTTCACTCTGCTCCACAACTTCAGCGCCTCATCGCCAGCGTATCAACATTACTGAAAACAGAACATTACCTATAAACATGAACAGAGAAAGTAAAGGAAAATTTGAGGAAAACATGTATTGGATCGATTCATAAAAAAGATGTTAGAAGATAATCCGCATCGGTGCATCACTTTCTTCCTCACACATAAGCACACACACACAAGATTTGTGTTCGTAAGAGACGCCACAGGGTTTTAGGGCTTTATGAAGGAATGAATGACGAAGGAAAGGGGGAGCAGGTTGTCTGTTATACATATGAACTAGGATTAGGTTTTCTGAATTCTTATATCAACTTCCCACTTTTGCCCCGTGGTGGTGGTGGCGGTGGAAGAGGATCGGAGGCGACAGTGGTGGCGATGATGGTGGTGCTGGTGGAAGGAGAAGAAGAAGAAGCATAGAGGAAGAAGACGACGCAAAAGAGAAAGTATGGGAGGGCAAAAAGGGAATAGAATTTTAAAGGTTTTTTTTTTATAAACATATTAAGGGTATTTTGGAGTTTTAGAAATTTTTACATGCCACATCATCATTTAATGGTGGATTTTTTAAAGATTAGGGTAAATTGATAGAATATTAGGAAAGTAAAGGAGGACATTATCATTATTCAAAACTTAGGGATTGGGTTGATCGGAGGTGATCGGATCCGGATGATTAGAGAGTGCCATTTGTGAAGGGAAATAATATATAAAAAAAAAGCTATACGTTAAAGTTGCTTTATCTTTTTTTTTTCTTTTTTTTTTGTTTTGGGTAAAGTTGAAGTTGCTTTATCAGTATCACATGCTGTAGGGAAACAATACTAAATAATAGAATTTCGTAAAAGTTACTTTATCATAGTTTTTATTGGGCCAGCGGTAGCAGCGCCCATTATAAAACAATGATGGCTGTGCTCCATCAATCTCAGTCATTGATTTTTTGACATAAAAAATCTGAGCCGTTCAATTTTTTAAAGCATAAAACCCTTTTCCCTCTAGTTTGCCCTAATTACACATTCCTCTCTTCGATTTTGCGCACTTACATTTAGACCCCCTCTAGCTAATGGTGTTAGCCTGCTATTGGTTATTGTATTGAAACTACTATTAAACCCTTTTACTAAAACATCATAAATGAAATTACAATGTTATCCTTTTCTTCATCTTCAACCTCAATCACCCATTTCTATCTTTCCTCTTCCTCCACCACCACCACCATCGCCACCGCCTCCACCGCCTTTGTAGAAAAGAATCTGAAGATTCTAGATTGATAAATCCCCATTATAAAAGAAATACAAAATTTGGAAGAAGAAACCCTAACGTGGGAATCTGTACTTCTGCAAGAACAAAATGAACTCAAACCCAACTCTGTTTCTTTTAACACAAATAGGGCCCAATTCAACAGCAACACCATATCCTATTGATGAACAACCAAGACCTAATACATAAAAGTGGAAATACAGATGAAAGAAAAGGGTAATACATAGGAGAAGGAAATAGGAATGGATGAATAAATGAATTAAAAAAGAAGAAGGAGAAAGAAGAAAAATAAGAGGAAATAGGGGTAGATGATTGATTGATTGATTGATTGATTGATTGCTAAGGCCTACCTCCATTAAGCCAGAGAAGGAGAGGCGTCTTGGATGGTTGAGATTGAGCTTCAAAAAACTAGTAGAACAAAGCCCAACCTGGATGGACGGTGATGTAGCCTGCGAAGTGTGAGATGGGTGGGTTTGAGGGCTGACCTGGGAGAAGAGTAATCCTATCAAATTGCTGGGTTGCAGGTGGAGGGTTGGTGCAGGTTTGCTGTGAAGCATTAATGCCTGTAACAAAGAATGACTCAAATCCAAACAGCGAGAGTAGAAAGAAGAGCGGCGATGTCGCTGAGGCTTCGAAGCAGGGTGAGCAGGGCGGCCGTGGTGAGGAATTTTTAGTTATATGCTTGAGGGGTTTTCAGGTCATTGGATCTTATAGTGTTTTAATCGATTTGAGAACAAAGGCGATGGAGGCGCTGGTGGTGGTGGTGGAAGAGGAAAGATAGAAATGGGTGATTGAGGTTGAAGATGAAGAAAAGGATAGCATTGTAATTTCAATTCTGATATTTTTAGTAAAAATGTTTAATAGTCTTTTCAATACAATAAACAACAGTAGGCTAACACCGTCCGCTAGAGGGGGTCTAAATGTAAGTAAGCAAAATCAAAGGGAAGAATTTGTAATTAGGGTACAGTATAGGGGAGGGGGTTTTGTGCTTTAAAAAATTGAACGACTTAGATTTTATGTCAGAAAATCAATGACTGAGATCGATGGAGTACTGCCATCAATGTTTTATAATGGCAGCGCTGAAGCGCTGCGACCTTTAAGCCTTTTTTATTTGATAAAGAAGTCGTTTTATTTTCCTTTTTTTAGTAATGGAAGTTACTTTATCATATCACATGCTTTTACAGTAATGTTGAACATTAGTCAGTCACAAGATGCTTTGTCAGCCTCACATGCAGTGACACTTCACAGTGAAGCTATGTCTCAATCAACTTGAACCCACATTTTGTGTTTGTGCGAAAAAAACAAAAACAATAGGTAAGAGAAATTGCATCAGAGTTTGTATACAAGGGAGGGGTGGGGGGGGGGTGGATTTCTTTGACAGCCCCATCTATAACCCTTTATATGGGTAGAAACTTCAAATACATTTTTGGGAAAATATCATCCCTTTCGCCTTCCCGTCTGAGTATCCTTAATATCAATCTAATACCAGCTTTGAAAAATGATAATGTCCTCTTCTATTTTTCAAAGATTATATCAATCATATCCTAACCGTTAAAAAACGCCATTAAGTGATGATGTGACATGTTCAATTTTTTTAAAATCCCAAATTACCCTTAATCTAATTTATTTCCATTTTTACCCTCATCAATCCCAAAACCTCTTTTATAGTTTTACCCTTCATCGTTTTTCACCCCAAATCAAAACTCCTTTTTCATCATTTTCCTCCAAAATCAAAACCCCTTTTTCGTTTCTTAATCTTCTGCTTCTTCTTCCTCGCACGCCTCACACCTGCAACATCGAAACGACGAACACCATCACCGATCCTCTTCTTCATCGTCTTCTTCTGCCAGCACCAGCGCCAACACCACTACCATCATAGCACTAGCTCCAGCACCACCACCATCATAGCACCTGCACCAGCACCACTACACTGCCGCCGCCGATCTTCTTCTTCTCTTCTGCGAAACCCATCTGCTACTTTCATCATCTAAATGTAATCAAAACCCCTTTTTTCATTTCTGTATCAACCCCTCCGAAGGCTGGACTGGCTATGTGCACGTCAGGATGCTCGTAGGTACATATCCCGATCCGATTCACCGAAGTTGTTCTCCACCTCCACTGTTGACTGTGTTCTGCTACTCTTGCTCTTGTTCCACCCCCCAAAAAAAAAGCAAAAAACAAAAAAAAAAATCCTCTCCGGTATCATCGACGTAGCGAAACCATTTCTAGTGGAAGATGGGCCGTTTTATCTAAAGAATGGAAAAAAATTCTGGTAGATCAATCGCTGACGGGTGAAGGAGCAATTTCTGAGGATACGCATCTCCTTAGATTGTTCAATTCAAACAATCTTATTAATTTCTATAATTGTATCAACACCATCATCTTCGTTTTTGTTAGGAAGAAGAAGAAGAAGATACAGAAACGAAAAAAGGGGTTTTGATTTTGGAGGAAAACGATGAAAAATGAGTTTTGATTTTGGAGGAAAAGCAATGAAAAAGGGGTTTTGATTTGGGATGAAAAAACAATGAAGGGTAAAACTGTAAAAGGGGTTTTGGGATTGATGAGGGTAAAAATAAAAATAAATTAAATTAAGGGTAATTTGGGGTTTTAGATAATTTGGACATGCCATGTCATCACTTAATGGCAATTTTTTAATGATTAGGATACAGTTGATATAATCTTTAAAAAGAAAAGGAGGGCATTATCATTTTTTAAAACTTAGATATTGGGTTGATATTAAGGAAACTTAAAGGAGAGGGGGATGATATTTCTCCTACATTTTTTATATGTACATAATAGGTAACATATCAAACCATGTACATCCTTAAAATGTCATTTTTTTCGGTTTCTTCCAAAGATAAAGAAAAAAAATATAAAGGGAAAATATCATTTCCCTCTCCTCTAAGTTTTCTTAGTATTAATCCAGTACCCAAGTTTTATAAAATGATAATTTCCTCCCTTATTTTATAAAGATTCTATTAACCGTACCCTAACCATTAAAAAACGCCATTAAGTGATGATATGCATTGTACAAGATTTTTAACACCCCAAAATGCCCTTAATATAATTATATTTCAATTTTGCCCTCCCCTACTTTCCCAATTTTACCCTCCCTTTTGCTTCTTCTTCTTCTTCTTCTTCCGCCAGCACCACCATCATCGCCACCACTCTTCCACCGCCAGCACCACCATCACCGCAGAAACCCCTTTGTGAAACCACTCTGTGAAAGAGAGAGAGACAGGTCACAGGTCGGACTCTATTGAGAGGACATGCGAATCGATCGATGCAATACCTTCATTCTTATGTGTCTGAATCTTAAGTTGATCTTCATGGGGTTGATTTTTATCGTTGTGGGGGGTGAGGCGGTGCGTGAGAACCAGAGACACCCACACAGAGAGAGAGAGAGAGAGAAGAGAGAAGCCAGAGAGTGATACAGTAACACATATGGCGAATCAGTTGGGGAGCTTGGTAGAATCGATCAAGTCGTAGATGAGATCTCTGAAGCAATCCAAGAAACCTTATATAAAGATGGACAAGAGCTCCAGCGTTAAGGTTGAGATCCGAAGCAAGCAGGCCAGAAAGCTTATCGACAAAATATTGAAAGAGCTTCTACATTAATCATGCAGATTACTAACCTGCTATAACTTCTACATTAATCATACAGATTACTGAAATAGCTTCCTTTTGGCAGTATCTTTACTGCAATTTTGCTGATGGAAGTCCCAAAAATCCTATTTGCTTCAGGCATATTAATCTACTGGCTCACCTCATTCGGAGAATTGGGCAATGGGAGGAGTTCCCCTGTTTTTCTGGGTCAATGACTCAATGAGTAAAAGGTGCAGAAGCAATCAAACAACACACCTAAGATGTTCAATTGCAAGAGTTCCCCTATTTTCTTTTCTTTCTCTTTTGTTAATGTTTGTATTAAACCAAAAATTACTATTGTTCTAGGTATTGAAATTGAATCTGAAACCCTCTCCCTTTTTGAAATAGGTACTGATTTTCTACAAAAAGTAGTCTTTAAGAATTGTTTCAAAAATCAAAATTAGATTAGTCGAATAGGCAGATTTGCATCGAAATCATCCATGACAAATCCTAATTCTAGATGTTTCAATCAAAATGATTCTATGATTTTTCTTACCAGATCGCTGCGTTTTCATACTAGAGGGGGAATTTCAGGGTTTCTGAGACTGATTCTAATCAATTCCAATCTGATTGGCACTAATTGATTCAAGCTATTCAGCAAACATCCATAGGACATGCTCGCATTTTGAACGGCATTTAATAGAGAGAGAGAGAGAGAGAAAAGGACCTGAAAGAAAGTGGAGGAGAAGCCGGCCCAGAGGAAAGCACCGAGGGTGATAACGTGAGCTTTAGTGAGATGGATGGCGAGGTAGGCTGCGATTGGGTAGCAGAGGGACTACACAATGGATCGGAATAGGGTGAGAGCCGAGGCCAGTTGGGTCCAGTGTGGAGGGCGACCCCAACTTCCTTGTACACACCTGGGAGCAGTGACTCGTCTGCTCTCTCCATGATCCCCGCCAGCTTTACAAGCATCAATGTTATTGGGGTTTCGCACAGGGGTTTCACAGAGGGGTTTCGGCGGTGGTGATGGTGCTGGCAGTGGTGCTGGCGATGGTGCTGGTGGTGGAAGAGTGGTGTGTAGACACTGAATTTTGTCATCACCTAGCGATGATAACGACGGGACACGGACAATGGACATCACACCCCTTTTCTAAGACCAAAAAGACAAGGCCCATGGGCCCAAACACATCCAAAACCCCAAGAAAGGCCATTTAAGGCTTAAAAGGTAGAAAGGAGGGGACCACATTGTCCAAGGCGCCGTGGACAATGCCCCACGGCCCCATGGAGGCCTCCCACGACAGTGGTGTACGAAGCCACGACGCCGCGAAAGATTATGACGTCGGTAGGATGATGTCATCCACGGCGCCGTGGACAACTTATCCGGCGCCGTGGAAATGGGACATCCCCTATAAATAGGAGGATCCCCCTCCCTTCATTTCAAGCAATCCCAAGTTGAGGGAAACTCTCCCAGTCCGATTTTCGCCCTTTAGGCCTTTGTGAGCGAGTTTTTGAGCGGTGTTCTGAGTTGTGGGTAGATCCATCGATTACCCACCCGAATTATGGGTAGATTCGTTGATTACTGACACATCCGAAGAGTGATCCCATTCTGATCAAGTCGTTATTCCGTCTGCATACGGATAACGAAAGTTCCTTTTTATAGTCGTTATTTTGTCCAATCACAAATAACGAAACTTCCCCTTTACTAGCCATTATTCTGTCCGCTTACAGACATGTCCAGAGAGTCGTTACCCTGTTCGAGAAACCAGGTGTTGGTCCATTCGTCCGTCTTCCCCTGAGCCAAGGGATCGTCAAGATCTGAGGTATACCCCTATGAAGGTATAATCATTGCATTCTAGTCGTTACAATGTAGTCTTTTGTGTTTCCCCGTTTTAATGTATATATTGTAAATATATGTATAATGTACATTATATAGCCTCATTGTCATAGAAAGAGAGAATATTTGCCCTTTTAGTATCTATAACAAAAAGATCGGTTTTTGCCGGGCAAGATGGGTGCCTAACACCTTCCCATGCTTGTAACCTGAACCGTTACCCGAATCTCTGACCAGACCATGTGGAGCTTTGTAGCCCATTTCCGTTCACAACGGATAGGGTTATACCTATTGGGTCCTAGGCCCTAATCCTAGGTGGCGACTCCTCATTTTATTCGTAGTATTTTTACGAAGTATGACCCTTACTCCATGATAATGTATCAAAATGATACCCCCACTTTACCAGACCCGATAGTCTGTCGCCAGTAAGGCTGAGGAAACCTCGTCGCAGAGGACCACGGTACTTACATGGTGGCGAAGATGGTGGTGCTCGCGGAAGAAGAAGTGGTGATGATGGTGGTGCTGGTGGAAGAAGAAGAAGAAGAAGCAAAAAGGAAAGTAGGGGAGGGCAAAATTGGAATATAATTATATTAAGGGCATTTTGGGGTTTTAAAAATTTTGTACATGCCACATCATCACTTAGTGGCAGTTTTTAACGATTAGGGTACGGTTGATAGAATCTTTATAAAGTAAGGGAGGGAATTGTCATTTTTCAAAACTTGGGTATTGGATTGATATTAAGAAAACTTAAAGAGGAGGGGGATGATATTTTCCCAAATATAAAAAAAGAGTTTGGGGTAGTAAACCATAGCAAACACGCATTTATCATAAAATTTGTATTCGGTAAAAAATATTTGTTTAAATAATAATTAAAAGTAAAAAAGTTATACCCATAGTAACTTCACGTATTATTTACCATATTAATTGTTGTATCCGATGGTATGAACTAATAATCCGACTCTTACCGTATTCTACCAGGTAGTGTAATTTTATACACGACTCTAAAGCAACACCGTATTAATTATCGCATTAATTTTCATATTAATACATATTTATGTGTTTAATTAAACAAAATAAAAAACTAAAACCCAAAACCTAAAAGCCTAAAAGCCGGTGAGAAAACCCCCAAACCTGAAACCCGAAGACTCTCGTTCAGGTTTCATTTCTTAAAACCGTTTGAAAAACCTATTGAATAAATTATAAAAACCTAATAAAACTATTTAAACCAAAACCATTTAGTAAATGATTCAGGTTTCTTTTTTTAAAACCGTTTAGTTGAACGGTTTGGTTTCGATTTCTACCCCTAAGCATGCTAAACCAAACTTAATTGAATCGTTTAACTTAGATTTACCGTCAAGGTTTTAAGAATTAAGAATTGGATCAGTGAATTGGCCAAATCAGTCATAACTGATCTTGATTCCAACCGATCCGATAAGATTCACACCCAAAAACTAGGGGTGCAAGTTTGGCCCTGTAGGCCTGAACCCGCCCTGAGCCCGAACAGGGCTTGGGCTGAGATACCTAGCCTTTAGGGCAGGTCAAGGTTGAAAATTTCAGTTCCTGAGTCAGGATCGGGTCGGGCCAAGGTAGAAGCCTTGGGCTGAGCCCGACTTGGCCCAGCCCGACCCTGTTTTAAGTTATACTATAAAATATGGACAAAATATCTCTACTTGGTGGTGTTTCCTACGCCCTCTCACAGGGCACCATGAGATGATGCCTCTGCGCCCTAGGTGGATACCTAGGCGTGCTCACCTATTGGCCCAGGTGCTTAGTAGAGACCATGCGACCAAGTATAGATCTCTTGTCCATAAAATAGGGCCCTGTGCTCACCTATCTGCTCATTCTTCTCACCCTACTTTTAAGTGTTTATGAAGGCATGAGATATTAGAATTTAATTGCAAAAAAAAAAAAATCAGTTTTCTCATTGATTTTTACTAGGATAAATCTGTATTTTTGCTTCCGTACTTTTACAGAGCAACCTGAATCAAAACACGTATTAAACACATACCGTATCATTTCCATACACGTTTTATAGTGCCGGATTTTTTAAACCGTACTATTGTTGTATGGGTCAATTAATTGTCGTATACATCCGTTCCCATATTATTGTTGTACCTGAACTTAATAATTATGGTTATACCGCTTTGAGTAATAATTATTTATTTTCCTTTAAACCACTGACCATTATCTATAATTTTTAGGTGATGCATAAGGCCATTTACTCTTTTCGTCTCATTCTTCAGTTGTGCCCTGCAGGTTTTATTTTGTTGCTTCTTGTACTTATTCTTTGACGGTAAGCGTTCCGGCTCTCCCCCTTGCCCCCAACTCCCTTTCCCATCTATACATCAGTCATGTGTCACATGTAAGGTGTAAAGAATCTATTCCCTTAGTTTTGTGAAGTCCATTTACTGATATTGCTATGAGGAATCGACAATTTCTTCGATAAATTTTTATAATTTCCCTCCTTCATTGAGCAGGTAACGTCCATGTAAATCGAACCCAGATTAGACCTGGTTCAAGGATGCCCACTTGTGGGGGCAGCCGTGCGGGCCGCGACCCACTTGGGTAGGTCGGTCACTTATGGTTGCCCTCCCCTCTTCTATTGGATTGCTAAGGTGACACTAAGAGAGGGAGGGGGCTGCAAATATATACATTTTGTTTTTTTTTAACCCGAACTTATCTGGGACCCGGGTCGGCCCCTAGGATTTTATTACTATCAAAACCAATGAATAAAGAATATAAGGGGGGGGGGGGGACATTCCCGCCATACCCCAACCCGAGAACCTATGTACAAATATCGCTCAAATACTCAATAAAGGAGCTCACCCCTATACAAAAACCCCAACCACGAGGATCACCTATTTTCTCAGAATTGGGAAGCCAAGCGCTTCCTCCCTGGCGATTCGACGCAACCCTTGAGGTATATGCAAGTCACCATGAAACTCCAAGTCCGATGTTGAGGTACAAGCTAACGTCGCCAAAAAATCCACAGCTCTGTTCCCCTCACGATATGTAAAGGATATCATCGGTCTAAGGGAATCAATCAGCATTACGATATCCTGGAACCAATACCAACCTTCCCAAAACCCACACTTCCTTCTTGTGGTGCTTAACACGGTTGCTGCCAAATCAGATTTGACATGAAAATCCACGAAGCCCAACTTTGTACACAAACTTAAGCCATCTCTTAATGCCCAGATTTCAGCCAAAGAGTTGGTACACGGTCCGTAAAAATTAGCAAATGCAGCAATTATACCCCCTTGTGTGTTCTTAATAATACCTCCTCCCCCCCTATACCAAGATTACCTTTACACACACCGTTCACATTGAGCATAACTGAGGAGAAGGGGGGGCACCAGTAAACTGGGATTGGAGGCTTGTGGATAATAGGGGGTGGGGAATGTCAAAGAACTGAAGTAACAGAGATTTTTTGAAAGAAGGAGGTTTTTTAAAATTGGATGCATAAGGAATCTCCTTGATCCAGAGCTTAATTACCTCAATGATACGACTGGCCGGACGAGCTCGCTCTCCATGTCTGTGATTATTACGTTCCTTCCATAATTCCCAAATGATGAATGAGGGGAGTAAACCAATGATCCTGCCCCCGAGGTTAGCGGCTTTGGCGTGCCTGTGCCAGAACAAGATTCTGCTTCTCACCTCTTGCCCAAGCACCACCTCCACATCACACAAGGAAAAGAAAAAATCCCAAACTTTCCAGGCCATTCCACCTGTAGCCAAGCAGTGATAAGCTGATTCCCTTCTTGGCTGTCCACAACACATGCATATCGACGCTAGGGGGATTCCCATCTTCATTATGGCGTCATCAGTAGGGACCCCCCTACATAACACCTGCCAAGTGAAGAAGCCTATCTTGGTGGGAATCGAACGGTTCCAGCACCATTTGGCGAAAGAAATCTTGGGGGAAGGGGTTCTAATTTCATTCCAAACTGATTTGGTTGTCAAAAAACCATCTCTCGCCGGGGTCCACATCAAACAATCCTCCTTATTAGAGAGAGCAAACTTGCCTGCTGTCAAGCTGTTCCTGACCAGGTTGGAGTCAATCTTCGTCAGTATCTCTTGGTTCCATTCCCCAACCGTGTTAAGCACCTCTTGGATGGTAAGATTTATATCCAGATGGATCGCCCCGTCTACATAGTCCACCAGGGCACCCCATCCTGACCAGTTATCCAGCCAAAAACTAATATCACCTCTTCCAATAAGCCACCTGGATTTGGCAATAAAAGTTTCTTTGTGCATTAAGGCTCTCCTCCACGAGATCGTCCCAGTCCTCCTCCCCCCCGCAAGAGTAAAATGCTCGTTCTTGAGTAATTTTGCTTTAAAGAAAGCACTCCATAACTAGTTACAAGATCAAGTCCTCCAAAGGCCTTTTAGGCGCAGCGCTAGGCCCATCTCTTCCAAACGGCAAATTCCCAAGCCGCCCTCATCGATCGGTTTGTAGGCCTTCTCCCAACCTACCCAATGGTGTCGTTTCCCCCACTCCGAGTTACCCCACAAGAAATCAGAGCAAATGCTGTTAAAACGTTTTATCACCGTCCTGGGTATGTCCAGAGTTGACATGAGGTGGATTGGCATCGAGGAGAGCACATGCTTGAGTAAGATCAATCTCCCACCTGCAGACAACAACTTCCCTTTCCAACCAGCAACCCTTTGTCGCATTTTAGCCAAGAAAGCATCAAAGAAACTAACGCGAAGTCGCCCTATGTAAAAAGAAGCACCAAGGTAGAGGATGGGTAGTTTCTTCCTTGAGAAGCCTGTAACCATTTCCACCATGCGTTGTCGGTGATCCACCACTTTCTCACTCATAACAAAGCAACTCTTATCTTTGTTCACCAGCTGTCCTGAGAAACCCTCGTATCTCGCAATGAAACCCATTATTTATTTTAAAGACGACTTCAGCCCCTTTGAGAATATAATAGTGTCATCAGCGAATAAGCTATGAGAGATACCTGGGCAGCCCCATGGGAGTTGAAAAAATTTTGCTCTTCCTTCAACAAAAAGTGTTCTTGATCTCCTGCTTAAGACCTCCTCCGCAATGATAAAAAGCGAGGGGGACAAAGGGTCGCCTTGTCATATCCCCCTTGTGGATTTGAAGAACCCTGAAGGACCATTATCGAGAATCACTGAGAACAAGCAATTTTCCACCGTCTTTATGATTAACTTAATCCAGTCATCTACAAAGCTAAACTTCCTCAAGACTTGGGTCTGAAAATCCCATTTTAATCGGTCACACTCCTTGGCCATATCCAACTTTAGAACTGCATTGCCACCACTGGTGTCCCTGTTAAGGTTTTGAACGACCTCTTGCACCAAAGCCACATTGTCATGAATATTCCTGCCCTATATGAAATCACCTTGTTCCTCTGATATAATAGAAGGGAGTAAGCATGCCAGTCTTAGAGAAATAATTTTAGCAATTATTTTGTAAGAGAAATTGCACAAGCTAATGGGGCGAAAATCAGATATTACCTCTGGGTTGTCCTTCTTGGGGATAAGGACCAAGTTAGCAGAAGTGTAACATCGCGGTAGGAAGCCACCTACAAAGAAATCTTTCACAGCCTCCCAAACATCGTTGCCAATAATCTCCCAGCAGGTCGTATAAAAGTAACCTATGAATCCATCAGGGCTTAGGGCACTATCCGCAGAGAGCCCTAAAACCGCCTTCTTAACCTCTTCTAAGGAAGGAGACGCCAATTGAAATTTGTTATCCTCTTTAGAGATTAATGAGGGTATATCATGCAGCAGATTTTCATCATGTTGGCTGCCTTGAGACGTGAAAACATCAGAAAAAAATCTAACAACTTCATCAGCGTTACCCACTTCATTTGTCACCCACTCCCACTCCCCATTGCCATTTTTAATTTTAGAGAGACACTGCTTTCTTCTTCGCACATTTACCATGGTGTGGAAGAATTTAGTGTTTCTTTCTCCCTCTTGAAGCCATCGCACTCTGGATTTCTGTTGCCAAAAGATTTTCTCCTGCAGCAAAACATCATTCAGGGCCCTCCTCGCTTCACTCAGCACCCCTCCAGTGGTATTGGACGGGTTTTGATCTAACTGCAACTCTACCCTGCACACTCTATCCTCCGCATTATGAGCATTTTGGTGGATATTACCGAACACTGCTTTATTCCAAGATCGAAGCTGAACTCGCAGGTTTTTGAGTTTTGCAAAAAGGGAGTACAGGGGGATCCATAGATTGGCGTCGACCAGCATTCTGTGACAAAGTCCATAAAGCCCGGGTGGGAGATCCACATCTGTTGAAACCTGAAGCTAGAAGGCCTTTGCAACACCTGAGTTTCACACCAAAGCTAAATAGGAGCATGATCAGAGCACGTCCGGTTAAGGTGAGATACCTTAGAAGTGGCAAAGGTATTGGCCTAAGATCCAATAAATAAAAATCTGCCAAGCTAAGACACTACTGTACCTCCACCGCATTGGTTGTTGGACCAAGTGAATGAGTTGCCTTGAAAACCCCATCAAATAGGCCAGCACCCACAAAGTTCCTAAATTCCTCCAGAGAGTTAGTGCCACCGGCCTCTCACCAGCCTTCTCATTGGGATCCAACATCACATTGAAATCTCCTCCCACCGCCCAAGGGAGGTTAGTAGATGCAACAATTTCCAGTAAACCTTCCCAAAGATGTCTACGGTCCCTCACCGAACAGTGGCCATGCACAAAAGAAAACAAAATCGTGATTGAATTTTGAAGGATACTGTAGACACTGAATTTTGTCACCCCCGACGATGATGACAACAGGACATGGACATACATCAGTATCTCTCTCAAGAAGGATTCTTGTCCCTACATCTAAGCCAAATCACCCTAACATCCTTAAAATGACTTATAATACCCTTTTACCAAATACTGAAGGAGGTATTGGGCTCAGACACACCCTGAACCCCAAAAATGACCCATTTGGGCCCAAAAGGTGAAATGAGGGGGACCACACTGTCCACGGGGCCGTGGACAATGTCCCATAGCCCTGTGGAGGTCCCCTACGGCAATGGTGTATGGAGCCACACCGCCATGGAGGATTACGACGTCAGCAGGCTGACGTCATCCACGACGCTGTGGTTGTCCTCCACGGCGCTGTGGAGGACCTATCCAGGTCAGAAGGGTGAGACACCCCCTATAAATAGGAGGGTCCCCCTCCCATCATTTCATGGATTTTCAGGGTAGGGGAGACCCTCCTAGTGTGAGATCCACCCCCTTTAGCCCTGATTTTATCTCGAGAGAGTATCCGTTAAAGCCAGGTTCCTGAGTGTGGGTAGATCCGTCGATTATCCATTCGATAAAAGAGTGATTTCATTCCCTCTGAGTCGTTATCCCGTCTGTGCACAAATAACAAAAGACTCCTTTTATAGCTGTTATTCTGTCTGTATACAGATAACGAGAATCCCTTATATAGCCGTTGCTCTGCCCGAAGCCTGAGTAATGAAACCCATTTCATATAGTCTTTACTCTGTCCAACAAGAGAGAGGTAAGCCGATCGTCCGTCTCCACCTGAGCTGTGGGACATCACATATTTCGTATTTGGTACATTTTCATTTATTTCTTGTATTTCTTGACAAGTATCTGTCTCTTTCTTTCTTATTATTTTGGCATAATGTAGACAATTAAAGTAACTCGCTTTAGTATACATAGTAAATGATTTTTCTTTCTTTGTCATGATTAGTGCATCATAACTTAGCCTTGCATGTCAGTATAGGATATATTATTAAGGGAGAATATTAAAAAACAAGCAGCTAATGGAAAGACCAATTTATCCAGGCGAGAAGGGTGCCTAATACCTTCCCATTCTCGTAACCTGACTACTTATCCTGAATCTCTGATCAGACCATATGGAATCACGTAGTCTTTTCCGCTAATCTTGGGTGGGGCTACACCATTGGGTCCTAGGCCCTAATCCTAGGTGGTGACTCCATTTCTTTATGATGCATGATCCCAATACCCATGATGATATGTCAGAACGATATGTCGTTATTCATCAAAACCAACCCCTAATGCCATAAGGCTGAGGAACCCTCGTCCTGAGGACCACGGTACTTATAGGTACATTCCAAAGCGATTGACTGTTCCTGATCTTTGACCAATCTGACCTACAATTCTTTTTTCCAGAACACCCATAGTCGTTCTCCATTTTCCACCCCACTTGAAACCACCTCATCCATCCCAATCTTCCTCGAAATCCGTGAGGCCTTCGCCAAAGGAATTTTCGGCTCCGCAATCGCAACCAAATCCACCTTATCCGACATAATCACAGATTTCAGAAGCCGAAGAGACGGATTGTTCCCCAATCCTCTAACATTCCAGAATAGTACAATCATTATAAACACGACGTGGGGGAGGTGCGGATCCCATGCACCTCGTAATCATCCTGTTGGGCTTCAACATGCCAGGCAACTCAGGCACAATACAACATTTATCTGAAGGACTGGGAGGTGCCACCTCCAGGCTACTGTTACCATTCTCCAGTGTAAGATGCTTAAGGAAAGCATTAAAAGCTCTGTCAACCACCAGGCTGGACACACGCAGCTCATCCACCGTGGCCTTCCAGCCCAAATCCGTCTTAGCCGAATCCACATAGCTGTCATCTTTTGTAGCAGGAATTGCATCGCCACATTTGTCCTTGGGCCTTGCAGATACCTCCCCTTTCCTGCTGCCATTAAGAGCAGAAGCTCTTACCACCAAGCCATCGGTCCCTTACTCCCCCTCTGACATAGAAGCAGCATCGTTGTCACTTCCTGAGGACCTAGGTGTCCTCTCATGTTGCATCAGCGCCAAGGTTCTACCCGTGGGGCACCACTGAAGACGTTCTTCACCCAAGTTCACCGTTCCCTGCAGCGGCATTGTTACATCCGGATCAACTTGGACTGCGCCCCCTGGCTCCACTACATGCTCTCGGCTAGTGCCCTCTCCCTGGTTCTGCCCCATTGACGCTTTCCCCTTGTTCCCATTTGTTGCTACCATCTCTGGGTCCGACTAAACAGCCACCACCATCGTATTGATATTCTCCCCTTGCTGGTTTTTCCCCTTGGCCGTATGGGCTCTTAGAATCAACATTCCACCCTTGATCCCTTTACGACAGTGCTCCTTAATATGCCCCAACTTGGAGCAAGTCATACAGTAGGACGGTAACCGATCGTACACGACTTTTTGGTAGAAACCCGACGAGCCGTAGCCAATCCATATCCTCTCGGGGGTATCGAGCGAACATCCACTTACACGCAGGCCCTGGCCGCGACTGTTCTCGTACAGTCTGCAGTCGCCCCATCCACCCTCAACACCTTTCCAACTGCCCGAGCCACCGATCAGAAGAAATTCCCATGGTAAAGGTTGATCGGCAAGTTAGGGAAAGAAACTCAAACAGGCACCACTGGTAATTCCAGCCCTGCTTTAAAGAATCTAGTCCACTTGAAGAATCTAAATGGAAACCCCTTGACCACCATCTGCTCTTTCAGCCAGACCCGCACAAAGTCCGAATGATTGGCAAAACGTAGAAGAAGGTGCCGCGAGTCCAACGTAGAGATCTGCACATCAGCCGCTAGATGGAAAGAGGACTGCAAGGCTCGCTTAATCTCAAACAGAGTTGGCTTCCCAAACGCACACTTCGCCATAAGTGCCATCTGAAACGATTCCACATACATGGCGATTTCAGCGTCTGAGAAGAAGATCGCCGGAGAACCCATGTGAAGCGAAGGTGTTTTAACCTCAATCGCCGGAGTCCTCAACGGCGACAGATGGTCTGCCGCTACCATCGAGGCAAAGGAGCGAACATTCGTGCCACCAGAGCCTGCCAGCCTCGGTGGATCTGGTGGGCGATCCCCCCTTGCGGCGGGAGGATCAGCCATCGAACCCTACAGAGTTTGGATGCTAACGTGCACCTGCAGAGCTAAATTAGGTGCTAACGTGTTGCATGCCAAGTTATTAATAACTATATATAAAAAATCGATCTAAACCGGTATTAACTTGATACTAAAAAATCAAAATAAATCGAAACCAGACCGAATTGACGTTTGACTCCCCTACCATAGATCAACATTAATATCTCAATTCCATAAGCTCAACAATATTACACATGGAAAATCAAACCATAGTAAAAATAAAAATAAAATAATCACTCTAGTAAAACTTACATTCTATATTAAAATAATAAGATTAATTATATAATAATACATAAATACATGCAAGGTCAATAATAATTTCATCACATCAAGCTTACCATATTGATAAAATAAAAAAAAAACAAACATCCAGCTTATCTTTATGATAATCAACATAAAATAAAATAATAAGAAGACACTCAACATTAAATTAATAAAATAATCATCCAACATCAACAAGACATACAAAATATTATAATATTCATATACCTTATAAAACAAAGCATCCTTCAACACCGGCTTCAGAAAACATCTAAGATCAACCTGCCAATACAATAAATAAAATATAATAAATCAACAGCATCGGCAAGTAAGGCATTACATATCGATTGGGTCATCCTAATTGATGATGGTGATAAATTCTGTGGACAAGCATGCAGTTGTATAGTGTTCTCTTCCATGTGGTAGGACAAGTAGATCCAGAAAATGCTAATTAAAGGGAGACCTTGATTAGCCATATGTTATAAAGTTACTTTGTCTTCTAAAGGACGTATACTCCCACCATTGCAGGGTCTGGGGAGGGTTATAATGTAAGCAGCTTTATTCCTCTTTTTTGAAAAGAGGTTGTTTCCAAACTTGGTTACAATGGAGCAACCAAGTGGCCACTGGTTCAAGTTTGAAAACAACCTCTTTGCGAAAGCAAGGGTAAGGCTACTTTGTCAACAATTTTTTAAACTTGATAAAGTTGCTCTTTTGCCAAATCCAACAGGCTATAAGGCTGAAACATGCCACATTAAAGGGAGATAGTTTGATGAGTTTGGATCCTATGCCCTACTGCAGGGTGTGCAGTGTACATCCTGTGGCACACCCTGCAGTATGATAGAAGATTTTTATTAAACATGATCACAATTCGTCTAGCAATTCTATTGCATAGTGTCATAATGGTTTAAAATTACAATACTTTTTTGTCTAATATTGTAAACCTGGCATTCAAAAGCATAAATGAGTGGAGTAGAAACTGTTTATGTACATCTACAATAGATTTTTTTTTGGGGGGGGGGGTATAAAAAAAATATTTTTTTTCGGAGGGGGGGGGGGGGCGCACTATCATAGTTGAAAGAAAAAAAAGGTTGAAACATCATAATTGTAGGGATGGGGTGAGAAATAAAGTAAATTATTAGAAACAAATTCTAGATCCCTTGAGATAAGATTTTAACTACAAAATAGCCTAATGATTTTATTTTAACGCAAGAACAAAGTGTAATACATTTTGATTCCCATATATTCTATTAGTTCAAGCTAGAAGAAATAAACCCAATAAATCAACAAAAGTGAGTCACAATTAATAATAAAGTCTAAAGCAAATCAATGAAGAAAATGATCAACAAACTAAAATCATAGTGAAGAAAATGACAACACATAAACAAGTGACATTCAAACACTCTCTTAAAGCAAAACTAAAAAGGAAAAATTAGAGAGTTGAGAGGAGCAAAGAGAGGTTAAGGAGAAAAACAAAAATAAAGAAAGAAAAGTAAAGGTAGGAATCTGGATTTAGGCCATGTGGAGGGATGATGCTGCCAACCTGAACCATTGGATAGAGAGAGGTGCATCCTAGTTTTCCAACTCAACCATTTGTCCACATTTCAACCAGTTTTCAAGGGTCTGTTCTGCCATATGGAAAACTCGATTTGCTTGAAATTCTACAAATTGATAAAGGTGGGTGGGACCTATCTTGGGTTAAAAACTCAGATCCAGGACATGCATGCACCAAATTTGGTTGTAAAGCCAGGTAACAAAGACAGTTATAAGGTGCCTGTGGAGTCAATCAATGTGGATCAACTCCAGAAGACCTCTTATTGTAAAGTTTGACCCATTGGATTGAAACATGAAGAGTTTCCAATCTAGGTTGGTTCCTCAAAATCTAGGTAGAAGATCGAGGCAAAGGAACTTGGGATGCCACCACAAGTACTAATGTTCTAGTTAGTAGGTATTTCAAATACAAAATAGATCTGTACATCCATATAGCTATGGAGGAGTTCAAGGATGTCTGTCTCATTAAGTTAGAATTATGCTTGGCTCTACTGTAACTATTCTCATAGAGCTTACTATTATTCATGAGCAAAGCCAGGAGTAACTACAGACATAAAATGAAGATTTGTCTTGTTTGGGCTTTTCTATGCCTCTAGGTTCCTCAGCCCATCAAGCCTAGAATAAAATTCTTTTAATCTTTCAAACAAAAAAAAAATAGGGTAAAAGAAAGAAAGGAGAATTATATGCCTCTGAAAGTTTGAACAAACTATAAGATATGAATCCATCCAAAAGAAAAGTAAAAAAGAAATTCATCCAAAATGCTAAAATATTGTTGGCAAGAGGGAAACAATAAGACATAACAGTTCATAGGATCAAAAGGAATACATACTTTTTTTACCAACAAAAAAAAAAAGGAATACATACTTTGGCAATAACAGAGTAAGCAGGCATAAAAAAAGAAGGCAATAATGGAATAAAGATAATTTGAATGATATGAAAATAACATAAAAAAACCCATGAAATTAAAAGAAGAACATTTGGAGTCGATATAGAAAAGAGAGCAAACAAAAAACATTAGAATGACAATAAAAGGAAAACAAAGAAAATACGTTACATGGAAAAGAGTGTGTGGGGGTGGGGGTGACATAAGAGAAGAAAGTCCATATTTATATGTGGATGTAAGAGAATAAATTCATCAAGATCTCACTCAAGACCAACTGCCAATTACCACAACCACCCCATTGAAAAATGCCTTACTATCCATAACAAACGTGTCCAACAACAAACAAAATATATATTTAGAGAAAAATGCAGGGGAAAGAAGAAATAATTAAATAGCTAAACAAACACTAGATTTTTCGAGCATAGGATAGAAATGAAAATTTTCAAGGAAGAAATGACTAGAAGGTACCAGAAGACGAACCTGTAGGCTGGAGGAGTAATTAAGGACGATGTTAACACGGGATTAAGATGCATCATCATCATCATCATCATCATCATCATCATCTATGGTCTCCAGGTAAGGACAGTCTTTTATGTTCAATTTTCGTAACTTCAACCATGACACCATGCTCTCCTCTTTTCTCCGTTTCAGCCCTTGTATCACGATCTCTGAAGACTTCAATTTGGGGCAGTTCCAAATAACCAGCTCTTTAAGTGACGGCAAGTACTCCAATCCGTCCGGCAGGGTTTCCAGCTTCGAACAATGTGAAATGGTCAGCTCTCGTAATGATTTCATCAGGTCTTGAATATTAATCCCCTGTGGCAGAAGCTCGATGATGCTGTGGCATCCCCAGATGGTCAACTTCTCAAGTGCTGAGAGAGATCTCAACCCGCTGGACAAATCTTTTAGTTTATGACACTCAATCAGCCAAAGTACCCGTAAAGATGTCATGTGCAGCAGAGTGTCGGGGAACGACGTCAAATTAAGACATCTCCGGATGTACAAAGATCGAAGTGATGAGAGTTCACCCAAGCCCCTTGGTAGAGCTTTTAGATTGGGACAATCAGTTATTTCCAACAGATGGAGGTTTTGGAGGTTTCCCAAGCTCTCTGGTAGAACTTGTAGATTAGGACAACCAATTATAGTCAACACACGAAGGGTTGAGAGGTTCCCTAGGCAGTCCTCTGGTAAAATTTCCAGATTATCACAACCTTTAATCTTCAGTCTCTCTAGTTTTCTTAAGTAGTGCTGCTGCTGCTGCTGCATCCCTCCAGCTGGCAAAGACATCAAGCTATTGCAACTTGAAATTTCCAATACTTCAAGCGATGAGAGGTTGCCCAGGCCGGCAGGTAGAACCACCAAATTTGAACACCGCTCAATCTTCAGCATCTGTAATGACTTCAATCCTGATTGCATCTCGTCTGGAAAAGAGGGCAAGAAATCACACCCCTTGATCTCCAATTCTTGAAGTGATGTAAGTCCTGCGATTTCCCTTGGCAGTGCCTTTAGATTTGTACACGCAAATATACTCATTGTTCGCAACGATCTCCAGTGTTGCATCTCTTCTGATAAAAACATTAGCTTAGGGCATTCTCTAATTACAAAGTGTTGAAGAGATGAGAGATTCCCTACGCCCTCTGGCAATTTCTTTAGATTTGGACAATTTTCTATCTGCAAGTGCTGAAGCAACGAAAGGTATTCTAAGCCGCCCTTGGTTAAAACCATTGGATTTGCACAATTTTCTATATGCAGTGTCTTCAGTGATTGCAGCAACAACACCTCCTTCTTTGGTAAAGATGTAAGACTATCGCAACTTTGGATCTGCAGCTTCACAAGTTTAACAAGATTCTCTCCAGTATCTTCAGTGATTGCAGCTGGAGTTTCTCGTGAAGAACAACCCGCCACTTGATGATGATGATGCTCTTCCTGATCATTTACAACAACACCCTTCTTCTTATTCTTCGCTGGCGCTGCAAGCAGAGATTTCAGCTTATCACATCCCTTGAATTCCAAAAGCTCCAACTGCATGAGACCCTCGACTCCTGCATACTCCAGATTTTCGCAATATGAAATCATCAGTTTCCGAAGAGGCCTCAAGCCTGTCAGATCCAAAGATTTTACATGCTGACATGAGTAAACACAGAGTTCCTGTAAATTTGAGAGATGATGATGTGACATCGTCAACCATGTAGGGAGCTTGGTGCCACTGAAACGTAGTAACCTCAGAAGTAACAGATTTTGATGAGGTTGGAGTTCCTCCAAGACGACATCGTCTTCTTTGCTGCTATCATCCTCATTGGTATAAACATGCCAATCCGATTCCCAATCTAATGTCAACTCCTGGAGTTTTGCTTTCTCCTTCAAATTTGCTGCTTTAGCATCTGCTCCATTTCTTACATCGCCGAGACCAATTAAACTCAAACTTCCTCCTAGTTGTTGTAGACATCCCAGTTCTTCAATACCAGCAGCACCTTCATCATCATCATCATCATCATCACAATAATGTTATTGTGGCCGCCCACTTTAAATGAAGTTAAGGTTCGAAGGTTATGCAGTTGCCGTATTAAACCTCTTGGAATGTTGAGCCTTGTTTCAATTTCTAGATGCCTCAAGTTGATCAGTTTTCTCAATCCTTTGGGTAATCTTTGAAGATGTCTACAATGTAAGAGCTTCAAAGTTTGCAAATGGAAGAGTTTGGAAATGGAGGGAGGTAATGCTTTAAACCGACCATGAGAAAGATCAAGATACCTCAAGTGCATCAACTCATCTCCAATTGAGGATAGCAACAACTCATCATCCTTTCTCAAGTGTTGAAGTTCTAGTACACGTAGCCTCTTATAATTTAACAACCAACCAGGATAAATATCATTAGGACGACAATCAAGCATTGTCCGAAGATTCCAAACATTCTGACCAAAAACTGATGGACTACGATACCGAAACCATCGAAAATAACTTAAAAAATGCTCATGTTTCTTGCACTCTAAAGGTTCACCTTTATCATCGAATTTGACAACTTGAAGGAAGGACCTCAGAACCAAGGATTTAAAATATGAATTACCTCTATTCTCCTCCTCCTCCTCCTCCTCCTCGTCTTCATTATTAATCTTTGAATATGCCGCATCTTCTTCTTCTTCTAGTAAACCTTGAGCCATCCATAGTTGAATCAATTTCTTCTTCTCAACTGTAGAATTCCTCACAGGAAGTAATGAATAACAATATGAAAAGCATCGTTTCAATGGTGACTCCATGTCATTGTAACAAATCTTCAGCACGGAATCAATAACATCATTATTGCTACCTCGTAGTACTTTCATAGTATTTAGAACAGTTTCCCACTCTTGTATATTAAATGTCTTGAAGCGCATCATGGCACCTAGAAGTGTTAACGCCAACGGAATACCCTTGCATTCCAGAACAAGTTCCTTTCCTATTCTGAAGACTAGATCATCATCATCTGCATTCTTCACTGCACCTCCTCCTCCTCCTCCTCCTGATGATCTCCCATTATTAATTAATGCTGCTTTTCTCCTGAACAATGCCCAACTTTCTTCTCCTGATAGTCCACTTAATTCATATGGAGTAACTGTAGTCCCCATTAATGACGCAATTTGGCTAGATGGTGTTGTTACAATAATTGTGCTCCCTTTGGAGGCCACTCCTAACAAAGTTCTAAAATTATACCATCTTTCTTTACATTTGGCTATGTTCCACAAAACCATGTCAGGCAACACAAGTAAAAACTTTTTCCCACTCAAAATCTCTTGTAAAATATGCTGTAAATTGTCCCAATTTGTTGTTAAAACATCACCCCAACTAGTACTACTTCTTCTTCGAGGTGACTGTTCAATTATTTCTTCTACAATCCTTTCCACGTCAAACCTCGAATACGACACATTATCAACCCAAAATTTCAGATCAAAATGTGAGCTTATTGACTCATCATCAAAGATGATCTTTGCTAGTGTTTTCTTGCCAAGGCCCCGCATCCCCAATATTGGAATGACAGATAGCATTTGTCCATCATGATTATTAATGACGTTGTTTTTTATTGGAGGATCCTCCGCCATTAATATCATATTAACAATCTTTGTTTTGTCCTTCTCCCTTCCAAATACTACTACCTGTGTTTCATCATCATCATCCCTTCTTCTTCTTCTTCTTCTTTTACATGCTTCTTCTTCTTCTTCAACAGCCGCATAATCAATATCAGCTGCAGCGGTAGTTAGTAGTGGGCGGCCTATTTCATCATGCTTATTCTCAGCTGCTACCACTCGTCTTCTAGAATCATCGGGTAATAATTTCATTTCCCGATTCAGATTATCTAAAACATGTTGGAAATCCTTTATTTTACGAGACATTCTGCTACGAAATAAAAATGGATGATGATGGAAGGACGACAGTACTACTGACAAAAAGGAGGAATTACGAATGCTTACTGCCGGCTTTCTTCTTCTTCTTCTGGGTGTCCTCATTATGATGCAGAACTCGTCTAACACGTCATCTGCTTCCTCATGTAATTCATTCATCGTTTCCACCCAGCTCCATCGTACACTTGTAACATCCCCCAACAAATACCGCCTTTCTAGATCCATAAGAATCACTCTGGTCTCCCTTAAAATACGCTGAAGTTTTTCGTACTCCTTATTCTGAACACAAACACCTCCTCCTCCTCGTGATCGTCCGAGAGTGGTAGAAGAGATCATCAATTCTTTACTAGCTGCTGCTGCTGCTGCATCATCTCTCGTTGCCATTTTTAATTCCTGTGTATACAAGAATTGAAGCGGAAATTAATCAATTATTCAGTACATATGGAAAGCACACACATATGCTGTTCTCCCACATAAATGAATATATTCAAGAAGAGTAATTAATGTTTCCATTCAAAAATAAAGAATTAATAAGGGTAAAGGAAGACCTGCTGCTTGGATGGGAAATTCGATCAGTAGAAGCGAGAAGAAATTAAGCTGCATAAACTCTGCACAAAGAAAAAGGATGCTAACAAATTCAAGAGTAATTGGTGACTTCTAAAGGGAAAGTCAGTAATTTCCAAATAATAATAAATTCTCAAATCTTGCAACAACTTCATCAATTAAAGGCACTCAAGATAAAAAGGATGCTATTTCCATGGTCTAAATGTCGGAATTTAAAATATGGAATCTCAAGGGTCCGCCGCCCTAAAGAAAACTTATATGGGGTAATTAGTATGATTACCCTACACCTAGCCTATATTTATTAAAACTATCCTACTTGAAATTTCTTTTCTAAAACTACCTTACTTTTAAACTTTTACATGTCCTTCTACTCTCATGTTTTTAAATACCTAGATTGCCCTTCCTTTTCACCTAGTAACCTACTAATCTATTTAACCTACCATTCTTCTTATATTTTTTAACTATTTTTTCATTAAAAGTAAAAAATGAAAACACCCACCGCTTCTTTCCCCCATTTTTTATTCCATTCGTTTTTGGTTTCTTGGTTTTTTCTTCAATTTTTCTATTTAATTAATTTTTTATTCAACATTTCATCATCATCGTTCATCTTCAAATGGATTATAGTTTTTAGTATCAGTATTGTATCACCCGTATTGAGCAATATGTACCGGTTTTGATAGTCACCAATATCGATACTTGTGTCGATATCGTATTGGTAGCACGGTACGGACAAGGGGTAAAATGTTCAGAAAACTCATTTTTTTAAGGAGATTCAATGATAATTTTGTCCGTTATAGCCGATCAAAGCCGATACCGTATCGATATTGCATCGATTTTGCAGGTTACCGATACCCGTTCCGATACCGTGCACTAAAACCATGGAACAGATTGACTCTCTTCAAAGCACCCACTTCTTCTCTCTCTTCCTCTTTTTATTCAATTTACCTTTTCGTGTTTTTTATTTTTTATTAACCTACGGTGCGATTCTCGAGTCGTCATTCTTCTTCTCCCTATTCGTAGAAGCAGAAGGCAACCCTCCCTCTCCATTACATTTGATCTCTACACGATGGCAATTTCAATTGAGAATCCAAGAGAGATGGATCGGTTTTAGAGAAGGGAACGCATCTGTAACGGAGACAAAGGAGAAGAACTGGATCACGGTGAGGATCAAGTCAATTTGTTCGAAGAAGAACGATGAGGATTAAATGTTGAATAAAAAATTAATTAAATAGAAGATTTGAAGAAAAAACAAAAAAAAAAAACCACGAATGGAGTAAGAAACGGGAGAAGAAGTTTGCGGGTGCTTTCATTTTTTACTATTTTAATGATAAAAATAGTAAAAAATAGAAGAAGAATCACTACAAGAAAAGTGATTTTCGGCGACGGTAGAAAATTATCGCCAAAAATCCAATTACTGTCACCAAAAAAATGGATGACGGTAAATAAGTCCGTTGCGTTTCCATGGGCGATAATCCCGTAGCCGAAACTTAGTGACGACAAAAGGACATCTGACGGTGAATGTATTTTTCGTGACAGTTACTATATTACCGTCACTTTATATATTTTTGCCACGGTACGTATTACCGTCGTTATATTTAAAATTCTGCGACGGTTATTATTTTGTCGTCATCCTATTAGTTATGGTGACAGTTATTTTACCGTCATAATATATCATTTTTTGTAACAAATAATATATTACCGTCACCCTTTTATTTTTTGACGACAGAATAACTGTCTTTATAAATGATTTATACTGACGATAGTTAAATTACCATCACCAAAAGGTTATTTTTTGAAGAAAAAAAAAAATTTTAAATTCAATTTTACTTTCACCTATAATTTCATCATTATATCTAAAAAATATCAAATAAACATCCATGAGACATAAGATCCATTGATTTCATTCAACTTTAAAAAGTGATGTATACAATCATAAAATCCATTGTATCCATTAAACTTCAAATATTACAACCATGAGACAGAAACCATAAATCGTAATTAAACTTCATCTTTCTACCCACAAAAAAAAAAGTAAACTTCATCCCAAATGCTTGCAATTTGCTAGTGCCAAGCCAAAAAAATGTAGTTGCATACATGGACTGGTACCTCCCAAAAAATTAAACTTCCTCGATGCCAAATGCTTGCAACTTGCTAGTGCCAAGCCAAAAAGATGCAGCTGCATGGACTGGTACCTCCCAAAAAATTAAACTTCATCCCAAATGCTTGCAACTTGCTAGTGCCAAGCCAAAAAAATACAGCTGCGTGGATTGGTTGGTACCTACCAATATAAATCATAAGAGTAAAATTAGGAAAACAATCTTTTTTTATGGTAATTTATCAAATGCCAAAGTCAATTGCAGAATATTTTCAACCAAATCAAAATCCACCACATGACTGATACTTTTTCACTTTTGTCACAGTGCTGAAATCCCAATGGATTTGGATCTGTCCATACATTTCTATATAGAGTCCTCTATTGAGACTGATTGGACTTGTCCATTCATCCCAACTTGCAATCCTTTGGCAATTACCTCTCAACATTGAGGAAATAGGCAAGGTATCTGCTTTCATACCATCCATTGGCAATTACCTCTCAACATTGAGGAAATAGGCAAGGTGTCTGCTTTCATACCATCCAACAATCCAAGTACAGAGAAACAAGTTAGAAATGATGGGGTGGGGGACCTTCTTAGCCTTCTTTAATTTCTAGAAATTTATACAGTAGTGATAGAACATCTGAATTTATATGCAAAATATGGAATGTTTGGTTGTGATTACTTTCATGTCTCAAGATTGATCTCATAATTAAAAGGAGTTTGAACAAGAAACTAAACCTTTGGAAGGCAGAAAGCTAACTTATGTGCATGAATCAAAAGTTAAAGATGGACTTACCAGCAAGATATGATATAATCTTATATACTAGCACTTCTACCAAAAAAAAAAAAATTCTTATATACTAGCACCATATTAACCATAGGATGAATAGAATATATATAAACCATTCGTTTCCATTGTCGATGCAGCATCCATGATCCATCGTTGTTATCGTAGTGTGGTGTCTCAGACTCTCCATCTCCTTCCTCTCCCCTCCAACTCTCCCTCTTTATTTCCTAGATCTCCATCCCAGACTCCACTTCCCTCACCGGCTTTGGCTACCCCCTCTCCCTCTCCCCTCCTTGCCTTGACTTCCCATAAGTAACCCCCACCTCCGTCTTCCCTACCCAATATACTTGACCCACTCCTCCCCTTCTCTGTAACTACAACCACCCTAGAAATAGAAGAAATCTGATCATTCACACAATACATCCTTCATTTATAGACACAACAATTGTTGTCATGGTACTAGAGAGAGTAGGATTCACAAAATTAAAGATTACATTGTTTCTAGCCTTCCAGATCTGCCAAAAACCAACATACAAACAATATTTTTTTAAACCTATCATCCCCTATGACCTATGTATAGGTTTTCCGATCCCAAGATTCACAGTTACACTTTAGGATTGGATCATGAGCAACAACTTGGACGATCATTTCAGTAGAATTCGCAGCAAAACCACTAATAGCTATAATACTCTTTTATCTTTCTATTATCTCTTATAGGATCCGTGTAGCCGACCCCATTAAATTGGGACAAGGCTTGGATGTTGTTGTAGAGAAACCAACCCAACCCCCCCCCTCCCTCAAACAATCACTAGGGTTGGGGAAGACTGTTGCCACATATATACCTGCCCTAACAATCATCTGTAGCCATTTAGCTGCAACCGAGTAAGATCTGTTGTTGTACTAGCCTTAAATTGTTAAACCTTCTAAAGCAATAAGGAAGGGTCTGTCCACAAAGGGAAAGGCAGGAAAATTTAAGATTAGCATCTCACAGACATTGCCAAAGAAGCCCAAGTCCTATGACAGATAACTACAGTTACAAGTCAGTTTAACAAACCTTAACAATTCAAGTAACCAACTTAAAAGCCATAACTGGGAATTAGATATTTGCAACTAAAACAAGCTTTAAGACCTGGACAGCATGGGCTGAGTTTTTCTTTTGTACCCTCGACGAAGTACCAAATCCTAGCAGTCAGGGTCAGAAAATTTTAAACTTCAGTGGAAAATAGTGCAAGAGAGATGCCTCACAAAAACAATGGTTGGGACTTGGGAATACCAACAAACCTCTATTTAATTAGAGGTTTGTTCCTCCAAGTTACAGAGCACAACCAACGTTTAAAAACTCAGAAACAGGCATCAAATTGGTTTCCATCAATTCGGATTCAAATCAGTCAGAATTGGCCAAAAAGGAGTATAGAACCTTCAGATCTAACATGTTTGAAATACCAAGCAAGTGAGTTCTCAACACTTTTGTTTTGGTGGTAAGGCATAAACTACACCACTCAAGTTAAGATTCTTCTTTAAATAAACTAATGAAAAATGACTATGAAGTATGAACAATCTGTCAGCAAATTACAATATTTCCAGACTGTTGTTGGACTCATTTTGATTTTTGAGTCTTTAAATTGCAAGTCTTAACGCCAATATTGAAACCAGTATTATTTGCTTCTAGCTTCTTCCATTGAATAATTACAAGTCCTCAGAATTTGCCACTATTCTTCCTCAAACAAAATATATCGGTAAGAACATGGGATCAGTTCCCATGGTGATAATGTAATAAGACCGTAGAAATGCAACAGCAATTGCCAGTTTGAATCTGATTTTTTGAAACCATGGGAATATCACAAAATTAGAGCCATGAGATAAGGGGTCACCATTTTTGTTTTGGTGGTAAAAGAAAGTACTAGAAAATGAAATTTTCCTACTTTGATCAATCCAGTTTTTGTTGTACAAAATCAACAGAAATAGGATTCAATCTCTACTAAACCAGTTTGAATCCCACCTTTTGAAACCATGGGAATATCACAAAAATTGGGAAGATCATGATTATTACCACTAACATTCCTAGAGAGCAGAAGAGCTGACATAAAACAGATAATTGGTCTTCAAAACGGGAAGATCACTCATTTGATGAACACTAGCAAGCAACGCAACACTCTTACAGGGCAGAATAGCTGATATAAAACAGATAATTGCTTTTCAAAATGGAAGACCACTCTTTTGTATAGACAAAAGAAGACCACTCATTTGATGAACATTAGCAAAGCAACAGTCTTAGAGAGCAGATGAGCTGAGATAAAACAGATAATTGGTCTTCAAAGGGAGATCACTCATTTGATGGACATTAGCAAGCAACACAACACTCTGCACAAGTATATTAAAGCAGTAAAGCAACTACTCAAGACACTGCATCAGACATTATACCTATCATTAGGAAGGCTAGGTATGGGGAGGTGTATCTATTTTGTTCGCTTCTCTGCCTTTGAACCTTTCTTTTTTCTCACATATATTTCTTATATAGTAGTTTTAATGGATATCCAATCATGTGGTAGTGGGGATGAGGAACAATTCAGCAAACTTTGATTCAAATCTGGTGGTCAGATTTGAGATATCATGAACACAAATATAGCAAGTAACAAAATAGAAAATCCAAATTTAGTGACTAACAGAAAATTGCAACTAGAATCCAATGAATAGCAAGTCAAACAAAAATTAGAAACAAGGATCAGATTTAGAAACTAAATTGGACAGTAATAACAGCAACCTGAAATCAGAATTAAAAACATGTAGCTAACAGTTCAAGAAATAGGAGTTTCAGATCCAAAACATCATATGAATTTCAGAAATCAATGATAGAATTCTGATCTGAAACGGCCTTGAAACAGGGCTATCTAGGAATGCAAACAGTACAGAAACTGTAATCCAAATCTAAACCTTAAAGCAAGTGATTAATAAATTTTCTCTCTACAATATCCTATGACAAATAATGATTTAAGAATTAGGAAACTCCCATATATACCTAAACAATATGACAAAAAATTGTTAAGCTGGTTGACAATTAATATATTTCCTACCAAATCAATTGAAAGCAAAAGAGAGAATATGAGACGCACCGTGTTTTATGATCCATCAATTCGAAGTATTGCCATCTGAACTTCCCATTGCATTGATCAATTCAACAGGGGTGTCAATGATAGTACCTTCCACATCAGATCTTACCCAACTAACATCTGCATCACCATCACCCTCTGAACATTCTATATTTTGTCTGTTTTGTAGAACACTGTGTATATGTTTGAGCTGACTCATCATGATCCTCCCCACAGAACCATAATGGCTTTGGCCTTTATGGTCAAGCTTCAGAGAAGTTCTCACCCAACTCAGTCAATTTCCCTCAAAAGGCCCACACCCAACAATACACTCATGAAAACTATGAGCAGCAGAGCTTCACTACTGGCTACCCCACCAACAACTACAGGTACAGCACCAAGCAACAAGGCATGACCAATGAGAATGAGATGAAGCAAGAAGGCATGAGTGACACCAGATTCTTGGAGAATGGCAAGTACTTCTATGGCAACAACAATCAGAATCAAAATCAAAATGGGTATGCCTCATACAGAGAAGTTGAGTCCGGTAAAGGTAGGGGAGGCAGCAATGGTGTTAATGAGAACACTAATGAGTTCTCATCCAATACTATGGGTAGGGGAGGTTACAATGGTGTTAATGAGAACACTACTGAGTTCTCTAATTCCTTGGGCAGGGGAGGCTACAATGGTGTTAATGAGAACACTAATGAGTTCTCCAATACCATGGGTAGGGGAGGCTACAATGGTGTTAATTATAATAAGAACACTAATGAGTTCACCAATACCATGGGCAGGGGAGGCTACAATGGTGTTAATAAGAACACTTATGGGTTCCAGAACCAGGATGAGGAGTTCCAAGAGAGCCAGGAGGAGTATGTCCCATAAACTGTGGTTCATGCATGATTGTTTGAGTTAAAATAATACCGCAAGCGTACGGGTCAATCGTAGCTACGGGTCGAACACGAGGAGATATACGCCACTCTATTTAACTAACTTAAAAGTAATGCAAAGTAAACCAAATTAAAGTGTTAAATTAAATTAATGAAACTAATGAAAATTAATGCATCCTAACTCATAAGCATCTCACAAAATTAAGGGATTAAGTTGGCGTCCTAACACATGAGCATCTAACCTATCAAACTATCGTAAATTGGAAGGAATAACAAAAATGCAGCCACACTTCATAATCACATAAAAAGAAATAAGGGAATAAAAGTGCATCCACATACCACAACCATATAAAAAAAATAAAAGAAATAGAAGGAGAAGAAGAAGAAGATAGAGAGAGATAGAGCAGAGGGAGAATGAGATTGAGAATTTAGATAGTAAAACCTGAATGTGCTTGCATGAATGTAATTGAAAAGCTTGAATATTTGCATAAATTTACCATGGCCTCCTCTTCTAAATCTTCAAGTCTTGTCATCAACTTAAGAACTTAGACTAGAAGGCTTAAAACCTAAACTAGAATTAAGAAATTACAACCCAATTGAAGACTTAAATTGAAATTAAAGCATAAACTAAACCTATTACAACCATTAAATGAAAATCAAAAAGCAAACTAGAACTTAGAAAAGCCAAAAAATCACAACTTAGAAGGAGAAGAAGAAAAGAAATTTTACTAAGTGAATGAACTAAAAATTACACTAAAAACTGAATTAAAATTGAACTAGAAACTAACTAAAAACTGAACTAAAAAACTAACTTGTTACAACCCAAAGGGCAAGGGGTATTTATAGGGAGAAGAGAGGAGAAGAGAGAAGAGGGAAGTGTAGGAGAAATATTCCCTAAGAAAAGAGAATATTCTCTTCTCCTTCCTCTTTTACAATGCCTTGAATCCTAAGAAAAAAGAAAAAAAATTGAAAGAAGAAGAAGAGAAGATTGTTTACATAGACCTTCTATTTCTAGAAAAGTAAACTTCCAATTCTAACAAGTGCTTCCTTTTCTTTGTAGATATCTTCTCCAAGTAATAAAATCAAAGCATCTTTGACTTTTCAACTTTCCATAGGTGAGAGAATATCTTTCAAAATAAATCTATCCCAAGTAGAATCCAGAAGTGCCCTTGAGAAGTTGGAGGAGAGAGAGAGTAAGGGTGATGACTAGGATTCCTTCAAGAATAAATAAAAGAGCCAGTCTGTCCTTCAAAAAACGTGGAGCATGAGATGCTTATATAGGCCTCACCATTGTGTTCCTTGCGAAAAATCACTCAAAATAGACCCAAATTTCGTCCAATTTGGAGTTGGGGAGCCCAAGATATCTCAAGTTGAAGTTGGACTGTCCCGAGCCCTCCAAATGGAATCTTTTGGGTACAGGAAATATAACTTCTAGTTATTGCATTAAGGCCCCTAGAATCTGAACTTCTGCTTCACTTTATCCCCGACCGACTATCAATAATTACAAATAAACCCCTATAGACCATTTTCGCGCGTTGTTACGGAAATGGCCGTAACTTCTTCGTTTCAACTCGGAATCAAGTGCCGTTTGAACCGTTAAGAAGCTGACTTGATGAGCTACGCATCCATGCCATTAACACCTCTAAATAGCTTAAAAACATTTTCTTAGCATCATCTCCTCCATTTTCACAAGAATTCACCTAAAACCTGAAAAGCACAAGAAAGCACCGAGTAACTCTGTCCAATGTGGTAAAATGTATGTTTTATGCCCTAAGATTTCATACATAAATGTGCTCATCAATGATCATCTACACTACTGCAAAGGATTAATTGGAGAGATCTTTAGTGCGTTTTTCTCTGTTTTTTTTTATTTTCTTTAAATCTAATGTGGGTATTATCAACTGTTCAATTATAAATTATGGTCTGTATTTGTCTTTTGAAAAGTAGAAAAATATACTAAGTGGACAGGAATGAACAATCTCTTGTTGCTGTAGTCATTGTGGGTGCAGTGTTTTAAGCTTTGGAAATTAAAAGCAAAGAGGATCTACGAATTTGCATTTGCAGATGGAAAATAAGATTTAATAGTGTATGACAAAGTCTGGTTTTCCTTTTAATTACTGGATCTTAGTTACAGCACTTATGGTAGCTTGAGCTTCAAATATCTGATCATGGCAAGAGATTTTAAGAAACAAAACTGAAGTTAATTTCTTAGGCCTTGCATAATTTCCATGATACCTACTTATTATTATGTTATTCTAGACTAATTATATGGATCATAGGCTAAACTAGACAGCTATCAAGATGTCACATCTGTGATGACCAATTTAACCTCTCCAGCTGGTCATTGTTATGATTTGTAGGAGAACAAGAGGAAAAAAAGGTTTCTTTGGGCAAGTTGGGAAAAGACTTCGCTAACGAAAGATAAACAATCAGGACAGACAAGAAGTCAAGAACAAAGCTGTAATGACTTCACTAGTTGATTTAAGAAACCATTTATATAACAACTGTGTCTCTTAAACTTCAAGAATCATGGGAACAGCTCCTCCTCATACCCATTACATTCAATTTCACATTGATGCTGGACCTGAAACTTCAAGGAGACATGCTTGGAATAGAATAAGATTATAACAGATAAGATGTTGACAGACCCACTCAAAGTTCTCGAACTCTCCAGCACGTTTGGCTAAAAAAGCCAAGCACTTTTGGCTGGAAATTAAACCTAATGGAGGCCAAATATGAAATACCCCTCCAAAACAAGCAGAACTAAAACCAAGCCAAAAAGATTGTTTTCTTATTAAAACCCTCTTACTTTCCATCTTAAAATAATTAAAAGAGATAAGTAATTAAAACCAGCAAGCAACAGCCAAACGTTCAGCGCATAACACCCCCTCTTCAAAAACACCATCACCCCTTCTCCAATCACTCCCCCCATCACAAGTTTCAACACCAACGATCTCAGCTTTAACCAGCACAGACAGAATGCGAGCATCAATAGCTCAGGATCTGCAACAGCAGCAGCAACCGCAGCTGCAGTCCCAGCCAGTAAGCCCACTTGTGACACCATCACCTTCCCGTCCTCAAATCTCTCTTCAACAGCCTTCAAAGAAGAGCAAACCATCCAAACCAGGGAAACTTTACAAGCAAGTTTGTTCTCTGTTCAGGGCATTCCCCGTCAACAAGAATCAAGGCACTATGAATGAAATCAGAAAAAAGAAAGTGTCTGGCACCAGTATTCATGGACCTTGGCTCATCCTCAAAGAGAATAATCAATTATATAAGAGGCCATTCCTCAACCATACACCCTAATATATTTGCCCATTCCATACTCCAAGGTCCCCATAGAGAAAATGAATGCCAAAGTACAACAAGAAGACATGATGAACACAATTAAGTTCAAGAAAAAGATGGGACAACATGTTTCAGTCAAGCAGAAAAGCAAGATGAAGCAGTTGATTTAGTTGAAGCGTAAGGCCTCTAGGATTTTAGTAGCATCAAGTGGAATAAACACAAAAAAGGTGCTAAAAAAGAAACTTAAAATTGGTTCTACGCAAAGCTGTATAGAAAGCATAGCATACTTGTACTTCTAATCATTATAGAACCAAATTGAACTAAAAGGCATTTATATGTGTAGTTAAACACGAGTCTAAGTTGGAACAGTAGGTGAAGAAAGAGCTCTGTACCACATCAAGCACTAAGCCAATATAAAACCTTGCAACAACAGCAAATGGCGAGAAATAAATCTACAGTTGGGAGAACAATAAGTGGACTAAACAACTGATAGAACCAAATGTGCAGTTATGCTTCGGATTACCTGTTGGAGATAGACACAGGGCAGATATATGGTGGTGTAGCAGAAGAGCAAGAAACCCAAATAGAGCACAGATCTGCAATGCAAAGAAGAATCTGAAGTTACAACACAAAATTAGTTTAGTTCCACAACTCATAAGACTCAACACTCTGAACAACTAAGCTATGGGCCTGCCCCCACCCACCCCCAATACATTTAATAAATGGTAATTTAAAAATCACTGCAGGGAATGATTGCATCCTCAAATTTAATTATCTACATCTAATTAAAGCATATATTGCACAAGGAAAAACGAGATGAACCATTGACAAAGTGGCGGGAAACTTGTCTATTCATTACTAAGAAGAGTTTTTTACAATGATAGCAACAACCCATCTTAATTAGGTTTACAAAATTTAAGTTCCTGCCTTGTACACCAGAGAGAGAGAGAGAAAGAGTAAGAGATTTACACATAGTTAACTAATGGACAGATGTCTAAGGCTCTAAGGTAACTCCTTTTTAATGGAATAAGTGGAGAACATGATTTTATCATTTTCAACAGTTTGAAAGCAATAAAGTGGCAAAGATGGAAGTGGAGTAACCGTTAGATCCGGCACAGCCGTTAAGGATGTCGCCACCTACGAGCAAGCTGAGTCTTGAGTAGGAAAAGATGGAGAGAGAAAGTAAGGAGAGGTCGTAGGATGAGGAGAGAAAGGGTATCCTCCTCCTCAGCCATAGCAGCACTCATCATAGGTTGGACACCAGAGAGAGAGAGACAGGGTAAGAGATTTACACACAGTTAACTAAAACGGAGAGAAGTCTCTAAGGCTCTAAGGCAACTCCTTTTTAATGGAATTAGTGGAGAGCATGATTTTATCATTTTCATCAGTCCTCTGATTTGCAAAATCAGACCCTCTCCACTAGGATTTCAATATCAAAACCGTGCTCAGATTCAGAGAGAGAGAGAGAGAGAGAGAGAGTCGTACCAAGCTATGGCGTTGAGGATGGAGTTGTAGAGGAGACAGAGAGAGACAGAGAGATGAGAGAGACGAACGTCACCCACCACTAATGCTTGAAGCTTCCTCGATTTTCAGCTCTTCTCCTCTTCCCCACGAGAAGCCCTCTCAACGTTTTGCTCAAATCACTGGCTGAACCTTCTCACTTCTCATCTACATCACATCCCTGCTTCTTCCACCTCTCTACGGTTGGGGCTAGGGTTTCCGGAGGTGAGATTTTGAGAAGGAGAGCGAGAGAAGAGACAGGTTGCGACGATGTGAGGGAGAGGAAGAAACAAAATTCGTGCGGGAATGGGGTTGAGAGAGAGAGAGTCGTACCAAGCTATGGCGTTGAGGATGGAGTTGTAGAGGAGACAGAGAGAGACAGAGAGATGAGAGAGACGAACGTCACCCACCACTAATGCTTGAAGCTTCCTTGATTTTCAGCTCTTCTCCTCTTCCCCACGAGAAGCCCTCTCAACGTTTTGCTCAAATCACTGGCTGAACCTTCTCACTTCTCATCTACATCACATCCCTGCTTCTTCCACCTCTCTACGGTTGGGGCTAGGGTTTCCGGAGGTGAGATTTTGAGAAGGAGAGCGAGAGAAGAGACAGGTTGCGACGATGTGAGGGAGAGGAAGAAACAAAATTCGTGCGGGAATGGGGTTGTAAGAGCGGGAGGGACGAAAAAAGAACCGCGAAAAAATTTAACATTCCCCCACAGCAGAACATAAACCGTCGCCCTAGAATATTTTCCCCTACGGAAATAATATTCCCGTTGTTAAAATTCTATTGTCCATCACGATTAATAAAATTTCGTCGCCCAAGTTTATTTTCTGTGACGGTAAATACTGTCATTATAAAATGATATGTACTTTAATTTAAAAAACAAATCACTTTAGTCGACGGTACCCAAAAATACCGTCACCGTAAAACATGTTTTGCGACATTAATATTATTATTGTCACCAAAAATAGATTATGACGACAGACAACACTATTTATCACGTAAATAAACAATAGGTGACGGTAGTTTACACTTCTGTCGCTATATATTATTTTTTGTGACAGCCAAGAAATCTTCGTCAACAAAATTCGTAGCCACAAATCACTTTTCTTGTAGTGAATGGTAGGTTAAATAAATTAGCATGTTACTAGGTGAAAAGCAAGGGCAATCTGGATATTTAAAAATATGAGAGTAGAAAGAGATGTAAAAATTTAAAAGCAGAGTAGTTTCAGAAAAGAAGTTTAAGATAGGATAATTTTAGTAAATATAGGCTAAGTGTAGGATAGGGATAATAATTATCCCAAGTTATATAGTAGTGTGTCACAGATACGATAACACCAAAAAGTAAAGTATCACGTGAAACTCATACCAAAAGCCATTTCCATTTTCCAATTCCATCATATTAAAGTAAGGAAAAATTACATGATTAGCTACTTTTGGGTATTCATTTACAAAACTGTCTACCCTATGTTTGAGTTAATAAAAATAGACAAAAACAAGTTTAGTTTTACAAAACTAGACAAAACAGTGACTCTCCTTCCTTCCTCGACAGTTTTCCTTTGAAAAAATCTCTTTTTTTTCCCTCTATTACTTGGGATAGCAGAGAATGGCGGTGGTTGGGACAAGGGTAGGGTCGCAGGGAACAGAGGATGCCTGGGCGAGAAGGCAATGACAGGGGTAAAAATGTCTAAAAAAGTAAGTGTGGGAGGGAGAGACACTATTTTGTCCAGTTTTATAAACCTTAACTTGTTTTTGTCTATTTTTATTAACTCAAACATAGGGTGGACAATTTTGTAAATGGAAACTCAAAAGTAGCTAATCATGTAATTTTCCTTGTAAGTAATGGATATGGCTAAAAAATAGCTGATTCCCAATCGCACCACATAAATTAGAGTCTGGTGAACCTTCACGTACATGAATATTCCCCGCTCACCATAAAGTAAAGTATAATTGGCACCGATTTTATGAGTTCTAACAAAGAAACTACAAAAAACACTCTTGACTTTGAAGCATTTGCATATAATCTTGAACTAAAATAGATGATTGTCTTGTGGTCACACCATACGAAGTCAATGTTGGATTTATGTATTTATCAAACTCGATTTATTTTCATTTGAATTATTTATATTATTTAGTTTAATATTATTACATGTAAATGGTCGCATGAGAATCAGGATCATGTACTGTTTTAGAAATGGTTTGCAAAAATTTTATTTTCATATAAAATATTAAATATATGTACGTTTTGATTAAAAATTTTAATCGTACTTTGCGAATCCAATCACGTAGACAGATACTTTGATACAGACATGTGTTATGGAATGGTGTTTGACAGTATTTACATACATGCCCTAGATTCCATAATTATGATGTTGATTAGCGGAGAGTAGGTACATAATAAAGGATTATTATGTTATTTAATTTTTGGATTAGTTTACTAATTTAAATAATTGAGTTATTTTATTTAATGGATATGATGCAATATTTTAATTATCCATTAAAAAAATTGTTATTTTACTTTCCCTTTAAATTTTGCTTCTTCCCTAATAATTAGAAGTGCAGTAGGATTAGGAGTTGCAATTCAACTCAATGATAAAAGTAAGAGAAAATTATGTATCCCTACCTTGTACTTTGCCCTAATTACACGTTCATCCCTTTGGTTTTCCCACCTTATATTTTGACCCTTTATGACTGACGGTGTTAGCTTACTGGAAGGTAATGATTTGAAAAGACAATATTACCCTTGTTCTAAAACACCACAAGTAGAATTACAATGGTACCCTTTTGATCATCTTCAACCTTAAAATACTCATTTCTTTCCTCCTCCACCGCCACCACCACCACCACCATCACAGCTGCTGCCTCCTCCTCCACCGCCACCACTGCCGCTGCCGCCTCCTCCTCCTTGGACTCTTATTCTCTAAAACTTTAAATTCACGCACTGCAAAGACTGAACAGTAGATGGGTTCATCATCATAGCTTCCATTACCGCGTGAAGAGCGCAGCAGAAGGTGTTGATTTCAATCTTCCAGTGCTGCTGCTCTGCTTGAACACGCTGGAGCATCTCTTGTTCAATCATGTAGGAATCACAGAACTCTTTAGGATTTCGATCAAACCGAGTTTTCTCCTCTACGATCTTCACTCTGAGTTCAGCATCCCTCACTGTCCCCACCTGTGCATGCATTCCAAAATGACCAAGAAGTTGTGGCCTATCAAACTTCTCTTCTTCTTCTTCATTTCGATCTGTGTTCTTCTCTCATTTGATGAACACCAAATGAATCGAATGTGGACAACCTGTTCTTTCAACGTTCCAGCCCATCCAATGCTTCCCCAATTCGAATGGGATAAAATAGAATTAAGCAAATCCAAAATCATACAGCCATGTGCAATTAGGAGAGAGAGAGAGAGAGTTTATTTTAAGAAAGGATATATAAGGACGTAATGAGAAGTAGACAGAGAAGATAAACCATGGATTGGGCATACAAACCATCGCTTGAAGGAGGCATTGCCGGTGCAGCTGCAGGTGCAGGGCCCTGAGCATAAATGACAGGTAAAACAAGAGCAAGGAGAAGAGTCACAACAGCCATTGTTGTAAAAGAAACTCTCAGCAACTCCATTGCCTCTCTTCATCTCACAATGATCAAGGGTTAGTTTGGGTATTATAAAAAATCTAACAATGTCACGTTAGCATTTAATAGGCAGATGCTATAGGCAGATGCTAACGGCAGAGGTAGAATTAGTAATTTTTTGAAAATTACAGGAGAATCGTATGTAAGGTGGGAAAATCAAGGGGAGGAACGTGTAATTAGGGCAAAGTACAGAGGAGAGGTACATAATTTTCCCTAAAAATAATTGTTTTAATTGTTTAAGAATACGAAATCGACCTATAATGCATGCCAAATACAACCTTAATTTCTCTTTATTTTAAAAAGTTTTCTATTCTACCTCTTCATTTGTTCGCTTGATCCCGTAAATGGATTACTGAAAATCCGAATTCGATAGCATCTTAATCTGTTTAGGGACATTCATATTCATTTAGATAAATCCAAAAAAATTCCGTATGCTTAATAATAAAAAATTAAGTAAATAATGATCTTGATGGGCTTTGAAGATTCCACAGGTTCTAGAATATGAGAAAAAGAAAATCATGATCTAAGCGATATGGATTGAAAGTGAATTATATTATCTAGGGGGAGGAAGGTTCAGGTTACACAAGATAGAGATGTAAACGAATGATTAAAAATCTGAATTCCATCCACATCCAAATTCATCTGAATCCATTTAGAGATATTCGTATTTGATTAGGAAATATTAATCATTGAATCTAATCACCTCCGTTTACATCTCTAGAGAAATAATCGGAAAAAAAAAAACTTGAATAGAGTCAATCATTCTTCTGAGCATATGTAACAGGAAATAATAATAAAAAAACAAAAACCTATACGTTAAAGTTGCTTTATCTTTTTTATTTTTTGCGGAAGTTAAAGTTGCTTTATTTTTTTTGGTAAAGTTAAAGTTGCATTATCAGTATCACTGTATCAGTTGCTTTATTTCTTTCTTGGATAATGTTAAAGTTGCTTTATACTTGCCAAAAAACAAAAAAAGTTGCTTTATCAGTATCACATGCGGCTGGGAAAGAATATTAAATAATAGAATTCCGTAAAACTTACTTTTATCATATTTTTTATTTGATAAAGAAGTTGCTTTATTTTCCATTTTTGGGAAATGGAAGTTATTTTATCATATCACATGCTTTTATGGTAATGTTTAGTCACAAGATGCTTTGTCAGCAGTCAGCATCACTTGTAGTGACACTTTACAGTGAAGCTATGTCTCAATCAACTTGAACCCACGTTTTCTCTTTGTGCAAAAAAAACAAAAACGACAGATAAGAGAGATTGCATCAGAGTTTGTATACAAAAGAGAGAGAGAGAGAGGGAGAGAGAGGGGGGGGTATTGTTTGACTGAAAAATAAAAAACATCCCTATCTACATCCTTTGTTTTGTAGAAACTTCAAATACATTTTTTATATGTATATAATAGGTAACATATCAAACCATCTACATCCTTTTTATTGGATGAATAAACCATCTACATCCTTAAAATGTTTTGTTTTCGGTTTTTCCAAAGATACAGGAAAAAATATAAAATAAAAGAGTTTGGGATAGGAAACCATAGCAAACACGCATTTATCGCAAAATTTGTATTCATCGGTAAAAAATATTTGTTTAAATAATAATTAAAAGTAAAGATGTTACACTATTATTTATGAATTAATAATTCGACTCTTATCGTATTCTATCAAGTAGTGTAATTTTATATACAACTCTAAAGAAATATCGTATTAATTGTCGTATTAATTGTCATTTTAATCATGTATTAATACATATTTATGAATTTTAATTAAACAAAATAAAAACCTAAAACCTAAAACCTAACAGCCCAAAAGCCGGTGAGAAAACTACTATTACACATACTCTAAGGAAGTCGTCTTTAAGTTGAAAGAATTGATCTTCAAAAAGCTCAAGAGAAAATCAAAAAAAGTTGCCAAGATTGAGGATGTCAAGAATTTGTGCACAAGTAGAGGTGATGGTGTATTGGGAAACAACGGTCATCTCCGGGATAAGCTTCAATGGAGTCTGAATGAAGTAGAATCTGACCAAAGCATTCTTCTTTGGCACATTGCTACAGATCTCTGCTACAAGTGTGATAATTATATTTCACGTTTCACAAAATTGCAACGTGAAACAATCATGTTATTGTCAGATTTTATGTTGTATCTACTTATAATGTGTCATTTTATGTTGCCTGAAGGGATTGCCCAGATCGGGTTTCGAGATACTCGTGCAAAAGCAGAGGTGTTTTTCAAAGAAACGGATTCCAAATTCGACAAAATTAAAGCTTGTGAGAAGTTGCTTGAGGTGAACATAGATATTCTACTGATCGAAGTGAAAGGAGATAGAAGCAAGTCTGTTGTATTTGATACATGTAGGCTTGCGAAAATTTTGCAATCAGTTGAGGGAAAGAAGTTTGATAAATGAGAGATAATGAGTCATGTGTGGATTAAGATGATGTCTTATGCTGCAAATCAATGTAGAGGGTTAACCATGCTCAACAACTTAGACGAGGCGGTGAATTTATCACTCATATATGGCTTCAGAGAAAGAGGAGAGAGAAAATAAGTGGTGGGTCCCACACATTATGGACCCCACAAAAGATGCCTAACCTAGCTAATGTGGTAGCCAAGTGGTCGGGTAGTGAAATGGTTTAGGTGATGTGGTCTGGTAATGGTATAGGCAAAAGAAAAAAACAATTGGAGTATTTGCTACACTTGTGAAGTCCATTGCTTAAAAGAGCAGCATTTGCCACATTTTTTAAGTCCATTGCTTAAAAGAGCTTGCCCTACTTAGCCAAGTTTGGGTCGTTTGGAGTTTTTTTGTGCAATAGGGGTTTAATTGCAAATTATTAAGAGTTATGTCTACAGTGGTATACAAAGATGAGGTCAAAAGCTTGATTGCAATTCAAAAAAATTGTAGAAGTAAGACTGAATGAATTTAAGGGGTTTGTCTACAAATACCAAAAAATGATGGAATCAAACTAGCAATTCAAAAATTGCTCTATGCATAGTCTCCCACACTGTCTGTGGCTCAGCGGGGGTTTGTACTTCGGTCTAGTGCATTACATCATAGAGTGTCTCAAAGATTCCAAAAGAAACCTTTTGACTTGATTAAATCATTGACCTCTTTTTTAAGATTCCAATCTAAAGACAAAGGGGCAATCTACTTTTACCAAACAAGATGAATGGAGATCCATTATTTGAGCTATACATGCTCAAATGTCAAAAAGGTGACTTGCTTTTTCAAAAAGCAACTTTATGGCTCATCTCTATGTGTAGCATGTGCATGGTGCTTTTCATTTGAGATTCTAAATAGAGCCTTGTGATTTACTACATTTAAAGCCTTTAATCATGGATTCAGATCTAAAAGCTAAGGGCCTTCATTTCATAACCGATCAGATCCACCATACGAACTATGTGATCAGACATCATGTTTATCTCAAATCCTATGGGCATTAAATGACCGACCTGCTAGATCTTCATCCAATGGTCATAATTGGTTTCTACCTTGTACACCCTGTGGTCCAATAATTCCATGCATCACCAGTTCACAATACACATGCGAGGAAGATTCCATTAGAATTTTTTGATTGATCCAACTTTGATTGGCCATATCTTAGCCATCCGATATCGGTTTGAGCTCCACCATATATCAAAATCTTCAGCTCAACGAAATCTATCACTCTGTAACTCAAGAGCTGAACAAAGGAGAATGAAAAACTGAAAAACAGAGGGAAAAAGGGAAGAATGGAATTTTGATCTTGAAAAATTGTGTGAAATGCATTGAGCTTTCTTTCTCTACCTTGTGTGAGTGTTCTTGAACATACAATGAAGGCAGAACATGTGAGCAGAAGTTCTTGGAGGATATTATCGATGGCTTGAGTGAGTTTGGTGCTGAAGAAGACAAGAAGAAAAGGAAAACAAAGAAGAAAAAAGAGCTAACATCTCTAGTAGTCTACAGTATATTTCGTAGCAGTCATCTCAGATTGCCAGTGTTATCTCAGAACAAGGGCTGTAAGCATTTTCCTCTATTATGATTATCTATGCTTAATCCCTGTTATATTGTATGCTAGTAATAGGTGATGTATTGTGGAATGCCTATACTAGTATGTGCATGATCGTGGTCAAGTGCATAGCACACTTGGTAGCCAGTGGTGCGTAAAGGCCCATTGCTATCAGGAGGTCTTGAGTTCAAATCTCCTGGTTCACATCCTACATCCCCCTCTACCTATCAACAAAAAAAAAAAAAAAAAAACCCAAGACATTTAAATTACTGTAAAAGTGTATTCAGTGGGGCTGAATACTGGGAGTGGGTGCCCCTGGTAGTGGGTGGTACCATTGTATTGGTATTTTTAATGCCCTCTAAATTCTATACTGAGAAAACTTGGGTGTGGATGCTCCCAGCTGTAGGTGCAACAAAATTGAGTATTGAGCAAAAACGAAGTCCATAGTGGCATTGCTCCATGGATGTAGGCAATCTGCCGAACCATGTATATCTAGTGTTGTGCGTGTGGACTTGTAAATTTTTATATTGGTATTTGAAGTGTGTGTGCTGCAGGATGGGTGTACACACCTGGTAGAGCCTTTGAGTCTGGCTAGGGTGTGTACACGACTGTGTGATTACTATTCAAGCTCTGCTAATTGCTACCAGCATCAGTGGAGAAGAATTTTGAAAGAATTTCAATCATTGATTAACCCCCCTCTCAGTGATAGCCAGGAAATAACAATATCTAACCATTGAAGAATTCAGATAATTCTTAAGAAGTTACTGAGGAAGCACCCAGTTTATTCTTGTCCTGCATGACCCACAACCCAAAAACCCTTAATGTCAAACCAATTACAATTTTTAGTGAAGAAAACAAAACATACAAAATGAAGGGAGAGATGAAGGGAGGATCAGAATCAATGGAGATCGATTTGTTGGCTAATTCGAGTTTTAAAACTAAGCCAGTGCTATTTACCTGGATAGTATCTGTTACTTGTCAAGTAAACGAGAATGTACTAAGGCATGCAAGTATCAGCAGCCATTTGAAGTTTAATTTGGTTAGATGGATCTTACTTAAAAAGGGTTTATGAAATAATAAAATCAAATCATACCAGAACAAATCGCTCTGAAAATTAGGATTTTATGTTTAAAACAAAGGGAAGCTGACTAGACAAATATGTTGGATCAAGGGACAAGTGCAATGTGTAACCATGGTTTAAAGGTAAAATTTCATGTTTCCCATAAGTTTATAAAAATATTTTTTATTACCATTGAGGTTAGATGGCAACACCAATCAATCTAAAACATATTTGACCCTCCCCGGACCCTACAGTGGTGGGAGCCTTGTGCACTGGTATTCCCTTAATTTATTTTATTTTTTTTATCTTTTACTTCTGAAAATATGAACTCCCCTGTTTAGATCCCTTAAACCTAAATTATTCAATTCTCATTCTATTTACAAATTAATTGAAAGGGAGCTAAAAGAACTCTAAAAACACACTACACAATGGACTCAATGCTCCTAGTTACAACTTAATCATGGATGATGAAGTGCAGTCCTTGGACATTAAGAACATGATTTGGAAGACGAACTAAATTATTGAATTTTTGCTAAGTCTGCTAAAACTAATGTAAAAAATAAAGCTTTCCAACAAGTCTAACTTTGCTTAGATCTGATTTATATTGAAGGAGTTATGTACCGGTCAAACTTAATTTGGTATGCATGAATGTTGTCAAAATCGCTCTGAATGAAAATATTTTTTTGAACATCAAAACAAATGAATATTTTACCACACTTTTGTTTTAGTAATATTTTACTATATTAAGATTTATGAAAAACTCTACCATTAAAAAGTTGAAAATTGCACCTACAGTCGAAAATCCAGTTTTTGTTCTTGAACTGGGGGGTTGGCTTTTTATCAATTTAGAATTTGATTTTTTTAACTATTTTTAATGGCCGAATGGGATTTTTGGCCATTTGCATATCAATCCTCCCTCATACTTGATCTCTTCTCTTTCTTTCTCTTTCTTTTGTTTTACTTGACCTTTTGCAATTTACTCCACCGTGCAACTCATTTGTCAAGGGCGGTGGCTGCCCCTCTATAATGAGGAGGACCCCAACAGAAACTTTGCTTAGGTCGGCAGAGGTCAGTCTGTAGGTGGGTGAAGGCAGTGTGGGATGAGCTGCAGGAGTGGCAGAGACTTGGTTCTGAATGGCAGGGGTTGCAATGGAGAAGGGTGGAAGGAGTAGCGATGAGTGTGGACTAGAGTCCACGGGGCTAGAGCTCGACACACTGCAGTAGGGCAGTAGTAGGGGTGGGGCGGGTTTTCAGAGAGAGCAAGGAAGCATGGGTGGGGTGGGGCTGGGCCGCCTAGGCGGTTGTAGGGGAGGGCGATTGAGCAAGGGTGAAGGGTTGGGAAAGTAATAGAGGAGGAGTGATGGGTGAATGGGGGTGGTTCGACGGTTATGGTGGCAGGTGTAGTGGTAATGGTGGTGGTGGTGATGGAGGGTATAATCGGAAAAATAAATATAGATATCACAAATACAATTTCACAAACGTTGGGCATCAAATGTATAATTTCTCTAATCCTTGGGTACCCCAAGTGTCATTTACCCAATATAATTTTATGGGTATCTTATATAAAATTTCTATGAACGTTAGCCACAAAAAGGGAAATCTAAAAGATGCGTTCGAGAAAAGAAAAACGACAAGTTTTCCTTAGCCGCCTGGATTGTGAATGGACTTCAACTTTCTGGTTTTTTCTTCGCTGGAAAATGGAAATCGCCAGTGTTGCTCTCTACTTTCAATTTACAGATGGAAGCTTAAAGACACTAATGGATCCGATCGAGCTTAACTTCAACTCAATTTGAAAGTGTAGTGAAACACTTTCTCTCCCAAATTCTAAAATGTTCTGGTCTTTCTCCGTGTCTGCTATTATGATGTTTCTTCCTGTTCCCTTCACACTCCGAGGGAGGGAGATTACGAGAGACCGAAGTTGATTACTTCCGTTTATTCCGAAACTTTTATTGATTTGCTGGACTTGGAACTCTGCGCATTTCTTCTTAAAGCGAGTATTACCTATGCTGGGTGTTTGTAAGTTGTTCTAATTGTCCTTGTCTTTAACTTGTTTTATTACTCTCTCTCTCTCTCTCTCACCTTTCTTTCTTCTGCTGTAATGAGCTCAAATCAACTTTTCACTTGCTGACTTCTTCCTCTGTCTCCTTCTGCAACTAAAATTTGTGGGTTTTCAGTAATTAGCAGTTTGCTCTTTATAGAGAAGAGGAGAAGGATCGCTGAGGCTTTCCCAGAAAGGGTTCAGAAGCTCTGGAATGAATGGGAGCTACGAGTTCTGGTTATTGTTAGCCTCCTACTACAAGTCATCCTCATCTTATTCGGCAGCCGTAGAAAGCACAATGTTAGTAACTGGGTGCAGATCACTCTTTGGTTATCTTACTTGTCTGCAGACGCAATAGCAATCACTGCCCTTGGTGCCCTCTCCCACAGTCAAGGAGAGCCCGGCAGCAGTGAACTAACGGCTCTCTGGGCACCATTTCTTCTGTTGCACCTTGGTGGCCCCGACACCATCACTGCCTACTCCTTAGAAGATAATGAATTGTGGCTCAGGCACTTTCTTGGACTATTGCAACAATTTGGTATTGCAATTTATGTTGTGATCAGGTCCTGGGCTTATAGCGGAGTCTCGATTCTTACCATCTTCTTGTTTATCCCTGGAATTGTCAAGTATGGGGAAAGAACATGGGTTCTCAGGTTGGCAAGCAAGGCAAATTTCAGAGAGACTATGCTCGGTTCTCCAGATCCAGGCCCCAATTATGCTAAATTCATGAACGATTATGATTCCAAACAGGCCAAAGGGGCCCGAGTCACAGTGGGAAGGATTGAAGATTATCAATTGGAAGTGGATGATGATGACTCACATATCCAAACTGAAGAAGCTCAGAAGCAGAAATCAACAAGTACTTCACAGAGTGCAGCAGGCAACGAATCTGACTTTCCAGATGAAAAGGTTTTGCCGAAAGCAGATGAATTCTTTAAAAAATTCAAGCTTCTCTTTGCGGATCTCATCCTAAGTGCCGACGACTGGAAAGAGAGCAGAGAATTCTTCCAAAAGATTTCATCAAGAACAGCTTTCAAAGTGATCGAGATGGAACTCGGGTTCATTTATGATCTACTTTACTCAAAAGCTGCCTTGGTTTATTCTCGTGCAGGCCTGATTCTACGTTGCATCAGCTTCTCATCTATAGTCACTCTGCTCCTGGCCTTCTTGACAGGTGACAAACATGGCTATTTGGACGTGGACATAGCCATAGCTTACATTTTGTTTATTGGAGCTCTTATTCTGGAGATTTATGCCATCTTCATTCTGATTTTCTCTGATTGGGCATTCCTTTGGCTAAGCAAGCACAGTAAGCACAGTATTCCTCGGGTTATGAAGAAAAGTTTGTCTTCCAAGAAAAGGTGGTCTAATTTAGTGGCACAATATAACTTTATAAGTGTTTGTGCGAATGATAAATGTAAACCACCCAAAATATTTCCTAAAATGGTTCTGAAGCTCCTCCATGTTGAAAAATTAGTGGAAAACTACTATTACAAATACTCTAAGGAAGTCCTCTTTAAGTCAAAAGAGTTGATCTTTAAAGAGCTCAAGAGAAAATCAACAAAAGTTGAGAAGATTGAGGATGTCAAGAAATTGTGCACAAGTAGAGGTGATGGTGTACTTGGAAATAATGGTCATCTCCGGGATAAGCTTCAGTGGAGTCTGAATGATGTAGAATTGGATCACAGCATTCTTCTATGGCACATTGCGACAGATCTCTGTTATGAGTGCGATAATAATATTTCGCCTTTCACGGAATTACAACGTGAAACAAGCAAGTTATTATCGGATTATATGTTGCATCTTCTTATAATGTGCCCTTTTATGTTGCCCGAAGGGATTGGTCAGATCAGGTTCAGAGATACTCGTGCAGAAGCTGAGCTGTTTTTCAAGGAATCAAAATCAAAATTCGACAAAATTGAAGCTTGTGAGAAGTTGCTTGAGGTGAACACAGATATTCTACCCGCTGAAGTGAAAGGAGATAAAAGCAAGTCTGTACTATTTGATGCATGTAGGCTTGCAAAAACTCTGCAATCGTTTGAGGGAGACAGGTTCGACAAATGGGAGATAATGAGTAATGTGTGGATTGAAATGATGTCTTATGCTGCAAATCAATGTAGAGGGACTAATCATGCTCAACAACTTAGACGAGGTGGGGAATTTATCACTCATGTATGGCTTCTAATGGCACATCTTGGTATTGCGCAACTATTTCAAATTTCGCAAGGGCATGTGAGAGCCATGTTGATTTCCGGATAACTAACTAGCTAGGCTAGATGAAGATGTCACTAGCTAATTAAATAATTGAGAGTGTGCTCCAGTAAAAAATTTTTCCCCTTTCCCCTCTTATGTTTCATGTTTAAGAAATGTCCACCATTATTTGTCCTTAAAGCTAGATTGTGTTACTGATCTTGTACTTTTACCAACAAATATAATGAGTTCTTGTACTGTACTTGTTATGAAAACTTATTGAAACCACGTATGGTTTATAGGTTAAGATTAAGTATTATATTTAACTTCCATGACTTTTTATGTTCCTTCCTTTTTCTTTCTTTCTTTTTTTTTTTGATTAAATGTTAGAAAGGGGGATGAGGGGACAAAGGAGAATAAAGAGGGATAAGGTGAGGAACACGAGAGTTGAAACAGAGACCTCTTGGGAGCATGTCTACACTAGTGGGTGAAACATTGCCGGGTTAGGCTTGGTTTTTTAAATCCCTAGGCCAACCTTGAGTCCTCTTAACTCAACCCAAGCCCAACCCGGCCCTAGGTCGGGCTGAGATATCTCAGCCAAGGCCCAACCCTGCCGGGCTCAACCCAGCCCAGCCCAGCCAGACCCTGATTGATCTTGATCGGGCCGAACTGAGCCAGGTTGGCCCTGATTGACCCTTATTTTCGCCAAGAGCTGAGTTGGCCCTGATTAACCCTGATTTTTGCTAGGACCTGGTTGGCCCGATGTACAATGCCCCTGCTTAGAGATCCCTTACATAGGCCAAAAATTATTCAATTCCCATTCTATCTACAAATTAATTAATTAAAAGGAAGCTAAAGGAACTCGTGGACATACTCCTAATTAGACAAGAAAAACTACTGAAATGAAGAGAAACAAAGGTTTGCAAGCTGCAGCATCTACAAGTGATAGATGCTGCAGCTTGCAAACCTTTGTTTCTACAAGTGATAGGCAGGCCCATCAAGCCAATTGCACAGGAAACTTCCTATAACATTGCTTCGACAACAACTATATATAGCGAAAGACTTCAAAGAAATCTCATAATACGATCTTTACATAATATAGAATTAGAGTTCATTAAATTTATACATGTTGGATCCACATAGGAATTAATAGATACTAACTATACAGTATCAATACAGTACCAATATTACATTTTGTTATCTGTTTAAAACATCCACAAGGGCTTAGGAGCATGTCGTTACCTAAGTACATTCATCCTTCATATGAACTAAACTTTATACATATACAAAAGAAGTCCACTTGGTCTCATATATATAACGAAACATATACATATTCCAAATCCTTCAAACTAGTAAAACAGTAGTCTTCAAGCATCATCCGTTCTAACAACGCCCTTGCCCTTATTGGACTTTCCATCATCTGTAGAAAAATTTTAACAATAGAGTGATGAGCTTAAAAGCACAGTGAGTGATACTATAGTAACTATGCTATCATGCATATCATAAGCATAATCATACATATGCATTCATCATTCACACACACATGATTCTTTCATTTGTATGACAGTCTATTACTTAAAAACGATTCCATTTCGTTTATAAAAAATGAGGCTTTGCCATTCGGCATGACCATGATGTGTGCCCGACTGTCTCATCTCAAGCATACAAGGGATGAGGCATTCCACCCAAAGGTGAAGAATATTTCTTTTATTCAGTTTCATCTCAAGTCCACAAGGGAAGAGACATTCCACTGGCTAGGCAAAGCATTCTTCCCGAAGGTAAGGCATCTCCAGTGTTTCCGCAAGGGCATTCGATTGGTCCAATGAAGCATCCCACTTTAAAGGGAGATACATTCCTTTGAGCCTCACCCAATATACCACCCTTGTTGGGATGGATTACAAATTGTCATACATATCATTCATTCGTTCTTTCATTTTATTTTCATGGCATGTTCATAAACAATGCATTACATTTCACTTCAATATATAGTATGATACAACATATAATCTTTCATTCTCATGCCAATGCATCAACACATAGCATAGCATTCATACTATACAATACATCACATAACTTCATTACATCATATCATGCTCATTTATACAATCAAATAGATGAACCATCGGTCAGTACAATCCCATTCACCTTTCATTCTTAAATGATTCACAAGTCTTCAAGGTACAATGATCAGGTGGGAGGTCCTACATAGAGGTAACTGTTGAACACGCTGTGCATATGGCACTGTCCATGTATTGATTGTCAGTGTTGTCAACACAGTGCATGTGTGTTATTGTATTTAGCACAACACATCTTGGTGCAGTACAATGATAATGGCAAAGTACAGTGGCAATCCAAGGCAGTTACAAAGGCTAGTACAGTATAGGCAACATTCTGGATGAGTTTGTAGATGAGTTGGTAGATTTCTAGTAGTGCAGGCAGTGACTGAAAACTATTCACAACATCCTTAGTAGTTCTTACAGTGTTCATAGTAGCATTGACAACATTACAAGGGTTTGGCAGTGTACACAAAGGTCCCATAGTGATTGGGAGTCATTCAAGGGTAATTCTATCATTTACATGCATGATAGTGCATGAACAGTGTATAATATGACTTAGCAAGCAAATGTTTAGTTGGTAGTGCATATGACAGCATCCTTGGTAGTCTGGCATGATGGATGTGACCACACAATATGATCTGACATGTGTACATATAGCACAATATTCACAAGTGACATAACAGTGTTGGAAGTGTATTGGTGAGGTGGCACAATGTTTATGAGTGATGTGGCAATATCAGAAATGTCAGTGAGTGATGTTTCAGTGTTTACATGTGTCAGACAATGATTAGAGAGATCAAACAGCATGTTGGGGGGGTGCAAGATTGGTCAAACAATGATTTGTCAGTGATTCAGGAGTATCGGGGCTCATGTGGCAGCATAGGACATTTCATTGTAGGTTTATACTGTGTTTGGCAACCTTGGACAGCTTCGGGTGAAGGCTAGATGCCTTCGGAATTTTGATTTCAATATTAGTTATATTTTCCTTTTAATGAAAAACAATGATTTGATTTGTAACAATGATTTCTCTACAAACTCTGGTTATCCATTGATTTCAATATTAGTTATCTTCCTTTTACAATCCATTCCTCATGGTCCAATTACAATATGAACACATCAAATCAATTTCCTTATTCTTGGTTGTTTACTTGTTTGACTTGGGAAGATAATTTAAAGTGTTTGTATGAATTGTTTCCTCACTATAGGTTTTGAATGTAAGATTTTATCATGGTTTAAGCCTGAAAAAAAACCGATCTAAACTGGTATTAACCTGATACTAAAAAACCAAAATAAATTGAAACCGGACTGAAATAATGTTTGACTCCCCTATCATAGATCAACATTAATATCTCAATTCCATAAGCTCAAGGAAAATCAAACCATAGTAAAAATAAAAATAAAAATAAAATAATCACTCAAGTAAAACTTACATTCCATATTAAAATAATAAGATTAACAATATAGTAATACATAAATACATGCAACGTCAATAATAATTCCATCACATCAAGCTTATTATATTGGTAAAAAAAACAAACATCAAGCTTATCATTATAATAATCAACATATATAAATATATATATATATATATATATATATATATATATAAATTATTAAAATATTCATCCAAAATCAACAAGCGATACGAAGCCTTATAATATTCATATACCTTATAAAACAAGGCATCCTCCAACACCTGCTTCGGAAAACATCTAAGATCAACCTGCCAATACAATAAATAAAATATAATAAATCAACGGCATCGGAAATTAAGGCATTACATATTGATTGGGTCATCCTGATTGATGATGGTGATAAATTCTATGGACAAGCATGCAGTTATATAGTGTTCTCTTCCATGTGGTAGGACAGGTAGATCCAGAAAATGCTAATTAAAGGGAGATCTTGATTAGCCATATGTTATAAAGCTATTTTGTCTTCTAAAAGGTGTATCTAGTGCACGAGGCTCCCGCCACTGTGGGATCTGGGGAGGGTCATAATGTACGCAACTTTACCCCTACTTTTCACAAAGATGCTGTTTTCAGACTTGGTCACAATGGAGCAACCAAGTGGTCACTGGTTCAAGTTTGGAAACAGCCTCTTTGCGAAAGCAAGGGTAACGCTACTTAGTCAACAATTTTTTTAACTTGATAAAATTAATCTTTTGCCAAATCCAACAGGGCTATAAGGCTGAAACATGCATGCCACATTAAAAGGGCATAGTTTGATGAGTTTGGATCCTATGCCCTACTGCAGGGTGTGTGGTGTACATCCTACGGCACACCTTGTAGTACGACAAAGGATTTTTATTAAACATGATCACAATTTGTCTAGCAATTCTATTGCGTAGTGTCATATTCAAAATTACAATACTTTTTTGTCTAATATTGCAAACCTGGCATTCAAAAGCATAAATGAATGGAATAGAAACTGTTTATGTACATCTACAATGGGATTTTTTTTGGGGGGGGGGGGGCGGTGGGGGGTGGAAGTAGTAAGTGGAAGAAAAAAAAAATTTTGTGGGGGGGGAGGGGGAGGGGGCACTATCATAATTGAAAGAAAAAAAAACGGTTGAAACATCATAATTGTAGGGATAGGGTGAGAAATAATGTAAATTATTAGAAACAAACTTTAGATCCCTTAAGATAAGATTTTAACTACAAAATAGCCTAATGATTTTATTATGACACATACTGCAACAACAAAGTGTAATACATTTTGATTCTCATACATTCTATTAGTTCAAGCTAGAAGAAATAAACCCAATAAACCAAAAAAAGTGAGTCACAATTAATAATAAAGTCTACAGCAAATAGTTGAAGAAAATTATCAACAAACTAAAATCATAGTGAAGAAAATGACACAAGCAAGCTCAATTCATTTTCCAACTCAACCATATGTCCACTTTGCATTTGACTTTCCACTTTGTATTTTCAGTACTTAAACTGCCGTGACCCATTTTTTAGATTTCAACCAGTTTTCAAGGCTCTGTTCTACCACTTGGAAAGCTCGATTTGCTTGAAATTCTACAAATTGATAAAGGAGGGTGGGGCCTATCTTGGATTAAAAACCAAATTTGGGAGTAAAGCCAGGTAACAAATGACAGTTATAAGTTGCCTGTGGAGTCGTCAATCAATATGGAGCAACTCCAGAAGAACTCTTATTGTAAAGTTTGACCCATTGGATTGAAACATGAGAAGGGTCTCCAATCTAGGTTGGTTCCTCAAAATCTAGGTAGAAGATCGAGGCAATGGAACTTGGAATGCCACCACAAGTACTAATGTTCAAGGATGTCTGTCTCATTAAGTTAGAATGAAACAGTGAAGGTTTTAATGCTTAGCTCTGCTGTAACTATTCTCATATAGCTTACTAACACTAGATTTTTGAGCATTGGTTAGAAATGAGAACTCAAAAGAAAAGAAAAAAATGAGTAGAGAATACGAACCTGTAGCCTGGAGGAGTAAGGACGATTTTAACAGGGGATTAAGATTTAAGATGCATTATCATCATCCATCTATGGTCTCCAGGTAAGGACAATCTTTTATGTTCAGTTTTCGTAACTTCAACAACCATGACTCCATTCTCCCCTCTTTTATTTGTTTCAGCCCTTGTATCACCATCTCTGAAGACTTCAATTTGGGGCATTTCCAAATAACCAGCTCTTTAAGTGACGGCAAGTACTTCAATCCGTCCGGCAGGGTTTCCATCTTCGAACAATGTGAAATGGTCAGCTCTCGTAATGATTTCATTAGGTCTTGAGTATTAAACCCCTGTGGCAGAAGCTCGATGATGCTGTGACATCCCCAGATGGTCAACTTCTCAAGTGCTGAGAGAGATCTCAACCCGCTGGACAAATCTTTTAGTTTATGACACTCAATCAGCCAAAGTACCCGTAAAGATGTCATGTGCAGCAGGAGTGTCGGAGAACAACGAAGTCAAATTAAGACATCTCTGGATGTAGAGAGATCGAAGTGATGAGAGTTTACCCAAGCCCCTTGGTAGAGCTTTTAGATTGGGACAATCAGTTATTTCCAACAGATGGAAGTTTTGGAGGTTTCCCAAGCTCTCTGGTAGAACTTGTAGATTAGGACAACCAATTATAGCCAACACACGAAGGGTTGAGAGTTTCCCCAGGCAATCCTCTGGTAAAATTTCCAGATTATCACAACCTTTTATCTTCAGTCTGTCTAGTTTTCTTAAGTAGTGCTGCTGCTGCTGCTGCATCCCTCCAGCTGGCAAAGACATCAAGCCATTGCAACTTGAAATTTCCGATACTTCATGCAATGAGAGGTTGCCCAGGCCGGCAGGTAGAGCCACCAAATGTAAACAGCGCTCAATCTTTAGCATTTGTAATGACATCAATTTTTGCATCTCGTCTGGTAAAGAGGGCAAGAAATCACATCTATTGATCTCCAATTCTTGAAGTGATGTAAGTTCCACAATTCCCCTTGGCAGAGCCCTTAGATTTGCACAAGCAAATATACTCATTGTTCGCAGCGATCTCCAGTGTTCCAACTCTTCTGATAAAAACATGAGCTTAGGGCATTCTCTAATTGCAAAGTATTGAAGAGATGAGAGCTGTCCTACACCCTCTGGCAATTTCTTTAGATTTGGACAATTTTCTATCTGCAAGTGCTGAAGCAACGAAAGTTTTTCTAAGCCGCCCTTGGTTAAAACCATTGGATTTGCACAACTTTCTATATGCAGTGTCCTCAGTGATTGCAGCAGCAACATCTCCTTCTTTGGTAAAGTTGTAAGACTATCGTAACTTTGGATCTGCAGCTTCACAAGTTTAACAAGCTTCTCTCCAGTATCATCAGTGATTGCAGCTGGAGTTTCTCGTGAAGAACAACCCGCCACTTGATGATGATGATGATGATGATGCTCTTCTTGATCATTTACAACAACACCCTTCTTCTTCTTCGCTCCAACTCCAAGCAGGGATTTCAGCTTATCACATCCCTTGAATTCCAAAAGCTCCAACTGCATGAGACCCTCGACTCCTGCATACTCCAGATTTTCGCAATATGAAATCGTCAGTTTCCAAAGAGAACTCGAGCCCGTCAGATCCAAAGACTTTACTTGGTGACATGAGTAATTACAGAGTTCCTGTAAATTTGAGAGATGATGATGATGATGCAACCATGTAGGGAGCTTGGTGCCACTGAAACGTAGTATCCTCAGAAGTAACAGATTTTGATGAGGTTGGAGTTCCTCCAAGACGACATCGTCTTCTTTGCTGCTATCATCCTCATTGGTATAAACATGCCAATCCGATTCCCAATCTAATGTCAACTCCTGGAGTTTTGCTTTCTCCTTCAAATTTGCTGCTTTAGCATCTGCTCCATTTCTCACATCGCCGAGACCAATTAAACTCAAACTTCCTCCAAGTTGTTGTAGACATCTCAGCTCTTTAATACCAGCAGCACCTTCATCATCATCATCAATAATGTTATTGTGGCCGCCCACTTTAAATGAAGTTAAGGTTCGAAGGTTATGCAGTTGCCGTATTAAACCTCTTGGAATGTTGAGCCTTGTTTCAATTTCTAGATGCCTCAAGTTGATCAGTTTTCTCAATCCTTTGGGTAATGTTTGAAGATTTGTACAAAGTAAGAGCTTCAAAGTTTGCAAATGGAAGAGTTTGGAAATGGAGGGAGGTAATGCTTTAAACCGACCATGGGAAAGATCAAGATACCTCAAGTGCATCAACTCATCTCCAATTGAGGATAGCAACAACTCATCATCCTTGCTGACGTGTCTAAGTTGCAGTACACGCAGCCTCTTATCACTTGAAAAATGCATTAGGACTACAATAAAGCATTGTCCGACGCATCCAAACATTCATATGAAAAATTAGTGGAAGATCCCATCCAAAATCACTTGAAAAATGCTGACGTATCCTGCACTCTAAAGGTTCACCTTTATCATCGAATTTGACAACTTGATTACCTCTATTCTCCTCCTCCTCCTCCCCATCATCATCTTCATTATTAATCTTTGAATATATATGCCGCATCTTCTTCTTCTTCTTCTTCTTCTTCTAGTAAACCTTGAGCCATCCATAGTTGAATCAATTTCTTCTTCTCAATTGTAGAATTCCTCACAGGAAGTAATGAATAACAATATGAAAAGCATCGTTTCAATGGTGACTCCATCTCATTGTAACAAATCTTCAGCACGGAAGCAATTACATCATTATTTCTACGTAGTAATGCTTTCATAGTATTTAGGACAATTAACCACTCTTGTACATTTGTCTTGAAGCGCATCATGGCACCTAGATGGGAAATTCGATCAATAGAAAGTGACAAGAAGTTGCATAAACTCTGCACATCCACACAGTCACACAGTATTCCCTTATATGAATATATTGAAGAAAGTGTTGGACAAGTGTGTGTCCATCAAACCCGGTTCGATCTGGTTCAACCCAGTTCACCTTTGTATTGAACATTTATACATTTTAGTTTAATACTGTCACATGCGATATAAACTTTTTGAGCATTATGTGTCCGTAAGTTATACTTAAAATGGTAGTCACTACTAAGGTTTGGGCTGGGCACCCTTATCATATGGTCGTCGCATTGGGTATGCCTAGACATGTGATGTCAGGGTACGAATGCGAGTGCTCACATGTTTGATGTGTGCATTGGCGAAGAATCTACTTTGTCGATTCCCTCATGTATTACTGCCAGATGTAGGAAGGGATAGACATGTGTCACCGACACCCTGTATCTGAGGGAACCTTGTCACTGCAAAGTGTGATCGCATTCTTTGGTTCATCAATGACCGAGACTCAAGCGAGTCAAAGCCGGTGTTCTGGGAATGCGTGAACACTTTGTGAGTGAAGGAGTTATCCAACACGGTCACCACTGCCCGATTGGGGAACACCAAGATAGAGACTGTCTGTGCATGGTCGGATCAAAATCTGGATCCAGTACCGTTTTGGAAATGGTTTTGCAAAATTTATTTTACATAAAATGATACATTATTTATAGTTATTTCAAATAAAGTATTTTATCGAGTTTTGCGGGACCCGATCGGATGCACAGACGCTCTTATATGGACATGTACTATGGATTGGGGTTTGGCAGTACATGTGTACATGCCTTAGATTCCATAAGGATGGTGTTGATTAGTGGGGGGGGGGTTGTATATGATAAATTGTTATCATATAGGGAGTTATTTGGAATTTGCTAATTTAATTGGCTCTTTATTTGATTAATGGATTTGGTGCTAATTGTAATTATCCATTAATAATTAAATAAAGAATCTAATTAATACTTTCCCTATTAGATTCTGCTTCTTCACCTGTGTAGCACTTTGAGTTTAAACAGAACTGCCAGACTGAGAGAGAGAGAGTCAGACTCTCACTAGGGCTCTATTAAACCTATCTAGGATTTAATTAAACCCTATTATTATAAATAGGGGACCAAAAATACGCAGAAGAGCAGCTCTCCATGTTTTTGGAGCAGACACTCTCTCTCCTACGTTTTTGGTTTCTCTCTCTCTCTCTTGTGATCTCTCTTCTTCTTCTTGCTTCTCTCACTTGTGTTTGAGAGTTAGGGTTTGTGAAACCCTAGATCTGTGCTGAGGAGTTTGAGGGCATCTGGGATTGGCGTGTAGAACCTTGGTAGCACCATTGGAGGTTCAGATCTGTTTGCTTGGAGCGCTCATTGGAGGAAGAACCACTGTCTATTGGAGGAGCAACACTTGAGGCTCACCAGGTTAGCAGTTCTTTATTAATTCCTTCTGTTCATTGATTATTAATATTTATGAGATGCGAAAGAAACTCGAATCGATTATTTTCCGCTGCGCATTCGAGTATGGGATGGATCCCTCTTGCCATGTGATGGACTAGAGACGAGTTTCTCTGTCCCTATTGTGATAATTAATTTTATGGAATGCAATAGGGAAGGAGAAACCCTAATAGGGATGCACCAGGGTTCCCATGGGAAACCCTAAAATTAAAATGGGGCACCCATGGGACACCATGGGCTAACCCAGGGCGTGCAAAACCCTAAAGATAAATATCTTGGTCTCCCTAGGGAACCATGGTTTGATCCCTGGACCGTTGTTCGGCCAACAGAAAGTGTAGTTGATGATGTTGCCATTCAAGAACTAAAGAACAAATAAGGGTAAAGAAAGACCTGCTGGATGGGAAATTCGATCAGTAGAAAGCAAGAAGAAGCTGCATAAACTCAGCACACTCACACACTCACACAGTATTCCCTTATATGAATATATTCAAGAAAGTGTAGTTGATGATGTTGTCATTCAAATATATAGAACTACTAATAAGGGTAAAGGAAGAACTTCTGCATGGATGGTCGAATCAATCCACCACTCCTTCCTTGCACCTCTGTACCAAGAAAAGAATACAAATAAAGCAGCAGCAGCACTCCTTGAATCTTGTACCTACGAAAAGAATTAAAAGTAAAGCACCCTACAGAGATGCCTAATTACCAGTGTTACGTCTATGTGCCTAGCTAAAGAATGGAATACGCAAAGAAATAGGGGTATAAAGACATAGATACGTGTGATAGGAGTAAATCATCAACAACTTCTTTTCCATCAAGAAAAGAATAAAAAGTATACGAGCAAGAGAATGCTACCTAGTCGTGTAGCCCTTGCATCACCAATGCGGGGGCCAATGAGAGCGTGCACAAGGGCATCAACATGTAAGGGATTTTTGGTTTCATAGGGGGTGGAGCAGTAATTTCATGTTACCCTGTGTATGGGTGAAAGGACCACCCAACCAGGAATCGTTATCCCATCCAATTCACTGCCCCCTCCACTTCCTCCAATTCCTCATATGGGGGCGGAAATGACCATCCTACCCCCTGCCCAAGGTAGGGTCCACTCCCCCTATTAGAGGAATTGAAGGAATTGGAGGTGCCCACGAATTGAAGGTGATAATTATTCGGCAGCCAAATAATGTTCTTCCCCCCCCCCCCCCCCGGTGCCCCCACCCCCAAATTATTTGAACAGGCACTCCTTGCACCAAAGAAAAGAATAAAAATATGACCCTCTCCAAAAGATAATGCCTAGCAATAAGTATATCACATGTGACTATAGTAGTATTAGTATGGTGCCTTTATTTATGATAATTTAGCTATTGGACAATGCTGTTGTAAAGCAAATCACAGTCCAGTATGATTAAATATAGATTGTGTAGTTGGTGAAAAAAATTAACTGAAAATTGAGATCACATATTGGAGGTAAATTTTCTGATGACACCATAACACAAGGATATACAAGCGCAGCCTTGGAAAATTTGAAACAACCAATGTTTCATAAAAGCTAGACTCCTATGGGCCTCGGTTGTTAGGCACACAAAAGATGAGGGAGACGCAATAGGGAAAGATAAAAGGGATAATTTCTTAGATCCATTAGACAAGAACGGAAATTACAAGATAAGTAGCTAGGTTTCAAATTTGTTTGACATCTAATACTTTTCATTTTGAAAAGATTTACTCAATCCCCAAAGTTGGTTAGTACTCCTGACATGCAAGAATAAAATAAAAACAAACTTCTAAAAGTGCACCAAAAATCTGTTTTAAACCATGATAGGAACATAGGAGGAAAGGGGCACCCAACTTCTCTACCTTTTTTTTTTTTTTTTTTTTGCTTTTATTGTTTCTCACTCTCGTGACCTCGTCCTTTTGAGTTTCATGATAAATACTCATCCTATATATTCATCAGATTAATGAGAGACAATGACCACTAACCACTGCACGCACTTTGGATTCTGACACTCATGGTTCCTAATCTCGAACTGGTATAGGCCTATTTTGGCCGGATCGGATCGGTATCAACTAAGATCAATCCGATACACCTGGACAGACAACAGTAACAGGTAAAAAAAAAACAGTTTTATTTTTTAAGAAATACAAGGGCAAATGTGTCATGTTTGGCCCAATAATGGGCGATATCGATTCCCATACACCAATCCAAGACACGATACCGAGATTACGAACCATTGATGGGTATTTTGGAACATACTAAAACCCTAAGAGGGGTTTGTGAACCCTAAGATGGTGGGTGAACTGTCCTCTATGGGTGCAAGGAAACTAGTCCTTTATATTTTGTTTTTGTTTTTTTTTTGTTAATCTGCTCTTTTGTTTTGTATTCCAACAATTAAGGTATACTTCCCTTTGGACTCTGACCATATAAATTTTTTTGAAGGGGATAATAGGAGCTTGATTCTATTCCTACAATTAAGGTGTATTTTTTTTTATTAGATTTCATGGTTTTTTAAATATTTAAATAAGGTTGGGACAATTTTGAAAGTTTGCTTTTATTTTATCGTGTGTGGCATGAGTACTAACCAACTTTGGGGATAAAGTAAATCTTTTTAAAATGGAAAGTAGTGGATGTAAAACAAATTTGAAACCTAATTATCTTATAATTTTGATTCTTATTTAGTAGATCTAAGTAATTAACCCATGATAAAATAGGATGGAGAAAAAAGAAATAAAAATAAAGTATTTGGCTTTATCGAGAAAGCCACACCTCGTGGCTTTACAGAGGAAGCCATGCATCGCTACTCAACAGAGTAATTTTAGGAATCCAATTCTCTTCATGTCTAGCAATTACAAGTAGTTAAAACTACTCCCACTACGTGTTAACTACTAGATATAATCGTACAACTCCAGATAATCGTACAACTCACTCCCTATATACAAGTAACCACTTCATACGGGTAATCACTATTAAATAACTACTATAAACAAAGAACCTAATATATATAAATTAACGGTTACAAATAAGAAATTTGTACATGTATTAGACATTTTTTTTAGCCGGAATATTGTCTGGGACCGGGGGAAGCCTTTATATTTAATTAAGATATAAAGCCAATAAGAAAAGGCATAACCCGCCATACCCCAACCCATGGAGAAAAAATCACTTGCAACTCGAAATCAAAAATCACCTCACCCTTTTCCATCACAAAACTAAAAGCAAAATTACATACGAAAAACTGGAAGTCTAGTTGTCTTCATTAATAATACGACAAAGATCCCGATGAATGTCCTTATCTACAAAGAAGGTAGAAAAAGTCAAATAGATACAAGCAGAATTAGCCAAGTAATCTGCCGCCCTTACTTTCTCGAAACGAAAAGAAAATGTTTGCTTCAAGGAAGTCAATCAAATAAAAAACCTCTTAGAACCAATACTAACAAGTTCATAAAGGGCAAAATCTCTGAGTGACAAAATGTACAATGGTATAGAAATCAGAGCTGATATGACAACTTGTATAACCCAATTCCGCATACATACGGTTGCCACCTAGAAACGCCCTTATTTCCTCCTCCGAGTTGGTGCAAACTCAATAAAAATTCGCAAATTCTTTAACAAATGAGCCATCCTAATTGCAAATAATGTCATTCCCTCTACTAATACCAGGATTTCCTGTACTCACCTCATCAACATTAAGCTTTATCGTATTAAAGGTTGGACACCAATAAATTGGACAGGGAGAGTGATGTTTGATAGAAGTACGCTTTAAATTAAGGATTTTCAATATCAACGCATCCTTTAAACCCCAAGGGGGTAGCTCAATTGGCAAAAGACCAACTCCTCATAATTAATAGGTCATGAGTTCAAATCTCTTTGGGGCCCATCTATTTGGTGTAAAAATAAAAAAAAACTCACCCTTTAGGGAAGGCTTCTTGGTAAATATGAAAGGATAAGAAATTGGAAAAATTACATGATTAGCTACTTTTGGATTTTTATTTACAAAACTGTCTACCCTATGTTTGAGTTAACAAAAATAGACAAAAACAAGTTAAGGTTTATAAAACTGGACAACATAGTATCTATCCCTCCCACACTTACTTTTTTAGACATTTTTACCCCTGTCATTGCCTTCTCGCCCAGGCGTCCTTCGTTCCCTGCAACCCTACCCTTGTCCCAGCCACCGCCATTCTCTGCTACCCCAAGTAACAGAGAAAAAAAAAAAGAGATTTTTTCAGACCGGAACTGCCGAGGAAGGAAGGAGAGTCACTGTTTTGTCTAGTTTTGTAAAACTAAACTTGTTTTTGTCTATTTTTGTTAACTCAAATATAGGGTGGACAGTTTTGCAAATAAAAACCCAAAAATAGCTAATCATGTAATTTTCCCTAAGAAATTTCCCTGATCCATAATTTAATTTTGTCCGATAACCATTGCAGCAGTGCACATATCATTACCATACCTACAATTATTTCTTTCCTTCCAAAGCTCCCACACTATCAATAAAGGGACAATACCTATAATGAATTCGCAAATACCATAAGAAGCTACTTGAGAATGCCAAAACAAATTTTTTTTATTTATTTCTTGATATGGAAGAAACATCACATCTAGCCTATTGTTTGCTAGAGGTAGAAATGTATCCCAAAAGGAGAATAGAAAATAACCATATTAATAAGAAGGCCAAACCATAAAAAAAAAAACCCCTTTTCTAAGTAGAACGGAACTGGTTGGAGTCAAGTGGAAAAGAAATGTGGTATTGAGTGGAGGAAGAGGGAAGGGAGAAAGAATAAGAGAAGAGTAGGTGAGAACACGACTAAATTTTAATAGGTCTTCCAGATCAAGCACAATCTTAATATTCGAGTAATTTAAATTCTCTACTGCCGCTTGCCCGTGCTATGGGTGTGCTTCTTCACATAGGTAGGGATACAATGACCGCCCTACTCACTGCCCGAGACAGAAGATAAAGCTTCAAAATTTACCTATATTTTTTGGATCTTTATCACCTCCAGTTGGCTGTCCGGTCGAGTTCCCCAGTTCCTCTAACAAAGGGGGACTGAAATGATTTCTCTACCTATGCCCAAACACTCTGTCGGGATGGGATCCACCATCCCCTATTAGAGGAACTAGGGAACTAGGCCGATCAACAAACTAGAGGAGACAATTTTCCATCTTTTCTTTTCTCATTCCTACTTTTGCTGTTGGGCCACTTTTTTTCTTTTTCAAATGATTACGTTTGTTGTATTGTATAACTATGGTTGATTCTCTCTCTCTCTCAATTATTTCTCAACAATCCTAGCTAGCAGATTGGAGCTTAATTAAATTATCTTCTACAAGCAGTGGGACCTATGTTGGTGCAGCACGTGTCATGCATGAATCATGACATGGTAGAACACGTGTCCTGAGTCATGACATGACAGATTCTCAATTATTATTATTTTTTGTATAATTTTCAAAAGTCTTAAAGTAAAATACGTCATATGAATCGTACCTACCAGTCATTTTACATAATTAAATAACATATAGTTTAAGCTCTGGGTGGTCAAACTTTATTTGCTTAAGTTAATAGTTAATAGCTAATAGCTAATAGCCTACCAAAGTACCAATGAGGCAACCACAAGGTTGAGAACATGTTGAAGGGTTGGTCATTTCAATCAACCAAAAAACCAATTCTAGCCAAACACACAAAAAATTCTCACAAAGCCCAAATTCTTTTCCCTAGTCAACTCGAGCGTGTCTGGTTTGTATGACAGGTTTTTGCCCTTATTATTGTCATCAACGTTGACAGAAGAGGTTTGGGACTTAGAGATATATCCCTATTGAGTATTGGTTGACCCACTTAGAAATAGGTAGTAGAGTAGATGGAGAGTTTCTTTACCAAAAAAATAGAGTAGCTGGAGAGTTTAGACTATGTTTGGTATGCATTCTTGTAGGAATGTATTTTAGGTTGATTTTGTATTTTTGAATAATAAAAACTATTTTTATTAGCCAAGTAGCAAAGGAATTTAGGAGAACGAGTACTCTCCTCACCTAATTCATCCTATCAATTTGATGTAGAGGTGTAAGTTTGGCCTTGTTGGACCAAACCTGCCCTGAGCCCGAGCAGGACCTGGTCTGAGATACCCTGGCCCAGAGGACGGGTCAAGGTTGGAAATTTCTGACCTTAAGTCAGGATCGAGTCGGGCAAGGATTGAGGTTTTGGGCTGAGCCCGACCCACACAGCTCGACTTGTTTTAAGTTATACTATGAATATATATATTGATACAATATATATGACATAAATTTTAAATGTCATACGTGTTTTGTTATATAATTTATCATATTATAATGTTATTTTATGTAAAATTGATGATTTTCTCCCCGACTTAGTCCAACCCATGCATCCCCCTTCCCCTTCCCCATGATCAGGGCCAATCAGGGTCAATCCGCCCGACCTAAGGGTGGGTCAGGGTTGGATTTTTCAGACCTTGAAGAAGGGCGGGCAGGGCCTGGGCCTAACTAAGGGGACTTAGGGTTGGGCTGGGGGTTTTAAAAACTCCAACCCAACTCGACCCTGTTGCAGCCCTAATTTGATGAACAGAAACACAATTTGGATCCTCTACTGCCGAGCTGCCTGGTAGGACCGTATTGCCCAGACACGGTGTTGTGCGCAATATCCGCCTTATCCCTGCCCAAATGCCTTGCTCGAGTGGGGGTAAGGTGGTCATTGCACGTAGTACCGTGTTTGGGCAGCATGGTCCTGCCGGGCAGCTCGGCAGTAGAGGATCTGGATCCACAGAAACAATATATCAGGGGTATTTCAGTAACTTCAACTTATTAATTTGTATTCAAATAATCATACCTTTTTTCCAGCCACGCCACGTGATTTGATAGGCTCAGCCAGCGGTATTTGAATCTACATAAATTATACGATTTTTTGAAAGTTCTTCACACCTAACGGTCCGCCAAGGTTGGTGGTTGGGCCTTGGAAGCGAGGAATAGAAGAAACACAGCCAATCCTTAAAACCCTCTCTCTCTCTGCCTATCTTTCTCTTCTTCTTCATCTTCAGACATCATCTACACAAGAACCAAAATGCTCGCTGCGACTCTCTGTCTATATTCTTCTGACCCCTTGCAGTTGCAATTCTCATTCATTTATCCAACAGGACTACCATTTGCAATCTCTAATGGGACTACGAGATATTCCCGCCTTTTTTGGTTTAAATAGCCATCATTACCCTGCAACTTCAAACCCTGTTCGTGAAAACCTTGTCAACAGGAATGGACCTAACACCATCCACAAAAACGGCTTCAATTTTTCTGTTTTTACTTTCTTGGGTAGGCTCATGTCCAGAAGTAAGTACTGAGTATCTTTCTTGATTCTTATGTTATTTTGCTTCCCCTATATCTGTATCTGATTTGTGGTTCTGTTCTGTTCTATTTCCGAATTGCAAAGAGAAACCCGATGGTAGTACAAGGACTGAGGAGGAAGATAAAGTATACAATTGGTTATATGCCTTGGCCCGGACGGAGAAGAGCTTAGCTTTTGAGTATGTTCAGGCCACGGAAAGAGGTAGTTAGCTGGTTTTGAATGAAATTTAGATTGCTTTTCATTAAATTAATTGACGATACTTGAAGAAATTTGATTGTTTGAAGTGGGTTTCTATTAATTTTGGACTATAAAAATTGTTCTCAAGTGAGAAGAACCAAGTGTTTGTTGAAATGTGATCATAAATTTTTAGTTTCTATAAGTACATGCTAAACAAGGACTACTGTTGGTTGATCTACAGTGATTGCATAGGTGGAGAATCTTAAGCCTCATAATGTGTTCACAGAAAGAGAAAATGAAATCTCACCTTGGGTGGGGGAGAAATCACAGAAACTTCCCTGTGACAGAAGGAATTGAATAAATATTAAATGAACTGTCCAAAAGAAAATAGAAGAAACCAATGACCTCAGTATTGTTGTAGAGTCAAATAGTCAACCAGGGATTCTCTTGGATTACAAGTTATAAACCCAATACAAATTGTATTTAGTAAGCTATCCCCACTAAAATTGTATAGAGCTATCACAGAAGTCAAGCATCCTTGTAGCATCTGATGCCTATTCTCCGTTTTCATCTTCGTTTGCGCGTCTCTGTTTCTTTTTTTTTTTTTCCTTCTCACACTAAGCTATGTTTGGTCACTCTTTATGTCAGCTTGTGGGGTCAATCAGGTCCAGTTCATTTAGTATGAAGCACTGTGCATGGTGCACAGTTATGCTATCCATATAGTTTCCAATTAAGCCTTCAAGTTTCAAAAGTAATTAAGCCTTCTAGTTATTCTGTTGTTTAGAAAATGTTGAATCTGAATTGCAGGAAGTATTATTACCATCAGGTTTGTGATAATTCTAGTATCCTGTGAAGAAACCTATATCTACTTGTAATCTAACCTTCCTAATCTCAATTCTAGATTTTATTTTCTTGTAATCGTATCCTTGTTTAGCTTAATTTTTCCATCTACAGGGTTGAGCTTCAAGGAAGCTGATAGGAGACTGAAGGAAAGTGGTCCAAATGTTCCTCTTGATTATACTTTCCCAAGATGGTGGCAGCTTCTGTGGAATGCCTTTTTTCATCCTTTTAATATAATTCTGATTGTTTTGTCAGTCCTGTCATTCATATCAAGTGATTACCCCAATGGGTGCATTATGCTCATATTGGTTTTCATCAGCGTATCACTACGATTTTTCCAGGTAATTGTTATTTTTCTTATGGCAATTGCAAAGTCCTGTTCAGAATCTCCTTGGGCCATTCTCCACTGAAGGAAGTCCAAAATGAAATAGGATTGACTAGGATGGGGCTTGAGACCTATTTTAAATGAATTACAGCTGAAATCGTCCAGACTGAAGTCAACCTGATGGATGGTCATAAACACCAATTGTAAATTTATTTGGTATTCAATGAAAATATGGCAAATGATCCAGGGAAAACAAAATATTCAATGAATACAGATCTTTCAAATGGTTGAATTCCTATCCTAGGATCTCTCTTTGTTGGAACCATTGGATGATGGGTCTTACAATCCTGCATTTATAAAATAATTGCTAAATTGCTATCCCTGATTCGTCTATTGTTAAAATGTTCTTGCTCCTTATTTCTTATACTCTAGCAACTACCTCCCATCATTTCCTCTCTTCCAGCATTTTATTAGTTTTCCATGTCCCTGTCAGGAATTCAGTAGTTCAAAAGCAGCCATGAAGCTTTCGGAGTTCTTAAAATTCCCGGTAAAAGTTCAAAGATGTGCAGGTCGAGTTATTCAGACTGAATTAATAGTTCAAATAGACCAAAGAGATATTGTTCCTGGTGACATTGTCAGCATCGGACCGGGTGATCTCTTCCCTGGTGATGTGAGGCTTCTAACTTCAAAAGACTTGGTTGTAAGGTAGAGTGGCCGGTGGAACACTTCTCTCTTTTGTACATGAAGATTACAAAATTTTGTCATACTACCTTGCCATGTTCTCTACAGTCAATCATAGAACACATGACTACCATCCTGCTTGTTGAACAGCCAGTCTTCATTAACAGGCGAGTCTGGGACAATGGAGAAAATAGCAGACATTAAAGAAGATGAGGCGACTCCTTTGCTAGAGCTGAGGAATATTTGCTTCATGGTACGCAATTTCTTTATAATGTCTCCTCAAGTAATATCAACAAACTGGTCTAAGGAAAAAAGGTTAGAAGAATGTGACAGAGGTTTGGATTCTGTTTACATGTGAACCATCCTAATTTTTATTTGATCGGATGATAGAATCATTTTATTTACAAACTTTTTCCTGGTGCTTTTAGAACACGAAAAACTCTGTAAAAGTTAGTTTGATCATTTAAGTCATGTTCAGCATCAAATGACAACAGTTTCAGTCATTGCAACCTTCTAGAAATATTCTTTAGTCAGGCCATAAACAAGCTACGCTGACTGAGCTTTGTGAATTTTTCCTACAGCTCAGTTTAATGGAACTTGAGTTGGGCTCAAAGTTCACGATCAGCTTGGCTCTTTATGGATTGTCAAGCCTCAGACTTAGCTTCACTTGTCTCACTTTAAGTGTTCGTAATATTGGGATTATATAAGCCCAAATATGCAACCCACAGAACACAATTCTGAAGTCCAACACCAAAATGAATAAAGGTTAAAATGGAAAATCGGCAATAGAACTTGGAATTTTAACATAACCATCCTCACCCTACCATAACAGTGTTTTTCAAAAGAAACTTGTAGAGAACAGAAATCTGACTCAAATAATCTGCTGAGCTTACAATTCGTCCATGCTTTGGCCATAAAGCACTAAATCATGCTCCAATCACTTATTCTTTGGCCGTTTAGAAAGCTAATTGAATGAGTTTCTTAATGTTACCTAACTAGGGAATCTATGCACCTTCAGAAAACAATGTAGATGGCCCTGGAAGAAAGAACTACGAGGTTGTTATCCAACACTTCTCAGTCGTATGGAACTTTTTTCTTTTGATAACTGTAAGGATATTTATTAAAGGCACACCATGCTTTACAAGGCCTCAAAGAAAGGAGAAAAAAAACCTTCTATCACTTCTAATATTATTTTTAGCCGTGGCAGCAACCCCTGTATGCTGGTTCAGCATGGTTTAGAAATGTTATCATTTCTTTCAAGCCACGAACTCCAACTCACCGCAGCTAGTATGAAAGAACATAGTTTCTTCTCCCTTCTAGATAATCTCTGACCCTATTGAATTCATATTCCCAAAGATGTCTTATGAGACTGCAGGTATATCTGTCTGAGTCTTAGATGTTCTGCATCATGCTAGCTGTATCTTTCTATTGAAGATACAGGACTATCATAGAACAACTGTAGAACGAAAGGGGAAAAGGACAGACCATTAGATAACTAGTAGATTAGAATTATAAACATATCTGACATTGTATCGGTCTGAAAGATAAAAGAAATCAAATAAAATTGGGAGAAGGCAGAGAATACACTGTTGAATAGACTCAGGAAATCAGTTAGAAATTTGAGGTGACCTTCTCAAGAATTCTTCAGACAGAACAAGCCTCTTGCTAGGTTACTAATTCAGATTTGATACTGATCAGCAGCAAATAATTAGTATCTCAGGAGTGATGACCAATAATCTTTTCACATGGAAGCTTATGCGGATTTCACCATGACGACATGATTGCCATATCATCCTCTCATGCTTTAAGTTTCATCCATATAACCCCCTCCCACTCGATAAAATAAAACTCCCATCTTTGAGCCTTTTTCAAATTAAAAATGTTGAAATATTGACATCTACTATGACTAGGCGAGAGTCAAATACCAAATATGGTTTATAGCATGATGTGGCCATGTGAGACATGTAACAGTTTACACAATTCCAGGGGTCACCTATCTCCTGGAGGGTCTAAATATGTGTTGGCTGTGTTATAGAGAAGGATCATCTGTTAAAGGAACATGGATGACATGTCTTAATTCATTAATATGACTGGCTTCATGAATATAGTTTGGGCAAAAAGCTTTTGGATTCATGAAGGGCAAGACCTTGAATAAAGCTAGGCATTTTTTTAAGAGTTATCTTCACACTAAAATATGGGCTCTTTGGAAGAAATGCAATTTGAGAGTTTTTGAAGATAAGGCTAGAGATACTTCTAAAATCATTTCGGATGTGGAAGAATTTTGTCTATTGGGAGTCAACTTTGCAAGGAGTTGGAAGGGATGTTCAAACAGAATCTAGTGCCAAACTACCAGAATAATATAAGTGAGTGGTTTTGCTGCATTCCTGATGTTTGGGTTGTTTACTCTGTTTTGTCCAAGGTTTTTGAGCCTATTACACCATGGGGAATTTGTTAAACTCTCAACCTTAACCTCTTAGGAAATTCCTATCACATAAAAAATGACAAGTTGCATAATTCGCAACTAGATTTTATTTTCAGAACTATGAGATCACCTATTTAGGTCTCACCTCTTACATCTGCCCCAAGTGTGTGTGTGTGTGTGTGCGTATATATAATTTTGTACTTTTGCTTCTCTTCTTCTACTTGCTACTTTTTACTAGCTGGATTTGGTTCCATACTGCAGGGAACAAGTGTAGTATCAGGCTCCGGGACAGCTCTAGTTGTTTCTACTGGATCAAAGACGTACATAAGCACCATATTTTCAACAATAGGGAAACAGAAACCCCCAGATGCCTTTGAGAGAGGAGTTCGGCAGATATCTTATGCCCTTGTTGGTGTTATGCTAGTCATAGTGACTATTATAGTCCTCTCAAGTTATTATGCATCTCATGACTTGAGCCAGAGTATGTTATTCGGGATCTCAGTTGCTTCGGCTCTTACTCCACAGATGCTTCCCCTTATTGTAAACACAAATCTTGCGAAAGGAGCACTTGCAATGGCTAGAGACAGATGCATTGTCAAAAGTCTGGCTGCCATACAGAACATGGGAGTAATGTAAGTTTCTGGACATTCATGATTGCCATACACACCTCTGTATTTCACAAGTCATATTACTTGATTAAACATACTGTTTTCTATATGACAATCAGTTATTTTGTCATAATTATTAGAGATGACCACAGGGTGGTTTGGTATGTGGGACGCCTTAACATTACCGACTGTAAACATAACTCCAAATCATCTCCAAACTACCCACTCCATGGAGTTGAAGCATCCATTGATTAATAAGGTAATCTGGAAGAGGCAATCTGTGCAAGGATGGGCTTTTGCATACCAAGCTGCCCCTACAAAGTGTCTCAGCGAGCTCTATACAGTAGGTGTAGGGTAAGCAGTGGCATTGGTATGACCACCTCTATTAATAATGCATGCCTTGAGATATTTCTTCTATCCTAGAACACATATATGCCCACCTCCACATTTTCTGCATCCGGATTCTTCATTCATTAGCATTGCACACTAAAAAATTTAAGGACATAGTAATGTGCTTTGTTTTTCTTCTCATATTCTAGGGATATCTTATGCATGGACAAGACGGGGACCCTAACTATGGATCGTGCAATCATGGTTCATCATTTTGACAGCTGGAGCCTACCTAAAGAGAAGGTCCTGCGCTTTGCATTTCTTAATTCTTATTTCAAGACTGAACTAAAGAATCCCGTTGATGATGCAATCCTGGCATATGTCTATACTAGTGGATACAGGTTTGATCCATCCAAATGGAGAAAGATAGATGAGATTACTTTTGATTTTATAAGGAGAAGAGTATCTGTTATCATAGAAACAGATTTGAACACAAACAATGGAAATAATCGTATCACTGATAGGTTCATGATAACTAAAGGAGCACTTGAAGAAGTGGTAAAAGTATGTTGTTTCGTTGAGCATATTGATAGAGGTGTAACATTACCCCTCTCCCTAGAAGACTACGAGAGAATTATACAGCTCGGGGAACAGCTAAGCAATGATGGATTACGGGTACTAGGAGTTGCAACTAAAAAGATAAAAGGGGTAAGTGCTCATGTCTTCTCATCTTTTTATGCTTACATGTTAGAGCTACATATTTCCTGATAGTTTTTTTTTCAGCTTTCACATAACTGACCATGCATCACATATCCAATGCATGTTTTGCAATACTTCCACACCTTTATATATTATGGATATGGATTGTGAGATGTTCTTTTGATTTTAAAACTAGACGAAAAGCTCATTCAGTACATAGAGTGGCAGTTATCTTGTTCTTCTTACATTACATTTCTTCTGTTTCATATCCCTCTGCGTTTTTTGCCTTTCTCTTTTTGATGAAAGTGTAATCACACACGCCACACACCAATCCCAAAATGTTAACCGACTTTTAGGACAGTGGTTTGGCCTTTCTCTCGTAGAGGGAGACTTTTACCAACGAAAGGAAGACATCAACAAAGTAAATTGCTAGTTTCATAATATAGTAATACTACAGAGAAAAATTAGTGAAAATGAGGGCAATTTGGGAAAAACTCCAAAGAGGACTGCATAATTAAAGGGTAAAGTGACCAAAACTAAATCTTTCCCAAATCGATTTTCAGTTTCAAAACCTAAACGATTTGGGGAAGATGAGGGCAATTTGGTCACTTTACTCTTTAATTTTGGTGGGTTTTATCATAAGGGCATTTTGGTCATTAGATTCCCTGAAACTAATGTCTAACGTCCCAGACTAACGGACTGGACTAAAGTGTTCCAATGTTTGGAAAGTAGGGGTGAGTTTGCTATAGTAAAGTTTCAGGGGTGCATTTGTACAAATGTGCAATTTGAGAGGGGCATTTAGAAAAAACCCAACAATATATGTATGGGACTCCATATACAATAATTGCATCTCTTCCAATAGCTAAATTTTCTGTTGGGTCCCACTAGGTACTCCCTTCCCATCTCAGTGTTAAGTGGCACACGTTACTGTTAAATACTCTCCTGAAGAAACAGGACTGTGGATGGAATCATACTGATGCAAAATAGGCTGTGGAAGTGATAGAATTCTGATGTTAAAGTTGCTGAAATTTCCAGGATCCAGAAAATTCTGTCCTTCAGACACAGCAAGTTGAGATGCTCAAGCAATCATTTCCAGGTTGAAAATATAGGGAAATACACTAGAGTGAAAGACCAAATTTAGCAGGAATTTGAGGTAGAACAAACCGACTTTCTGGTCTTTACAGTCTGCCCCATATGCAGAAAACAAAAACCAAAAGCCAGCAATAACAATTTGTGAAATAACTCAGACCTCTTCTCAGTCAATTAGAATTATTAAATTAGATCTGATAATAAGTCCTCTTTTCAACTACTTTAGAGGCAATGATCACAGTAGTGAAACCAGCATAAAAGAGCTTCCAAATGGGGAAGACAACAATAAAGCCATCAATGGTCAAAGTTTAATCAACAAACAAGCAGCCCATAGGAAAGCACCTCTACCTATTTATAAATAGACTTAGTCATACCTGATTAGGATCCCTATTTTGTTGGTTGTACACAGAAGAGTTTCAGCACAAAAGCAATTAAGTGGATCTAGTATTCAGATAGAGTGAAGCAATTTTTTACTTAGAATTTCCTTGAAGTCCCCCTAAATATATATCCTAAAATAGTTAATTTTCTACTTTTTTACCCATTGCTTTAGGACCATGTCAGGTTTGAGACTACAAGATCCTACATGGGACTATACATGATTCACCATCAAGGATGATAGAGATACCATGAAACAGAAATTGCTAAGACCCTCAATCAGTTGGTCATTTCTCAATTCTATATCTCCTTTAGTTCCTTCTTTAGTTGGCAACTATTCATTTTAATATATGGTTCAGCGCCCAGAAATAATAAGGTAAATTCTACAAAATCACTAAAAAAAGGAGAAATAGATCCTCTCCACAAAGGGGGGGGGGGTAAAGCTGCGTACATTTGCCCCTCCCAGAACCTGCAGTAGTGGGGGAGCTTTGGGCACTGAGACCCTCAGTAAAAACTAAAAAGAGAAATAGATCTTAGTAACCTGCATGTGCATCAGTACATGGCACGAGCCACTTCTCTAGTAAATTAGAAGAAAACTTGTTAGATATATGGCCAGAATACCGTGGGGGGTATTCTGGGCCTTTTCTTTGTTATTTAATTAGTTTTGTATTATGTGGTTTAGTCCCACATTGCTCATGTACATATTTTACTATTCTATTATTCTTATAAATAAGAAGGTGCTTGGGATGAATTAATCATCCAAGTATAGAGTTCTAATTCAGATCCACTTAACATGGTATCAGAGCTGGTTATGAATTAGAACCATCCACGATTCCCTCCCCTTCTCCAATTCTCGATCTCTCTCCTGTTCTCTTCTCTCCTCTTCTTTCCTCTGTTTTGCATTGTTCTTCTTTGTCCCATAGGGCAGCACTGATGAGGTGATCTATTGATCCAGCTGCTGCCCTCCCTTGTTACCTCACTTCATGATATGAAGAATTGATCGATAAGGTGCTATCCTCCTTTGCTGCGAATATTGAAGACTTCAGCCTTCATTGGACAGATTCACATTATATTACAAGGATTTTGTTCACTATATTGGAGCTTCAGACCTGCGGCAGATCAGTATTCCAGCACCTACATCAAGCTACATCAAGTTCTCAAGATCGATATCTCTTCACACTTTCAGGGTTTTTTTCAAAACCCTGACAATTATCGATCTTGGGGTTCCACTTATCAGTTAATTCTGATTTTTTGAGGAGTGCTTCACATCTGTTCAAGTGTCCTTCGCCTGCAATTTCAGCCTCATACAGTCATTTTTCAGGCCTCACATCATCTTATCGATTTCAGCAATTTCGGGTTTTTTCAAAACCACGAAAATATCGATCTCAAGGTTTTCTCGGCTGCTGTTGCTGATTCTTGGAGATACTTATTCCTTCATTATTAGAAGGCTTTCATCCTTGTTTCAGCCCTTAACTTGGAGGTGTTCTTGGTTTTCTCTTCACAACAGCCCTCTTCTCCGATTTGGGATTCTTCACTGTCTCCATGGGTGACTCTATGGATTCGACTGCTACTTATGTTGGTGATGGAAACAGCAAACCAGAGTATCATACTTTCTCTCCAAATCCAATCAAGTTGGATGGCACCAATTACCTACTTTGGTCTAGGTCGCCTCATTTGCCATTGCTTGGCGTGGCCTTACAGGTCATATTAGGGGATCCACTCCTATGCCTACGAGGTTGGGGCTGCTCAAGACAAGTGGCTTGCCAACAATGGAGTTCTTATGTCCTACTTGATTGGTTCTATGGTTACGGATCTACAACACAATTTTCTTCTCCTTGATACTGACCTCGAAATTTGGGCTGCTTGCAAGGAGACTTATGGACAACTTGGCAATGATGCCCGGTATATGAAATCGGAAGAAGGTCCTTCACACTACTCGGGGAGAATTGGCAGTCTCCAAATACTATGCTACCTTGCGCAGCCTTGGCAACAATTGGACCATTTTTCGATTTTCACCCAAGTACATTGCCGAGATATTACTTCTTATAAGCAACACATGGACAAAATCGGGGTTTATGATTTCTTGGCAGGATTAAATGTGGAGTATGATCAGATTCGGGTTCAAGTGTTGGGTCACAAGCCTTTTCCCACACTTGAACAGTCATATGCCCTAGTCTCCTCTCGAAGAAAACCGTAGGGCTGCCATGTTGCACCCCCTATTCTTGTGAGATCGGCTCTCCAGTGCTGCCCCTGCCACTCCTCGCACCTAGTGGCATTGCTTCTCTTGGTGATTCTACTACAGGTGCATTGTTTGTGAGTCTTGTCACAAACCTTACCACACCAAGGAGAAGTCTTGAAACTTCATGGGAAACCGGCTGATTTTGAAGCTAAAAGGGCTGCGAAGAAAAAGATAAAGACAAAGACCAAGGCCCATCGTGATAGAGACTACGCAACTCCTCACTCACACCTTTGGTCTATCCCGGGATGATCTACGAGGCCTCCTACGTATGCTCGGGACTTCGGCTGCTGCGCCTCTACTACATCACTCGCCAATTCCTCGGCTCCTTCGGTTCACACTTTGCCGGGTCGGGTATTCCATTTGTAGGTCATTGTGCCTCTGTGGCTTCCCATCCTTGGATCATAGATTGGAGCTACGGATCATATGACCGGTTCCTCTAGTCTGCTTTCACGAGATATTCTCCACTCGGGAAAGATAAAGTCAAAGTGGTGATGGGTCCCTTTCTTCAATATCTGGAAAAGGACTCATCAATTGTACTTCCTCTCTTCCTTTGTCTTCTTTTACATATTCCTAATTTTACTACTAACCTTCTTTCCATTAGTAGTATTACTCGTGATCTTAACGCAAAGTCACTTTTTTCCATCTCATTGTGTGTTTCAGGATCCGGCCTCTGGGAAGACGATTGGATTGGGTAAAGTGCATGGTGGCTTGTACCGCTTGATGACGGTCGCTTCTCTCCACCACCATTGCCTTCTCCATGTCGCGAACTCCTTGGTCTCTTCCAACTTTACCGGTGGCACTCTCGGTTAGGTCACCCCCTTTCGAATTTTAGCTCATTTATTTCCTCGTTTGGTCACCCTACATACTAAGGATGACTTTTTTGTGAGGCTTGTGTTCGGCCAAACAGACACGTTCAAATTATCCTATTTCAAATAAAAGGAGTTCTTCTTGTTTTCATTTGGTACATTCGATGTTTGGGGCCCTAGTCGCAAGCCCTCTATTTCTGGTCATCGTTGGTTTGTCTCTTTTATTGATTGTCATTCTCGGAACACTTGAGTATATCTTTTGCACACTAAAAATCAGGTTTTCTCATGTTTTAAGCATTTTCATAAGATGATTCAAACTCGGTTTGGAGCTACTCTCCAAATATTGAGAAGTGATAATGGAACCGAGTTTCTTGAATCACAATTTCAAACATATTTGGCTGATCATGGCATCATTCACCAAACTAGTTGTGTTGATACCCCTGCCGAATGGTGTGGCGAAAGGAAAAACCGCCATTTGTTGGAAATGGCCCGGGCTTTGATGTTTGAGAGGAATGTTCCGTCTCAATATTGGGGGATGCGGTTCTCACCGCCGCCTATCTCATCAATAGGCTCCTTCTCGGGTTCTTAATTCCCGCACCCCCTCGATATTTTCTTGGGCCATTCCTCCTTTATTGTCCCTCCCAAAGTATTTGGGTGTGTGTGTATGCTAGGGATACCAGATCTCCAGGCAAGCTTGAGCCTCGTGGGCTCCGTTGTATTTTCTTGGGTTATTCTCCAACCCGAGAAAGGTTATAAGTGTTACCATCCCCTTCCCGTCGTACCTTGGTGAGTATGGATGTTGTTTTCCATGAGACCCTTTCTTATTATTCTTCACCACCTCTTTAAGGGGAGAGTTCTAGTGAAGATGTGCCCTTTGAGATTCCTCCACTAGAGGTTCCTCTCGGTTGCTGTCCAGCCTCCTTTGAGCGCACCCACGTGCTGCTGCCCACCTCCTTTGATGATGCCCAACCTCCTTTGGATGATGTCCAACCTCCTCCCTGTTCCTCCCTCACCTAATGGGAATCCTTTACGGGGAGACCATAGAAAATAGTGTTGTTAATGTTCCTATTCGGGGAGCTGACTCCAATCCGAGAACTATTGGTGCATTTCGAAGAGAATTGACAATTCCAACATACTCACCTACACAAGGGGCGAACCAACGAAGGCGATTCTGCAATCCCCTTTAGCACCAATACCCATCCAATTACCGACTCAGGATCCGAGATCCTCCATCTCCTGGTAATCCCTCTTCTTCCGATCTACCTATTGCTCACCGCAAAGGTACTAGGACTTGTACTTTACATCCCATATCTCGTGTTGTTTCTTATAGCTCTCTTTCTCCATCTTTTCGTGCTTTTGTATCTTCTCTTTCTTACTGTTTCGATTCCTAAAACTTGGCAGAAGCATCTACGAGATGGAAAGTGGAAGGCGCAATGTTGGAAGAAATGAGAGCACTACATAAAAATAATACATGGGAGCTTGTGACTCTTCCTCCGGAAAGAAACCAGTTGGATGTAGATGGGTCTTCGTGGTCAAACGAAGGCGATGGTTCTATGGATCGATATAAGGCACGTCCGGTTACAAAGGGTTCACTCAAACTTATGGAGTTGACTATCGGGAGACCTTTGCACGTGGCGAAGCTCAACACCGTCCGGTGCTATTATCTTGTGCTATAAATCTTGGGTGGGATCTTCAACGAGTTAGATGTCAAGAATGCCTTCCTCCATGGGGAGCTTGAGGAGGAGGTCTATATGGACATTCCATCGAGGATTCTCGATGATAGGACCAAGGGCAAGGTCGTAGACAAGCGTGCACTTTATGGGCTGAAACAGTCACCTAGGGCATGGTTTGGCGATTTCACAAGGCTATGATTTCAGCAGTTATAGGCGAGTAATGCTGATCACACTTTGTTTATCGGACAAGTTGGTGACAAGGTAACTCTTCTCATAGTCTATGTGGATGATATTGTGGTCACTTGGTAATGATGGTGATGCTATCAAGGATTTGAAGCTCCTCCTTGGCCGTGAGTTTGAGGTCAAAGATCTTGGTCCTCTGAAATATTTTCTAGGGATAGAAGTTGCTCGCTCTTCAAAGGGCATCTTTCTTTCTCAAAGAAAATATGTCCTTGATCTATTGGCCGACACGGTCTGCTAGGTGTCATCCTTCGGATACTCCTATGGAAGCTACTACAAAACTTAGGGAGAAAGAGGGTGAGCCTGTTGACAAGGGTATTTATCAGGTTAGTGGGCAAGTTAATCTACCTTTCTCACACACGACCTGATATTGCGATTCTTGTGAGTTTGGTGAGCCGAGTTCATGCATGATCCCTATTCCTCTCATATGGATGCGATCAAGTCGTATTTTGAGGTATTTGAAGTCTGCTCCAAGAAAGGGAATCCTTCTATCTCCCACGGGTCACCTTAAGATTGAAGCCTATCTTGATGCCGATTGGGCTGGTTCTCTGACAGAAATCTATCTCTGGTTACTATTCCTTTGTTGGTGGGAACCTTGTCACATGGCGTAGCAAGAAGCGAAATGTTGTGGCCAGGTCCATCTTGAAGCCGAGTTTCGTGCGATGGCCCAAGGAATTTGTGAACTTACGTGGCTTAGAGGATTATTGCAAGATATCGGTGTTGCTGTCCATCTTCCCATGATGCTTTATTGTGACAATAAAGCAGCCATTAGCATTGCTCATAACCCCGTCAACATGATCGTACTAAACACGTGGAGGTTGACCGACATTTCATCAAGGAGAAGCTTGGGGCGGCCTCATTTGTGTTCCTTTTGTGAAGTCTCTGATCAACGGCTGATGTGTTCACTAAGGGACTGAGTAGCAAGCTGTTTCATCCTATCTTAGTCAAGTTGGGCATGCATGATATATATGCTCCAACTTGAGGGGAGTGTTAGATATATGGCCGAATACCGTGGGGGTATTCGGGCCTTTTCTTTGTTATTTAATTAGTTTTGTATTATGTGGTTTAGTCCCACATTGCTCATGTACATATTTTACTATTCTATTATTCTTATAAATAAGAAGGTGCTTGGGATGAATTAATCATCCAAGCATAGAGTTCTAATTCAGATCCACTTAACAAAACTTATCTAGCATTTCTCATGCATTATATTTGCTTGTTCTCTGATCTTAATGCCCTTGCTGTTGACTTCATAGATGGCCTCAATTACTTCCTTGCTCCCCAATGTATAAAAGAACCAATTTCAAAGAATGACGAAGACCACATGTACTGTGACAAAAATTGGATGACAAAATCTCATTGGTGGGACATAAGAAATAATTATAATCACCTAACAGACATGGTGAACCAAGGTTGTCTTATAAACACACGCAATGAAAATGAAATTTGACAGTCACATAGGTGTCTTCTACTGGATTTCACGCTGTCTTTCATTCTCTGACATTTAGCCTTGTAATCCTTGGAATGGGATGCAAATGATTAATTTTCCTACAAGGTTAGGCTGGTTAGACTCCCTGAAATGGAATCTGGTGGATATGTTTAAACGACAATTTGTACCGTAACTTTCTCTTCAATAAATCTCAGGTTCACTGAATATCATGATGTACTTATGCATGTTCATTTTTCATGTCTATCTTTATAAACATACGAGCAGTGCATGACTAAAAATTTCTGCTGCCCGCATAGCTGCTTACAACTCATTTGATACATCTAATGAGCAGAAACTGTTTATTGTTCTAATTGTACTTGGAACATCCAACTGAAAGTTGAAGTTTGTTATGGTTCAGGGACTTGAATTGATACTTGATGCAGTTTTTTTTTCCCCATAATTTTAACAAAAGCTCAATTGGAAAGGATTCATTTATCAATGGTGTAAAATAACTTGGACTTTTAGTTGCAACAGGGATTCCTATGCCATACAAAAATCTTGGTCAAAGAAAATAATGGTCTTTATTGCTCCTTATAATCTTAATTTACCAATCCTTCCCTCCATTAGAACCCATCTTCTGTAAAGGCAATTGCTCAAAACTGAGAGGTCAACCTTTCTCTCTGGCCATTCATCCAAACCACTTGACCTTCAAACTGCTGATAGCATTACCTATCTTACTAAAGTATTATCCCATCAGGCTTATGCTTCTTCTCCCTATCTTTTACCCTTTTGTGCCCCTGTTTTGTTATCCATGTTATAGATGGGGAGAGATTTATGTTCTTGAGATTTAACTGAGTATTGTCCTCAAAACGTTGTATTGACTTTATGAAAATGAGGAACTCTTTTTTTTTTTCTCCTTGAACTTTTGTAAGACCACATGCCTCGAAATTCTTGCCACTAACATCATCATCAAAGAATAGCTTTATGGCCTAAGATATACATTCAATAAAACACAAAGTACCTGCAGTCTTATTAGATAAACCCACCTAAATAGTGATAGACAAGTACCATCAGACAAGTATTGAGCTAATACTGAGATATCCTCTTTTCATGACAATAATTTATAAAGTTTTAGTGTACTTTATCTCTTGTCACACTCACACATGCTTGGTTTATTTGCTAACAAGACAATAGGAGTGCTGGGTGTAAACAATTGTAAAAAATGAGAAGATTGTGGGTACTGTCAATGTGTTCTATAGCACGTTGCATTTTCTGTCACCAATGCCTGCATCAACTTTTGCCACCTCTTTCCAAGGTAGCCAGATTTCGTTGGTCAATAGTTGGTATTTGGCTGATAATATACTCCAGCTGGTTGAATTTGTAATCAGGTCCACTGAGATACAACTCATTTCCACACTCTGATGCTGCTCATAGACAAGTGAATGCTTTAAAAGCATTCTCCAGGCTGGCACTAAATGGTTCCAATGCATGACACAATGTGTAATACATCAGAATGGCGCAATGGTAAATAGAGCTTAATCTTGATTAGCCACACTTTTTTCATACTGCAGGAACATAACGGTGTGGATACAACCAACGATGAGAAAGTTGAATCAAACATGGTCTTCCTCGGGCTTATAACCTTCTTTGACCCTCCAAAGGAATCTGCAAAGCAAGCTCTTTGGAGGCTGGCTGAGAAGGGAGTAAAGGCAAAGGTGTTGACTGGTGACTCACTCTCCCTGGCAATCAAGGTCTGCAAGGAGGTGGGTATCAGGACCTCCCATGTGATCACTGGACCAGATCTAGAGCTCCTTGATCATGCTACCTTCCATGAGACAGTTAAGAGAGTAACGGTGCTGGCCCGCCTCACCCCATCTCAGAAGCTCCGTGTAGTCCAGTCCTTGCAAACATCAGGGAACCACATTGTTGGGTTCTTGGGGGATGGGATAAATGACTCCCTTGCCTTGGATGCTGCTAATGTCGGGATATCAGTTGATTCAGGGGCAAGTGTGGCAAAGGACATTGCTGACATCATCCTACTAGAGAAAGACCTCAATGTTCTTGCTGCAGGTGTTGAGCGGGGACGCTTCACTTATGGGAACACCATTAAGTACATAAAGATGTCCGTGATTGCCAACATAGGCAGTGTCTTGTCACTCCTCATTGCTACGCTGTTCCTCCCATTCGAGCCATTGACCCCCAGACAGCTCCTTACACAGAACTTCATGTACAGTGTAGGTCAGATAGCAATTCCTTGGGACAAGATGGAGGAAGACTATGTGAAGATCCCACAAAAATGGTCCCTCAAAGGCTTACTCTGGTTCCTGTTGTGGAATGCACCTGTGTGCTCCATATGTGATATATCCACCCTTGCATTCCTCTGTTTCTACTATGGGACCTACAGTCCATTAGAAACCAACTTCTTCCATTCAGCTTGGTTTACTGAGGGCCTCCTCATGCAGACCCTCATCATCCATTTGGTTCGAACTGAAAAAATTCCATTCATCCAGGAAGTGGCATCATGGCCACTGATCTGCTCTACTGTCGTGATTTCTGGAATTGGGATTGCAATTCCTTTCACACCAATCGGGAAAGTCATGGGACTAGGGAAACTGCCATTGTCCTATTTTGGCTTCCTGGTGGTGCTTTTTCTTGGGTATTTCTCCGTAGGCCAGATGGTTAAGAGAATATACATTCTGATCTATAAACAGTGGCTCTAGTAAATGGAGAACAAATTTGTGAGAAAATCTGTTGCACATCATTGTGAAATTTAAAAAAAAAAACTGGATCTTTGAGTGTATATTATCAAAAAATGAATGCCAAATCTTAGCCTTTTACAAGGTTACTCATATCCTGTGGATGCTCTGATATTTTTTCAGATGTTATTTGAAACACTTACAGTTAAAAAATAAGTGTGATGATGAACCATGAAAAGCAAAGAAAGCCGCTGAAGATATTTCTCTTCTATTCGGGATCTGTGAGGTAACTTTGGTTTGTTCTGTCACAATATGTGAAGTAAACAAAAACACCAATATGTGAATGCAAGCAAGCAACCACCACTTGAAATTTTCTTGTATGATGAACCACCTGTGTGGAATAATGGTAAACAGTTATGTAAACTTAATACTAAATTGGCCATGGAAAAAATGAAAACTTGGAGACAGAATAGATAAATAATTCAACATAAGCACCCTAATGGCAAGCTTTGAGTCTCCCTAGGTGGACAGTGGATAAGCTGAGACTTTCACCTAATTGGAGATAGTTCTTGTTGATGTTCCATTCAAAATCCCAGTGTTTTCTGTCGTTCTTGAGCGTCCAATATGCCCACCCAAAGGAGGCTGTATCATAAACCTGCAACTGGGCCCTCCCAAATTCTTGATAATCCATTTGAGATCCACTTGTCACATTCCACTCGTTCACCCATTCCCCTAAAAGCATTCCAGTTCACAACTTCACATATCACAACGTTACCTTTCACGAAATGACAAAACTCAAATATTGTTTACAAATTGGATAATTCTATGTTCTATCAAAGCAAAGTTGGAGTTCTTTGAATAAACCAGATGTGGATCTTGCCTCACCAATAAAGACAAGTGGACCATTTGCCTTGTTCAAGGCCTGAAGTTGTGTTTGCCTACTCTTGAATATGAACTCAATGTTATCCCCAGCACTCATATTAACGAAGAAAATGTCAAAGAGGTTGTAGTAATGCAAATCCACCACAATGTTTGAGGACCCAATGTTGGCTTGATAAAGCTCCAATGGATCTGCATTGCCAATTCTCTGACAAATAATCACATAAGTGGTGGATGAGTAGTTCCGTACAATTTGGTACCCCTTTGAGTAGTATGAAACTAAGGCATCCAGTGGAACTCCAAAGGCGGAGGGCTCATTCAAAAGTTCAATCCCCAACAGGGCAGGATGGTTTGCATACCTGCAAATGAATGACAGATGTCAAATTAGCCAGGTTTTTTATCCCACTACAATTGATGGACGTAATCTAACTTCATTAGAATAAAAACACAATAATGATACTGACCTTCACTAAAAAGTGGCAATTTTGAATAAAATGAGACAGTTGGCATAGTCAAATAAAGGGGGGTGGGACTTGGGAGGAGGCAAAAAAGAAGCTTTGAAATAATTTTAAAAAAAAACAATAGAAGTAGTTTTTAGTTATAATTTTCTTATTGAGTTTACACTGCTGGTGTAGATGACAAAGATGAGATGTTAATAACAAGACTCCTCCATAAGTCCATACTCTTATATCAGATGATGGAGTCAAGACCCGTAATCATTTGAACTGCCAATGACCATATTGATTCATTGCAACTATCAAGTCCAGCAGAAGTCTGAATCCCATGAGAGTACAAAATGAAGTTAAGCGATAAAGATCAAAATCTTCTCAATCAAAACCTGTCAACTTTGACGAAAATTTTTGAGAAATGCAGAATCTACTTTAATTAATGTTTCTCCCTTCTCTTAACTTGTTTTTGTGTTGTAACATCTCAGAACCACTGACTAAGAAGACGGAGGTTCAGATTTCAGGGTAACGGTTTCTTATTTCCAGAAATTTTATGCAAATTTAAACCATCAACCTTGCTATTTCCCCAATCAGGCCTTTGATTTCCTCAACTAATCAGCAGCTAATCATTCCAAAACATTACCATTTCTCAAATCTCTATTCTACACATAGGAGATTCCCATCTTTCCCTTTAAAACCTCCACGATCCCCCTCCCCCCCAAAGAATCCCATCTGCACATCTTTATTGTTCCCCTTGACAGCCTTTCTGGGAACTCCTTGATCAATTGAAGTCCTACGTCCTAACACTACTTCTCTAATTAAAACCCGAGATACTTCAGGATTAAACCCTAGAGTTGCCAGAACATAGCAATTTCTATTAGGAGCTTACACCGTGAAGCTCTTAAAAGGTCTATTATGTAATATATAGTACCTGGAAGCCAGAAAATCAATAACATCCAGGCTTTGTGAGATGTATTCTGGAGACGTGGACCAGTCTATTGAACCATCTCTACTGGAACTATGTTCCATTCCATTCTGAGATCCTGGAGCCGCGTGAAGGTCAATAATGCACCTGATGTCATACATCCTGCACCAAAGGTTTTGCAAGCATGGATCAACAACACCATGAAGGAAAGGTGAAAAAAGATGAATAAAATATTTAAGAAAAGATTGGAACAAGACCTACTGTGCCCATGAGAATGCATTATCAAGGACTGCCAGAGAACCCCCAATGAAAGGTGGTGGTGGAGTAGGATCCTGGGCAATCCACCAGCCAACTGGTATCCTCACTGTATTTATCCCATGCCTGTACAGGAAAATAAAGTCTTCCTGTTTGATAAAGTTGTTTCTATGTTCCTGCACTTCCAAGAGGCACACAAAAATAACTGATCATGATAAAATAGTAAGTATCTATACCAAAGTAGAAGCTGGCAAGTCAGAATTCAATTGTTACAGATCCTTCAAATTCCACAGGCACCTGTATTGACCCATCATAATGAGGGTATAATAATGATTGCTCCATTGCGACCTACTGGTTGGAAACAGCCTGTCTGGGAAGCGGGGGTTAAGGCTGTGTACATTATAACCCTCCCCTGACCCCGCAGTGGCAGGAGGCTCATGCACTAGGTACACTTTTTTTTTATAATGTGGGTATAATAATGAACAATCTACACTGCATAATGGATATTTCTCAGCAAACCCAGTAATTTTACATACAGCAAGTCCAGAAATTTAAAAGAAGGTTTCATTGGCAGGCCACCCACCTTTCTTATGTGGTATCCCTTGAATTGAGCACAAAGTGGAGGGACGATATTGCCGTCCCAACCTTCAGAATGGGCCACGTGTAAAATTCAGGGGCCAACTCAACTGGATGTCCCCCTCCTCCTAACATGAGCTATTAAAATGTTGACTTCTTAGATCAAAGACAGGGAAAGAGCACTCCCCCCCCCCCTCCTTACATGAGCTATTAAAATGTCTGACTTTGACTTATTCTGGGTCCATAAACAATTATAAAAACAAGGGATAGTGAAATTTACCGTAAGAACTTTCTTTGCTTTATCATGCCCATACCCATTAGCAAGCTGGTAATCTCCATGTAAGTTATTTGCCACAATAATCATATCAAATGTAGCCATGTTGTCATCCCAGCCTGGTGTCCCTGGATAGTCAGCTATGAGCTGGTTTGCTAATGTAGCCTAAACAAATAAATTATAAGGTTATGAAATTTATAAGAGTAAAAAACATAAAGAAAAATGGTGAGTGCTGAGGTAATATAAGGCAAAATGCTCCCAGGATCCTAAGAATGCCTACCTATTGGATAATGGTAGTGCACTTGTCGGGTGTTGGGCCACCATTTCCTAGATCCAACTCATTGTCTTCTGTTAAGATATGTACTCCCCCTATCGTGGTACATATCTTAACATCTTTTACAAGTAAATTCAATATTCTCATCCTATTTGATCTATTTCCAACTTCAGGTTAATCAGAATCAAAAATAAGAAATGATCCAATGGGAAAATTTAAGTAGTTGAACAGGATGGATAGCTCAATCATCCAAATAGTTTTTGGCATATTTGACAAGTTTATCGCTGTGCCACTGATTGACTATCCTAATGCTTTACTGGAAGAGGAAGTCTAGATGTACACCTAATTTAAGTAATTACTCTGAAATCAATCATACCTGAAGATAGGCACCACTTTCAAGCTTAATGTGAACCCTGTTATTACTATTTCTTTCGACATAAAATGTTTCTTTTGTGGATGGTGATACTGCTGTTGCTGAGACAGAATCCCCTGCAGCATCACAAGTCAGGAACTGGCCTCCAAAGGAACGGAACTGAAATTCTGTCTCAGAAACCCTCCACAACTGCTTTAACAGAAACTAGTAGGATAAATAATCTAAAACATCATTAAAAAAAAACAATGAGAATTTCAAGCATAATGTAATGCAATGATTATATATCTTTTTTAGTAAAAAGAGAAATATACCCTCAAAACTCAAAAAAATAGAAGTAGAGATAAAAAATATTGCATAGACTCTTTGAAACGGATTAAGTATCCACAATGGGATGTGTAGGATTTTCATGCTCCACTGATTATTGAGGATTGTCTCCATCTTTTCTTTCTCTTTACTCGTTGTTTGATATTATTAGTCAATGAAACATTCATAAGAAAGTAAGAAACTACATCCTTTGCCATAAAAAGTTCATAGGTAACAAAAATGAGATTATGCATTTAATTTATGCTCCATTCTGGAGATGCATGAATAATGCATTCTGAAAGATATCCCATAAAGTAAAAACATTTGTACAAGAGAACCTCAAATCTACTGTTTTCATCTCACCAAGTCAGACCTCCTACATGCATCAGACTCTGACAATATGTCAATGTCCACGCATCATCCACAAAGGAGCTTGTTCAGTGTTATAGCAAACACCAACAAAATCACGAAAAGAAACAAGAACCAAGCAAAAGAACACAAAGATATAACGTGGTTCACACACCAGTATGGTGTGCTACATCCACGGGCGAAGACGAAGATGATTCACTATGCAAATCGGAGAAAAATTACAATGGAAACTCTCAAGAACACCCAAATCGGTGCTGTTGCTCTCTCTTAGAAACCCTAGAACGAAAACCCCAAAACCTTCCTCTCTCTTTACAATAAAGCGGGTAAGGAACATAAATACTCCTCCATCGGATCCGGTTGATCCATCGGGTCGGGTCGAACTGTACCGCGGGGGCCATGCCCCCCCACCCCCAACGAGATCAGTGATGGGATAGGCCCAAGCCCTCTGCTACCATCACAGATCTCAAAAAAAAGTTCCATTCGGGTCGCCACCAAAAATGTCGGAGCGGGTCATTCTTCGAAACGGGTCCAAGAATTCGAGACATACATAACATTTAGTACTATCAAAGGGGGAAATGTCGATGGAATTTCAGAAGATTTTATTACACCTCTTCTCCCCCTCCCCCTCTGATTAAGTCACTATAATTGCACATTAAGTACTAACACAAAAGAAGAAAAAAAAAAGTGATACAAATGTGTAACACTATTAAAAATACATTTTTATTCATTCCCCCATTTCAAGTAAAGGCATTTCATGAATGTATTGGCCCAAGACTTTCGAAACTAATTGGTAACTAATAGTAAGTTTTCAAGAGAAGACAAATAAGCAACATTCTTCTAATATTTCCACTAGCACCTTCTTTCCAAATTAATAAATCATCTATGACTCTTGGCTTTGAAACTGTTTCTCTTGACCTTTTACCACGAAAATCATAAAACACAGAAATTCACCATATTATTTATTACAAAATAGCATGTGAATTTCTGAACTGTTCAAATTTATAGATTTTCCATTGCCAAAAAAGAAAATAAAATAATACAGTTATGTAATAAGGAGAAACATTCTCCAATAACAAGCATTTGCAAAAAGTAGACACACACATGGAGGTCCAACTTCCTAAGATAAAGAGCTCCACAACCAAATAATCTTAAGATGGAAAGTTAGTGACTATAAACTCTTTACAACCAAGAAATGGTTTAGAAAAGGGCCTAATAGCAGCATGTATTCTCACTCAGAACCAGAAACATGTCACACCAGTAGCATTCTCCAATATCACCCATACCAGAAACCTAAAGCAGCTGCAAAAGATCCTAATCTTTCATACTATAAATCCAGAATGCTACAGTAAAAAGGATCTGTAGTGGTTCTCTGAGCTACATGTATTCTACCTAATCATTAAAAGTTCAACCAGTCTTCATGTGACCTCCTCAAGTGGTACTTCCCTAGTATTTAATAATTAGTTTAAAGAGAACACGGTAGCCACATTTCTTTCGCATTATCCCCAATGATACTATAAAAGTTGACTACCACTTAAGAAGCCCATGACAGATTCAGTTCAAGGTTTGAATCCATAACCAAGTCTGTAAAATTTCTAGTAGAAAAACATGAATATTGAACATAGTTCAGACTTAGCCTCTTCACGCTGTAATAGCTGAGTTGAACAGACTCAGTTTTGCATTGATAAACTCAGAAGTACATCTCTAATCAATATAAATCAAATTCAAGTGCAATGGTTCAAAAAACCACGCAAGACTTGGATGACTAAAGCCAGGCAGCCAGCTTTCCAAGATGAACAAAACCTGGACCAGATTCTGGTTGGCTTCAGATGCCAACTGTTAACATAAAGGCCTTTTGCCTCTGCATTTCTTCGTAGCATATCCTGCAAGTGCACTTTTGCTTCTCTAATTAATTATTTTCCTTTAAGGCAAGAAAATTTTCATTTCTGTAAAGGCCACTATCTTCTTTAGGATTTCTTTTCCTCTAATAAAATACGGACCCATGAACAAACACAAGTATTGAACGATGTTACAACCGCTTATCCCAAAAGCTAGAGCTGTTAAGTGAGGACTACAACAATGTACACATAACAACACCCCCTGCATGTGCAGGCCCACACATATATACGACTGTTCACGTGGCACTAGGGGGCACAAAGCATAGGGGCACAACAACATATAATACAAACTCTCGCATTTACCAAGGATCAAACACCCGACCCCCTGGTCTGATACTAAGTTACAACTGCTGATCCCAAAAGCTCGAACTGTTAAGTGAGGTCTACAACAATGTATATCAACATACAACAACAAACTGAAAATAGGGTGAGGCTCACAAAGAAAATATTTACTGTCACTTGGGATCTGTGCTTGAAAGAATATCATGAAGCAACAGAACATATTCAGTCATATAACGTCATTTTAGGAGGGGGTGAACGGTTCAAAAGTACAGTCCCAAGAAGACAAATGCCTGGATGGGAGAGTAAGAGATATACATCCTCAGTTGTACAGGGTTCAAGTAGACAAAGGGGAAAACAATTGCTCAATGTTTTTCATGTGCTAATTGGCCTGAGAAAATGCTGCTAAACTTTTGAAGACACCTTCTGACCAGTAAGATAGATGACTACAATGCCATCCACAGGCACTTACACGGATATAAAATCGACCCTTTAAGTCAGGATTGCAACATAAGAAAGGATCAAAACCAGTAAAGTACATTCCAGATTCCTATCCGGAGAAACAGAACACGACCATGATTTCTCAAGTATTTAGGCCTATACTCTCTCCCCAAGAAGGTTTTGTGTGTATCACCAAAAAATAAAATGCATTATGAGTGAAATGGAAAAAGATTCAATGGGTTACTTGTTTTATGACTACAAAATCACAAAAAATTTACTATTTGAAAATTTTGAAGTATTCTAGGTTATTCATTTGAACACCAAGCCTTCATTTGTAACTTGATCTGCCAGAATGTTCAGGTATGAAAGGAAATCCTACAGAAACTATTGCCTTATGCAGTTATTTTGGAGTATACTGAGAGAAAAGGAAGATATTTGAATGGAGGACAAGAGAGTTCATAGGCCTAGATAAAGTAGCCTAAGGTACCCACCGGTGTGGTAGCCTCCATGAACAGTGAGGAGGTGCAATTTTTTTTATTTTTTTTAATCTTTTGCATAAATGCAAGTAAACATTTAAGTATATAAAATAAAACCCTCTGTTTTGGTTGCTGATTAATAAACCAAAATAAAACTCTTTTGAGTATTGCCACAGATGCAGAAACAGTTTTTACCCAGGCATCGTTTCAAATATTCATGGAATTATAGAAACCTGTTGTACAATGATTTAAACATGAAGAATTTCCTCATTTCCTCACATAGTCTCACTTCCAGGTATCTAACTTCTCCTCCTTTTATAGGAAGTGAAGAAAGAATCAAAGGGCTACTAAACAAACAAAGCATAAGTGTAATTGTATGTGTGTACATGCACGCGCACATGCGTGTAAGAGAGAGAGAGAGAGAGAACACTCAGTCTATAAACTAATGTTGACAAGCACAATACAACAACAAAAAATTTAGGAATGAAAAATATGCATTTAAATTATACAAGCAAAATAATATACATCCAATAAACTAAACAAACAAATCAAAGAACCAAGCAGTTAAGAGTGTATCAAGGTATGTTGCCCAAATCAGATTGGTCCACCTCAACAAACTCCTCATAGTTTATACTGAATCCAGAAGAAACAATCTGATGTAAGATACATAGCTTCAAATAAGATCTGCATTTATTGCAAGAAGGCATCTATTCCTCTCTTTCCAAATACAATTGCATGAGGAAACAGCCATCACAAATGACCTTTTTTGAACCTGAATCAATGTCTATGATATGAAAATCATCTTGGCTGCAGAGGTGCAATCTAAACCACACCATGGGACACCAGGCCCATTTTATCCGGAGAACATCGAAACTTCCTCTAAACACTGAAAGTCCAGATCCTAACAAATCACCTCTGTACACTTCAAGATCACTGATCAGAATGCCAATTCTAGCTCTTTATCAACTGAAATTGCAAGTCCAGATCCTAAAGGATGCACATTTTCAAAACTTCTTCACACTTCCCAGGAAGTGGAAATCTAGTTTTTCTCTTTCTTTTTCAAATGAATGCCATCAACTAGGACAGCGCAGAAGAGTAAGAATTAAAGGACAATGTCATGGGATTCAAATGAAATGGGTAGTTATTACCAGTACAAAAGTCTCTAGAGCATTTCTCTCACTCCAAAATGAACTGATAAAGTATGGACCTTGTCCTAACTCCTAAGTACCATATGCTCAATATGATTGAAAGAGAACGCAACAGGAAATTTATTTTAGATGAAAAAATAAGGGGGAGGGGGGTAATGCACAACTAATTTGATTACAGAATAATACCCTGAAGGTCTCCCAAGGTGAAGGTATGTCTCTGTCTACAGTTAGGCTTTGACCTCCTCCATTTTCTGCAGAAACATACTTCTGCAGAATCACTGACTTGAACTGCACCTGTGTTCCATCCTGCATTTGGGTTACCCAGCCAGAGTTCAAGAAACCCAACACATCAAGACAAGAAACCAAAATAATGAAAACAAAAATACATGCAGACGAACTCACAAGCATATCTCCATTGGGAATGCCATCGAACAGAGAAGGTTTAATCCATCCTTCCACAACCAACCATCCTCCCAGGTTCACACCTCTAACTTTACGGCCATTCAAATTGTCCCCTGAATCAATTCGAAATCTTAGCAAAATGGGAATTTTTATTTTTGCCACTAAAAACTCAAAGAAAAAGATTTCATACTAGAAACATCAAGAAAGAAAAAAAAAATAGTCCCAGAATTTACCAGAGTATACTCCAGAAAGGAAGAGGACCCAACAACACAGTATCACTGGAAGGACCCAATTGCAGAAACCAGTACCCATGCAAAAATGAGAGAGATTTGTATTGATTCCAGCAACTGCTAGTCTACTACAGTATCGAATAAGAAAACAAAAATGCAGCCAATCTGCAAGCAAAATAGAGCAACTGAAATGATAAGTCTAGCCACACATCCATCCAACCCAATCCCACTTTAAGAGAATCTCAATATTCCTTCCTTACCAACCAATTAATCCTAAGCAGAACTTTGTCTATAAAGCATAAAAGCTTCTGTTTTTGCCTTTATTAGTACATTATTAATATGTTTCAAAAGCCTCTGTTGCCGATACCTGCGCAGATAACAACAAATTATGGAAGGAAATCCACAGCAAACAAGAAATTCTATTCTATCTCTGGGCACATAAGCAAACAAAGGAAAAAGAGTTCTTAGCTTCGTAAGTCTGTGAAATGTGAACTCAGAAATGGCTTGCTCGGACTACTGGATTTGATTTTAGCTTTTATGATAATAGAACAACAATACGAGTAAAAGTAAGGTAAAAGGCGGGCTTTTCTTTGAAGAAAGGAATTTGAGAATACGGATCTACTGGTTTCAGTGGAGCGGGCCCTGCCCTCTATCAAACCAATCAAGTGTCGGGTCTGAGTTGACGGTTGATACCTCTTAATAAAGCCCATAGTTGGACAAGCTAGGGCTTGGACTGGGTTTGTGTTGCTTATGAGCTGTGATAGGCCCGGCCTGGCCTGGCCAAGCTCACTTCCACCCGTACTGATAAGTGAGGCTGGCTCAGGTTTTCGTATGCGAACCATTTTCATACAAGTTGAGCCGTATAGATGGAATCCAGGAGAGGTGTATCCCACTCTTGGATTCCATCTATGCAGCTCAAGCCATAGAATGGTTCTTGTACGAGAACCTAAGTTGCACTCCTAATGAGTGATGCAATAACCCAAAAAATAAATACGAAGGAAAGAGTCCATTTGGTTGCAAGATAAACACAAAAAACTTCATTTGTAAAATAATATGAAATGAAAGTGAGTTTGTGAAATAATTTAAAGTGCAAGTAAAATCAGATTTTAATGTGTTTATATGTAATGATGGACCAGCATGTATTTCTTGTCCGATAATACTTTTTTTTATTTATTTATTGCTGTCCGTTAACACTTTACTTATTGGGTGCATCTTATTGTCACCAAGTAGGTTAATTAACAAGTTATAGCATTACTTCGCCAGATTGCTCATCATGTGTCTTTTCTCTTCCCTTCTTTGGAAAAGATCACCTTGGCCTCTTGTATTCTGCACTGTTGTGATTGGTGTATGTCGCTAATTTACCAAAAGTTGACGGAGTACTCAATCGTCTCTGCTTTTTTCTATAATAAATAAAATAAACTACAATTAATAAAAAAAATAAAAAAAAAGAGATAAATGAACATTTGACTTTAGTAGTGAAACGATGAGCCACTAAAACTAATAATCTATCACTCTTTTAAAGGGATTTTCTTATTGACACCCCTCAATGTGCCAAATAAATTGTTATCTTACTTTATTACCCAATTAGTATGACATACAATATTTTTTAATGAGGGTAATAGTGTCATTTCATGTGTACTGAAAAATATGCATAACAATAACATCTTTTGATAATGACATATCACTTTCAAATTATTTTTGAAAACTCGTTTATACCCTTATTTTAAAGAACTTTGGGGAATAAGACAAGTGACACCTATAAAAGTGTCATTTAGATACTCCCTTCTTTAATTTCTGGTAACAATCACTGAGTCCATGTTTTCCCCTTTGTTGGGCCTAATTCTTGAGCCCAAGTCTCATATGGAGACCTCACGAGCAAAAGAAAATCATCATTCCGGGGGCTTGCCTTATGGGCCAGCCTGACCCTTTGCATCCCCATGGAAGGTTTAAATCATATTCAAAATATTCTTGGTTAGCATATAAAGATTGGCCCATGAGATATGCTCATTCTGAGCATGCAAACTGGAACCAATATCTAACGTTGGCCCAGATTTGTTGGTTCATCTCTTACACAAAATCCAGATGGGCCAGGCCCAATCTACTTCATGAATGCCCCAATTCATCAAAGATTAGGAGTTCTTGCTCTATCTTGAAAATACATATATTAACTGTAACGCAGGCCTGGTAGGAAACCCTGAATCTAACCATAAAAAGGTTTGGTATGCATTCATTCTCAGTATAGATTCTGGGTTTATAATGCATTCTAAAACCCGATTCTTTTCTATTTTCTTGCTTCGTCATGCGTTCTACACCCAGAATCTATTCCAAGAATGCATACTAAACACAGTCATAATCTTATCGTCTTGTTTATAGACTATAGGTACAACGATCGTTTGTTTTAGACTTCCCAGATGCTTAAAATGAACCTGGATCACCTACCCATATGTGTACACTTCACGTAGGATTAGGTGATGGAATATGTTTTTTGCTTTCATAAATGTTCTTCTATGCACTCTTAATGGCAACAAGACATTTATGAAAGCAAAAAGATACATGTCATCACCGAACTGCATATACACATAGGTATGTAATCCAAATTCGTTTGAAATTTTACCAGTACAAGGATGACAATGACACATAGCTATGTATAGATGGGCCTCATGGGCACAAATAGGTACGAGAAGAACAAGGCCCATAATGGGTCTTTAACTGTAGGCCCATGATGTGAAATTTGAAGCTGTAGAGAAGCGTCCAACAGAGGAAGCAAATAGTAAAAGTAACATGCGACATGAAAAAACAAATCTATATTCACTTTTGTCGTTCTTTAGTTAAAAATGTTAAAACCTCTTTGATTAGAGCTACCTAGAAGACATTTTTTTCCCTTTTTATGAGACAAGTCTAATACTCTGAGAGTATGAGGTATCCAAGTTATGCTGGGAACCAAAGAAATAAACAAAGTAAAAGAAAAAGGATGAAAGGAAAACTTGATACCTGGGTGGGCCTCGGTCCCCTACCAATCTTCAATTATATGAGTTTATTTTATTTTATTTTAAATTTTGGTGTGTGCAAGGATGTTTCTAGTTTGCAATGTGTTTGAACTATTTCATTTATTTTTAGGTTATTGACACTCCTAGGAGTGTCAAATAATTTGTAATTTTTTTTTGGAAGAATGTTCTCTGTGTCGCAGCGCAGGCTGCACCCAGGCACATGGGCCTGCCACTCACAGAGGCAAGGTGGTCATTCGCCCATCCCAGGTGCCTGGGCGCAGCCTGTGCTGTGGCACAGAGAACAGTGCCCCCTTTTTCTTTTTTAATGCTTTTAGTATAATATGTTTTTTTCTCATTGATAGTAAATAAAGCCTTTTCATATGTGTACTTAAAAAAAAATATGCAACAAAATAACAACTTTTAATAATGACATAATAATAAATCATTTTCAAATTATTTTTGAAAACCCTTTTGTATCCTTAACTTAAGGGAGTGTCTAAATGACATCTCTACAAATGTATTTAGAACTCGACACCTTAAAAATAATTTGAAAATGACATTAAAAAAACATGCCATTGGCATGCACATTTTTTTAGTGTACATGTGAAATGACATTAATTATTAGTCTCATTAGAAAAAAAAATGTGTATCATACTAAAAAGTAAAAAAAGTAAGATTGCAAATTATTTGACACCTTAAAGGATATCAATAAGAAAATCCCTTTAAAAACTTTTAAGGAATAAGATAAGCGGCAATTAGAAGGTGTCAAATTTTAAATACACCTATAGAGTTGTCATTTAGATAGTCTTTTTTTTTTTTTTTTTAATTAAATATAATTTATGAAAAAGAAATTCTCTGAACCGTTGGGACTTGGGGTAGGATATAGTAGCACTTCTGTCTATCACTCTCTTTATCATGTGAATTAATCTCGTTACCCTCCATTGTAGGATACTGCTTTTCCGCAATTCATTGGTTTGTTCCTCTATGCCGTTCGTTCAGAGAATCCTCTCCCATAATTTATTATGGCTATGCAAAGTCGATTACAAAATATTTAGGCCGAGTCTGACCGATTCATGATTGATTCTAAAATAATTTAAATCGAAGAAAACTAATTAAGTACTTAATTATGACTTTTTAAGCCTGTAGTGATTATTTGCCTTAATTAGAAGGCTTACATCAAATACCTCAAGTCTCTATCAAGTCCTTGGCTTCGTCTTCCACTTGGGATCACAGAAACCTGATTTGTGATAGTAGAAGAGTACTATTTTAAGACAAACTAACACGGGAGGCCAGGGGAAGGGTGAGGCTGTTTCCAGGAGAGCGGTTTTTGATTGCCCCTGGTTTTCTGATACTGTGCAGCTGCGGTTGTTGATAACCTACATCTGCATGCATGCATGCATGCAGTGACTTTGACTGTGAAGTGGGACCATAAGACAAGATCAGGTGCGCGCAGAGGCAAGGATCCATCATGTGGGGCCCCTATGCTCTACTGGAAAAGTTTGAAATGGCAAGAAGACTTAGGTCACTGATCTGCCAAATGATTCCCAGGGAAACCTCCCCCACTTGCTTGGCTTGTTTTTCACTCACTTAATTATGGGAGAATGTTACTTGTATCGCAGCACAGTCTGTGTCGAAGCACATGGGCAGCCTGTATAGGGGGGGTTGGGTGATCATTGCGCTCACTCCGATGTGTTTGGGCGCAGACTGCGCTATAGCACAGAGAACAACACCCCCTTAATTATATATCAGACATTATATAATTATGAATTATATATAATTATATAGATTTCATCTTTGGATTATATATAAGTTAATAGATTACCCATAAGAACATGACTCAGGTACGGCATACATGCATAATGCACACCCATTTTGGATAAGTGGCCAAAGCTTCCTATTTCTGGTGATCTGTTTAGATTGGGAAAGAAGAAGTTTTCTATTAAGGGGGAATGCAGATAATTAATCCAATTCATTCTTAAACCCTAATTTGCTTGCATTTTCATTATATGTAGAGAGAGGGAGAGGGAGAGAGAGGAAATTAAGATGCATGGCTGAGGGTGTAGAAGACCAAAACCCTTATAGCTATATTAGCCAAGTCACCCAAAGATGAGCTATTTCATTACTAAGATAATGGTACCAACTCCAATTAACTCTAATCTTTATTATTTCTCTAGCCCTGAAACATGAATAAACCCAAAAAAGAGATTGACCCAGAAATAAAGAAATAAACGGTCGATGATTTGATTAATATTTCCAAAAAAGTACCATTAGAGATGAATGAAATGAATCTCTTAATCATGATCAATAAGTACCCATAATATTGTTTAAAAGAAGTCTCCCAAAAATAAAATTTCAGAATTTTAGAATCCAAATTTTTTTTGAGATAACGTATACGACAGTTTGACCTAATTTCAATCCATAGATTTTGAAAACGTGTAATGCTCTATCTACAATGAATAAATTTTCCTTTCCCCTCGTTGAGAGGAGGGTCCCCCGGCCCCCCAACCCCAACAAAAAAATAAAAAAAACTTGTGCCCTAATACCCTCCCCTAGACATTCTTCAAGCTAATAATATAAGGTTCTATTTGTGTTAGAGTTGAGGGCCCTTGGACTAAGACTTGCAAGATAGAGTCTATCTTTAACTTGCTACTTGTTTACTAAGAAAAGGTCAGGGCCTGCATAGCATTGGAATGGGCTCCAAACCTCTAACATAAATTTGTATATATTGTGGTCCGACACTGTGGCAAAGATCATACACTGTTACCAAGACAAAATAAAATCTCTTGGTGTTGGATATGTTCCAATCATCTTCAAAAGTATAATTTATTGGTAAGAGCAAATGCCATATTATAAAATGCTCTAAAGTCCAAAACAACCGACCGGCAAAACACTTGAAATCGGAGAAAGTGAGATTTTGACAATATTTCCATACTCTGATAATGAGAGGGAGAGTGTGTGTGGATGCTCCTTCTTCAGCTAAGTTGGCTCACAGTGTAAGTATATAATATATAAAATGGTTTTGTCTTAATATCTATATATGAAGTTTTTATTTTTTTTTATAAAAATAATTTATTAATGATGGAATAAAATTTCAGAAGAGTTAGCATACAAAGGAAGAGAAATACAGTCAGGGGTGAATTTTGCCTAAATAGGTTGTTCTTAACTGTAGCCCCTAGAGAAGCTAGACAATCTGCCACTGAATTGATTTTGTACAGAGTGTGCCTAAACTGGATATCCTTGAAGTTTTGAGAGAGAAGAAGATAATCCTTGATTAGGAGCGTAACCCTCCAAGGAATGGCCCATCAGAGATCCTTCGAAGGATATTCACAACTAGTAAATTGTCACTTTCGATGATTAACCTCTTTATGTTAAAAGTGATTGCTGTCATGATAGCATACCGAACTGCCATAGTCTCTGCAACAAGTGCATAATTCCTTCCGATATCGACGGAGAAGCAACAAATAAAGGACGATTCAGATGGTCGACATACTCTACCAATGCCAGCCATACCTTGATTGCCAAGGCTTGATCCATCCACATTGAACTTAACATATGGAATTAAAGGTGGAATCCATTTGACGAGTCGGGTTTGAAGTCTGAACTAGGAATTGAGAATGGCCCACATTAAAAAGACATAGCGTTTCTTGTGCATTAGGCTCCCGCCACTATGGGTCTGAGAAGGGCCATAATATGCATAGCCTTACCTCTGTTTTTACAAATACTATTTCCAAACTCGAATTCGTGATCACTTGATCACACTAGAGCAATCTTTACCATTGCATCAAGACTGGCCCTCGAAACTACCACATTCGCTCCAATAAAAATTTACTAGAAGATTTTTTGTCTCTCAGAATCAGATATTACCTCCATAGTATCTTTATAGATAAATATTTAACTAAATAAGAAAGATTTAATATTCTTTTTCAAAAAAAAAAAAAAAAAAAGATGTTAAGACCAAGGTTATAGGTATTGGTATTGATGTACCTATCAGTCGCAACTAATATAGATACCGAAACAATACCAATCGAGTTGTATCGGGTTGAAATAAAAAAAATGAGTACTTTTTAATGTATACAACCGATTGATATCATTATCAGTCTTCAACAATATTGATACATATCAGCCCATATGTCTATATCATACCGATACTTAGATAGATGCTTAAGACGAGTATCCCAAGAATATGGCATATTGGATGGAGCCCAACTTTTGTTGATAAACAAGCAACCCAAGTTCTTCTAATCACATACAAAATTTCAACTAAAAGCAAAAAATTTCAAATGATAAATTTGAGATTTGAAAACTCAAAGCTATATAGGGGCAGTGCAGACTAGTGGTCAGATACAGAGTAGCGAAGGTATACCTAGGACACATATATGGGTATGTATATCAATACACGAGATGATATTTGATTATACTCTAAAATTTGACATGTGATTAATCTAGACTATGTATTATTTATTCAATGGTTAGAATTCACACATCATCATTCTACAAAGTACAATAAAATTAGAAAGCTTTTTGTAAACTCATGAAGATGTAAAGCTTATATTGTAAGTGTGCAGTGCCGGCTGTGAGGCATGGTTCAAAATTTCGTGATATATCGTCAATATATCGGCATATTTCAGAAATTTTGACACTACCGAGATGAGATGGGCTTCTGAAATGAAAAATGTTCAAATCTCGGTATATTTTGTGAAATTTCACTATATTATTTAAACAATGTGTATTTAACTATTTATACATCAAGGTTTGATCGTATACTATCAATCAATGGTGCTAACCCAAAACACTATTTTGAGTTCATTTTTTTGTAATATGAAGATTTAAATGTATTTATTTAGCTTAAATAAGAGTATACACGAAATATCAGGCCTTAATAAGACAAAAAACCCATCAAGTTGGAGTGCCAAAATATGATAGAAAAAATATCATATTTCACCAAAATTTCAAAATATTTCAAAATTTTCAACCAACCCAAAATGAGAGACAAGACGAAATTTCAAACTATGCTATAAGGAGGGTAAGGGCAAGGTTGGAAAGTGAAAACCCTCTTCAGTCTTTTTCTCCCATCTTTGTATCCTGTAGGCAACTCAATATGAGAGGACATAACTATAATGATTATGAAACATTGCTCATGTGGAACTAATTACTTTCAAGTTTCAAATCTGAAATCTTCATCAGTAGCCTTTACTACCGCCCATTTGTGGATCTTTATCCACTCCAATACAGCAATCGTTGTTGTACGTATCGTGTGGTGCAGCAGTGATCATGTCTGTACAATAGGATCCGCTGTACAAACATAGCCGCTACTGTGCCGCACGATGCGTACAGCAGCGGATAAAAATTCCCCATTTGTATGCGGTTGTTAATAACCAGACTGAAAGGGTAAAAAGGTAGAGGCCTTTTGTGTGTACTGTGTAGTGATGATAAGTAGAAGTTCAAATTCTTTGATCATTAGAGGCCAATAAAGGTCGGTTCCAACTTCCCAGGCAATGTAACTTCCTGAGGTAATTTTATTCAAATCAAGGCACCGAAAAGAAAAAAAGACCTTAAACGGAATATTAAGATAGAATTAATTAATATGTCTGTTTGGGATTCTAATTGTTGGGCTAGTGTATAACTTTTAGACGACAATGGTTTTGTCCTGTTGTTGGGAGTAATGTCAAAAGATAACGCTAAGCCAAAGAGGTTTTGTTCTCTTTAAGTCTGATAGATGTACCCTTCATGAATTTGCCTTTTGTATATTATAATAAAATAGTGACTTGAATTGTGAGGGTTCGATTCTTTTTTGTTTTGGTAGAAAATAGAGCTATTCATTCATGTGCGTCTAATGTCAAAAGAATAAAAACAAGAAACATAACCTAGATAGTTGAAATATGATACAAAAGATTTCAAAACTGACAAGATACACAAATCAGGAAGAGACATACGGTCCTGACATACATGTTATAGGCAGGACCGTTGGATGTCTGAGCTACCAGGTGTCGACATCTCCACCTAGCACTGCCGCACTGCATACTTTTAGGAATTGGAGAGGATTAAAATCCGAATTGAGAACCAAGGCAAACCCCCCCCTCTCTCTCTCCCTCTCTCGGTGTGTGTGGACCACCTCTAGCATATAGGACCCACAACTCATGGAGGGTCAGATTTGTCCCCATCTACCGTCACTTGTGGATGAGATCTAAACTTAACAATGCTGATTGGGTTTTTAGGGCTATGTTTGGATGTCAAGAAAATAAAAGAAAAAATATAATAAGACAAAAATTCATTATTACACAATCATTGATTTATGTATGTATCTCCTCAAATTCAATTTTTTTTTGAATTTTTTTTTTTTTTTTCTTGACATCCAAACATAGCCTAGGAGTACACCCCTGCAAGTTGTTCACATCGAGACGTAAAGATTGTAATACATAGATGTTGGCACCATATAGATGGGATTGCTTATATTTCATGTTCTTCATGGAAAAATGGCGTAGGTGAAGAAAGAATCTCTTTACCTTGGAGATCAGACCCTTTAATTCGTGATAGTTTAGATCCTGAACAATAGGGATGATAATTATTGATAATAGAGGAGAATAATCACAGGGATAATCACAAGTGGTCCTTCTACAAATCAAGGAAAACATAATCCACGAAAAAATGGCAGTTACATCAGTAGAATTTGAGGGTACAATCAGTATTACACTAAATTTGTAACCAAATACCCTTATGTCTATTTGGTGGTGTTTCCTATGCTCTCTCACAGGACACCGTACAATGACATCACTACCCCTAGGTAGATACCCAGTCGTGCTCCCCCATTGGCCCAAACACGTGTAGAGACCATGCAACCAAATGGAGATCTCTTGCCCTTTATAAAATTTCATATGTAAGAGATCGGGTTTAATTTTTTTTTTAATCTCCGTTGACAGGGTGTGCAAGCTTGGCTGTAGTGTTCTTGTCCTTTTTTTTTAGGTAGCCCTTGTCAATTCTATCAATCCCATCAATAAATAGCTTCCTTTCAATATTCCATTCTTTGTCCATTCTCTCGTTCAGTATGATTTTGGTGGATTTAGGTTTTAAAAGTCAGGAATCGGTATCTGTCTAGACTGATTTCGACCCGGATCGAGATCGTCTAAAATCGATCAAGAATCAATGGAAATCGGTTTAAAAGAACCCTTAAATCCTAGTTTTCTTATAAGATTAGTCTAGTCCGACTTTGAAAACCTTGAGTGAATCATGTAAGATTTTCAAAAGGTGGACTGACATAGTTTCACTTTTATTTTTATTAAAATCGATTTAGATGTATTGATGGGAGCTATCTTAATGGTACGAGTCCAGTTACTATGTGTGGACCTAATGGATTGTTTCTTTAATGGGAAGAAAACTCTAGTATCTTTGCAGGATTGGTCCCTACCTTCACCAATATAAATAGTTGTCACTGGCTCATTAAGTGACTAACCAAGAAAACCTAAAGTGAAATGGAAAAGGGTAGACCAGACCAACGTTCGTGTGCGACAAGAATTGTAAAGAAAGTATTCAGTTTTGGTTTCCACAACTATGGATCCAGATACGCCAATCAGACCTCTGTAATTTATTTATATACTCATTGATCACCATGAATGTTCCGCATAAATTATTCTATCAAACCAAACCAATTTGAATGCACAGACAATATCTATCAGGTCTGGCCATGTCCTTTCACCATCCGATCCGATGACTAGATCTAAGTGTAAGTTTGACCCAGAACTTGAGGTCCACAATCCACGGTTTACTTATAATCAAAGACAAAAATAGGGAAACAAAAAGTAGGTAATCCATTGTTTTTGCAAATCTAATTAATGCAAGTTTGGATCCGATCCACAATGGACCCAAAAAAACCAAAAAAGGTTTCCGGGCACAGCTAAACTTGTCGGTTTCGTTTCTGAGCTTTCTACATCAAGAGAAAATGTACCCGTCTGGACCCCACGTGCAAGAACTTCACACATGCACATGTTAAAAAGTAAACAATTAATTAAGATTAAGGTTAATTAATTAGGAACAAAAAGAGAGTTATATATAGGTCGCTATTAAAAATGCTTGATTTAGTTTTAGATTATGTATGTCTAAGTGATGAGCTGTGCTTAAAAGAACAATCATGAATCCATCTTCACAGTTTTAAGCTGAATAGATAATGAGACAAGAAGAATAATAGAGACTGAATTAATGGGGTTATAATGTTCCCCTTACCCCTGATGACTCCTCCATTCATTCCCTCTCACCCAAATCCTTCAACCTCAACTGATAATGACAAAACTGCGGGTATTGAGCTTCCTTACCACACACCATGGCTGCTAGATGGAAATGGGCCCTAATGTTATTTTATTTTTCTTCTTCTTTTCTCTATATTTGGGTTACTATCGGGTTCGATCCGGTCCGGTTATGGGTTTACATGTATACATAAGGAAATTAATGAGAAAATCATATTTTTTTGGGTTTTTGATTTTTTATTGGGTTACCATTGGTCTGGCTTTGATTTTTTATCAGGTTCGGTCTAATATAGGGTTTCAATCGGTTTGATTTGGTTTTAGTTTCTATTAGTTCCATAAATCCCCAATCCAAATCCAAAAACGCTAAGCATGCAATTCAGTTGAATTGGTTGATTTCGACTGGTTTGGACTGAACTTTGACACCCTCAATCTATAGGCAAAATCACATTCTCTTTTTTGGGCTCAGGGTTCTTGGATTAATAGATTAGAAACAAAATTCATGGTTTATGTGCTTACATTTGTCACAAATCAGATTGGACAATGTTGAAATTTTGTGAACAAATAGATCCCAAAATCCATTACTCACATGTCAAGTTTCAAACCAGATAGACTTTATCAAGTGGCAAAACAAAGGATAAAAATCCTCTACAATACTGGTAGGGTGGCAGTGCACATCCGATGGTACAGCAAAGGCCATGTGTGCCACCTGACCTCTACTATCCCGTTGGATGTGCACTACCACCCCGCCGATATTGTAGAGGATCCTGGTCCCAAAACAAAAAGTTAAGAATTTAAGAGAGATTGCGAATCATCATACAGTGCTCTGAAATTTGATATGTGGTTACTTCAGCCACCCATGGGGTGTCACAATGCCACCCCACATGGTGAGAACCAACCAAACAGAATCTCTATACCTCTAACTCTCTTTGAACCAGTGTCAGATGGGATGGAGATTTTGTTTGATTGATTCTCATCACGTGGGGTGACCATAAAAGATCTGGACTCATTCTCTCTATCTAATAGTCGGAATAATCACATCACCAATCCACATGATACAATTTGTCTGGATATTTGTTTCTAATCCACCATATATGGGGATATTTTTTTTAATTTCCATCTTTCATAGTCCCTTTCGAATTTAGGTGTCAGTCATTTTTCTCAATCTCATCATCATTACAATAATTTGAAAACCCTGTAATAATTCCATAAAAATCCCAATTGATTGTACTATGTTAAACAATTATTGATTTCAAATCGTTCTGTATGATTTCATGTCAAATCCAGTTAGTTTTGCCTCTTAATAACTTGGTTGCTAGTGTAAGAGGTCATTTTTTTTAATGGTAGAAGCATGGTTTTAGTGTACGGTATCGGGACGGGTATCGACAATGCATAAAATCGATATGATATTGATTAGGTATTGGTCTAGATCGGCTGTATCAGACAAAAATATCCCTGAATTTTCTTAAAAAATGAATTTTTTGACCATTTTGCCCCTTGTTCATACCGTGATATCGATATGGTATCGGTATCGATGACTAGCAAAATCAATATGTATCGCCCAATACGAAGGATACGATACCGATACTTAGAACCATGAGTAGAAGAGTAAGAGGTAATTAACTCGGTACAGTACCTGATTACAAAGTTGTGTAAACTGCCAATTAAATACTTAACATAATATATAGCCGCCATGTACGTACAAATTAACCAAATTGGACTCTTCTTCAAGACTAATAAATCTTCATCGAATCACATAAACAAACAAAGTAATACATCCAAAGGGTTGCCAGTTGAATTATTGGGTTGTTTAATGTATTAAAATCAATGATTAAGACTTTAGTAATGTCATTCGTACATGAAGAATAGAATAATTTTACTATAAATAGACATATGAAATTGTATTTGATGCGATCGCCATTCCTTTGGACGAGAAGAACTAAGGAAGTGAGGAAGAGATAAAAGGAGGAACCAAAGAGAAACTTAGGGCAAGAGATCGTTGTCTGGTAGTATAGCGACTCCACAATGAGAGCATACACAGAGGCATTAATGTAGTTGTAATTATTTATTTTATGAGGGGCAAGGAAGTATGGTGGTACTTTCATGCGTTCCTAATGTTGGGGGTACAATGTCTTGTATTTCGTCGCTTGAATTTGTGGGTTGATTTTGAAGGGCCGTTAAAAGGTCATAGGCCTCGAGGACGATATAAGTATTTTTGGTAAAATTCCTATATAGGTTTTTACTATAAATTTGTAGTACGAGTTCTTTCTGCGACTGTAACTCATTTCTCCATTGATATTGAAACAGATCTCATCTTACTGTGGACCTAGACAATCTTGTCGAACCACGTAAATCCTGAATCTTTATCCCCTCCAGTTTCCTGCCCAGCCTAGTTCCCCAGTTCCTCTAATAAGGGGAGCTGGAATGACCACCCTACCCTTGCCCGAACATTTTGCCCTGGTGGGACCCACCACCCCCTATTAGAGGAACTTGGGAACTGGGCCGGGCAAGGAACTCGAAGAGATAATTTTCAATAAATCCTTGTGTTCGATTGTAAGATTGATGTTTGTTATTTTCATTTTTTTTTTTTTGCATCGTTTTGGGTGATTGTTTTCTACACTAGTGTCTCTGTGCATAGGAGCCAAGCAACGACAATGTAGGGTTATGTTTTTTCGGATCTAGATCCTCTACTGCCGAGCTGCCCGGTAGGACCGTGCTGCCCATACACAGTGTTGCGTTCAATGATAGCCTTACCCCCATTCGGGCAAGGCGTTTGCACAGGGATAAGGCAGACATTACGTGCAACACTGTGTCTAGGTGGCACGGTCCTACCAGGCAGGTCGGCAGTAGAGTAGAGGATCCAAATTGTGTTTTCTTGAACTAGTTAGATAAATAAAGAGCAAGAGAATTGAATATTGAATATTGATATGGAATAAGAAGAAACAATAAAAAAGAGTAAGAAGTAAGATTTGCAAGATCAGGGGAACAGTACTGTGTACAGTAAAAATGTGTGGAGGTGATTCTCAAAATTAATGTTGGGTTAAATCACAAAAGAAGACAAGCATCTTGGGAAAGGGAGTTAGTCTTTATCGTAGATGATTGCAGAGTGTCTTTGTTTCATTGTTTCTATGGTCACATGGATTCCCTTGCACATGTCCCGTACCTCCTCAGCCCTTCAACCTCTGCTTATCTTACTCAGCTTCTGTTCATCTCTACGTAGTAGAACGTACTTCTACATACTCTCTCTGTATGGCTTTCCTTCCTTCCCCCATTTCTACCAGAATCTCTGATTGTCATCCTTTTTTCTTTTTTTTTCCTTTCTCTCTCTTTCTTTTCTCTTGGGTCTTACGTCCGACCGTCATTATTACCAAATCAAACAAAACCCTATTGAGAATTCTTTTATGCTTTCAACAGATCAATTATACAGAAAAACATGTTCTCTCTCTCTTTGATCTCTCTTCTCTAGCTCTGACTCTGGGGTCAATAGAATCGCACGTCCGGTGTTTGATTAAATGCTTTAATAACTCGATTTCTGGGTTCTGCACTTGTGAGTGTGTTTATGTGGGTGGGGCTAGATAGATAGAAGAAATCTTTGCTTCTCCAGTTCTGTTCAAGGAAACCCATAGTTGTCTCTATATATTTTGTCTGTGTGTATGAGAAAGACCTCTAATCACTAGAATTCCAGAGAGAAATTAAGAGAGAATGGCATTGGAAACTGTAGTGTTCCCTCAAGACCTGTTTAGTTATGGCTGCAAGGAGTTGTATACCTTAGGAGGAGGTTGGAGCTACGATTTTGGTGTAGCAGAAGAAGTAGAAGAAGAGAAAGTTGGGCTTGATGAGGTTGTTCTTGACAAGAATATAGACCAATGTTTCTGTGGAAATTGGGATTCTTCTACATCTTCCATGGTGCAAAATGTGAAGGACTGGGATACCAATTCATCCCCGGAGGCTTGCACTGGTGACGGGTTTTTCGCCTGTGATTTCGTTCCCGTCAAATCTCCGTCTCCGTCGATTATGCCTAGTCGACGTAAGAGACGACGCACTAGGAGTTGCAAGAACAAAGAAGAAGTTGAAAATCAAAGGATGACCCACATTGCCGTCGAACGTAATCGTCGGAAACAGATGAATGAGTATCTCGCCATGCTCCGGTCTTTGATGCCATCATCATATGTTCAAAGGGTCTGTACTTTTCACTCTTCTTTTTTGACTGATTTTTTCATTTTTCAGTTAGAGAACATGATTTCGTTGCTTTGATACCATGTTAGATTTCACCTAAAAACTCGAATCATTAAAGATGCTCTGATACCATGTTAGATTTCACCTAAAAACTCAAATAATTAAGGAAAGAACAGCATCCATGTATATACATCAACAAAACGGATCATAGATTGAACCCTAACGTGTTTTCTTCGGTTTTTTTTTTGTCTGTCTTCTCTGTACATAGGGAGACCAAGCATCGATCATAGGGGGAGCCATTAATTGTGTGAAGGAGCTAGAGCAACTCCTCCAATCTCTAGAGGCTGAGAAGAGAATTAAGCAACAATCAGACCCTAGTTTCTCTTCCCCATTTGCAGATTTCTTCACCTTTCCTCAGTACTCCTCAATCTCAGCTCCCTGCAACCACTCAGGGGCTTCAAATGAATCTGTGGCTGAGAACAAGTCAGCCATTGCAGACATCGAAGTTACCATGGTGGAAAGCCATGCCAATCTCAAAGTTCTCTCAAGAAGAAGACCCAAGCAGCTCCTGAAGATGGTGACTGGGTTCCAACCTCTCAGACTCACTGTCCTCCACCTCAATGTTACAGCCGTGGATCAAATGGCCCTCTACTCTTTCAGTCTCAAGGTTAGTTTGAACAGTTATGACAGTTATTAGTAAGAACTTCTGCTTCTTCTGCTTCTGCTTCTGATTTCTTAAGAAATGAAAAATGCCTATTATTAATTGAGCTTTTATTTTTAAATTTGGAAAAAAAAAAATTAATGGGACAGGTCGAGGAAGAATGCCAACTTACTTCAGTGGATGAAATCGCCACAGCTGTTCATCAGATGCTATGTAAAATCCAAGAGGAGTCTGTGTTGAGTTGATAACCCTAATTTTCCAATGTAATTAAGGCCATCTCTTGTATGGATAAAAGGGGTAGAGCTCATATGATCCTATCTTTCTTGTAGTTTTAGGGTTCTTTGTACTTGGAACAGCTTTAATCCATCTAATATCTTTCCCAAATCAGTGTTTGTGTGTTTGAAATGTAATCATTAACATGTAACTAATAGGACCTTAAACCAAATTAATTCACATCTGAGGTCCTAACCCACTTCTCTTAAGTCATAAATATTTAACCCTCTCTTCATTTGTACACACTAAAATACTTGACTGGGTCATTGGATGGCTAAGCTTGGGTGACCTTTACTGGCATTCATTTGTCCATTATAGGTGGTGGTCCTGGTCCTAAACTCCTAATCCAGCCTTTTGAGGAGAGTATAGGAGAGATGGAAGTGAGGTTCTGTAGAGGTTTTGATGATTAATGGTGGATGTTTACCCTTACCATGAAGCCCTTTCACTCACAGGTGCCCTAGCCCTAAAACTATGTGCCAATACAGTAGGCAGCTTTGGGTATAAAAAAAAATGGATTATATTGAGTCCATCAGTTAAGAGAATGTGATCCTATTCCCCTCCACAAAGTTTGTGCCATAAGAGACAGATGCTTAATTGCATGCATGCATGCAATCATTCTGTCAAGTCCTCCTCAACCATCTGATTTAAGCATTTTTTTTTTTTTTTTGTTTTAAATTCAATTCCATGCAAGATTGGGGAGTTGTGATGAGACCTGGCAGCTCAGCTTGGCTGTTAAGACACTAAAGATATACCTTTGACTCATAGGGTCAGGCAGAGAATTGGAAGAGATAATTTTTTTTTACAACCAGATCATGAAGCTGCTGGAAGACCTAAATCAGAGAATTTCTAATTAGGAAAAAGGTTCTCTGAGTAACTGACCGGCATCGAGAGTGTATCAATAAGGAGTGACAAAACAATTTCATACATAAGAGGCAAAAAGATCATTTCACTGGAAGATGAGAGAGAGAGAGAGAGAGAGAGAGAGAGAGGGGTGCTAAATTATCCTCCATTGTCTTTTCCCTAAATTTAAATTCAAATTAAAGGGGAAAACAATTCCAAAGAATTATTTGAAAAGACCTAGAGAATCAAAACCTATTAAATAACATATGAAAAGCAATGGAAATATGTGGTAAATTTTCAATATATATACCATTCTTGTCAAATATTGTGTACCACCTCCAATGTTCAAGAAAAAATTTTCTTTACATAAATTTTCCAATGGAATGTTTTACATTTTCTTAGGACAATGAGATAGTGGTGCTTCTTGTAACACATCCCTTTCAATGTAAAGCAAATCAAAATAAGCAGTAATGGGAAAAGGATAAAAGAGAAAGAGGCAAGAAATTCTGATTAACCAAAAAGGGTGATTATCCCAATCTAATATGGACCCATATGTTTGGTCATATCCACCACTCACATCAAATAAAAAAGCATCCAAAGGGTACTTAAGGAAATAAACCCTAAAGCTAATGCCAGCATGTAACCATCAAAGGAGGTCCATGTAATTACACTTGATGGTGAACAGAGATGGATTTTTGTAATCTAATGTAAAGGAATATATGGTTGAAGCTATATAGTCATTAGGGAACAGTAATAGTCTACTTTAATAAAGGCAATACATGGTACCACAAAGATCAAATAGATTTTGTTCCTTCGAAAAGTTTATAAAAAGAGGGGGAAGGAGCTATAAAGCTACCTATGAAAGGTGAAGTACAAGACATGGATGTCATACACAACTTTTTTTTCTGTGTTCACACCTTTAGATTCATTAATGGAAATTGATCTAATGGATGATAATGTAAAATAGAGCCTATCCAACAATGATAGGTTGATTGAAATTTAAAACTATGTGCTACAAGTTACACCTAACAGATTAGGTTTATATTTAAAGGTGAAATCATTCTCTTATTGAAATAAAATGATAAAAAACAAGTCTATGCAGGTGCAATCATGGTGTACTATGTACCAAATGTCATCTTACCTTCTCAAGGTAAAAGCAAATATTCTTGTTGGGTAAAGAGGGTCATAAGAGAAATGATTAAGAAGCAGAAAAGACCTGAGGTTTAAAAGAAAGGAATCCATAATAGTCACTTTATATGGAAATTGAAGTGGACCTCCATATGTATTCTTTTCATTTACCCTTTTCTAGATCTACCTATATTGTTCAATGGGTCATGAATGTGAATCAAGTCCTGCTGGTCCAAGTGTTGTATGGCCTCCTCTTTAGAATCTATTTCTTTTTTTTTTGTATTTCAAGGGATCTAAATTCTGTTGCAGATACCCTGGCCCGAAAGGCCCTATCTATCATGTGTAGGACAATGTGACCGCGTTCCATTCCATGGCTTCATGACCTTTATTTGAGTGAAACCATTGGTTGTACATATGCTTATCATCAGTAAATTCAGTCCTTACCCAAAAAAAAAGTGTTTTATCCTTGTAAAATTGAAGCAGGTGGGTCAATTGGGTTCATGTACTTAACCTCATAGTACTTCAAATTTTACTCATGCATAAGATGCATGAAAACAAGGGCATCAGATATGGTGCCTTCATGTACTTGAAGAGCTTTCTCTATCTAATGCTTTAAGATTTTGTGTTGGACCTTCTAACATGGTATCAAAGCCTAGATCCTTTGTTATTCTTTCTATGTTATCTATCTATGAGTAAAATCAGGTATGCCGAAACTACATATGAGAGAGAGTGTTGAGATATTAGGAACTATAGAAGTCTTGTCTCACATCAGCTAGTTTTGATCCTTGGTGCTTTCATACACTTGATCAACATCTCTATCCACTCAATGCCTTAGCATTCACGGCTGAGCCCTCCAACGCAACACACGCGTCAACGAGTACAAATAGTGATTGGCTTGGTGATGAGAAATGAGCAGGATGAGGATTTGAGTAGAGAAATGTTTTGGCTTAAATTTTTTTTTTTTAATCTTATACCTAAATTTATGGAAAGCTGTCTTGTTATTGTTGCAAAAACTTTTGTATCAGTCTCTTTCTTAAAGTCTTTCATGAACATGTTAGTTTTGTATCTTATACCAAAATTAGTGGAAAGTAGTCTTGTTAATTATAATAAATTTATAATAAAAGAAGGGATAGAATTCTCTGCACTGGGGCACAGGGTACGTCCAGACACATGGGCGGTGGAAAAAATGATCAGCCCGTCCCGCCCCCCCAACCACAATGATCCATACCTGTCCTTGTCCCGTCCCATGTGTCTGGGCGCAGCCTATTTACACATGCGCTCCCGGTCAAAGAACGTGCGCCCATAAAAGAAACTCTTTATTTGAACAATCTTCAAAAGGAGAAACGTAAGCCTCACGGGAGTGTGATGCACCATATCTCTTTTGAAGTTGCAAAATGAAAGCTCTTTATAAATCCCATACCAGATTGGCTAAAAATGTCACCATTGAAGCCTTCTCTTATGGCAAATTTCAGCCAAAATCTCTCTCTAGTCCCTACTACTACCTCTTCTCAATAGGGAGTCCTTTTTTTCCTTGGCCGTTTCTCTATTGCAAATTTGATACTCCAATAGTTAGTTTCAAACTTTCAATAGCCAAAGAATATTCCAGTACCGTATGGTGACTATGAAGCTGACGTGGTTTGAGTACATATACACATGGCTGACCTTAAGAGTCCCCCCACACCTACCCCTACTTGAAGAAAATGCCATTGGTACAAGAAAATAAGAAACCCACATACTATTTAAGAAAATTAACCATTTTTATTACATAGATCGATGCAGTAGAAATTATAATACACAGTAAAAGAAACAAACACTCTCTCCCATTCTTAAAATGTTATGGGTCTCATGTGGATCTCATGTGGATGCTACTATTCTTGGGACTCTGATCGATGTAGCTTGCAGATTCTTTCTTATACGTACTACTAGTATGTCGAAAATTCGATGTAATAACAAATCATGCATATCTCATATCATACATACTAAGTTGGTATGAATATAATGATAATTTAGCTCTTATATGAACTTAACAATTCAACAAAAACATCAATCCACCAATGTTTTTGCAGTTGCATCAGTCTAGGGTGTCAATTTAGGACCGGATTGGACCGACATCTTAAAAATCGGAATTCAATTGGAAATTGTTATGTATGTCTCGAATTCTTGGACCCGTTTCAAAGAATGATCCGCTCCGACATTTTTTGTAGCGATCCGAATGGAACTTTTTCTGAGATCTGTGATGGTAGCGGAGGGCTGAAGCCCATCAGTGATCTCGTTGAGGGCGCGGAGGCGAAACCCCCGCGGTATAGTTCGATCCGACCTAATGGATTGACCTGGATCCGATGGAGGAGTATTTATGTTCTTTACCCACTTTGTTGTAAAGTATGAGATTTGGGGGTTTTTCGTATTAGGGTTTCAGGGAGAGAGTAGCAACATCGTTTTGGGTGTTCTTGAGAGTTCTCCATTGTAACTTTCTCCGATTTACTTACTGGTGTGTGAACCATGTTAAATTTTTGTGTCACCTTGCTCTGTTTTTGTTTCTTTTCGTGTTTTGGTTGGAGTTTTGCTCTAACAGAAATTAATATTAATGGTTTTGATTCTGGTCCTAACCGGATAAAATGATTTGAATTTTAGAACCAGAATCACTCCAAACTGATTAATTGGTTAGAACAAACCAAGAACCGATTAGGTACCTTTTCGCACTCTCTTGGGTCAAGTATATTCATGTTAAAATGGGTCATTGAGTCAACTGACATTATAATTCATAGATTATTTTGTCAAAGGAAAAGAGAATGCCACCGGGTTGCGCAGCGCATGCTGCCCCTGTGCTCAGACACAGGGCTCACGTAATGATCAGGGGTGCGGCAGTTATTTCACGTGCCCCTATGTCTGGGCGCAGGGGTGGAGTGTCACGTTCTTTCTCTCTTTGGGTTTAAAATTGACCGGAGATCTTGTCATCAGACTTCATATTAGGACGGGACTTATTAAGAACTTAAACCAGACCATGTCATTATTAATTGGCAATGGTTCCAAGGCTTGGAACCCCATTGGTTAAAGATTACAACCTCATCTTATGTATAGCAAGCTTCAGCTTAAATGGAGCTGGCCCCTATCCACTTAGCCATTAAAATGGGAATCATAGGGTCCAATAGGTGATCCATTTTTCGTTTTGGGTCTATGATTTGACCCAGAAATCTGTACTTCATATTTTTTTTGGTGCAATCTGTACTTTATAGTTGCTGAAACTCTGGTTTCGGTGCTGTAGCTCGAGTCGGTTCAAATCCGAGCTCCTGGCTATTGGGTCATGGTATTGTTACGAAAACAATGCTCTGGCGATTTGCAGAAGAAAAATGAAGAAGAAAAAGAACACACAACGCATAACACAGAGATTTACGTGATTCACCTCCAAGATGGAAGTTACGTCTACGGCCGACCAGTAGAACAGGTTTCACTATTTCTCTGAAATGTTACAAAACCCTCATCTCACTCTCTCACAGAGATAAAAACAATAAATAAGAAAACCCTAACCCATAAAGTACACAAAATCCCCCAGTCCAAAAATGCCCAAAAACTAGGCCGAACAAAAAACATAACACATGGCTCAAAAGGTACTCATTTCGAAGATCTCGACGAGCCTAACACCACTCCATGCTTTCGGCGTGAAGCCCCGTCAGCTTTTGGCATTTCAAGATCATTTCGAGGCCGAAACGGCCCTCCGAAGGTCTCAACTGCACTTTTTGGACCAAATCAGGCTTCACCAACAACAGGTATTAGTGTACGGTATTGGAACGGTTATCGGCAACACGGATAATTGATATGATACCGATATGGTATCGGCCTGGATCGGCTATATCGGATAAAATTATCCTTTGATTTCTTAAAAAATGAGTTTTCGGACCATTTTACCCCTTATCCGTACCGTACTATTGATACAATATCAACACGGTATATTATCGGCAACTAGCAAAACCGATACATATCCCAAAATTGGTCTTAACCACAAGTTGGCTGACGTTCAGTCAGATAACAGTTTCTTATGAAAACACAATGAAAGTAGAGGCTAGGAGATGGTTTTGGATATATTGTTGAGGTTGATATTTTATAGTTCGGGTTGTTAAAACTCTGTAGGGCTTGAAAATTTTTGGGGTTTTCATGGGGATGATTTGGAAGATCTGTATCTCTTTGTTTCTCTATAAATGTTAGCGATAGAAGGTTATTAGGGTTATGGAAATTCTTTGTAAACGTAGAGAGGCGTGAGGAAGAGAATGTGTAACCCTTCTATCTATTGCTACTGAAACTTCTCCTCTCTCTCGGTCGACACACAGACCTTGTCAATCTATGTATTATCATTGCATTGTTGTTGTGTCATTGTTTTTCCTATCTGATTCGTAATATTAGTCTTGGATCGGTGGAATCGCCCGGATCGCATCAGTATCGGCTGTCGGCTGAGACCAATCCTAATCCTTGACCGATCAGATATCGATCCACTGGGACCCAAGGGTCAAACCATAAATTAAAAAAAAAGAAGGTGATTTTGATTAAAAGAACAGTGGTAATTCCATTAGTTCCGGCCCAATTCAGGGTGATACTGAGACCGATCCCAAGATTTCAAATCATAACTGAGGATACTCAACCAAGTAACCCAAGTTCAAATCGCAGTGAGATCTACTCTTTTTTATCAAGGTACCAGCTAGCTTAGTTGGCAGAGTCCAGCCTGTTGATGCCAGAAATCCCTATATAACTAAGGACCGATTTTCTCTCCACCCACGGTGAATGGGATCCCATTCACTGCCGAGCAGAGGAGAGTGAAGGAAAGGGCATCAAGAGGGTATTTTGGAAACATGCTAAAACCCTATAGGGGTTTGTGAACTGTCCTCGGAAAACTATCTCCTATAACTAAAGCGACACAATATATTCTTCCATTAACTGATTTATGTATATGATTCCACTCGACTCATAGTAGGGAACTAATGATTGGCTGTCTCAAAAGATTTGGTCATGGAAGTTCACCAACTAAATTGAGAGCACAACTTAGACTTTGTCAGACAAATGGGTGTAATACAAGGAACCTCGACCCAAACTCGGCAACAGTTTCATCTCAATAAGAAAACTTCTTACCCTGGATCAGAACTCCTGAGAACTGAAATAAGGCTCCTGCAAATACACAGCTGAAGCCTGTGAGTAAGGCATTACCCAGATGACCAGAAGAAGAAAAGGCGTTAATTCACCGCAAGAAGATCATAGGAAAGAAAAGGGTTTGATAAAGTATTTTCTTCATCTTTCCTTGAACAAATGGAATAATCAAAATTGCACAATTTACAAGAAGTGGCACATAACCCCACATATATACCTCAAATATCAAAGGTACCTGCAGATCAACCTAATTTTTCAAACTTTATGAGAATAGCACAATTACATTGATTTACAAACTGTAACTATAGATAAACTTGAAACATAATCAGTAAAGGTAAGTGAAATTTTAAGTACTTTTCTTCCCTCTTCTTGCATGTGTCTCGCAATAGGGAAGCAGTTTTCTGTCCAGGAGTGTGGCATGTGTCTATCTCTCTCCTTCAAACAAGGGGACAGAGGTATCTTTTCACATGGGGAGGAGAGAGATAGACTCATGGGAGTGCTGGCGTAGGCCACACTCCCGGACAGAGATCTTTTTTCCCCAGCAATAATATGGTTTCTATATAGAAACCTCAAATTTTGGCTTGACAATGCCAATACTATTTTGAATGTAAGGGGAAAACTGGCAATCACACTTACAGCAGCAGGATTATCAAACATTTAGTCCCAATACTGTTTTGAATGTAAATCTATTTGGCAACCAATCTTCCCTCTTGTTAGAAATCTGCCCTAAAAAATAATAACCTAGAGTACAGAAAACATGGAGTGAGCAAAAGATGCATATATAGACCAGAAGGACGAGATCCAGACAGAAAAGTAAGCCCAAAAGACTATTTCACAGTAATTCACTTAATTGTATATAGACCAGAAGGATGCACATAATTCACTTAATTGTATGCACTAAAGTAAAAAGGTCCATTTGAAGCTTACATTGAAACCTCAGTGATATTACCCAGTAAAATTTCAGGTGTTGGGAGTGACTTGTAAGATTATTCAAGTAAGACTTCATAGAAAGCATAAAACTTCACAAGCAAACTAGTCTAGCTATCAAATTAAACATACTGAATGTTTCTCCATTTTCATTTTCTGAAAATTTATGACAATATGTGTCAATAGTTTATCATTTTATCTAGCTTCATGAACATGGACACCTGTTTGTGACTTGCAATATCCTTAATTGTATGGGAAATTTTTTGAATGGGTTTCCTGTAGCAAAGCTTTAACAACATACCAGTTAATAAATTGAGGGTAAAGATAGTATTCGGAATGGCTCTCTCTATGCAAGTATATCTAGGTACAACTTGAAGATGACAAAACAGCATAACCTCAAACAGACAATCATAAATAAAGAGATTTCCTATTTTATTTGTATTAGAACATAAATAAATAATGTAAGAAATTTAATAATAACCATTATAATCCTTCACTAGAGGCCAAGAGTGTTAAAGAAACCAAAAGAATAAATTCTGAGGCAATGATTTAAATGAAACTGAATTCAGTGAAATAAAATTCAAGTTCCTGGACTTCCTCCAGAGCTTCTTGTTTAACAAGAACTTTGCATAAAAAGCATTTCACAGAGAAAAGTAGTGTGAAGTTCAACTTCATATAGAATTAAGGGAACCTATGTTTCCTTATTTCCCTAGGACCAAGAACAAATAACATCTCTTTTCAAAGACTCCCCATTACTTTCCATCATGCATCTGTTTAAAGTGAATAGGACCAGGAGCAGATAAATCAAGGAGAAGGACGACACCTTGATCTCAAATGATTGACTCAGAAAACAGGCTTTGACTAGGTTGTATGAGACCCACACAGACAGTTTATGATATAAATAACAGATGGTTTAACAAATTGGTCATGATAAGCAAATGTTGGAATTCCAGTCTCTGTCTCAGCCTTGACCAAGACTCAGAACACAGTGCCCCCACTTTTCTACCATTTTGTATTCTAGTTCGAAAACCATATTTTGAAACGCTAGCATTGCAGACTAAGTAGCATGGTTCCAGTGCAGATTTGAGTTGAGTCAGATCCATGAACTCACAAATAAAGGATATGGCTATGCCAACTGTGTATATGATTATGTTGAAAAATCAGAGAACACAATAAATAATATAATGTAGCATGACTCTACGAACTCCAAGTGTATGCGTTTAAAATCAACGCTGCATTAGGTTCAATTGGCATGAATGTAACTGGTGGGGGCGGTGCCTGGATTCAAGTTTTGACTTCTATTTTGTCCAATGCGAGCTCACATTTTATGTTAGGTCGTGCTTAAAGCAGGTATCAAAGATTTCAAGTGTGGGAGGATAATGAATTCCCTAACCAATGACTGATACAGGCAAGCTATGCCCAAAAAAATTAGATATTTAATAACATTATGCTATTAATAAGCCTTAATAGACAAGCAACCACAACATCACATATGAAACACTGAAACTGATTTGCACTTTTTAGATACCACCATGTGAGACAACTAGTAAATTCAATATGTATGATGCAGTTGATACTACACCAATAAAAAACTGTAAACACAGTTTCCAGGGCATTACAATCCCAAATTCAAGTCTTTCATAAGCAAGAATCATGAGTTCAAGCATGGTGGCCTGACATACTGGTGTGAATCCATACAGCTCCAGCTACCTCTGTTAATATTTAGCTTGTGTAACCACAGGAATAGAGAAACTACTTCAGAGATGGCCTTTCAGAAGGATTCATGGATTCTACACGAATACAGAGCACCACTACAAGATTACAAGTGGGAGGTCTTGTTACCAGGATAAAATTAGGAGTTTACAAACAAAAACATTTTGTGGTCTCATATCAAGATATCTCAGATCCAATCATAGTTATCAAGGCAGCAAGGCGTTGGAGAGGGTCCAAAATCAAGCCGACACCAACAAGGCGGCAAGGCGTCCAAGGCGTCCAAGGCGACCAAGGAGCCTGGACGCCTAGGCGATGCCTAGATAACTATCGATCCAATACATACAATTAGTAGCCACTGCTGATTTCAGTACGTCACATGCCACCAAAAAATATTTTTAGTGGGAGTTTAAATTCTAAATGCATAGGCTTCCTACCTGGAACAAAATCAACTAACCTAGAGCTTGAAAAAGAATCTAGTGCAAGCAACATGGTAGAAGGAGAGATAAGACTGAGATTCTCAGACAATTTTGAAAGGAATCCTCAAAAAATGATGATAAGATGATGCCAACATCACTCGATAGTGAATATGATAATTAATGAAAGAAACATGAGGATAAAACAGGAATGAAAGTAGCTAAAGAACACGAAGGTACCTGATAGAACTGTATAAGTACCCTACATGGACTACTTGGCTCTATCCTTCATCTCAATAACAAAGTAGCTAAAGAACACGAAGGTAACACACCTGAAAACTAGAAGGAAACGACGATGAAGAGGGCACAAAAATGCGGTGCCTCCATGACTGCTAATGTATTTGAAATTGCTACAGTACCATTTTGATTTTAACCCTGTAAAAGTCACATTCTGACCAAACCAAAGAGGCTGCGCATGTCCGCATTAAATAGAACAAAAATGAATAGAGCGGGATATAAACAATAAAAGATTTATAAGAACAATGTGCAAATCATTAATGATATACGAATAAGTGTAAGGATAGGTACTTGAAAGATTACTAATATGTGTGAGCAGTAGAAGCAAACAGTTAACAACTAGTATGCATATATAAATGAAAGATGCAAACACCTATATATGCAATAAAAATATGAACACATTTCACTTCTATTCCTAGTATCAAAGCAGGTCACCGTAATCAATATAAATATATATACAAGCAAGAGTAGTTATATTAGAAATTATTGTGTATCCATCAACCACAATAAAGCATCGATTTCCTTTTATACAATTCCATATCAATGTTAGATACTATCATCAGAGAAGCGCCTACGTTAGCCAAATAAATGTTACTAGCTTCTATGCTTCGAAATCAAGTATCAGTACTGCCAATGGATGTAGAGGGAACAACGCCATTAGAAGTTCTTGTTACACCAGAAAGGAAAGAAATACCAGAGACAAAATGGTTAGTTTTGTATTGGATAAAACATTTCCAACCAAACTGATAAAAATATAACATTGCTTTCGTCAGATTTTTCATTTGAATCCTGCATTCGCATTTGTTGTGATGTATAAAATAACATCAGGAGTTTCATTTGAATCAATACAGAAACAAATGCCACAATTACTTGGTTCTTCTTGCAACTCGAAACGGCAGATAATATGCGTTTGCCCCAAGATAATTTGACTCTGATTATCAGCTCCATCTTCCTTCCACTTCTATGAAATTCATCAGTTTATAGCTTTATTGTGTATTTTGATGTAGAAAAAGGAAAGGGAGGACCCCAATTTGTTGGGACAGCTGAGATATCTTAGTCTTGCAGACATCTCCATTGCTACTAAATATAGAAGAGGACGAGAGGAGTAAAACATCTCACAGGGGAAGAATCGATATCTGGGGGCAGTAGAAGTTCTTGTTACATCAGAGAGGCAGGAATTACCAGAGGCCTAATGGTTAGTTTTATAACAGATAAAACATTTCCAATCAAATTGATAGAAATATAACATTATTATTGTCAGATTCTTCAATTGAATCCTGCATTTCACATATTTTTTGAGATGTATAAAACTACATCAGGAATTACATTTGTTGCAAGAGACACAGAAACAAATACCACAATTACTTGGTTCTGCAAACCAAACTTGGTTCTCCGTGCAAACTTGAATCGGCAGGTAAAATGCCAAAATTCTTTGTCCCAAGATGACTGGACTCTGATTGTCAGTTCCATCTTCCTTCCGCTTATATACAGTTCATCAGCTTAGCTTTATTGTATATTTTGATGTAGAAAAAAGAAGAGGACCCCAATTTGTTGGGGGCAGCTAAGATATCTTAGTCTTGCGGACATCTGCACTGCAACTAAATATAGAAGAGGAGGAGAGGAGTAAAAAGATCTCACAGGGGAAGAATCGATTTTTTGGATCCGCCATATCTTGATAGCAAGAACTTTCCACCGCACGACACTGATCTTTTCATGGCAATAGGTCCAATTTTGAGAGCTTGCCGAGTGAAAGAACCATCCATCAGCTTAAAAAAGTTGGGACTTCCACCTTGGCCCTTGGAGACGAGTTCTGAATTGGATTCTTCAACTGAGATTACTTGGGTAGACGAACTTCCTTCGGATTCTAATGGAGGAAAATTAGACGGAGAGAAACACATCATGGCTGCAGCAAATGAACCCATAGAAAAAGACCTTTTTACAGGCTGTATGTTGCCTTCCTCCTCCAGACGATTATCACTCATGTCGATACTGACCATCTGAAGCCCAGAATTTGCAGGTGATGATAGCTGAGTCATGGCCTCCTTTTCAATCTCAGCATCCTTTGTTCCACCATCAACCCGTAATTCAACTTCATCCTCTATTCCAGCGCCAACCACAACAGTGGTTTCACCAACCCCACCTCCGCCGCTCTGATTGCTTCCTGAAGCACCATCACTCGACGAATTCCCCAACTGGGTTTCATCCACTGTACCCGAATTACTTAAGTTTGGCTCAGTTGCAGTCGACGAACGCCCAAGACTATCGGGGTTAGACACGATTGGGGCGCGACACAAAGGGCAATTAGTATGGGATCTGAGCCACCTATCGATACAGAGGAGGTGGAAGGCATGGCAGCACTTGGGTAGTAACCTAAGAGTATCATCCTCCTGGAACTCACCGAGACAAACTGAGCACTCAGTCCCTTCAACCAAGCCCGTTCCATTCTGATACTTGCAGACGGTGATGGAATTGACGATGTTATCTGGGAGACCCACTGTTTGGATGAACCAGATGGGATGATCTATAATCGGTCCCTGATCCTCATCGAAAAAATCTTCGTAATCATCGTGAGGTTGAGGTGGAGCAATCCTTGCGCGATTCCAACTCGAACAGTACTTAACGATGACGGCATAGTAAGTAACGAGAAGAAAAGCACCACCAAGAACAGCGCAGACGATGATTACAATTGGGGAAAATCTATGAGAGAAGGATTCATCCTTGAAATAGTCTGGATTAGAAGGAAAAAGAGAAGAAACAGGAGGACAAGCATAAACGGAACAAAGAATTGTATCGTTTACTGTTGGAACACAGCTTTCAATTGTACAATTGACTGTCATGTTTGAATCGGCAAAAAACTTCTGATAAATAGACGCCATTGAAGAAGCAGAGAGAGAGAAGCAAAGAGGACTCTAGGTAGAGTTGGAACTTGGAAGGAGAGAGAAGAAGAACAGGTGAGAAGTAGATTCGAACCTACTCCGCGAAGAGACCATGTTTCAGTTTGAGAGACGATGTTGATGGAAAGACTGTCGATTCGAGAGGTTAGGATATCTCTCCACCTTCCGTTTTGTTCCCATTTCGCTTTCTCTCTTTTCTTCTATTAAATCCATTTCCCCTTTTTCTTCAAAATTTTCAACTCCAGTGGGCTTATTGGCTATGAATTTTCCTTTTTTTTTTTTTTTTGGGCCCTCGACAACCCACTATCAACCACGACAGATAAAAGAACACTGAGAACCATAGAATGCTAATGCCTAAAGGGAATGAGAAAAATCGAATTAGGAGATTTTTTTTTTTTTAAGAATAATTCTTAAAAAAGAAATTCTAAGTCTCAAGTGTAGTATACCATACAATGCACTAGATATTATTTAGGGTTAACACTTGATAGATAAAAATTCAAGTGTCAAGTGTGATGCACCGTGCACCATCCTATACACTTTAAAGATGCATTGAGCGAGAGAATACAAATTTTAATTTGGTACAACATGAGTAAGTCGTGTAAGTCTTGTAGAGTAACAGTTAGAGAGTAGAGAGTCTAGAAATTTAGAGAAGTAATTATAAGAAATTAATTAAGTTTTTGTAGTAATAAAGAGGGGTTAGAAGTGTTTTATGCATAAATTAAGGGATGTGACAGCACGACAACGCCCGTACTGGGCTGGCTAGTGAGTGAGATAGAGTCCAAAACTCTAAAATTAAAACTGGGTTTTCTAGAACACCTAGTGCTGTTTGTTTCTAGACAGGTGATTACTGGTGTAGTAAGTGGTGTTGGGGCTGGGGGAATGCATGAACCACAATGACATTAAGTTCCTCCACCAAGAATCCTTTTTTCCTAGGCCACCTCGTTCCGAATTCAGCTCTCCTTCAGCAGTGGCGGGTGTTGGAGGATCCAGCCTAGACAAAACAAGAGTGTTTGGATTAATTCACAGGTGGCCCCACCTATAAAATGACCACCTCCTTATTTTGACGTATTAAAATTCTCTGTAGTAACGGTAGGGCAGCGGTGCATATCCAGCGGCACAGCAGAGGTCATGTGTGCCATGTGTGCCACCTGGCCTCTGCTATGCCGTCGGATGTGCACTGTCGCCCGCTGGTACTGTAGAGGATCCTGGTCCCTGTTTTGGCTAGGTTGGATCCTCCAGCTCCTACCACAGCTGGAGTAGAGCTAGGTCCCCTCGTCTCCCACCCAGAACATCAAAAATGTGGTTTTGCTTTTAATTCGAACCACTGTTCTATATAAACAAGACAAGCTTTCACGGCTAATGAAATAGCATGTTTCACTACCAAAAGAAAAAATAAAATAGAATGTTTATTGGGGGGAGGGGTTTCTGGGTAAGCAGCATAGGGGAGCATAACAACCCCAAAATGGACCATTGAAATTTTTGCATGTGACACTGTCGGTTGCATAGCCCTTTGCACTAGTGTGGAGCCAATTAAAGGATGTGCATGGGGCATCGATAGGGTGGTCATTTTAGGGGGTTGTGTCTAAGCGCAAGGACCACGTGATCAGGCAATGTTCTTCTTCCTTATTTTATTTTATTTTATTTTTATTTTTATTTTTTTGGTGCAATTCAAGGGCCGAATGGCCATCATGGCCCCACAAGGAGGCAAGAGGGGACCCACAAGGGGGTCAAATATGGTACCAATAGGCTTCACTTCTTGGAAAGCAATTAAATGTGGACTAGGTGTCGCTGAGGAGACTTGAACCACCGATCAAGCTCCCGACGTTGTTTCTCCAAAGGAGCAGCGAACCAACAGGGCAAGCCCTTGATTGACCTTCTTCCTTATTCTCCTTATTCATAAATAGGAATACAACTTAGTCATTTCATGAGAGAGATATTTTGTGTGTGTGCGCGCTACTATACCGTACCATTCGTTGTTGGGTCGATCATTTTGTGGGCCACTAACTGAGCGTAGGTACATCCCGAGCTATATCACCGGTTAAGGAGACTAGGTGAGGAATAGAAGTTTGGAACCGAAATTCTTAGGAGTAGCCAATTATCAGTTGCACTAACAACTATCTTCGAACCTTTTCTCATAATTTATTTCAAAATTTTCATACATTTCTTCTCGAACTTTATCCTTTGCTGTTTGTTGCCTGAACAACACAGTGCTGTCCCCTAACATGGGACGTGAAATGATGACTTAACCTCCCTTGGGCAATGTGTTCGAATAGGAAAATTAAGTCGTCATTTCCCCCCATGTGAGGGGACAGCAGGTGCTGTTTGGGCAACGGACAGCAAAGGATAACGATTCTTTCTTCTCACACTCTTTCTCCTTCATGACACGTGGGGTTTTAAAATCTATGATGCCTCTTCCCATACTCCCATTGGCTTGGCATAAGAGATACTATCTTACACCGATAGTGTGACGATTCCCGTCCCTATTTTAGTAAGAATGGACTATTCTACGTGGCAAAAGTTGTGGTTCAATTTTGATTAAAAGAAGTCAAAGTAAGTGTGTAATAGAAAGGACATACCATTTATTTATTATGAAAACATATCACATAGTTAGGCTGCGTTTGGTAACGGTCTGAACAAAGAACGTCCGTTCTTGATTAGAAACGTTCTTTTACGTTCTTGGTCTAGAACGGTGTTTTGAGACCGAAAATGACCGTTTGGTAACGGTCTCAAGAATGAGTTCAGAACGAAAATGGTGTTTGGTAAAACTTGTTCTTTCAAATTTTATATTAATTACAATAATGCCATTTCCTTCTAAATTATACAAAGAAAATACTTGTAAAATCAATTTCTCTCTTACCAACCTTAGCATAAAATTAAAATATCTCATTAACATAACCAAAATAATTATAAAAATATGTCAAATTACAAAAATACCATTAATATTGGGTTATTGTGTGGATTGGTGTCATAACTAACTATACTATGAATAGTTGAATAAAAAGGGTCTTGGTGGATTCGAACCACCATCCCCTTGGAACATGAGCATGTTCCAAGTGCTCTATCAATTTGAGTTAAAGACCCATTAACTAGAGATCCAAAACAGAAATACAACAAAAAAAGTCACAGTAGCATGAATCTTCACATGAGGAATGAAATGAGCAAAGGTCTAAAATAGAAATACAGCAAGAGAGTCGCAATGAAATGAATCTTTGCATGAGAAAGTTAACAAGCAAGATTTCCAAATAGGAATTCAGCAGGTGAGTTATGATCTCATCAAAATGGGAAATAAATAGAGTCAACATGAATGCATCTAACTTGAAAAGAAAAAAAAAAATGAAAATCCAGGACGGAAGTTATGAAACATCCATTCATAAGAAGGAAAAGAGATCTTATCTTCCATATCTTCTCCAAAGCTATGCAGGTTTAAAGGCAGCAATTGTTCAAAGGGAAAGACCCTTGATTGATCTGTTATCATATAGATCTAACAAGGTCTATGCAGGTATGGAAGAATGAATAATCCATTTTGATCATGAGCACTAAATCACTCTTTTTGGTGTTCATTTGCAAAAATTCAGGAGAGGCATATACATTCATTATGCAGCAACCATGTACATCTTTACCAAACAGATTAATAGCATATAGAATATATAAATTTATCAAAACAAGTCCCTAATTTAGACTGTAAATCAGCTTTTGCCCATTTTGGCATAATAAAATCTACTCAATGAGTTATACAACAGGGGAAAAGGGTTGCTGTCCAATCTAAGAAGTAAACTAGCTAAAATTATCATCAATCAAGGTGAAGACGAAGAAGACACACTACTTGATGAAGCCAACTACTTCTCTCAGTTTTAGCTGATTTATTCTGCTTAGTTCTGTCCATTAACAAAGGAATCCCATGTTTTTGTGGTTAATGTTTATGTAGACCCCCTAAGAAGGTTCTATATACTCACAGGATGTCCATTCAAACAAAGGTAAAAAGTATTTCAAGGTTAGTGATGTATGGAATAGTTTAAAAATCCAATGTTCATCTATATCTCTGATCAGTAAAAAAAATTGAGAGAAGGGATGATCATGTTAAGTTAAAGTTTTAGCACCAATAACCATATTTACTTCAACAAAGCATCTTCAAATCAAGTTCTGGTTTTAATGCCAATGACACATGAAAATTAAGAAAATCTTAATTAAAGTAAGCCACAAATTAATCAACTTATAAATATCAAAATGTAACATTTATCATATACAGGCATGAAAACAATCAAACAAATGCACCTACTCTGTTGGCAATCACCCATAATTCAGCAAGTTATTATTTTACATTTCTGAGATTCCAATAGCAGTGAACCAAAAAGGAATACATTCAGTGGGGACAAAAAAAGGAATTGAACAGAAAAGGCATCTCTCCCATTTCTTCAAACCAGACCACCCATTTTCACTCCCAAATATTCAACAAATGTAAGAAAAAAACTCTCTCACTCTTTCACTCACTTTCACTCATTTTCACTCAAAATGTAAACCCACCCCAAGCTGAAAAAGGCTAAATAGATCAATCCATTTAGAGAAGGTAAGCATCACCTCATAAAAGCAACTAGAAAGAATGCAACCACCACTCCTTCAACACAAACACATGATCCTATATATTGGGAGATACTATTAAATTTTAGATAATTCTTCTTTTCCAAAACCCAAACCAAAAAGGCAGACTTGACATGGGAAGTAGGGGCAATTTAATGCAAGACCAACAGGATCTCAAGAAAACAGTCAAAAAGTTACTGATACCCATTAGCCAAAATAGTTTCTAAACTTACTGCAACTCATCAAAGAATGTGAATGGATTCGAAATGGGCTGAACAGACTATTAACCGCTAAAAAATTTCCCGGCATGTACAATGCCATTCACCCCTATTTTCAACAGACAAAAGAAGGCATATATCCCAAAAAAAAAAAAAAAAGCAAAAGGTTCACCACAAGGTGCTCCAAAAATCCAAACTCACTACCAACCCCTTGACGAAGAAGTTCAGATAATTCAGAAAAACAAGAAGAAAATCAAGAACAAACTGTAGTAACAGCAACTTGTTGTTGTTGGGGGGGGGGGGACACTACTTTATATCTACCAAAGGAAATCATCAAAAACACATTAGAAAACTAATAAATCTATCCCAACGTACAGACCATTCTATCCATCCAAACAAAACCATCGAACTGAGACAAACTTCCAGATTAGAGCATTTTTTATGAAAATCCACATAATCCCTCATCTGTCTGAGGAATTCACTTTACCCACTTCAGATTCGGAGGGCCCTCATGGAAGAAACCAAGCAATTCATCCACATTAAATTAAAACTAACCAAATAGATATTGATAACAAATACAAATTAAAAAAAAAAAATCAGAAAACAGCCCTAAAACCCTGCCCTAAGTTGATGGACAGATCTCTCTCAGATGGGGATCAATTCAGTTCAGAAAACAGCCCTAAAACAGACTTACCACAGGGTGTTAAATCAGCCAAATTGGACCAATCATCACAGAAATATCGACACAGAGACAGTGAGAGGGAGAGTATGAGAGGGAGAGACAGAGACAGAGAGAGGAAAAGAGCGAGAGAACGACACAGAGACAGTGAGGGAGAGTATGAGAGGCAGAGAGGGAGAGAGAGAGAGACAGAGAGAGGGAAAGAGCGAGAGAGAGATGCAGAGAGTGCAAGAGATAGAGAGGGAGGGAGGGAAACAGAGAGAGGGAAATAGCGTGCGAGGGAGGCAGAGCATGCGAGAGATAGAGAGGGAGAGAAAGCAAGAGAGAGTGAGAGATCTCACCTAGGGCTGCAGAGCAAGGAGTCCTCCCTTCGTCGTCTCCAAACTTGGTGCTAGTAGAGCTAGAGATAGTTTCGTGATTTGTCTCGAAAATCATGATTTTTCTCTGTCGCGAGTCGTTCTTGTTCTTTTGGTGCTCAAGACCTCCGGTTCGGTCTAAAAGAACGAAAAAGCGAACCGTAAAGCCAAACACTTTTTCATGTTTTTTTGCTCTTTTTGAACAAAAGAACTGTTCAGAACGCTGTTCTGAACGTTACCAAACGCACTCTTAGACTATGAAATAATATATCAAAGCAAAGTTTCCGAATGGCCACATGCCCCCGCCCCCATGTGACTAAATTACAACTCCATTGCCTAGCTATGTACAATGAGACTTTTGTGGACCCGCCAAATAAAATTTGAAGGAGCTTGATCATCTCATTTGCTCAGCCACTCAATTTCTTGAATAGAAAAAAGGACTTATGTTCTCTGTGCCGCAGCATAGGTTGAGCCTAGACACATGGGCCTGTCACTCAGGGGGTAGGATGGTCATTGTGCCCATCCCATGTGTTTAGACGCAGCCTGCACCCCGGTAGAGAGACCATTCTCCTTAAAAAAAATAGAGAGGTATTTTAGTAACTATAATTATGAAAAAATTACAGTGTCACCCCCTAAAGTTTATATAAAATACAGAACGAATCCCTATATTTCTAAAATATATAATCAGACCCCCCTAAGTGGACGGTGAGTGAACGGGGTTAAATAATATATTTTAAATACCAATTTTACCCTTCAATTAAAATAATTTTATTCTAATTTTTTTTTTCTAACATAAAAAAGTGGGACCACCACTATTTCTTCTTCTTCTACTTTCTTGTTCTTCTTCAACCACCACCGCTGGAACCTTCGTCCCACTCCACCAAGATTCTTATCCTCTTTTGGAATTGGCTTAGGTCGCTGAGTCCGGCGATGCAGGAATCAAACCAGACAACCGGAGAGGGCCAAAAGAGCTAAACCAGCTGCAATCCCAATGCCGACAAAGACCCATTTCTTCGATGAAAAGTACTTGTGGTATATCTAGTCGGAGGAGAGTTCGCTGGAACTCCATCTCTAAACTCAGATCCAGCTGAAACTGGGAATTGATTCTCTTCCCTACGGTGACCTAAACTGATACGATCATAGGTTGTTGGGTCATTGTGTTGGGTTTAGTCTATTAGGGGTAGAAAGGTAATTTGTATTATGTTAGTCTATTAGGGGTAGATGGGTAATTTGGTAGAATTTGGTTATATAATGTAAAGCAAGAGATTGTGAAAGGAATGAAGAATTAACTCTACTTCTCTCTTTGTCTCTGTCAATCTGCTTTCTCTCCCCATCTTCTTCTTCTTCTTCTCTCGTCTTCTTCCTCTGTCTCTAACCATTGACGTATCATTGGTCCGACCTGCCTCGGCTCTTCTGCCTCGGTCATTACATTGGTGCTTTCATTGAGAGATATTGGCAACCAACCATGGCCGACGAACTCCGCCTCATCCCATCGTTCGCCTTTGCTCAGGAATTGAAGGACATTCGAGCCTTGTTGCTTGATTGCAAGAAGAACTGCATCAAGATGCTAAACAACATATCAGATCTGCAGCTTAGTTCCGTGGCAATCAATGAACAATCAAAGGAACTGCAGCGTCTGGTACGTGAATTAATCGATGACGAAAATTCCAACGCCATGGCAGATCTTGAATCTCTAGCGCACGACGATGCACATGCCGACTCCACGGCTTTGGTTTCGGCACTCGTGGCATCGATCCGGCTACCAGCGTGTGAATGATGACCACCTTCATACCATTAGCGTCGACCACAATCGCAGGCGCGAACCATCGGATTCCCAGGGAGCCAGATCGCTTCCTTCTTCGACCCCTGCGATGGATCGATTCCGATCAGCAGGAATCGGGATTGATGTCGTCATCGATCTTGGAAACCGACCTTCAACGATGCGACCATGGAGCAATCGGTTGCTTCAACGATCGTGGCGGCGGCGCTCGTCCCTTCCTTCGTCGGTCGAATCCAACCGAACAGAGCTCATTCTTGCCGTTGAATCTTCCCGAATGCACAAAGCCGATCTGGAAATCACCGCCGGCACAGCTCTGCCTCATTGTTTCACGGCGACGGAAAGGAGGCTCCAATCTGTTCATCTCCCACCCCCTGTTTTCTTTGGCCTCGTTGTCATACCAGAAGCGTATAGGATCGACAAGCTCCATCTTGAGAAGAAGCTCCCCAGCGTCACGAGCATCGGCCACAGCCAGCCTTTTGATCCTGGAGGAGTTCACCGCCAGTACTCACCTCCGCAGGTCGACGATGCTACTGCTTACTTCGCATCAGTCGTTGCAGGCTTCAAGATGAAGAAGGGTCGCCCCTCCCCTGTTTCCTTTGTTGATTTTCAATCTGGTTTGTCCCCAACTTCTTTTCCTTTGATCGAAGTGCATGTAGTTCAGGCGCTGAACCACCACCGTATGCTCACCACTTGGGGAGGGGAGGATTGGAACTATCGGCCACCGCCGGAGCCACCACCACCAAGCGCCCTCTTCGCACAGATGCACCGCATGGGCATCTCAGCCACCGGTGGCTTTGTTCGCCCCTGGCTCTGTCCAGATGGGCTCGTACTTGCCCTCCCCACGCTCCTATTCGTTGTCACAACGGCTTCAGGGGATTCCGTCGATGAACCTGAACCTCGGCTTGAATCAAGAGAACCTCATCGTCGTCGCCGTTCGATTCGAAGAATGCGTATCTTGTCGGCAATTCCATATGTGCATCTGGTATTGATAGGAACCTCATTGGTTAGCATGTGCTCACAGTGTGAAGACGTAATTAATTCTGATAGAATGTTTGATGAAATGTCAGAGAGAAATGTTGTCACCGGGAAGCCAATTTTGATCGATTGGTGGTGGGAGTTGCGCGAGAGTGGAAAGCTCTAGTGTTCAGTGGATGAGCGGTCTAAGGGTGAGCTTGGGGATCAGGGTAAGCACTAAGCAAAACCAAAACAGGAACAAAGAAGCCTTCAATGCCGAAGATGGGTTTTCTATTATTTTTATGGGTCATCCGTCAATGTCTTCTGGAGTCTTCAAAGATTTTTTTAAATCAACTTCCAGAGACTTCTGGCGCCACCATGGTTGAAGCTCTTGCATCTTGGCATTTTTTAATCCCTCATGCATTCACTCCATCTTTAAAAGTAGGTCTGAACGTGGCTGAAGCTCCCTCACCTTGGCATTTCCAATTTCTCTTCGAAATGTTGGCTTATGTTAATGACGATTGTGGCGTACAATGTGATGAGCACCTGAGTAATGATGAATGTGGGGTATCGTGTGATGGGCAGATGAATAGCATTGTGAGCATTACAATGCTGCACTCCACTCGTTGCAAGCATTTGAATTCACAGTTAGCTCATATTCTTGGATGGTGGGGTAAGACCATAATGATCCGCAATCAGCCCCTTCTGTGGGAGTTGATTATTGGGTTTGAAGTAATGGAGCTCACAATTCAACACATGTTAACAAACTTCAATGAGTGCTGATCGGACAGTATTATACTAGATATTTACTTTGCAATTGGTTTGGTATATGGGCTGGAATGCGTGCTGTTTACTACATCAAAAGGATGGATTTTTGTGAAGCTACAACTATATCGCCAGCATTCCGTTGTTTTATGCGCAACGAGCGATGGAGCTGTATGGGGTGCACTCCTGGGAGGTTGTCGAGTTCATACCCACATCGAAGTTGGGGAACGGATTGCAAAGAAGCTACATGCTTTCACAGGTTTAAGCAATAAATAGTCACACAAAATAAGCGACGTTTGGCATCGATCATCACCTGTTTGTGATATTGTTTGAACCTTGAGGACAAGGTTCTGAAGGGGAAGGCAATGATACGATCATAGGTTGTTGGGTCATTGTGTTGGGTTTAGTCTATTAGGGGTAGAAAGGTAATTTGTATTATGTTAGTCTATTAGGGGTAGATGGGTAATTTGGTAGAATTTGGTTATATAATGTAAAGCAAGAGATTGTGAAAGGAATGAAGAATTAACCCTACTTCTCTCTTTGTCTCTGTCAATCTGCTTTCTCTCCCCATCTTCTTCTTCTTCTTCTCTCGTCTTCTTCCTCTGTCTCTAACCATTGACGTAATAAACCCTAGAGTTTCAGCACAAAGCAATTTCCCTGCTGAGAGATACACCAACTTGAAACTAAATCTGGTTCTATAACTACTGCCTCCCTCTGGTTCCGCAAATTATTAATTAAATATTCTTTAAATTTTGGGGTTTTGTTTGCTTGGAATCAATAGAGCAGGGGATTATAAACCAGGAGATTCAACGATGAATCTTTCAACAAAAATCGCGATTCTGTGTTTTTTTTCTCATTTGCACCTGATAGGCAATTAAAACGGCAATGACGATTAAACTCGAAATTGAAAAAAAAAAATGAATTTGGATAAGAATTCACAGGAAACAAACCAATTAATTCACTAATTCTGGGCGGTGGTTAAGGGAACGATATGAGCAGATGGAAATGCTGAAATTTTAAAAAAGTAAAAATAGAAGATCGATCATTCCCATTAATTACTGCAACTAGCCACTGTTGACAACGTTTAAGACGGTGTTGGGGTCTGTGAAATTGAATTTCCAATTTTCCATTCCTTTTGGGTTTGGGGTTTTGTCATCTCGTGGCATCTGTTGATTGTTTGTCCAACTCCCACAACCACGAATTCAACGAGCGTCAATCTTGTTGACTCTGCTAGTCCTGATGTTAGCGTGTCGTGCGGATGTTAGCTTGTGGTGTGAGATAATCTGATCACCGAGGCGACGACGAGGTCCGCTGTGGAGTTGCAGGTGGAGAAGGGCATACCTGTGCGGTGGAGTTGCAGGTTCAGCGACTTCGGCAACTTCAGTTATGGGAAGAAGGCAAAAGGTAAAGAGGGTTTGCATAGGTTTTTGGTTTATGATCATAGAAGAAGGCAAAGTTGGCATTTTACATTGTGGGTAGGGCGGGTGGGATTGAGTTGCAGCAGGTGGTGGGGCCAGTGGGATTGCAGAGAAAAAGAAGAAGAAGAAGGGATGGTAGGTCCCATTAAGTTTGTTTGAAGAGTAAAATTAGTAAAAAGAAAAAAATTGAGAATTAGGGGTATATTAGTTATTTTAAATCATGAATTATCTACCACTTAATAACAAAGTGAGGCTGTTTGTAACAACTAAGCAAACCTCAGGGGATGTGGCTGTATAATTTAAAAACACAAGAGATTACTCTGTATTTAATACAAACCTCAGGGGATGGTACTGTAATTTACCCTATAATTATTAATCTTTAAATATATTTATATAAATATCCTTAGATACTTGCTTCTATCATCTTATGGTTAGGGTGTCAAAAGGTCGGTCCAGTCAATTTTTTTTAATATAAATTTTGTATATAATAAGTTAGATTGAGAACCGACCGATAAGATGTTGGGTCTACAAAAATCAAACCAAAGGCAATAGCTAGCTATCAGTCCGGTTACTATCGATTTCTTTTAATGGTCCCCCTATTGTTCTTTTATTGGTCTGGTTTCAATTTTTCATATTTAAAAAGAAGAACATCTAAAAAATATTGAATTTTTGTGACATGAATTAGATCAACTATCCAAACCAAGGAACTTTCTCCAAAGAATCCTAACAAATGATGATTGACATGAGATTCACCATTTTTAAACCATGAAATAGTTGTTTTTATTTCAGTTGTTGGTGTAATTCATTAGTTTTTTTTTTTTTAAATTTTACTGGTTTTTTTTTTATGGATTCTCAGTTCGAACAGTCAATTTCGGTCCGTCTTATTAGTCCATCAATTTTTGTTCGATCTGATTGATTTTTTTTCGGTTCACTCAAATCGAACTGATATGACACCCTTAGTTATGAGATCAGATGAGCTAGGTTGTGTTAACAAGTGTGAATTATTAATGCAATAATATCCTGAAATAAAACAAGAGTATTTTTTGCAACAAGAATTTTAGATATGTGATTTTTTTTTTCTTTTTTGACAATTCCATATGTGAATATTAATGTAAAGAATTTTTTTTTTCTTTTGGAAAATTGGGGATTAGAATCTTTTGATCATGTCATTCTTTTAATAACAATCTATGTTGAATGCTATTATATTAAACTAATCAATGGCACGGCATTATTGGAATTGGTCATTTTTAAGTATTTTGAAAAATGATGAAACTAAGAATGAGAGTGGAATTTTTTTATTCAAAATGTCACTTTTACTTGGTGGTAGATTTATTTTTTTTTTCAATATTTTGTTTCTTAATTCTCGATTTATGAAAGCAAAGATAAAGGTTATACGAAAGCCTTCACATATAATATGCTCCATGCAACTATAATTAAATCAAATGGGCACACAAAAATTTTTCATTAACTTAATAAATATTTTTTAAAGGTATTTTTATTGGATATCTTAAGTACCTTTCCTTATGCTATATGAGAATGGCATTAAGCTTAAAGAGAGTTACATGATATACCTATACTCTTAGTCTAACAATAATCATGTTTTAGATATAGGGAGAAAGTTTCTTTGGTCTATGTAGACCATTGCACTTATACGTTTGTAAGGTTAATTATGTCAATCTTTGGTCTATGCAGACCATTGCACTTATATGTTTGTAAGTTTAATTATGCCACTTGGAAGGATGATGGAGCAATTCTAGCCATTAGACATCTAAGATCATACTTATATGTTTGTAATTTTAGTTATACGACATGGAAGAATGATGGGGTAATTCTAGCCACTAGACATCTAGGAAATGATCTGGATGGATCACGTATCACATTTCAACTTCAAATTTAATCATTTACTACCCCATGTATCTCCATATGTTATCTTAGTAACCTTAATACCTTCATGGTAATCCAAAATAATCGCACGTTAAATATCTTTGGTGTTGGACAAGTGTGTGTCTATCAAACCCGGTTCGATCCGGTTCAACCCGGTTCACCTTTGTATTGAACATTTATACATTTTAGTTTAATATTGTCACATGCGATATAAACTTTTTGAGCATTATGTGTCCATAAATTATACTTAAAATGGTAGTCACGACTAGGGTTTGGGCTGGGCACCCTTATCATATGGTGGTCGCATTGGGTATGCCTAGACATGTGATGTCAGGGTACAAATGCTAGTGTTCACATGTTTGATGTGTGCATTGACGAAGAATCTACTTTGTCGATTCTCTCATGTATTACTACTAGATGTAGGAAGGGATAGACACGTGTCACCGACACCCTGTACCTGAGGGAACCCTGTCACTGCAAAGTGTGATCGCATTCTTTGGTTCATCAATGACTGAGACTCAAGCGAATCAAAGCCGATGTTCTGGGAATACGTGAACACTTTGTGAGTGAAGGAGTTATCCAACACGGTCATCACTGTCCGATTGGGGAACACCAAGATAGAGATTGTATGTGCATGGTCGGATCAGAATCTGGATCCAGTGCCGTTTTGGAAATGGCTTTGCAAAAATCTATTTTACATAAAATGATACATTATTTATAATTATTTAAACAGAGTATTTTATCGAGTTTTGCGGGACCCGATCAGATGCACAAACGCTTGTATATGGACATGTACTATGGATTGGGGTTTGGCAGTACATGTGTATATGCCCTAGATTCCATAATGATGGTGTTGATTAGTGGGGGGGGTTGAATATGATAAATTATTATCATATAGGGAGTTATTTGAAATTTGCTAATTTAATTGGTTCTTTATTTAATTAATGGATGTCGTGCTAATTGTAATTATCCATTAATAATTAAATAAAGTAGCTAATTAATATTTTCCCTATTAGATTCTGCTTCTTCACCTTTGAAGTACTCTGAGTTTAAACAGAATTGCCAAATAAAGAGAGAGAGAGAGAGAGAGAGAGGAGAGAGAGAGAGAGAGTCAGACTCTCACTGGGGATTTATTAAATCCTATTGGGATTTAATTAATTCAATCATTATAAATAGAGGACCATAAAATGCGAAAGAGATGAGTTCTCCACGTTTTTTAGCGTACACTCTCTCTCCTACGTTTTGGTTTCTCTCTCTCCCTCTTGTGATCTCTCTTCTTCTTCTTGCTTCTCTCACTTGTATTTGAGAGTTAGGGTTTATGAAACCCTAGATCCAGTTGAGGAGTTTGAGGGCATCTGGGATTGGCGTGTAGAACCTTGGTAGCACCATTGGAGGTTCGAATCTATTTGCTTGAGCGCTCACTGGAGGAAGAACCACTGCTATTGGAGGAGCAACACTTGAGGCTCACCAGGTTAGCGGTCTTTATTAATTCCTTCGCTTTATTGATTATTAATTTTATGGGATGCGAAAGAAACTCGAATCAATTTATTTTCACTGCGCATTCGAGTATGGGATGGATCCGTTTTGCCATGTGATGACTAGAGATCTATTTTCTCTGTCCCTAATGTGTTCTATACTTGCGTGGGACACATGAGGAACGGAGAAATCCTATTAGGGATGCACCAGGGTTCTCATGGGAGATCATGGAAAACCCTAAAATTAAAATGGGGCACCCATGAGACACCATGGGATAACCCAAGGCGTGCAATACCCTAATTTTCAGTTAATTGATTTTCCTAAGGAACCATGTTTTTATCCCTGGACCATAATTTCACCTACATTTGGGACCTTGGATGCCTTTATATATCAGTTGGGTCTCTTTATCTAAATAGCTTTAGGTTTTTGGGTTAAATGATTCAATAGACATGTTGGTAGGAGACCTTGGGATCTGCTTATCCACTAAATTTCAGGCTCATAAGACCTACATGTGGCAAACAAATGAGTGCCGGCCATGTAGGGTTGCTTGGTTTATACAAACCAAGAAACTCTTCACTCACTATCATTCATTGCTTATAAGAGAGTATTTTTTGCAAGAGATTTTTTTTTTTATGAAAATTAAAATTGGTGAAGTGTTCTAAGGAAATGGAGTGTTTTGTTTAGACTTTCCATGATTTTAGGGTGTTAAGCATGGGCGAAACCATCTAACACAGTGTGTTTTAGAAACATCATATCTTCGAAAATGACCCAAATATCTGCCATGTGGCAAATCAGATAGGGTTCAAATATTGCAGACAATGTTAGGCCCCAAATTCCCATGCTTACATATCAAGTTTCAATCCAAATGTATGTGGTAAAATAAAGCTTTAAAAATCTAAGGACTATATGAACGGCTAAAAAATACAAGAATATATGGGCATATAGTGGAGGATATTTGAAGGAATCTGAATATAAAATTTAGCGTAAATTACACGTCACCCCTGGTTTTCAAACGAAACTCAAATCACCTCCTGGTTTTTGAAAATACTTATCCGTCCCCCTCTACAGTAACGGTGTTAGTTTGCCGTTAGTTATTGGTGTGAAAGGAATATTTTACCCTTGTACTAAAGCATTAGATTTAAATTTACAACACTACCCTTCAAAATGTATATTTGGATGTCAAGCGTAGTTTAGGGATTTAAATTTATTTAATTGGCTGACATCATCACTTAACAGCATAAAACTAACGGTAGGGACTAATTGTCATATTGGGGTCTAATATAGGGGGTGATTTGAGTTTCGTTTAAAAACCAGGGGTGACTTTTAATTTTCCCTAAAATTTAATATATGATAAGTCCATATGGTGGAACCTTTTGGACGACGGGCTTCCTAACAGGGCCATGAGAATAAGTTTTTTTCCTGCATAATAAATTAGCATTAAATTTAACTTAAAAATTGCATTATATTTAATTTAACTGGCAGTTTGGAATCCATCCATTTTCGTGTGATTTTTTTTTGGTGAAAATTTTCGTGTGATTTGAAATCTTCATTAACAATCACTTGGGTTAGATGTTGAGATAAACATATGAAATTCCCCAGGGATGCTTGTCTATTTTAATTGATTAAACTTAAAAACTTGATTATTAGTAATTTAAAAGCAAAGAATCGGGATCTCTCTGAGTCTCTGGATCTGTCTCGTCCAATCCTAGTTAGGGTCGGTCTGGATGGATTGGCCTTAGGATCAGTATATTCCAGGCATATAGGGTATTTTTCGTACAAGATCGACCCAACCCAGATCACAGAGAAATGCAATAGACAGACCAACCGACCGATCCGATCCGATCCGATTCTTAAAACCCTGGACCGAGGTCAAGTATAGAGAAGGTTAAGCTTTTACATTTTCAAGATTAGTGGGAATAATTGAAGTTTATCCTGACCACATTTTCAAGATTAGTGGGAATAATAAATAATTGAAGCTTTTACACTTCACTTATTTCTCAAGTATCAAAAAGACACTTTAACTTTTCATTGAAGATTTTTCTCTCGTATAGCCTATATCAAACATCACTCCAAGAAATATTAAAGTAATTTTCTAGGCTAATTGATGGTTTCAGTACTGTAGATCCATGGTATTATTTCTGATTCATTAGACACTTTTTAGAGGAAAAGTTTGATTTTTGTTTCATTACAAAAATTACAAGGACCTTTTTTTGTTTCCCTTTCAGATTGAAAAATATCAAGATGGATTTCATTTTAGTTGCTTATGGGCTAGGCTATACCTTGTAGTAATTCTGTAGTTTTGAAGTCAGTTTGATTTCACCAATTTCGGCACAGTTTGATTTTGGTTCGATGGTATAAAACCTTAATCCGAAACCAATCCAATAGGCTTCATTTTGATTTGTTTCGGACCAATTTTGATCGACTCGATCCGGTTTCATCAATTCTGGCTAGGGTTTGACACCTTTATTGATCCCATCTTTGGTTCTTTGAACCTGAATTCCATGCAGAGATGGGAGTTGATTATAGTGATGGGTACTTAATTGTTGGTCACCAATCGCGATCACCGGCTTCAAAGTATGTTGATCCCCAACTATATGGAGGATCTTTATCCCTGCCCGATACAGTTCCTACAATTCTTCTAGGACAGAAATGACCACCTTACCCCTTAAGCCTCAATATATAACTTAAGCTTTATTAATGAATTTTCCTTTATCAAAAATACACTAATAAACCCCTAAGAAAAGGGACTTCACCAGGTCGTGCCTGTGCTCCTAGAGACCCCAGACACAGGAGTGCGCAAAATGATTAGTGCAACCCCTAGAAAGGCGAAATCACCAAGAATACACTGGTCATTCCGCATGCACGTGTGTCTGGGTGCAAGAACACGCCTGACGCTACATTAATGCACGACCGGGTGGCGATATTTCTCCCTAACCCAAACCCTTCCCCGCCAATGAAGGAAGACTAAGAAAGTAATGACAATAGGTTGAAAGTTACTGAGGAGGAAGTTTTTATATAAACCCGCCAAAATGTGGAGCCACGTCCTATACTAGAGGCCAGATGTAACTTTTGACTCCAAAGTAATTGGTCCAACTTAGAAGCAGGTTCAAATTTGAATACGAATTTGGAAAATGTTAGGCATCAATCCCATCTGCTAAGCCATTCTTTCGTATCGATTATAGTTTTTTGCATTAAAAAGAATGGAAAAAGGCTAGGCACACCGCTAGTATATCACAAGCTGGTTTGATGTATCTATTTCTCTCTTCGCCCCTTGAAATGACTACCCTATCCCTCTTGTATGATGCCCCATCCTTAGGGATGTAAATGAATCGGATTTGGCTCAGATAGTGCTATATTCGCATCTACATCCGATTAGCTTTCGGACAGATTCGGATAGTGCTAAACGGATTAGCACACAAATACGGATCGGATAATTTATCCGTTTACATGTAAATATAGCTTTTCGGATAGCTATAGCCTATCTGTATCCGCATCTGTTTAGCTTTCGGATGGATTCAAATAGTGCTAAATGGATACGGAAACGGATTTCTACTATTCATTTACATCCCTACCCGTCCTACACCTCCATTGGTATCGCCCGTTAATTTACCACGTGTGGGCGGTATGCATATCCCTCTCCCAAAAAATATATAGTGAGATATTATTATCACAAGTTAACCTGTGCACATTAGACAAAGAAATTCTCTCTCCACCTAGGATGGTGAAAACATTAGGAAAAAAGGACTCTGTCTGGTAGCATGACTTTTGCGACCAAACACAAGATGAGACAAAATGAATCCCCTCCCGTTCTTGTTAATGATTTCGTGCATGCTCCCAACGACCCTTGCATTGGCACATGGCCATGCTCCCGGATAAAAAACTACCATCCAAAACTTTACTTCTAATTATAAATAAAGAAAGAAATTTCTGGTCAATCGACCAGATAACTAACAACGTGATTTGATGCCTTAGAGTTCAAACCACACAAATGGAATAAAACTCGTAGTATCTTTTCCTTTGGGTTTTTCTCCCTAAAGTTTATGTTCGAGTCCATCCCACACCTTCTCATATATATAAGTACGAAATTAAAATGAGAGTTTTCTTGTGCGTTGGGCTTTTTTGTAGCGCAACAGTGAGTATAGCGCACAGCCTAACACCCCACCCATGTGTTGGGCTGTGTGCCCAAGCACTAGAGGCTGTTGGATGGTGCGCTATACTCCCTGTTTTCTTGTACCAAGGGATGGTCATTATTATCTACCTCTTCTATATGTTGAAGGTCCAAAATACCTTTTCACTGCTCTCAAAGTTTCATCCAAATTTTTACCAAAACAAAAAAGTTTCATCTAATGCAATGATAGCCGTGGGCTGAAGAAAGTTCTCTTCATTGAAAACTCGTTCCAATTAAAAAATAGGTGAACGGGTGGGTTGGGGTTTTAGTAATCAGTAACGGTATCGGGCTCTATTTTCATAAAAAAATAGTTTTTTTTTTTCTCATTTTTACCCTTGTCTCAAATCCGTACAAATCCACTGATACGGAATCAGTAGCAGTGGATCGGCCTATCTGATACGAATCCCTCAAACCACAGAGAGAGAGAGAGAGAGAGACTGACTTTTGCTATCTTAACCTAACAACACATCTTCTTAGAATAAGAACTACAACATAAGCCTTTTCATTAGTAGAGCATTAATTTTTAAAATTGGAATTAACAAAAAACCCTCCAATCAGGTTCTAGTATACACTCAGTAGTCAGTAGATTAAGTACAAAATAATCATACGTACTTATAAAAAAAAAAATTCAAAAATAGGAAAGCCACTTTCACAAATCTGATAAATTGAAAACAAAAGATATCTAGCAACACTTAAGCTTTAGAGTCAAATAGCTAAAGTACTAGTAATGCTAAAAATATGAGTGAAAAGAACTAAATCTTAATATTTCTCTACTACAAATAATTGTACCAACATGTTTAATTATCATAAACATTAACATTAACATTAAATTAACCAAAAAAGGAAAAAAAAAAAAAAAAAACCTGAAAGTTCAAAAGCCATTACAAAATTGAAAGTAGTAGCTATGACTGAAAGGTATATTAATTTCTTATAAATAATAACAAAGATGGCATGTTTAGAGTCAAAATGATCAGATAAATTCTCTCATTTTTTTTTTCGAAGTCCAACCACCACCAAAGATAACATGTTAAAAGTCAAAATGATCAAATAAATTCATTTTTTTGTCCCAACCACTTGAGAAGGTGGGGTTTCCATGGGGAATAACAGGATGTCAAGCATTCGAATTTGGGAGAGAGGAGGGAGAGAGTTGAATGGAACCAGATCCTCTTCAGCGCACATCCAACACCTGGGTAGTACGCTAAGATGCATGCTAGGTGCACCCAATCGTCCATTGTATGTTGAATGCACTGGCGTATTGGATCCGGTCCGAGTTGAATACTCATGACTAAAGCTACATTTATTATAAATAACAACAAAGAAAACATGTTTAGAATCAAAATGATCAGATAAATCTTTTTTTTTTTTAAAGTCAAATCCAATCATCACCTACGATATATATGTTTAGAGTCAAAATAATAACAGGATGCCAAGCATTCAATGGTGAGTGGGTTGGAGGAGCATCAAAAAAGCGACTGGCCGGCTCAAGTATTGTGATTGGCTGCCACCACCACGCCAAGAAGTGCTTCTTGATAAATCCATTTCAGACCAAAGGTCCAAAACTTCACATCAACAAAGTCAAAAATTTTAAAATTATGGGCAAGAGGACACTAAGCATGGGGCCAATGAGAGTGTTCATAGATGTATTGATTTGGGTGGGTTTTTCGATTTCACAGGGGGTTGAGTGGTTTTTTTGCGCGCTCCTATGTCTACTAGGCACACAAACCACTCGACCGGTTAACGTTCTATTTCCCTAAAATTATATATAAGAAATTATAAATAGAAAGAAAATGAAAAAATGCATATCGAGACTAACAAATGGAACAGAGAACGAATAATTAAAATTTAATAAAATGAATAAAAAACACAGAATGATATTCATTAGAAGAAAACATATTGGATCCCATAATGATTTTTATGGTGAAAATTAAAAATAAAATAAAATTTACATGAAAAATATAAAACCAAGGAAAACTGGTATAAATGGATAATATACAACTGAAAGCTCGTGCAAAAATGAAGTTATCAAAGATAATGAAATGGAAATTGATTAATAAAAAAATTTGTTAGTTATCAAGGATGTAGTCTTCCACGTAAAATTGTTGTCTTGTGTACTTTATTTCTCTTTCTTTCTGTTTTTTTCTGCAAAATTGTCATTCTGTTGCATTATTTTTCTAACAATTCCAAGTTTGCTTGTTTCCCCACCTGTTCAGTTCTTACTTCTTACCATCAATTCTGGTTTAATTTTTTCCCTTGAGACACCTTCGGCTCCATTTAATTGCAAGGGAAATTAAAAAGAAGGGAAGTGAAAATTTTAAATCAAAAAGAGAAATTTTGGTAAGCATTATCTAACATGATTTTGGTTTTTGTAACTTATCTCAATTGGGTTTTTCACAGTGTATATACTAACGATGCGTATTCTTCAATGCGAGATGGGTGTTGGGCTTGATCCTTTTACCGTTTTGGAAGCAAAAAATGGAAAAAATTGTGTACCATAGAAGGTGAGGAAAATTGAAATTTGACAGAGGAGAGAGAGAGAGAGAGAGAGAGTCATGGTCACTTGTAGTTTAATTAATTGATTGAGTAATTAAAGGGTTTGCTTTGTTGATGAAGTCATTTAAACTTGTAAACATGTCTTTGAGTTTTCTTAGAATGTAATGTAATGTAAGATTAGGTGCAGTGGAAGTGGCAGAAGAGAAGGTAGAAGAGGTAGCAGAGGTTATAGAAAAGGTTGCAAGGAAGCTGCCTTGTTTGCTGAACATTCGAGTCCATTTCTTACCTTTCTTTCCTTGTATTTTGGTGTTTCCTTTGTAAATTTCAGTTCAAACTCTTATTGGGTTCAGTTCAATTTGTTGAATTTTTTGAATGTGGCAATCGCGGTTGACAATCAAATTTGTGAACATATATTGTTCATATCAATATCTATGAGTCTTCACTAAGATAGAATTAGAAAACTGATTCAAATTTTCACTTTTATTTGAAAGATGGAGGCCACTAAAAAACCAATGAGAAAAGCACTATAGTTTTGAACATATGGTTAACATTATCTATTAAATTTGATGTGTCTAATATTATCGGTGAAGCCTGACCTCAGTCCAGAAAGTGTTGTGGTGATTCTTCAACGGATCGTTTCATTTTCAAAACGCACCAAAATAGTCAAAAAGTGCATACATGAGCGCCATAGGCACTAATTCCTATAGAACTCGTTGAGATCTTCAATTTGATGTGTATTTCGACCTATGTTGGTTCAGGTCTGAACTATACCGGGTGGATCTCTAGGTGCAGTTTTGTGTTTTCTAGGTTAGGTTTTTTTATTTTATTTTATATATTGTAAATATCTCTTTGAGAGATAAGAGAGTGAGATTCTGCATTTGCTTCACAAAAATAATGGATTCGTTCTATCGCTCAACCATGTAAGTAGCTTCCTTCTTGAGAATGAACCACATAATTTGTCTTGTATGTTCTAATTTTTTCTTTCTCTTTGTATTTTTTCTTGCAAAATCGTCATTCTACTACATTATTTTTCTAACATCTAATACAAGGGTTTCCTATTGTATCACCCAATTGTTATATAATGATTAAAATATTGACCCCAAAAGGTAGTGATGGTGCGGGTGCCTCACAAATCCCACCATCCATTACTTTTTTTTTTTTGGTAAAACACCAACCATTACTTCACATCCACCTACCCACCACATATATTATCCTCTCTCTCTCACTAAATGGTATATCCCACTAAGGAAACCACCACCACCATATATTTAAGCCATTCAAAATTTATGAACAGTGGTCCACATTTTCCTTGATCCATGCATTAAGTTTTAGCCGAGAAAAGCATTACAACATTAAAGATCAATCAATTCATATAAGAAATTTTTTGGGCACCTCAAAGTCAAACAATCGTTTCCCGTTTAATCCAATGGTCAACAGAAAGGTGGTCTTGGATTAAGGGATCCTCACTTACACAACTAAGCTCTGTTGGCGCATAATGCTTGGAGGATTTTGAATAATCCTTCTTCTGTGTGGGCAACAATGATGAAAATATTTATTTTCCTAATGTTGATTTTCTGTAGGCTAAATTGGGTCATCAACCTTCTTGGGGTTGGCGTAGCTTGTTGGAAGGTAGGGATCATTTCCTTCTTGGATTTATTTGGATTGTTGGCAGGGGTGATAAAATTTCAGTTTGGAATGATAATTGGATTCCCTCTTCTCTAACTTTTAAAGTCCATTCATTGAAACCCCAAAATTGCAGTATTGAAAAAGTTTCTATTCTCATTGATGCCCGATCAAGATGCTGGAGATTAGACTTAATCAATGAAATATTTTTACCCGTGGATAGGAATGCTATTTTGAAAATTCAGTTAAGTCTCCCATGATGATAAACTTGTGTGGGGTGCTACCAAGTTCGGGAAATTTTCAGTCAGATCTATGTACCATCTCCTTAATAATAGGAGAGCAGCGTCTATTGTGGACCACACCAATTCTTCTTCAAATCCTAAAGCATACCAGTTGATGAAAGAATCTTTTTGGAAACATATTTGGCATGCTCATACTCTTCCTAAAATTAAGCTCTTTTTATAGAAGTGTTGTGCGAATGGGATTGCGGTTGGTGTCGACCTAATTTCTAGAAATATTCCTATTAATCTTTCTTGTCAAAGATGTGGAGCAGAAAAAGAATCAGTGGGCCATATATTCCTCAATTGCCTTTTTTCAAAAGCTATGTGGTTTGGCTCGTCTCTTTCTCAAAATGTCAATTTTCCATTGCATGCTATCATGAGCGATTGGTTTCAAGCATAGGATCCTTTTTTCTGTGCGGATAAGAAGATGGCTCAAGATTTATTTTCTCAAGCCTCATTTTTATTATGGTATATATGGAGAGATAGAAATGATATTATCTTTAAAAACAGATCTTAGTCGCCGGTGGAGGTTATTCAAATGACGGAAAAAGCTTTCACTGAATTCCAGCTTGCAAATAATCCACCTTACTCTTCTACTCAGACTCTGGAACCAATTCGTATTTCGGATTCTATTTCTACTCATAGTTGGATTCCCCCTGCACCTTCTTGGGTTAAATTGAATGTTGATGCAGCTTGGAGTAAAGGATCTAAGAAAGGTGGTCTTGGAAACGTTATAAGAGATCACTTTGGCCATCCTCTTTTGGCTTATTCGGTTGGCGTTAATTGTGACTCTGATTTCATTGCAGAGGCCCTTGCTATTCGGTCTGGTCTTCTTTTTGCTACTACGGGTGGTTTCAGGAAAGTCTTGGTGGAGTTAGATTGTTATTCGTTAATTCAGCAGCTATCTTCTTTTGATCCGGAGCTTGCCATTCAAAGTATTCATCATGATATTGTTCAGCTTCAGAAATCTTTTGATGATTGCTCTTTTTCTTTTGTTCCAAGGTCTGCCAATAGTGTGGCTGATTCCTTGGCTGGGTCGACCCTTTCGGTTGAGTCTCCAATTGATTGGCCTATTACCACTCATTGGCTTCTTCATCTTTGTGAGAATGAAACTACTGTTTCTAATGACTCTCTAGCTCAATAAATTTTCTTCTTACCTAAAAAAAAAAAATGGCCAACAATGCCAGATCAACCACATTGATAGGATAGATTAAATTAACATGAGAGAAATCCTCTAGATGGTGGGAGTCGTGTGCCCATTCGGTTGATATGGACCACAAAAATTGAATAGAAACAATATTTGGTTAAAAAAAAGGAGAGGGGGAGAGAAAATTTAAAAAAAAAACTAAAGTAATTATAGATACAGTTAATTAGGTTTCTATACTTATCCAATTTTGAACCAAATATCAAATCAAGAAACAATTGATTATTAAACTTGAACCTACAAATAAAATCGTAGTTTCACCCTTACTTAGTTTATCTGTTCACAAAATTTTATAATCATTTGAAGTACCACATGGCAATAAATGTGTAGACCAAATAAAGTACGTGGTTCGCATTGAAATGAAACCCAAAATTTTTTTTTATTCATAGTACATAAAAAAGTCTTTTACATTGCCATGTGGACATATTTAGTTGGATGGGAGACTTTTGGTGTGAGTGATTTGGCCAACTATACTGCTTCAATTCATGGATTTAAAAGATAATTTGTTTATGCCTTGGCTATAGTTTTTGGGTAGTGCATAACCAATATCAAAGGTTTTAAAATATTTTTAACAAAATATATATTATCTTGTCTGTGGAAGGGTCTATATACGTGTAAACTTTGTGAACATATTATCAATATAAATATCTCATTTGTTTAAATTTATTTTAGCTAAAGGTTATGTGCTTGAGATAGACCTATATTATAGCGTTCTTTTGGGGAGATAGACCTATATTATAGCGTTCTTTTGGGGTGGGGAGGCGGAGGGGAGTAGGCCATGCTCAAACACAATGGGGGTAGGGCAAAATGATTGCACAGTCCCCTCCCCCCCCCCCCCTCTCCTCATGAAAGGCGAAATCTCCATCTCTAGAGATGCCAGAGTGTGCTCTCATTGTTTGAAACGCTCTCCCATAAAAAATATAGGGCAAATGTTTTTGTCTGAGAGTGTGGACAACACATTCCTCCCCCGAAAATGTATTAAGAATAGTGATCTTCCAGTTGTTATAGTAGATGACAATTAATATTAATATCTCTAATAATTTTTAATAAATTATGCCTATCACGATTATTAGTCTAGATTATTTGTTCTTTCTCTGAGCATAGAATTATAATTGCTTTTAGATTTGATAATTAATTTTGTTTGGCTTTATGCGTTTCCTTCGTGATTAATGGACAGACATGAGATATGGTGTAATCTTATTGGTTTTTAAATTAAATTTTAGTTTAATTAAAAAAAAAATGATGGTCATCCACCACTATTGTGATCAAATCAAAGATAATTTTGTAATCAATCAAGGAAAAGGAGAAAAGATCTTGAGGGGGAAAAAAAATCATGGACCGAGTTTATTAGTACAGTGGGTAAGGAGGGAGTCTCTACATTTATTAGTCTTCAGTTGGCCTGGTAGTCTTCCGATCTGTATCCTTGTCCATATACGTTTAGCATTATTCGAATTCGTCCGAAAGCTAATCGGATGCGGATTTGGATATAGCACTATCCGAGCCGAATCCGATCCGTTTACATCCCTATCTATAATCAGGTTCATGGTAATTGAGCTATAATGATATGGATCGGCTATATCGGGTCAGATTGGACAATTTTACTACTCAAGATACCGATAAGGGTTTTTTTTTACTATTTTATTCTCTCTTGTTTCAATACTATCGATATGGTATCAGACACGTATATGGATGGGCTGATATGACCAATCCGATCCCAATACCAAACAGAATTTCCTTGTGAAAATTAATGGTATGGTGGGAATTTCCATATGCATTCCATCAGTATTATTGGATTGCACATTTGCATCAGAGAGGAATTGTAATGACGATTTAAGAGTCCAATCACATGATCACATCACCATTGGAGAAGATATTCTCTACTCCATGGATGAAGGAAAAAACTGTTGTCCAAGAAAGTATTATCGCTTACTAATGGATTAATGAATGGGCTTTCAGTATTTGGATCGATTTGGGACCCTTGATGGCCCAATTGTGGAAGTTTGGCCCTGTGTTGGCCCAAGCCTCCACTGGCCCGCCCTGAGTCCAAATAGGGCATGGGCTGGATTTTTCAATCCTGAGGATGGGTTAGGGTTGAAATTTTCAGGTCAGGATTGAGACCTTGGGCTAAGCCCGACCTGGCCCAACCTAACCCTGTTTTATGATATGACAATTTAATATCAAATTTATAATTTCAATCTATTGGTTTACCAAAAGAAGATTTAATGAACTAAATAGAAGCATTCTAGTGGCCTGTTGTATTGCAATTGAGAGAAATTATGGGATTGCCATTACATCTTTGTATTGAGCTATTTGGCCTTCTTATGGGCCCAAGGTTATATGTGTTCAAGATGTGATGCCAATCCCGTGTCTCATTTGTTTAATGCATACGAGGACGCAAATGACAAAAAAAAAATAACAAAACAAAACAAAAAATAAGGCCAATAAGGGTTAACCGAACCCAGCTCCGCCCGATCAAGGTCAATCATGCCCGAGCTGAGTTGGGCCTGAGTTGAGATATCTCAGCCCGACCTTAGGCCAGGTTAGGCTTGGGTTGAGTTAAGAGGACTCATGGTTGGGTTGGAGTTTTAAAAAACCCAGCCCAACCCAACCCAACCCTGTTTCACCCCTAATTTTACCATTAAACACAAACATAGGATTTGGGAATTTCCTTTCACCGTCAAAGTCATGAATATCAAAGATTTACAAAAAAAAAAAAAAAATACTACAACAACAAAGTTGAATACCTTTGTTTTTTTTTTTGGGTAGAAAGAGCTAAAATATTATTAAGGAAACGTGTAATACACTAGGATGTGGAAGAAATCATTCCCACAATCCAAGGATAAAAAATCGGTCAAACAGTCGTACACGTCAACGACAAGGCCCTTCTTGCCAGGGAGTCAGCAAAGCTATTTTGCTCCCTTGAAATATAACAGAAAATACAAGACCTGAAAGAAAAAGATAACTGTAGAATATCTTCCAAGAATAGCTTAACCACCATTTGAGATTCACCATACCCGAGCAAGACATAGTTGATGACGCGCATGTTATTAAATTCTACCCTTAGATCTGTGAACCCCATCATACTAGCCTCCAATAGTGTAGATCTGATAGACCATGCTTCCCCAACCAAAATATCATCAAGCATCACAGGTTAAGAAACCGCAATCAAAGGGTTATTGAAGGAATCTCTAATAACATATCTAAGACCTCCTTTTCCATCAGAAGCTAGAAGACTTGCATCACAAATCACAATTATCACGAATATGATCAGAGTTAGAGATGTTCCTTTGCTCATGACCATAGGCACCATCAGATGAGATGCAAGGGAAGGATATTTTTAGAATTCTTCAATAGGGGTAAGTGGGAGATTTATTGATGGGACAAGAATCTCATCCTATGGTCAAAATGCCAAATCATCGGTGGGTTGAGATTCTTCCTCTCCACTGGTAGTGAAAGGAAAACTGTTGTTTTCACAAATTAACCGTTTGTAAGTTCGTCCGTCCCCTTAATGAGTTCTCCTTCTGGTAGTAGTAAATATAGCACTTATGATCATTTTTACATTTAGTAATAAATGACTCACCATGTATTGAACTTTTACTTTATATTTTCGAATGTTAAACCAAAGATGTTAAATGAAAAAAAAAAAAAAAAAAACTATCAAAGCATTGTATTAGTTATCAGTGTAGAGGAAATTAAAATTGAACTTAAATTTACTTGACAATGGATGATAGGTGACATGGACATTTGTAAAGAAGTTTAATCCCAATTAAGCTACCACTGGCAGTAAAGGAAATGAAACCCAATTGCTTGACATCAGGATCGTCTCCAGGGAGTAGGGAAAGCCCAGGGTGCTGCCAGCCGTTGGGCTGTGCTGCACACATCCCTAGGCATGCGCCAAGATGCACACCGCTCAACCGTTGGATGTCCCCTGGCAGCACCCTGGGCGCACGCCTCCCTGGAGACGAGCTAAATTCGCTTGACAAAGCACACAGTGGGACTCTAGCCATTGTGGCACTACTACCTTTCCTCCTACTCTAAATTCAATTTTAATGATATCTGTGAGGGCACCAGAGGACTGGGGAGGGGGAAGTAAAAAAAAAAAAAAAAAAAAAGAGGCAAAAATGCTAGAGTCCAATGACACTTCAGATGAATAAGTTTTATCCACCATTTTATAGTCACCTTCACCTAGGGGTGTAAATGAATAGTCGAAATTCGTTTCCGTATCCATGTCCGTATCCGTTTAGCACTATCCAAATCCATCCGAAAGTTAAACGGATAGGCTATAGCTATTCAAAAAGCTATATTTACATGTAAACGGATAAAATATCCGATCCGTATCCGTTTAGCACTATCCGAATCCATCCGATAGCTAATCGGATGCGGATGCGGATATAGCATTATCCAAGCCGAATCCAATCCGTTTATAGCTCTACCTTGACCCTAGATTCTTTGTGATGTGTTCAAATAGGACTGAGAGATTGTTTTCTCTGATGTTATCAAAACCCAAACAAATAAAATCTTGATTTTTCCGAAATCCCACTATTTATAAATAAATTATTCTAATAAAGAAAACCTTATTGTAATCAAAGTGATGAAATAAGAAGTTTTTTTTTTTTTGTCATTTATAGTTTGTACGGTTATTTTTTTCAATAAAGATAAGTCTTGTTATTTCACATAAATATTACATTAACTATTGTATTAAATATATTTTAATTTTTTGAAAACCCTTTTACCCCAGCATATATATGAAAAATTAAGGGTGTCAAAACTAAACCAAAACCGTTTACTGACATCAAATCGAACCCTTTAAACCGAAACCGGCAGATCGTTTAGTTAAATGGTCTGGTTATGGTTTTAGAAATGACATTGTTTATTTAATCGGTTTGGTTCGGTTTAGACCGATTAATTCAACGATTTCAAATCGTATAATCCAATTAAAACCAATTATAACCAAACCATCTAACCATTTTAAAACTTAACAACTTTTTTTTTTTTATAAATAAAAAATCAAAACCTAACAAGTAGTAACTAGTAAGCAGTCATGTTTTTTCATTAATGATTTCCTTTTTGCAAACAAAAAAACTAATAACCTAGTAAGTAATAAGTAATAACTATTAATTAATAATTAGTATTAATAAATAGAGTAGAAAACGTGTATAGAACCGTCTAACCAAAACTGTGTAAAACCGTATAGAATCATTTAATCGAAACCGTTTAACCGAAACCGTTTACCAAACGGTCCAAGTTTTGATTATGAGACCGTTTAACTTACGGTTTCTCCCTTCAAGCAGTCAAAATCGAACTGAACCAAACCGTTTAACCGAAACCGGACCGTTTAACACCCTTATGGAAAATTATCTCTTCCAGTTCCCTGTCTGGCCTAATTCCCCAGTTCCTTTAATAGGGGAGTGGTGGACCCCGCCTGGGCAGAGTGTTTGGGCAAGGGTAAGGTAGTCATTCCAGCCCCCCTTTTAGAGGAACTGGGAAACTAGGCCGGGCAAGAAACTGGAGGAGATAAAGATCTGCATATATATTACATTAAGTAAATTAAAATAATAAAACAAATGACGATTAAAACATGGTTACAACTTCTTAATTCACCACTTTGACAACAACAAATTGCATTCATTCCAAAAATATTAATAAATGAATCTAATTAGTTATTACTAATGGAGGCTTCGTGTAATCCAATGAGAACTTGAGGCATGTTTGTATTACTTAATTCAAAAGGAAAAGGAGAGGTTTTTATTTAAAAACAATTGCATTCTAGTCGTCTTACAATTGTCAACAAAGGTGTTTTAATTTTTTGGGATGCTGATGCATGCACTCTCATTGGTCCTGCATTGATGCAATCCATGCGACCAAGCAATGATGGAATCTATAAGTATATTGGAATTCTAATCATATATATGAAGGGGTTAACAAAAGGGATTTTAACTCTTACATGGTTGTTTATATTGAGTTTATAACTAATTAGAATTCGAATTAGTACATTTTGTCTTATTTGATCCACGTCACATGGTTATAATTGAATCTAACTATATATGATTACTCTGAAAATATTCCTTAATAGACATTAAAGAAATACAAAAAAATAAAAATAAAAATAAGATGACAAAACCTTATTTGGTTAAGAGTGTGTTGTTTCTTGCTTCGTTCCTGAAAATAGGTTCCATGGCATCTGAACGGTGTCTTGAGCCTCTAGGTCTAGAAATTTAGCCATTAGTGAAAGAATTAGGGAAAGAGAGCGAGAGAGGGAGAATTTCTGTGGGTTCTTGTTCTTCTGTTGTAGCTTCAGAGTGACTAGAGCCCATGGAAATTGCTACTTGGTTTTTGTTCCGTTGAAATCGATTTCAGATTGAAGGTGTAATATCGGTGGTGGACTGAACATTTTTCCTCTTTTGGGAAGTAAGATGGAAGAAGGGGGAATCTCTTCACCCCCTTCTTAGGTAGTGGGTATCTAAGAGTCAAAAGATATTTTCAAGTCAACTATAAACACCACGGCATCACTTAGCGAAGAATATATGGCTAAAGGATTGTTAGTTTAGCATGTTTTCAAAAGTTCAAGGGGTGTACACGTTTATTTTTTGGAACCTCGAATCGATTTGCACTTAAGGCAAAGTATAGGGGGTGTACGTATAATTTTTGCATAAATTTAAGAAATAAGACAAGTGGCGATTAAAATAAGGTTACAACTGATCGCGCACCATTCAAAATTGAATCAGCTTGACTAGTTAATATGGTTGGTGTGTTGTATGCAGTAAAAGTCATCATGTTCCCCGATAAGGATCTCCTGACTGAAGGGACTAGTCACACACTCACACCAAGGCTCTGCACATTATGCTTTGCACATTATCGTAGATTGCAATGGGAACAAGACTCCACAATTCTTGGTTGACCACGATTCCGCCCTCAATGTTTGCCCTCTTAGGATTGTAAAACGGTTGGGGTTTGATCTTAGTTCACCACTTTGATGACATCAAATTGCACTTATTCCAAAAATATTAATAAAAGAATCTAGTTAGTTACTACCAATGGAGGCTTTATGTAATTCAATGAGACCTTGAGGCGTGTTTGTGCTACTTAATTCAAAAGGAAAAGGGGAGGGGTGTTTTTTTTTTTTTTAAAAAAAAAGTGATTTTTAATCGTCTTTACAATGGTCAACAAAGGTGTTTTTATTTTTTGGGATGCCCATGCACACACTCTCATTGGTCCTACATTGATGCATTCCATGCGACCAAACAATGATGGAGTCTATAATTATATTGGAATTCCAGTCTTACATACATATGAAGGGGTTAACAAAAGGTATTTTAACTCTTACATGATGATTTATATTGAGTTTATAGTCTTATTTGATCTACGTCAAATGGTTATAATTGAGTCTAACTATATATGATTACTCCAAAAATATATATATTTTTTTAATGAATTACTCCAAAAATATTCTTAGCAACAAAATGTAAGACCACAGTTTTATTTTTTTTAAAGAGAGTTGGGATTGGAAACTTAAACTCAAATCACCACGCGGAGAAGGGATTCCCCCCATTTGTTGTGAATCACCCTTATTTGTGTGGGTTCCACTGTACGGCCTGATCCTGGCCGTCCATCACACCTCAACCCTTTTGCTCGAATTGCTAAATTGGTAGCACTTCCCAATTTTCATATCGAATATCGCAAGCCATATTAAAAATACCAGTTGGATGCGAATCTTTGTACGGTTTAAGATGTATCATTAGATGCGAATCTAAGCAATTGAAAAACTTGATGGCACCCGTGCGACACAGACATTTTAATATTTATGATAATATAATCAAAAAATATTCTGCAGAATATTTTAAGTACCTATCAATTAAAAATGGGAGAATGTTTTCTGTGCCACAGCGTAGGCTGTGCCCAGGCACATGGGTTTGTCTCTCAAGGGGCAGGGTGGTCATTGCGCTCACCCCCATGTGCCTGGGCTCAACTCTACGCTGCGGCACAGAGAACAACACCCATTAAAAATATTGTGTTTCACTTGTCTTCCACATCATCGGATCGGCCCAATATCGGCTTGCAAGTTTTTGATGATGTGATCTGGATCAGATTAGATCGGCTAATCCGGATCGATATCTGATCTAGTGGCCGATACGATCCCTAAACCAGTATCGGCCAGGAATCGCCGAATCGGTATTGGCAGATATCCGATACAATACCCATTCTTAGAACCAGAATTGCTGAGTCACTGCCCTAAAATGAATGAGTCAACCCTTTTATAACTCACTTTGAGTTTGAATGATATCAGAGTGACATGACAGAAGGGAGAAGTGTAAAAAGAACTTTTTCAAGTTCCTTGCATGAAAATCTATCTATCTAATCTAAAATATTAAAATCAGATTTATCCTATAATGTGCAATGCAAGCGAGCTAACAGATTCACTAATTAGAATTTTATGATTTAAGGACAACCTCGACAAAGTCCGAATGCTTTTTCTTGCGGCAAGAGACAAAATACTTAAATACCTCATCTCTTTTTCTACTTTCTCTCTCTCTCACCAACCCTTTCTCGTCTCTTTCTTCTACGGCACAAACTGGGTTACCTGTTGTGTTGCATCATCTGATCAAGACAGAGATTAGGCAAAACCAAAGGGAAGCCTACCATTTCTTTGGTTTTTAAATCTATTCTTTCCATTCATCTCTTTTTTAACTCCTGGAATTGGGTTACAACAAAGAGATACACAGATGAATCCATTAAGCCCCTCACGGAGGAAGTTGGATTTCAATGAGAAGCAGAATTCTAAAGGTGCAGAAGAGAAAAGGATTGGTGGGTTCAACCAGGTGAATTTGTTTTCCAAGTCTTCTGTTCCCAGAAGTTACCATGATCAAGATTGGATTCAAAAGTTTTCAGTTGCAGAGGAGAAAGATATGGTAATGGGTCTTGTGCTTTCTCAGGGAAGATCCTACCTCGACCTTATGCAGAATTGCGATCTCCCTCCACCAGTCAAGGTCTTCGCCGGCACTGAAAGACCTACTCCCACAACCACGTAAGTAAACAGAGTCTTTTTTATTACTAGACATCAAAGGAAGGTTGTAAAGCTGCATAATTTGATCATTTACTAAAGGGTTTTTTCTTTTTTATGATGTTTAATCATAATCTGCAGAAAAATCAGTAAAAAAGATGAAGATGATGTGTTCCCAATTGGCCCAGGATCCCTTCAATATGATGAGAAGCTAGACCTGTTGAAAGCTTTGCAACTATCCCAGACAAGGGCAAGAGAAGCAGAAAAGAAAGCCACGCTTGTGATCAAGGAGAGAGATCGCTTGTCCAACGCACTCCTGGAGGAGTCACTGCGATTATTTGCTCATCGACAATGGGTGAGACTTCTGGAACTTGAGATCCTCTTACTGCGATCACAGAAGCAAAAGTTTGAACAGAAACAATTATCTCATGGACGCTACCAACCAGATAAGAGGAAGAAAATACAGAGCAAGAAAGAAGATGATACCGGTGGTGGCTGGGCATCATTGTTCATGGCTTTGGCACTGTGTTTGGGCTTTGCTGGTCTGGGTGTGCTGTTTGGCTGCAGATAAAACCTTTCTGGAGTTCCATCTTTCATTTCTTCCTCTTCTATTGTAGACAGAGTTTATGGATTTTCCCCCTCATATTGTTCCCTCTTTATTTTTGAAAAGAGTTCTTAAGAATCATGATTGTGACTTTGTGAGATAGGGCGTTGTTAACAGAAAAAAACTATAAAGTAAAAAAAAAACAAAACTATAAAGTAAAAAAAAAAAAATGTACCGCCAACACCATTTCAACTAGTTTTACTTATCTTAAGTTCTCCTCAAGTCCAACAACAACAACCCCCCCCCCCCCTCTCTCTCCCCCAAGGGAAACAAAAGCCATCAGCATCTCTGACTGTTAAACCTGTAAGTAGGACTTTCTGCACCTTCCAACGTTCTGTACGAAACAAGTAAACATATCAAATGCCTCTAGTTGTTCCTTACCTGTAATGCTCATCTTCTGTTGCACAGTTCAAACAATCCTGAACTGCCTAAAATAAACTCAGCTACGCGATCAAAATGACAGCAATTTGAGGTAAACAGGGGAGCAAGCACTGGCATATGCATAAGACAAGCCCCATAGATTTAGATGTTTTATTGCATAATAAAAAAGGATGAGAGATGTTTTATTTACATGAATACATATATACAATTGTTAGGTAATTTAGATTTCAAAAATATCTAGGTGTGACCTCATGTGGTCATAGCATTTGTCACTGCTATTAAATAACTCCAAACAGACCCAGCAAATGTGACTCCCACACTTGCACTCGATGTGATTACATCCATCCACCTTCTCTATCGTGAATCCGCAGGCAGGGCAGACCTTGACTTGTTCTTTCCCTTTGCACCACTCCTGAAGCGACAAATCTGGATCATCCTTAAACTCCTTGTACCTCTCACATGACACGAATGGATGGTACTCCAAGTGACAACTAGTGCATGTCTCCACGTAACAGGCCCCGCAAGCAAATGGCTCACCAATTGTCCCAGGATCTGCCACTCGATAAACTGAAGGACAGTCGGGGGATGAGCAAAACCTGTAGGTACCACCACTAGCTGCCACATATGCCCCTAAAGAAGCCCTGAATAGATCCTCCAACTTCTCACTTGACAACAGACCCTTCAAGTCCGCAAGCAAAATGAGTGTTTCACACCCCTCATGGGTGCAGCGCAGAGGAAACCCATCATGGCTTTTAATTGCAGACTCACACTGCTCTACCAAGCATAGCCGGCAAAACAAGTGTGCACAACCCTGAAGCTGGTAACAGTCCTCCACCTCACACAAGCAAATAGGACAGGTATCTTCACCTTTTGGCTGCTCAGTCGGTGAACTACCACTTAGAGACTTCATAAATTCATAAATAATATCCTCTACCTTTTGCTTTGACTCCTTGTTACCCCGTACCAATATGACATGACGGCGAATATTAAGCATAAACTCAGCTCCAGGTACTTTCTCTTTGAGCCCCTGTAGGTCTGGCCCAAACTTCTCAACCACTGCTTTCATCAGATTAGGTGGCAGCTCTGCACCACGCAGGTGAATTTCTAGTTGCTTGTCTTCATGGAGACTCAAAAGGGATTGAACCAATCTCTTCTCAGCAACAGCAATTTTCTCCAACAAACCGAAGACTTTAATGTTCATGTTCTGCCTATCATAAAGGATATATGTACCTGTCTCTCGTTGAATTGACTTAATGAGTGGCATGCCATCTTTTGTAAAGAGAAGTTGCAGTATGTTTGGAGTTAGGCTAGCATCTTTTATGGTTGTCCCTTTCATCAGCTGCTCCAGCGGCTTTCTCAACTCTGCCACAGTTTTTGTAGCATTTGCAGATATTTTTACTCGAAAGGAGCCATTCTCATTCCTCTCAAGATTGCAGAATACACCTACACAGAAGGCCAATTGACAAAAGGTCAGGCAAGCATAGCTATTGCATAACAAAATTAAGAGGTTTCTTACTGATGATGCTACACATAGAAAAACTATTTATTCCACCCCATCAACTGATGATGCTACACATGGTCAGTCGGAATTGACCATGTAAGAAATAAGATCAGTGGTAAAAGTCATGAAAGAAAGATACATGGGGGGATTCTTAATGACCTTCAGTAGGGAGAGTGATGTATTCAACACTAGATTTAGTTTCATCCATTGGATGGTATGAGAGAATCAAAATCCAATAGAACAACTCTCTCGGTTACACTGGAACTGGTGCAGGAGTCAAGAGCCAACAAGGAAATGACACAACTCATCAAAAGCCCAAGAATATGATTCAGGAACTAGGGGCCATAAAACAAAGGTTTACCTCATGGCACATTACATAAGATTTTCTACACTGTCCTAAATATCTTAGTTGCCCCTAAATTTTGTGGACATTGTCAGCATCACCATTTATCAATCTGGTAAAATTTCGAACAAGATGCATTTTTACATGTGAAAATATGAAGTTTTGAGAACTGGTTGAAAGCCCTCTTTAGCAAGTAGAAAAGTTCAACCAGATCATCCATCTAAAAGGCTCAAACTGCTGGAAGAGTTAAAGGAGGGATGGTAATCAATTAAATTATTCAAGGAGATTATAGCTACGCAAGGGGCAGATATGGGTACAAAATTGGAAAACATTCAGCACAATATTAAGGGATAAAGGGTGGGTCATGACAGCTGGTGATTAGGGGTTTTTTTGTTGGGTGTGGTTTGTTTTGCATTTTTTTAGTTTATCTCATGGTATTGGGTTTGGCTCTGAAGGAGGTAGGCATGTGCAAAGTTCTGTTGGCCACTTTGGTGGAAGAGTTCTTTCATTCATATCAAGTCGATTCAACTTTCAAGTAACAAATTCTGCTTTCTTTCTGCTTTGCCATTATCGACAGGAGCTCAAGGTGATGTTCACGAGACAACTCACAGGTACTAGCATAATCTTAGGCATGCCAGAAAATTTAAGAATCAATCACATCAGAGCTAATGGAACACACAATGAAAGTCTAAAGATCATGAATGACATTTTCTTTAAAGCATAACTGATTAACTAAATATATTAATAAAAAAAAAAGAGAGAACCTTAAAATATTAGTCAGCTGAAGTATAAAAAAGTGGACAACAAAAGAAGCACATGATAAAGATAGAAACCTGTTTCTATGCATTCTTGAACTAACAATGAACCACCTATTATTGATCAGTGATGCAAGTAAACAAAACACAAACTTTATATGTTGGGTGTGTATGCCTACAAATATTATGTTCAAGCACAGGTGATGCAGATTCGTCACTGAAATGGGCTTATTTCTTTAGAAATAAGTCTAGGGTTGGGTTATATGTATGTTGGGCCTTTGATCCCATGGGTTTTCTATGTAATAGACCACTTTTATGGGCCTAAAAGAGGGGTACATTGGTTGCATACGGGATTAACCTAATATTTAGTCTATTTTTATGTTTTTAATTGAACCGGTTTAAATTGGTTGCATCCAATTGGTTCAATTGGTCTAATTTAAGTGAAGTGATCCTATTGGCTAAGAGGTTCTTATATCCTATTGGCTAGTAGGGAATCTTCTTTATTTTAAATAGTTTAAGTTGTTTTTAAGTCATTAGGACTCTATTTTGAGTCTATTTTAGTTTCCTAGTCAGTTTAAGTTACCTAATAGGTTAGGAATTGGGTTAGGGCTTTCCTGTTTAGAGTAAAAGTCTATTTTTGAGTCTTTTATATAAGGTTGTAAGGGGGCAAAGCCTTGAACAAGAATTTGATTAATGAAAAGCTTTTTGTTTGCTGCCATAGTTGCTGCCCTGCTCTGTTGAGTGTTGCTCTGTTGAGTGTGCATCCTTGTGGTTCTATCAAGGTGGAAAGGGACTGGTGGAATCCGGTTGACTCCTTACGCCGTGACGGCTGGGAGGATCTTCTTTCTTCGAAGGTGGCTTCATCCTTCAACCATTCAAACTGCTGTTAGAGGATTCGAGAGTGAGTTTGAATTTATTATTTTCTGTTTATCCTTTCTTCCCTTCCCCAATCAATTCCTTTTCTCTTCTGTCCTATTTTCATAAACCCTAGAAGACTCTAAACTCTGATTCAGATCTGCTCCTCCATTGGAATCTGATCAGATTTGGACCATAACTTCCCCTCATCACCATCTCCACTCGACCCTAGCTGCTGCCCATTCTGTCCATCCAAACCCTAAGATCCCTCTTCTCCATTGACCCTAAAAACCCTAATTTTCTGCTGGGACACATTCAGCCATCAGAAACCTTCCATATTGCAACCGAATCTTCCCCCTAGCCCCTCTAACAGTCGACCTTAACCCCTGCCCCTAAATCCTACTTTAAACCATAATTTTAGTTGTTTACCTTATTTACAAAACCCAAAACCTAACCCTAATTTCTGCAGGAAATTAAAACTTATTCAAATCCAGATATTTTTATACCATAATGACCCTCTAAACCTGCAGATTAAAACCCTATAAACCCCATTCCCAAATTCCCATCTAAACCCTAATTTTGCCCTAAAACAGCCCCTAATCAGCCCTAAACAGAAGGCTTACCCTAAGCTTGGTTCTACTTGGTTCCTAGTGGGATTAATTCCTATTCTAGGACTACATTAACAGGTGTCAGATGTTGGGTGTATATGCCTACAAATAGGCATCCATCTGAGGTTGCTAAATTAGCTGATGAGCATGAGGTGTGTTGTAATTGTCATGGATGCTAATTGAGCAGATTAGCTCTTGGAGGACTGTACTTCTATATACTACTATATTTTATCTTTTCCAATGAAATAATAATCCCCCTCCCCCCAACCAAAAACAAGAGATCATCTGAGGTTAAACCTAAGGATACATATACTAGGAAAGATGGAGCCACAAACTAGGTGTGAGTAGATGGCACATTATGCAGTGGCATCTTCGTGGCTGGAACGGCATGACCGATCTGGAAACCCAGACCGAGGCGAACCGACCCAAACTATGATCTTGATCTAATTAGACTTGGTAGGGAATTGTCTTGTAATCTTTTATTTTATTTTGGGTTAGCTGTTCCTAGTTTGAGAGTTGTTTCAGTTTTGTGAGGTTTATTCTCTCTCTCTCTCTCTCTCTCTCTCTCTCTCTCTCTCTCTCTATATATATATATATATATATATATATATATATATATTGAAAGATTGGAATTTCTTCTCACGGTGGTAATGTGTCTTCCTCCTTCCTTCCCAAGTGGGTTCTTCTTGTTTCTTATTCCTTCTATTCCCCTTCTTGCTGTTTTTATTTTATTTCCTCAACTGCCACTCTGTTTCAGCGACTGTAAGGATCCATAAATTGAGAGTTCAATCAGTACCTTTTCTATCAACCTGAAACTCTGGAAATCAGGTTGTTACTCTAGGGCAAGTGGGCAACTCAACCCCTTGAGTACATAGTTGTCAAGGTGGCAAGGCGACCCAAGGCGGTGGAGAGGTGCCTAAGCACTTAGGCGACAAGGCGCCCGCCTAGGCAATCAAAGTGCCCTCAAGGGTTATTTTTTATTTCCCTCCTTTTCTAAAATTATTTAGTGTGCTACAATATTTTAGTATGCTACAATATATACCTTATATCATCAAAAATCAACATTAAGCCTACTCAAGTAATCAAAAATCAACATTAAGTCATCTCAAGTTATCAAAAATCAACATTAAGCTGCATCAAGTCATCAAAAATAACATTAAGTCACATCAAGTCATCAAAAATATGATCTTATCTATAAGTAATTAAATTGCTCTCGATTTAGCGAGATGTTCTTGTTCTCTAAGAAGTTTGACAAGTTAAATGATTTTAGTTTTACATGAGATTTTTTGAATTAGTTAGAGCACAAAACCAGCTTACCAACAAATCCAAAAGTGCTCATTAAAAAAAAAAAACAAATCCAAAAGTGCTTAAATCTGATTTATATTGAAGAAGTTATGTTCCGGTCAAACCTTATTTGGTCTGCGCGAATGTTGTCAAAATCACTCTGAATAAAAATATTTTTTATATATTAAAACAAATGAAAATTTTACTGCACTTTTGGTTTTTAGCAGTGTTTTACAATATTAAAATTTATAGAATTTTTTAGATTTGAGAAAAAACCCTAGCATTTGAAAGTTGAAAATCTCACCTACCGCCGAAAATCCAGCTTTTATTCTTGAACTGGGGGTTGACTTTTTATCCTTTTGGAATTTGATTTTTTAAATATTTTTATTGGATTCAAATAGGGGGTATTTGCTTATTTATGAATAATATCTTAAGTAAATGAAATTATTACTTAAATGATATTTGGCATAAATAAGGGTCAGTTCCAGAACCCGGTACCAATAAAAACCAGTGCAAGGCGCCCTGCAATAAGGCAGCTGTCGCCTAGACCCCAACAAAACCGCCTGGACGCCTAGGTGACGCCTTGACAACTATGCTTGAGTATCATCCCCTAAAGCTACCTCTGTAGTGGTTTATTGATCTGAATCAGATCTTGTATTCCCTTGTTCAGCCACAACGTGTTTGTTGAGATTAGAATAATGTTATTCCTTGAACTTTGGATCAGTTTTTGGTCAATCTTAAGAGGTTTAGGCCTTGAGAATCTCTCTCTAAATTCTTACCTTGATAGGAGCTGAACTGAGAGAGTTCTCTCATCTGAAACCAATTTGGTTCTACCGCTGGTGCCCATTATAATGGTTGAGAGGTTGACATAAATTTTTTTTTCTTACTTGCAAGTAAGGGCCTGACAATAGATATTACATAAAAGCCCCTTATCTTTGAGTCCATTCTTTTTCTTCTCCATTCTTATTTAGAATTCCAAACACATCCTTCCCTCTCAAGTTTAGTAGCCATTCTGTCCCTGCTTTTGTATATCTCCCTTAATAGGGTTCTGAACTTCCATTTTAATTACAAAATTGCCACTTTCTATTTGAGTTATTTATTATTCTTGTGGGCCCATAGCGATGCAAAGCAAGGTTTTGTGACCCGGGATTGCATCAGCGCATCATAATTTTATGCAATTTCCAAGCAAGCAAGTTAATAATCTAAATGCAGTAATTTATACACAAAATTAGATCATTGCAAAGAAACTGTGCAATTAGCAAAGGAGGAATGAGTATATGGCACATCCATCTGTTATATACTATTTACAAACAAGCAAGTTAATAATCTAAATGCAGCCAATGTTCATACACGAAAATGAAAATGTTTAGCAAAGCAAGCTGTGCCAAAAGATCAACAACAGTAAGTACTCTGTTTCCTTTTCTGGAAAAATTTCTTTCTACTTCTCAGTCGTTCCTTTTTAGAAGTTAGAACTTAGAATACAATTTTTACATGAATTCCGATTCCCCCTCAAAGATTCCTGTGACTTTTAAATTTCACTGTGTTTCGAATCTGTCTCATTTCTACACTGGTTCAGATCTGTTTTCAGCCATTCTGGATTGATCGATTCTAGGGTTCTGGAACTTGATTCTAGGGCCTGTGTGGATGAGGTTGCAGAGGGGTGGGAGCAGGTGGAGGAGAGTGGGGGTTGCGGCTTGCGTGGATGGGGTTGCAGAGGGGTGGGAGCAGGTGGGTTTGCAGGAGGAAGAAGAAGAAGAAGAAAGGGAAAGGGTGCAAGGGCAATAGGGTAACTTCCTAAAGGGAAAATAGGTATAATTGTCAGGTTTCTTAGGGTTTTCAAATTTATCCGTTAACTAGCGTTAAAATACTAACGGACTGGGGTTAAGTGAAGCCAAGTTTGAAAAGTAGGGAAGGTCTGAGTAATTGTCAGAAATGCAGGGGAGGTTCCCTGAATTGTCAGAAAGGTCAGGGGAGGTCTGAGTAAGTTTCTCTAAATAGAAATATAAATGAAGTCCTTGATCACTCCACGACTTGTATTGGCAGTAAAATTCCTGAAATCAGGAATTTCTAGAGAATAGGAACCACAAATCATGCCCTGAACTAGAAATTGAACCAAAAAGGGTTGGTTAAAGGAAAAATCTTTTAACTGATCCTGCATTAACTACAATCTCAAATCCGATCCATAGGGCCAGCTCAAACGAAGAGACTTCTCAAAACATCAACAATGTTAGCTGCACATTCAGAACAGGAACTGCAGGAACATCCAACATGTTTTGATGCTGACACAAGCACACAGCGCATAGCAGCATACATGCGTACTGGAAGTACTCCCACGAGTACTACTAATACTACTACCAGTATCTACACTTAAAGAAATACATCACTGTTGTAATATTTGCATACAGTACAGTACTTACATATACTACTACATTTATGCGATGTTATGAAACTGCTAGTAGTTCTATTTCATTTACAATAATTTATCATCCAAGTAATATGAGGATATTATATTAATAATTAGTATCATCCAAAGCTATAAAATAAGAATGATATGGCAGTACTACAACATAAGTGTTACTTTACACAGCCCATCAAAGCAAGCTTTCCTTAATGGTCCACCATTTTCAGCCATGTAGAAGGTCCAACTGATCAAACTAGCTGTTGGATGGAGAGTATACTACATGACAAGTTTCAGATTACATCTCGATCATGTGGTCCAACCTGTATTGATCTTTTACCCCTGTATTTTTAGCAACTGAATCAAAGTTGCCTAAGTTGACCATTCATCCAGTTTCTGAAGCCTTATCCTGCAAAGCTCACTCTAATGACCTGCAACTTGGTTGATTTGATTTGGGTGGGTTTAGTTCCATATTGAACCAGTTCTTTGACTCGAACTGAACCTGCATGTGTATATTTTTAGAGTTCTTCAAAAATCAGGGTTTGGGGGACCCAGTTGGCATCTTACGCTTCTTTTCCAGGAATATTATCTCCAGCTACAAGTTTCCCATATTTTAGAAAACTCAAATTGCCATCTGTTCTATCCTGCATATGGAGGAATTAGGGCTGATTTTCAATATGGAGAAGATATGGCTTACAATGTGTAAGTTACACAGATCCTATATTTTAGAATATGTTATAACTATAGTTCTAAAACTCGCCGAGACCTCGTAAACATAGTTGTCAAGGCGTCGCCTAGTCGTCCAGGCGCCTTGCTCTCACCTTGATTTCTGGTACCGCCTTGGTCGCCTAAGCAACGCCTAGACGCCTTAACAACTATGCTCAGAAAACTCAAGAATCTCAACCTGGTCAAGACGAGTTCTCTTACGAGACCCAAATCTGCATGGTTTCGGTAAAATCAACCGAAATTTCGGTGAAATCTCGAAAATCTCAGATATCTCGACCTGCTTAAGAAGAAACTACTCTTTTTTCTTCTCGAACATTATGATGTGGCATTCATATGTCATGCAGATGGAAGACAATGCACGTTGGTTCCATCGGGCCATGATTGGACTTGATCTAGCATGTAATAGTTCATATCAATAGACAGTCCCGACTCACAATATTGTATTGTTGGGACATGGAAAACTATGGTGTCTATGACATATGTATTGTTCACTGTAATAGACTGTCTAATTAATATGCATTGTTCACTCATCACTGCATTTTGCAGTTTTTTACTTTAAATCCTTAACTATTTCTTAAATAATTATTCAATATTATGTGTCTTCATCCATTATTGCATAATTTACTTGTTTTATTTGCCCATTATGTCTCATAGCACTCAAACAATGTGTATAGGAAAATATTACATAAGGATTTGACGTTTACTGCCAACCAAGGGTGCAAACCAAAAGCACAAAATTGAGTGCTTTTTTTTTTTTAACAATTTGAAGATTTAAATATGTTTATTAAGCCTAAAACAAGCTTCTCTTAAAGTTTCAGAGCCAACTATGGCCATTTTCCTACCGAAACATCAAACCGAAACCCAAAAAAAAATGCACTGTCTCGCCGAGATCTCGAGAATCTCAACCTGGTTGAGACACCTCCTCGAGACGAGTTTTTGAACCTCAGTTATAGCCGTATTGAGTTGTTTTAGGGAATTATCACTTTTGGAGATATTTTCTTATACGAGGACAGCACTTGTGTGCCCCGTTAAAAAAACAGATTTAGGATATTTATAGGTTATCCTGATTTTTTTTTTATCTCACTAAATTGTAGGCGTCGGGGGTCTTAGTTTAGTTGTTAACTTGTTATTTCAGTGAGGTTACGATATAAAACCTGTGTTAGAATTAGAAAGTTTCTATTTCTTTGTTCTCTTACATATTATAAATAAAGGAGAGGGGGATTCAGCCTCCTACGATTTAATTTATAAAGAAACTTGGCTTTTGCCTCTTTGGGTCAATAGTGATGTTGTTCCTTGGATTGTGGTGATGCAACTCCAGCCCAGTTCTGGTGAAACAACAAGTTGGGAATGGTAGTGAATGGTGAAGCCATTCCCAAAGGCCTAGTAGTGATTATTTCTTCCTTCATATTTGACAAAAAAAAAAAGTATTAGAAAATTCTGTTATCAATATTGATTTGTCCCTAGATGTGACCCTGTTATGATTGATCTCTCACTGGCTTTACTGGCTCGAGATCGATTTTGCATTAATGGGTATTAGAGCTAAGGAGGGACGTCAGATGAAATTGATGGTTGTTGCATTCTACTGCAGATTGAAAATTTATCGTAAGCATTTGAATCGGCGGTCGCTACAAAACTCGTGGACGAGGTTTTTTTCAAACTAAGAGGAGTTTATGCATAATTCTTATGACTACGTTGGTTTGATTTAGGTGGGTTTGGTTCATTATGGAACCAGTTCTTTGCCTCACTGAACCTGCATGTGGAGATTTTAAGGATTCATCAAAATCAGGGTTTGTGACACCCAGTTGGCATCTTATGGCCATATGTCATATCCTGTGTATGGAAGAATTAGAGCTTCTTAAATCAGCCAATGTGGGGCCCCATATGGAGAAGATATGTCTTGAGATATGGAAGTTATACAGATCCGATCTCTTAGGATCTGTTATAGCCATATGGAGCTGTTTTCAGGGACTTATCACATATGGAGATACTATCTTGTATGAGGACAGCACATATTTAGCAAGATTAAGGAAGTTTATCTTCAGCCCAATATGCTCCTTGAGTGGAAGATTTATGGTTGGGCCCAGCTTAGGATATTTATAAGTTAATCCTGATTTTATTGGACCTCATTAAATTGCAGACGTGGGGTCTTAGTTTAGTTGTTATTTCAGTATTTTATTGAAATCAGGTTACTATATAAAGCCTGCGTTGGAATTAGAAAGTTTCTATTTTTTTGTTCTCTTAGATATTATAAATAAAGGAGAGGGGGATTCAGTAATGTAAGGCTGGGTCACGAATGAACTAACCCTAAGCAGGAAGTCAGATATAATCAATTCAGATTAATATTGCAGCAATCGCACCAGTTGATGGAAGATTTCAGTAGCAGAAAATACACCGAATGTACTCAAACTTGCAACAGTTCAACAGATTGATAGGAAAACAAAAGAAGATGGATAGATATGATTGAGTCTCTCACTCGCTCCCTCGGGCCTCTCACCCTCTCATAGCATAGGTTTCCCACCCCTCAACTGAATCTCTCGGCCATCAGCAAGGTTTTAAAAACCAAACTCAATTTACTCAATTCAACCATGGGCTACATTCAGCCTTGTTCTTTATTTAAATAGTAATCAATTACAACTAAAGTCTTCTAGAAATAAAATAAAATCCTAATAACAATCTAATTAACCAACAACTAAAGATTCCGAAAAATAGAAACTACCCATTACATAAAAACAAGGGAAAATTATGCTAATCTCCCCTAAGGTTTAACGTAATATAAAGAAGCTCCCCTCATGTTTCAAAAATTAACTCCGCCCCCTTCATTCTAACGGTATTAAATCTGAAATGGAAATGTCTATATTACCCTTTGCCATAAAATTGCCCAACCCAATCTTCATCCTACATCTGAGGACCTGCAAGCTCTCCGGTCACCTGAGCTTGGTGCATCCTTCCGCCCACCTGTGGAACCTGCAACCTCTGGCGAAGGTAAGTTGATCATCCCCCCTTGTTCTCTCCTTATTCTCTCTTATCTCCATTTCATCCCTCACATTTCACTTCGTCTGTATGAAATTAGGGCATATTTTTTGCTTTCTTGCACAAAAGTGGGTGATGTTTTGGTTGTTTCCCCAATCAAAGCCACTTCAATTTGCAAAAAGCATGGCATCTCCTCATTGGGTAGCTTTAGAAGATGCTGCAGCTTCTGAGCTTAGTGTTATTAGGAGTTATCTTCCTCTATAGTCTTATAAATCCTCTCATCTTCTCTATTCCTCTTGAGAAGTTTCTTGCTAGGCTTCGATCTTTGCTTCTCACTATGTCATCCATCATGTTCACCACAACTATTTCAACTTCCATCACCGAAGCTTCAACGAAAGAAGAGAATAAAGATAAGAAGAACAATGCCCATAGCCACGACAAAGTGAAGCTGGAGAGGATTTTGGCTACCTTCGACAAGAACGGAGATGGCTTCATAACGAAGCAAGAATTTGGGGCGTCCCTGAAGACTATGGGTTTGTTCACTACAGAGGAAGAAGTGGAAAGCATGGTTGCAGATTTGGATTCTAATGGTGATGGGCTCATCAAATCTTGATGAGTTCTGTGAATTATATGATTCGATGGGGAGGAATTGAGGAAAGAAGGATGGTGAGGAGGAGGAAGAGGAGGGAAATGATGAAGGGGAGAGGGATTTGAGAGAAGTGTTTAATGTGTTCGATGGGAATGGAGATGGGATGATTACGGTGGATGAGTTGGGATTGGTGTTGTCATCGATGGGATTGAAGCAAGGGATTGGGATTCAGGATTGTTGAGAGATGATTAAGATGGTTGATACGGATGGTCGCCGGGGTGAAGCCTTTCTTCGTCAGTTGTTGCTGGAGTGTATCATAGCAGCTGAGGAAAGGTTGCAGGTCGGTGGTTCTTCGTCTGGGAAGGGTTTTACGGTTGGGGAGGGAGAAGAGAATGGTGGTTAGGGTTAAAGTATACAAGGGTAGAATAGGTACTTCACTCCATCAAAAGGGTATTTTCGGGTTTTGATAAAATTTACTCCTTCCACATCACCATTTCACAGTAATTCACTAACGGATTGGGTGCAGTGTTAATTAATTTTCGAAAGTAGGGGAGGTAGGGTTAATTTTTGAAACAGGAGGGGAGGTTCTTAATATTACGTTAACCCTTAGGGGAGGTTATCATAATTTTCCCTAAAAATTTTCCCTAAAAACAACTCTATAAAATAGAAACTTCTCTAGTCTTAAAAATGCCCCACGCAAGGCATAACTGAATCCTAAAATATAGGACCATGCAAGTTGGAAGAATCTTCCATATTCCCTCCACGTAATTAGCAATTGGCCTTCAACTTGATCTTCATACAGCTGGCCATGGGGCCCACACAATCTGGACATTATCTCCTCCTTAACCTGCAACGAAATCTGGGAAATATCTCTATTAAACTGCTGGCCCATACTCTAACCAAATCTGGAAATTATAATCCCCACACAGTCTACATGATCCCTTTTACAATATACTAAAGGGTGTACCCAGTGCATGAGGTTCCCACCACTGCAGGGTCTGGGGAGGGACATAATGTACACAGCCTTACCCCTGCTTTCACAGAGGCTGTTTCCAAACTCGAACCCATGACCACTTGGTCACAATGGAGCAACATTTACCATTGCACCAAGGCCCACCCTCATCCCTTATGATATACTCCAAATTATAAATCTGGCTCCCTGGTGCTCCATCGAACCAACCAAGAACCAGGCCACATAAGACCAATACTAAGTTATCAATGCTAATTTGTCCCTAGATGTGATCTGTTGTGATTGATCTCTCGTTGGCTTAACTGGTTCAAGATCGATTTTACATTATTTAGTATCAGAGCTATGGAGGGACAGCAAACGAAATCGATGATTGCTGCATTCTACTTCCGATTGAAGATTTATCGTGCAAATTTGAATTGGCCTCAATATAGAACTCCTAGACGATTTTTTTCAAACAAAGAGGAATTAATACAGAATTTTGCGACTTGGTTTGTTTAATTTTGGTGGTTTTGGTTCATTATTGAGTCAGTTATTTGCCTCAAACTGAATCTTGTGGATATTTTTGGGATTTGTCAAATCAGGGTTTGTGGGACCCAATTGGCATCTTATGGCTTCTTTTCCACAAGGTTCGAGGTCTCAGTATTTCGTATGGTTTCGGCCAGTCCAAAAATCAAGTTGCCTCGGTAGCTTGTCGAGATCTTGGCTGAGTTAATGCTTTTTTTTTATTTTGGCCCTTGTTTTCGGGGGCCATATGACCTAATTAGGTGATGAAACTTGCAAGACAGCCTATTTTAGGCCCTATAAACATGGTGGACCCCTTAGGTTTTTAAAAATCACACCCAAAATGGTAGTTTGACTTAAGACCCTAGGTTGGTAGTGTACGTTGTATATATATATTGACATGACCTATTCCACACAGTCTTTAGTATCAGAACACAAATAATTCAAGTAGAACAACTTAAATAATCAATAGGAATGAAAAGACATCAAATTATGAACCATTTCATAAATAATACATCTAGCATTGTTTGTTAAATAGAATCAAATATATTTTGAGTCAACATTTAACAATACAAGCCAACAACTACCAACTCACCCCTATCCCTATATGGTCATCCTCATATTGAGCGAGTATTGGGCCTTCAAGTTCAAATCTCCTCCAAGGAAGGTTGTTGGGTAGCAAATCTCCTCCAAATGTTGTTATTGAGCATCAAATCCAAGTGTTCCAAGCTTTTTTTTGGGTATGATTTGGAGAAAATAAGTGACTTGGAGCTGTTTTCTTCACAAACTGGCGAAACAGTCGAGTATACTGAGAATAGGTCGAAATTTCGACTGAGAAAAGTCGAAACATGGTATTTAAATAACTGAATTAGTGTCACTTCAGCAAGATACCGAAATTTTGGTCCGAAATCTCGTCGAGATGCCAAAATTTTGGCCAAGAAAATACACATTCCCTATTTCGCACCCCATCTCGACTCGACCCTGGTCGAAACCGAGACAATTGTCGAGATCTCATGAGACCTTGAACCATGCTTTTCCAGGAATATTATCTCCAATTACAAGTTGCCTATATTTTAAGAAACTAAAACTGCCATATGTCATATGACATGTCCTGCATGTGGAGGAATCAAAGCTTCTCAAAATCAGCCCCTGTTAGGCCCACTACGAGGAAGACATGTCTTGCGATATCGAAGTTATACAGCTGCTATAATCGTACGGAACTGTTTTCAGGGAATTATCATGTATGGAGAGATACTTTCTTATATGAGAACAGCACTTGCAGGCCCAGTTAAAAAACGGATTTGTCAAGATCTAAGGAAGCTTATCTTCAGCCCGATATGGTCCTTGCGTGGAAGATTTATGGTGGGACCTAGCTTAGGGGATATTTATACGTTACTCCTGATTTTTTGGATCTCGTTAAATTGTAGATGTGGGGTCATAGTTTAGTTGTTATTTCAGTCTTCTTTTGTAATCAGGTTATTATATAAAACCTGTGTTGGAATTAGAAATTTCTACTTCTTTGTTGTCTTAGATATTATAAATAAAGGGAGAGCAGGATTCAGCCATCTACAATTTGCGTTATGAAGAAACTTGGATTTTGCCTCTTTGGGTCAGTGGTGATGTAACACCAACCCTGTTATTGCGAATCAATAGGTTGGGAATGATGGTGATGCCCTTCCCATAGGCCTACTGGTGATTCTAGATCATAATCTCTTATTTCTTCTCTCACATGTAAAAAAAATGAAAGCGTTAGAAAATTCTGTTGTTAATATTGAGATGTCTTTAGATACGCTCCTGTTGTGATTGATCTCTCACAGGCTTTAATGGTTCAGGGTCTTTTTTTGTTTCGAGTTCTGTTTCTTTTCTTCATAGCCTTCGTTGTCTATTGTATCCTTGGCCTTTGCCCTTTTCTTCTTGAAAGCTGTACCCCTCTTAATAAAACATCCCATTTCAAAAACAACAACAAAAACTATTCGAAAGGAATATTATTTTTAACATTTCATATTAATAGTAATATAATAGTTATGTTATCAGTGTCTAGCGCTAAAACAAAAACAAAAAAAAAAAACTGTCATATACTTATATTGGCATATTCCCAATGAATGCTTTTATTGCTTGGGGGACTGCAGATTCACTGTCCCATCTCCTCATCCAATTTACACTCTCTTTTTGAGGTATTGGGTGCTTTTTCGGAAGGAGAAGGGGATGAGTTGGATGATGCCAGTGCCTCATTCCTAGGATCCTCATTGGAGGGGAGCAGAGGACTTCAAGAAGGCAAAAAAAGGCTTTGTTCTCTTATGCCTGCTGATAATTTTGAATATTTGGCTTCAAGAAATCAAAAGGCCTTTTGAATCATGCTAACCTAGCATAGAGGGAGCTGCCAAAGCTAAAGGGAGAAGTTGATTTTTTGGTCTTCAAATTGTAAAGAGTTCACAAAAAAGTTCATAGCTAACATTAGAGAGACTGGAAGATGTTCTTAGGGCAGCCTCCAGTCAAGTTGTGTAGCCTCTCCTTTTTAGGAGGCCTTGTAATGTTTTTTGAGTCATTTGCTTGAATAAAATTGTGACTCACCAAGATAATAAACTGTCATTAAAATTATATTTTATTTTCAAATAACATAGATTTATTTTGTATTGTGTTAAGATATCAACATCAACACCAGGTCGTCATCATCATCAGAAATAACAATACTTGAAAAGTCAATCCTATTAGTCAATAATAATAACATTAATCTGCAATTCATAAAATACCCCATTGAATCATGTTGAGTTGCACAGTGGATTGCTGAAATTTTAGTTCTTTATTTGCTTTATCTGAGTTTACTGATGCGAAGATTATTCTCCCTTTAGGCTAGGTTCCTGATTCCCTAATCAATTGCTCTGGTGTATGTGCTGCAAAATTAGTCAACTAGCCCAATCCGACATTTTTATACTAATAGGCAATGCCTGTTAGCGGGGAGGTTGAACTCTCAAAAGGAAATAGGCATACTCTATTCCGCATCTTGGTTGGTCGGATCCATGTCGCTCTTGAAGTTGGAAAGAATAAACTGAAAATGCGAGGGGGGAGTGAAGCCTCACATTTGACAACCACTTCAAAGAGCAAGATCAACTACGAAAGAGAAGTGTAGGCCCTCCTTGAGATGGGGAGAATATTTGATCCCATATATTTATATCAACGAGATGCTTACTCTGCCAACGGGTGGGTGGTTCTTCTGTTTAAAGAACGGATTGGAGAGTGAAGCGATAGCTCCGTGTTGTATTTTTTGGAAACACCTACTTTTTCTTGCCTTAAGATCTAAACAAGAGGAGGGCTTGCCTGTGCTCCCGGTCTATGATGCTCAGCGAATCTATTCTCTTCTCTGCTAAACTAACCACCTGAGCCAACTCGAGAAACGAAAACAAAAATGACAATCCATTCTATCGTTAAAGTTATTTGTGAAAAGGCAACAAACTTTGCCTATTGAAAAAATGATGACAATAACTATAATAAATAAATAACGTAAGAAATATCAGATGAAACAGAGATGTCAAGCATCTCCAGCTGGACCATATACAGGTTTAAAACACAAAAGAGCATTGAGACCATAGTTGTCAAGGCGTCGCCTTGCGTCTGGACCCCCTCCAATGCCTTGGGACGCCTAGATGCCGAGACAACTATGATTGAGACAATAGATCCCAATAACTTGCATATATGAAACAAAGATGCATGAAAAATAACTATCAAAAAAAAATATATGCATAAAAATAAGAATATCATACATGAAAGAGGAGGAAAAGAAATCAAATTATAGAAAGTACCCTTTCGATGCTTGAAGCTTTGAAGTAAAGAATCCAGCTGTGTCTTAACAACAGGATAGACAGGACCAGGGCAGGATACTGAGCTATAAAACATCTGCTGGCATCTTATCTTCTGCCATGGAAGACAGACAGGGAGCACATACCCCTGTAGATGCTGCAAAGCCTTTGCTGCCTCCAAATGCAATCTTCCGTCAAAAGTTATCAGAGCTCTCATTGAATAATCTGTTGGTTCAGGAGGGAATACCTGTACCCAGTAATTGCAACAATTGCTTAGGGAACTCTTCATAGGCATGAAGGGAGCAATTTCCCGAAGAAGTGCTTCTTCACAAGCAGATGGTAGGTTAGTAACAGCGTCTCCCCTTATCAGGAAAACATCCAGAATTCTCTTATCTGTTACAGTTCTCAAAATGTCAAGAATCTCTTGTTCAGAAATTTCTTTGTCAAGCCCGTTCATGACAACAGAATCCATGTACTTCTTGCCAAGTTCACAACGAACCAACCGACCTCCAATCAGCAGGTTAGAACAGTCATCAATGATAGAATCAAGATCCTGTTCAGCACACTTAATGATTGCACAACCCTTGCTATACCTGCGTGGCCAAGAAACCTTGGCTTTTACAGCAGGAAATGAATGCATTTTCACATCACCTCCAAAGCTTACCCATGAAGGGGACACCTTTAGAACATTGCCATTGAATTCAAAATTATCTAGCTCTGCAGCCGCTTTTTCAGCAGCTTCAGGGGTAAGAAACGTTATCCTGCCCCACTTTTCACGGTTTTCACTATCTTGTCCAATGCACGTATATTTTTGGAAGCCACAGATACCAGATGCACAATTCTCAAAAGTAATAAGAAGTTCCTTATCATCAAGAGTGCCTGCATCTGGATGGAAAACATCCACAGCTAAAAATCTCTTTTCCAGTTCCAGATGCTTGATTTCAGCACCAGATCCAAACAAAGCTACAGAGGAAACACCAAGTCCGCCACGGTACAAGCATTTCTCTATGCATTCATCTCTTAACCATCTCATTTCATAGTGCAATGCATCATCAACAAGACTAGAAACCTTTCCCATATCTTCCGCAGTGCCAAACAATTGAATCTCTCCCTTTTCAACATCAACTTCAATACCAATCCATCTGTCCATGCAAGCTGTTTGAATGCGTGATACAAGATGATGCAAGTTATAGTTTGACTTCCCACAGAATCTTTTCAATATAATACTGACAAATCCGGTCATCAAACTCGACTGCAGCTTCCGGCTCTCCATCTGAGAGATGTTGAACAAAGGACAGGGACAAAGGGTAGACAGGCATTCAAGGTCAAAAGCAGTAACACAAACCAAATATTCATTTGATATTGATAGGAGTTCACCAAAAACTACCCAACATGGCTTCCGACCATATATCAGCAAAGAACAAGAAGGATGCAGTTGAACATGTTGTCCAGTTAAGGCCACTTCATATCCTAATCGATCATATCCAGAATACATGGCAACATTTTCTGAAAGAGATGAAAGTATAATTCTCTTCAGATTTTTATCATGCTCACTGGACACACGTGGGTTCCAGAGCCAGTTACCTGTGACAATAATATTTAGTTCACCTTTAAGGCAATGTTCCAATTCCAAAACAGTCTCTTTACATCTTCGCATGGTCTTTGCATTAATGCTGTTATCCCAACACCATTTGTTTTTCTTTTCTTGGGGCACATCCTCCCATTCCTTGTAAACAGAGAGAAGGGTTAGAAGGTCCCCATCCTGATGGCAGAATTGAACCTTCAGACGGTCAGCTTTCAATTTCTCTTCATCAGTGCCAACTCTGCAAAAAATGCTACTGCCATTAGGCATCACAGCAGCAAGCACAAGACCCTCTTTATGCAAACCATGACAGCAGCCACCAAGGATGAGTTTTCCAAGTCGAGGCTCAATACCCAACTTAACCAAGTACAGACCATCATCAGTTAATTCAAAAGAACCATTTTGGAAAGTAATCGCACCTAGCTGAAGAAGATTCCTGATTGCCATGTCAATTGCCTTGGGACTAGGCGCATCAACAAAATCAAACTCTTGGACATTCTTGATGCCCAGCGCAAGAATCCTCAGAACTGCAACACCAAGATGAACCCTACGAATTTCAGGTTCCTGGTGTGAAGGCATAGACTGAAAATCATTTTTTGAGTACATTCTGTAACATTTGCCTGGTGCTGTTCGACCAGCACGGCCGGCACGTTGATCAGCAGAACTTTGACTGACTCTGCATACTTTAAGAACATTCATACCGGTGCTAGGCTCAAATCTGCTCTCTTTGACCATGCCAGAATCTACCACATACTTAACCCCAGGGAGAGTCAATGATGTCTCAGCTAGATTAGTGGCAAAAATTACTTTCCTCTTTCCAGAGTAATCATGGAAAACACGATTTTGCTCTTCATTCGAAAGTTTCCCATGTAAAGGCAATACAACTGCATTAGGGACCTGAAAGTTCTCACAAGCCCATTCCACTTCCATCTGAGAAGTCAAAAAAGCAAGTACGGCGCCTTTTTCCTCCGCCCTGTGAATCTCAGTTGCCTTATTCACAACATCAGAAACATATGAAGCACAAGCCCCAGAATAAGATTTTGAAAAGGCAGAAGTTCCTTCAGATGCACAAGGAACATATTTGATTTCAACAGGAAAATTTCTTCCAACAACACGGAATGTTGTGCAACCAGAGTAGTAATCTGAAAGCTTCTCTGCATCAGCTGTTGCTGACATTATGATAAGTCTCAGATCAGGCCTCTCGTTCAGCAGGTCTTTAAGCAGTGCCAAAAGAAGATCAGTGTTTAAGCTTCTTTCATGAGCCTCATCTACAATGATGCAAGAAATCTTACTCAAATTCTTATCTTTCATGTAGCGTTGCAGTAGACAATGGTCCGTCATAAAAACTACCTTGGAATTAAAACCTTGGGTAGATGAGTATGTTGGATAACAAGCAACTAAATTGTCTTCATAACAACCTTTACTTTCTTCCATAACCCTTTGTGCCAAGGACATGGCAGCAATTTTGCGAGGCTGAGTGCATATGATAAAGTCTTCAGCACCTATTCCTGAATCAGCAAGAAACTGAACCAACTGTGTACTCTTCCCTGAACCAGTCTCTCCAATCAAGACCATGACCTGTGTGGATGAGAATGAGAACAAAGAGTTGATACCAATAACAGACCAGCTCAAACCTCTGCCTGACATTTTTTATGCTTCAGAATAGTATAAGCAACGGAATTTAAAAAATATAACAGAATACCAAGCACCAGACAATGCTACCCATTCTACATGATACTTCCAAAAAAAAAAACAAAAGTACTTCTAAAATAACAGTTTTCGAGACAAATTCAGTTCCATAAATGACTGCTGTAACATTATTGTGTCTACCAAATTGAACATTGGTAAATTTTTGTAGGTGAAATAAGGATAAACATTGAAAGAATTCCTATCATAAATAAAAGATAATAGGGCCACATTTGTATTTGGTCTCTCAAGCCCAAGCCTAGCCCCTACCCCCACCCCGAAGCAAATCGATTCCTATAACCAAAAGAGGGTCATGTCAACAAAAAGCACATAACAAGCAAAACTCGATTGGCAGCACCATCTTTAATCAGTAAACTACTTAAGACAGGACATTCAATATCACACAGATAATAGGAGTTGAGTTCATCAATTCAGCAGAAGTGTTCTTCCAAGCCCCATAAGAACCTCAGTGATAAAAACATTGAGAACCGGCATACCTGCTGGCGATGTATTTCCTCGAGAAGTTCTTTCCGGGAAGCATAAATTGGCAGACCCTGATCAAGGCGCCGAATCTCCCGCAGCATAACGTGGTGAATACGACTCCAATCAAAATCACCACTAAACCTTAACACCTCAACTGTGTTACCACGACACTCTGGGGAAGTCAACCCGTTGAAATAATTAAGTATACAGTTCATGGCAGACCTAAATTCCCTGATTCTCTTTGCAATAAGCTCCCTTGCAGCGACAAGCCCCTTCTTCTTCGACATAAGCTCATCAAAAACAACGATACTCTGAGGCTTTTTGAGAGAAGCCGAGAATTCAGCGATCTCATCACTGGTAAGCTCAAGCTTCTTCTGCCACCGCTTGACTTCCTCTCCGTCCAAAAGACTCTTGACTCGGGAGACAAAGAGGTCTTTGAGACGTTCATTTAGCTCCTCCATATCAAAAGGGAGGAATTCGTTAAGTTTCACGGACGGGTCTAGAAGATGAATTCCATCGAGTCGTTGTTCCCAGAAAAAAACCAAAGCTTCTACAACATCACTCCATTCCTTGAAAAACATCTTTGCCGCTACAAGACATTCAGGAGAGAAAATACAGAAGTTCTCAGGGATCGAACTGCAACATAAAATTAAAGCCTCTATGCTGGTCTCGCAGAAACCATTATTCCCAAAGTGGAGAACAACAACGTAATTGTCCAGTTTAAAATCTGCCGCTGGTGAAGGTCGTTGCTCTTTCGGACAATTTCCATTAAAGTTGGTTATTTTCTCCTGGAATGGAGGCAGCACAGAACGGTGATTCTCTGGAACGACGCCTCTCCGGTTATTATGCCGGACGGTAGCCGGAATTACGCCTCTGCGCATCTCTGGTGAGGACTCAAAGTCTCCAACGATACCCTACACAGAGAAAGGCAAAATCTTGGTGAGCAAGGTATTACTGAACCAGGAGAAAGGAAAGGAAAGCACCAATAACACATCTAGTGAATACTCACTGTGATCTGGAAAGAGAAGAGAGAAGAGAAAAGAGAAATCAAAAGCACTTGTGGGGACTATAGAAGTAGGGGAAAGAGAGAGAAGACAACTCGCACAAATTCTCAAAATTGAACAAGAAAAAGCAGAGACGGTGAAGAGAAAGACCAAGGCCACCTGTTTTCCCACCATCTTTCGCGTCGCAGTCGTTTTCTCTTTCTTCACCACCGTGGCTTTAAAAAGTCCTCGCGCGCTTCTAAGCCAGTAATTATTCTCTCTCTCCCAAATTTATTTTTTTTAAAACCCTACTCGTCAACAGAGAAGAAGAGGGAAGTGCTTTATATAGTGTGGCAGTACAATATGATAAGCGGTAAATCATGTTTCGTGGCAAGTTAAGTGACGTCCTATGATTCTGATCCAATGGTAGAGATGATGAGTACTAGGTACCAGCGGATAAAGCCTCTTGACAGAAAGATGATGGGAATCGTATACAATGGTGGGGGAACTGAAAAGGTATTACTCTGTACTGTCTGGAGTACACGTACTCCAGGGGAATTTACAAAGATATCCACTGTACTGTCTGACAGCCTTCCGATTAGGATCTATTTGAACACCGATTCTAATAAATGATTCTGATCGAACGGTTGATGTCCATGAGAGTATACCTAACTAAACTTTTCAGAGTTGGGCCCACGATGGGATAGAGGGAGACCGGTCACTGGTTACCAACACTGATCACTGCAAAGCTGTGCCTTCGATGCTTTTCCGTAGGAGTCATGACTCTTGATGATCAAGTAATTGGACACGTGGAAACGTGACAGTAAAAGAGAACACTGGCGGTTGAGCACGTGTGGGCTTGACAGTGGGCTCCAATATTTAACATAGAAAGGCCCACTGTACTGTACCGTACAGTACTACTGTCCACCTTGATTTTATCGTCGCTTGGAATTCCACACAAGAGTTAAAGGTAACTAACTTACCAATGAGGTCAAAAATGAAATTGCACACCTCATCACAGAACATGTGAGGGATGATATATCATAAATGTCCATCCCTCAATTGTCAAACTGTTTTACAGTAATTATTATTAATTAATTTGGACTCATATACTAGTACTACAATACTACCAACAAATTTTTTTCAAGTACTTTAAACACAGAAAAAAATATGTGCACAAGGTCAACAATGAAATTTCAGACTCTGTCGCATATTATTGACCGCATCAAGAGGGGATATATCAAAAAACTGTAATGCAAAAGAAATCGAAGGTACACAGAAAAAGATGTGCATAATGCCAGTTCAAAAATGAAATTGCATATTTCCTCGCAAATCATGTGAAGGGGTGATATATCATTAAATGTCTCTCCCTCAATTGTCAGACTAACACACATTAATTGTATTAATTAATTTGGACCCATATACTATTACTACCAACTAATTTTTTTTAAGTAATCTAAACATTGGAAAAAGATGTGCACAAGGTCAACAATGAAATTGCACACTTTCTCACATATCATTGATCAAGTGAGGGGGTGTTATATCATAAATGTCCATTTTTCAATTGTCAAATTTCAAAAGGGTTTCCTTTGTTCACCCGAAATTGTACTGGGGCAATGTAGGGAACCCTCTCTCTCTAAACACTACCAACAAAAAAAAATTATAATGCAAAACAAACTGTTTGTGATGTTCGAAAGGAAAAAGTAGCATAGAAAAGTAAAATCCAATTAGGGAAAAGATTGTAATCACTATAAAATGGAAATATGGGGTTGTATAGATTATTTATTTAGAATTTGACGTCATCTTGTAATTTATTTTCTAAAGTTTTTTAAGTTAGAAATATAAAATGGTGGATCGAGTTTTCCTTCCACCACGATGAATGGAGAAGTCTTGAGATGGCGTTGACAGGATATTGCACAAGGGGTGGTGATATTATCGATCATTCATAAATATGGCAGAGAAGTACAAACATTAATGGTTGTAGAATTCCTTCAACCATTAATGAGATGGTTGTACGACCCTAAAAGTGTTTTTATTAAATAAGGAGAGGATTCTCAAGTGTGGAGGGGATCCCATTATGAGATGTGGCAAAATAGTATTGTATGTAGGAGAGTAACGAGGTCATCTCATGTGAAGAGGACAAAGATAAACATAAAAATGATGACTTCCATAAAAATAAAATAAAAACATAAAAGTGATGACATATCCTAAAAAGATATGCCATCATCTAGATATGCGATCTAGAGAACCTCTTCCTTAAAAATAATTGAAAGTAATTTATCATTACGTCATTGTCAAAGGTTTCATTGTCTTGCATATTTAAGTACACTTGTGAAAGTAGTATTTGAATTTATTTTTTTTTTGGTACAAATGAATTCTATTCATATAGAAGAGATGTGTTACACGAAATTTTAAAAACATCTAAATTCATAAACCAATGAGTAAAATATGGCCTTATCTTACATGTCGTCGACGAGACCTTTCAGACAAGAAAATGGACACAATCATTAATATCCCTAGAAATGAAGTTAAGAGTCCAGCTAACAAAACAATAAAATATATTAAATCTATTATTCACACTTAATAGAGCCATTGTAGGCATTGGACCGTCGGATTTGACAATTTGGTTCATCACATGTGCTTCATTAATATTATTTGTCCCACCCATAATGTCCCTCATTATATTAAAATGATCATAAGATGGGGGTGTGTGGAGACCACAAGTGGGTACATTTTCTTTAGTAATGCATACCAAAACTAATTAAGAATGACAGATATACAAATCTGTATGGCCACATGCACCATCTTCCTTAGTCGTGTTTGGGAGAGATTAAAAATTATTTGACACCTTAAAGGATGTCAATAAGAAAATTCCTTATCTAATATAGTTCTACTTAAATTTTTTCATCGTATTTAGTAAATATATGTTGGTAGAAGGCACATCATATATATTCAATATATGCTCCCTTAATTTCTCTCTCCTCCCTCCTCATTAATGATGTGAGGCCTTCTATCGATAATCGATACCGCACCCAACTGTTATTTTTTTCTCTCTAATGAAGATCATGTTGATTTGAGTGTCCTTATCAAATAATTAGAGAAGGTAGGTGTCATAAGACATCAATCATAAAGGGCCCCACCTCCTATATGAGGTTTTCATATATAGCATTTTCTATTTATTCTTCTACTTTTGCTAAGTCTTCGAAAGTGGTAAGAGATTGTGCAAACAAATACTAAGGAAGGTACCAGTCAGGAGACTCAAACTCGAGACCTCCTGGTGAGCATGGGTATGAAGTACATCACAGCTCACCAACTGCACTAGGCAGATGTTGATAGGTAAACTTGAACTCTTGGCCCTAATTGATCATCAGTGAAACCTTTAATTTTCAGCTGTCCTATCTCAAATGAGCACTTGGATCTCCAATGCCATCAAAATTCGCAAAACTTCACTTAAATCTCTCATGTAAGATAGTATTGGGGAAGAAAAATAGGCATTCAGAATCAATCATTCGTTCTTCTATGTCCTTGACAGTTTTAAGGGCATGTTCAAGTTTCTCTACATTCTCCCTGAGTATCATAGTCTCAGTTTACTCAGTGTTTTGTTGAGGTGTAAGATGGGAGTTTAACACTTGACCTTCTTGCTTTGATATCATGTTCATTAACGTTTCACCTTAAAGCTCGAACTATTAGCGAAGGGTAGCGTCAATGCATACATCAACAAGGATTGATTAAAGACAGATAATACCGACCTACCGATTAGTATCGATCGATCCCGGTTTTGGTTTTGGTTTTGGTTTTGGGGACCTATAATGTAATTGGTGGGTTTTGTTCTTGTGCTTGAGATGTGCAAGAGCGATCAAGTCCCGACCCAAACCCGAATGTTGATAACCCTAAATTAGGCAGACCAATGGGAGATAGGGGTGGTCCATGTACAATGGTAGAGAGGATCTAGAGTAGATAATGTGCTTTCCTTTCTGCTTTTGCCTTTTTTCGTTTTTTATTTTTAATTTTTGTCCAGATCTTTTAAGGAGATCAATAGAAGTCATTTACTTGGACACTAAGAATTCAACTAGGAATATCTTTATTTTGTCAAAATCTTATAAAAGGTTCCGGGTTATTCACCTATAACTTGTTCTTCAAGACTTCCAAATTCAAATAAAAAATAAAGAATAAAAACCCTTGCAATAACTTTCCCAAGTGTTGGGGGGGGGGGGGGGTGTAAGATTGTAAGAACTTCATTGCAAACAAAATAACAAATGACAAATGTTTGTGCTATTACCATTGTCCCTGCAGGAAGAACCCTGATTGATGCTCATGATATGTTTCTGGGATTATTATTCTCTTTAATTCCTAAAGTGTGGCAGTGCGGCAGCTGTAAAACTGTAGATGTTGACACCTGGCAGCTGTCACATCCAACCGTCTGAATTCATTGATATGGATCGTTGGATGCGACAGTTGCCAGGTGCTGGGACAGTTGCCAAGTGTCGACATCTTCACCTAGCACTGCCGCACTCCTACACTTTAAGGAATTGAAGAGGATAATTTTCCATGTTTCTATTGCTCTTTCTCCTACTATTGTTTCTTCAACTCACCATAAAGAAAAAAAGAAAGCAACAGAGATCATGATATTTTTTTCTCAGTTTTGTGCTGATTTTTCGTTTCCTTTTTAACCTCTGCATTTCTCTTTCCTAATCATCCAATGAATTCTGTTTCAGAAAAAGAAAAAAAAAATCATCTCTGGTTTGGGCTATGGTTAAGTGATTGTTAAAAGGTTAAGGGTATGCTCTATTTTGCTGATTAATAAAATTAATTTTTTGGTTTTCTTTTTCAGAAAAAAAGTTATGTAATATATTCTCTGCTAGTGTGAATTTTCATGTTTAATGTATCTTTTCTCTTATATTTTTTCGGTTTTTTGGCGCGGTAATCTTGGTTGTATAATAAATTTATGGCTTGGTAGAATGCTAATAGAATAATTTGTAAATCTCAATTTTTGTTGTTATGTGTGTCTCGAAGGAGAAATTTTGTGAGGTTTGTAATGGTAGCGAAAGGCACGATATGACCCGATTCGATGCATCCACCCGACTTGGAGGAGTATTACCTTGCTTTATTGTCTTGTTGTGTAAGCCAAAGAGAGAAATGAGATTTGGACATTTTCATGTTAGGGTTTTCTAGGGAGATTTCTTGCTGCAAGTTTTGAGTAATCTTTAGACATTCTCATTATATTTTTCTTCCATCACATAATGAATCATCTTCAGCTTCACCCGTAGATGTAGCACATTTAATTGATGTGTGAACCACATTAAACCTCTATGTCATCTTTACTTGAATCTGTTTTGTTTCTTTGTATTTCTTGGTGTCTGCGTTAACATTTACCTTCTCCATTTCTCAGGTTTTCTATTTGTTCACGAGGGTGATTCTTTTTGAGGAATTCTTCTTTAGGTTGTTCAACAACATAGAAATCCCATTCTACTCATGCCCAACTTAGGATCGAACATGCACTTGCTTGAGCATAACATGACTACAACTTCACTTCATCTTCTCCTTAGGGTTATGTTTGGATGCCCAAAAATGAAAAGAAAATAAAAGAAAAAAGGGTTGATGTTCTCTGTGCCGCAGCGCAGCCTACACCTAGACACATGAGCTTGCCATTCAGGGGGCAGGGTGGTCATTTCGCCCACCACATCCGGCACAAAGAACATTTGGCCAAGAAAAAATTCAAAAAAAAAATTTGAATTTGAATTAATAGAGAGATAGACACATAAATCAATCATTGCATCATCAAGATTTTTGTCACAATTTTTTTTTCTTTTCTTTTCTTGGCATCCAAACAGAGCCTAGACGAGACGGGGCATCTGTCACCCAATAAATTCACTACATTTTCCTCAAGCCTCAAGGTGTCATGCGAGAGTAAATTAAGCTAGGGACCACCAATGAAGTACATGGATGTGTTAATTAATTTGAATTAATATTTTAAATTTTTTTTTTTTTTTTTTTTTTTTTTGGGTTGAAAGAAGATTCATTGAAAACCAGAGTCATTACAAGCAGTGGCCTCTTTCTCATAGAGATTTAGAAGCCCCAGAGTGTAAGAAAATTGTATTATGGTAGGTAGGAGTGAGTAGTTATGAATTAATGGTAGAGTAGTTATAAAAGATGTAGTTAACTAATGGATAAGTAGAGAAATTGTAGGAATAGTAATTAGTTCCTTAACTATTTATACGTGTATTTAAAGATCACAAGACTTGAATTTGCTGTATTAACAGTCGTCAACCTAAGGAGGGGCAAACCAGATTTCATTCTGGTTTCACATGGAACTCTAAGGAGGAAATTTCCAGATCTTTACAAGGAGATCAAGAGCAGTTGCTTACTTGGACACTTAATTCAAATAGGAACATGTTTATTTTGTCTTAATCTTATTTAGTATAACTAATCTGGCATTTAATCCGCACAGATCAAGCATTTGATTTGGTATAGGACATGTAGACAACTAAGAGATGAATAACGTAGTCATCTATGACTAGGCAACAGTTGTTCTTATTACAAACACAAATAATTTCAACTCGTGTGTAACTACCTTAATAACCAACTAACCCCAAATCCCCCCAAATCTTGTTAATTAAGATTTAGAAGTGAAATTAAGAGTGATGAGGTTTATGTCGATGCTCATGATATGCTTCTGTTGCTCCTTCTACCCTTGTTTCTTCAATTCAAATCCAAAAAAAGAAATAAGGGTATAAGAGGGAACACCAGATCGAGATCATATCATAATGATGGTTGAGGCACTAAGACACGATGAATGGCTGATTTAGGCCAATTTGAATCTGATTCAGATCGGAATCCATGGGTCGGAGTTGGACCAAATTGTCGTACTGTTACGCCTCCATACGAGGGTCATCAACGTTAGTCTCCTTGGTAAATGGGTGAAAACACAAGATACAAATAAGGAAGACAGATGGTGAATGCCCTCCAACGGGATGTACGAAGGGATGAGACTAAGTTATGGAAACAAATCAAGTAAGGGTATGCTTTATCACATGAGGGACGAAATCTTAGCTAACTTTCCTGAATCTGCCCACCTTGGCCCACCCAAAGTTAGCCTATACATTAATAATTGGATGTAATTAAAATTTCTCCCAATAACCCATTTATCCACAAACTCTCTCTCTCATTATGAGGAATCTATGCTAGAACCTCTAATAGAGTTTTGTTTGAATTAAGACAAATCAAATTAGTAATTACACAGAATTTGGCATTTAACCTGCATAGATTAAGGATATCTATTCGGTATAAGACATGTAGATAATTAAGAGATGAATACTGTAGTCATCTATGACTAGGCAACAGTTGTTCTTATTACAAACAAACACAAACAATTTCAACTCTTGTGAAACTACCCTAATAACCAACTAACCCCAAATCCCCCCAAATCTTGTTAATTAAGTTTAAGGGGTTTCGACCCCAGCTGTTATTATATAGTACTTATCCCTGTAATTACTATACCCTAGAAATAACTTTCCCTAGTGTTGGGTAAGTTTGCAAAAACTTCCTTGCAAACAAATGGCAAATGTTTATGGTCTTGCCATTGTCCCAGGAAGAACACCCTTGAAGGCATCAACTTGAAGTTAAAGAGTGAAGCATATATTGATGCTCATGACATGCTTTCTGTTGCTCCTTCTCCTACTCCTGTTTCTTCAACTCAAATAAGAGTAGAAGAGGAAGCAACAAAGATCATATCATGATGATGGCCGAGGCACTAAGATATTATGAAGGTATCAAGATCAAGGTTTCGAAACCAGGAATCATTGACAAAGTTGGTCTATATCAATTCTTGATTCAGCTTTGATCGGAATTTGCCGAAATCGGTCAAAAAATGGTAGAAATCGGGAGAATGTTGGCATGAATATTTTGATTCAGATTCGAAAAAAAAACCAGAATCATTCTCAGTCGATTCTAATATGAATCAGCCAATTCCCGATCTGATTCACCAATTTTTGAAACCCTGGCCAAGATATGATGAATGGTTGATTCTATGGTGGTCGGTTCTTTCTCTCAGTTTTCTGCTGATCTTTTTCTGAATTTTTTGTTTTGTATTTAACCTCTGCAAAAAAAAAAAGTTATGTATTATATTCTCTGCCAGTTTGAATTTTCATGTTTAATGTATCTTTTCTTCTATATCTTTTTTTTATTTTTATTGTACCGATTATGCATACTAAATTGATTTTAAAAAAAAGAAGGTTAGTCATGACATTCTAGATATGCTCTGTAGTGTTTTATAGTGGATTTACTACATGTAAATTATGTTTTTACTTCTGAAGTCACAATTTGGGCTTAGATGTTGTGGTTCAAGCCTAACAACATTAAGAGCAATTAATGGGCCGATTCTCGATTCCTAAACTGATTCAGGCCAATTTGGATCCAATTCATCGGAATCCAATCTGAATCATCCAATGAAATTTATTTAAAAAAAGAATTAATTTCTGTTTTGGGCTATGGTAAGTGACTGTGTAGAGGTTAATTGTACGCTCTTGCTCATTAATTAAATTTTTTTTTCAGAATTAAACATATGTAATATATTCTCTGCTGGTGTGAATTTCATGCTTAATGTAACTTTTCTGGTTTTTTTTTTTTACGGTAACCATGATAGTATAATAAACATTAATGGCTTGGTAAAATAATAGATCTAATTAGTGACTCTTGTTATGTGTGTCTTGGATTCTTGTACCCGTTCCTTGTAAGGTCTGAATGGTTGTTGAGAGCACAGTATGACCTGATCCGATGAATCAATCCGACTTAGAAGAGTATTGCCTTGCTTTATTGTCTTGTTGTGTAAGCATGAGAGAGAAGTGAGATTTGGGCATTTTTGTATTTTGGATGTTCATGATAGATCTCCATTATATTTTCTTCCATCGCATAGTGAATCATCTTAAGCTTCACCTGTGGATGTAGCACATCTAATTGACGTGTTAATCACGTTAAATCTCTAAGGCATCCTTAGTTGAATTTGTTTTGTTTTTTCGTATTTCTTGGTGTTTACGTTAACATTTGCCTTATCCATTTCTCAATTCTTTTATTTGTTTACAGGGGTGATTCTTTACAAGTACCCACCTTAGCGTAACATGACTACAACTTCACCTCATCTACATGGTCAAGGAGGAAAGAGAGTGACAAAGAGTTTCCTTATTTTTTTCAATCTTAAAATTAGAATGTAATAACTTTGTATTTTTTTTTTAATGTGTCCCACTAATAGTTATAAACGTGTATATTTCTTGTATTTTGCCGTCTTAAATAGTGTTTTCCTATATTGTGATGAAAGATACGGTAAATAACGGCCAACATCTGGACATCATTTTAAACATGTATAATACATATTCTACACATTTTCAATAGAGTATCGAACTTTTTAAATACTTTAAATCTTTACGCTAACCCTTTCGCCAAAAAAAAAAATGCTGAAGTGATTAACTTTTTCCAAAAGAATATTAATATTTGGTGAATCAAAAGCCAAAGAAGACATGCTCTCCACAACTTTTGCATTCTGAAAGAACAATAATACTTTGTGCTATAGTATTAACCCTTTTTTGTTTTTTTTTTGGGTAAAAAGAAATTTATTGCTCAAAAGGAAAGGAACTCATGGAGTCCATATTTCAAAGATGAACAATTCATAGAGTGGAATTAGGCCATGTTACTTACTCTCCACCGATAAGACCTCCTGGCTATGCTATCAGCACTGGAGTTGATACACCTAGGAATGTAAGAAAAATAACACTCTAAAAAAAAAGGTGTTAATGTGTTGAATAACCTATTATAGCACATATGTTAAAATCACCCCTTCATGGTCAAAGTCAACCCAATGTTTAGAATTGGACCTCCCAACTTGCAAGGAGCATTGGATTCCGATTTTAGGGCCATAAAATTGCAAAGTTAATACACATTATAAGAAATTTTGGTTTTAGTAGTGGTAGAGAACCGCCACTATAGGCTTTATGAGATTTTGTTAGAAACCATTTCAACAAAAGATTGGAGAAAAAGTGAAAAAGGAAAGAGATCAAAGTATCCGGTAAAATTACGAGATTGACCGGTGTGTTCAAATTGGGATGCAACAAGAATGCATTCCTCCGATATGTTCCAAATGTTCTTTTAGGAATGCGTTTTCCATTCTAATAATGAGAATGGGCATTCTAAGTTTGAGAATTCATGCCAAACAGAGCTTTAGAGAATTAGCCAATTTATTAGTGGGCGAACAATTGTTTTTTTTTTGGTGAAAGTAGGGGAAGGGGGAAATTAATTTATCATTCAACGAGAAGAGCTCATGGAAGGGATTTCACACATCTCCACAATCTATGGATCAGAGTTGGGCCAAACTGTCGTACTCGTTATCGACATGCATCGCCCATCATGCCAGGGAGTCATCAATACTGTTAATCTCCTTTGGTAAATGGGTGAAAACACAAAATACAAATACGGAATAACCCATTTGACCATAAACTCTCTCTCTCTCTCTCTCTCTCATTATGAGGAATCTATGTTAGAATCTCAATAGAGTTTTGTTTAAATTAAGACAAATCAAATTAGTAATTACACAGAATTTGGCATTTAACCTGCATAGATTAAGGATATCCATTCGGTAAAAGAAATGTAGATAATTAAGAGATGAATAATGTAGTCATCTATGACTAGGCAACAGTTGTTCTTATTACAAACACAAACAATTTCAACTCTTGTGATACTACCCTAATAACCAACTAACCCCAAATCCCCCCAAATCTCGTTAATTAAGTTTAAGAGGTTACGATCCCAGCTGTCATTATCTAGTACTTATCCCTGTAATTACTATACCCTAGCAATACCTTTTCCCTAATGTTTATGGTCTTGCCATTGTCCCAGGAAGAACCCTTGAAGGCTTCAACTTGAAGTCAAAGAGTGAGGCATATATTGATGCTCATGGCATGCTTTCTGTTGCTCCTTCTCCTACTCTTGTTTCTTCAACTCAAATAAGAGTAGAAGAGGAAGCAACAAAGATCATATCATGATGATGGCCGAGGCACTAAGATATTATGAAGGTATCAAGACCAAGGTTTTGAAACAAGGAATCATTGGTCTATATCAATTCTTGATTCAGCTTTGATCGGAATCTGCCGAAATCGGTCAAAAATTGGTAGAAATCGGGAGAATGTTGGCATGAATATTCTAATTCAGAATCGGAAAAAAAACCGGAATCATTCTCAGTCGATTCTAATATGAATTGGCCAATTTTCTATCTGATTCACCGATTTTTGAAACCCTGGCCAAGATATGATGAATGGTTGATTCTCTGATGGCCGGTTCTTTCTCTCAGTTTTGAGCTGATCTGTTATGTATTATATTCTCTGCCAGTTTGAATTTTCATGTTTAATGTATCTTTTCCTCTATATCTTTTTTTTTTTTTAAATTATTGTACCGATTATACATACTAAATTGATTAAAAAAATGGTTAGTCGTGGCATTCTATATATGCTCTCTAGTGTTTTATAGTGGATTTACACCATATAAATTATGTTTTTATTTCTGAAATCACAATTTGGGTTTAGATGTTGTGGTTCAAGCCCAACAACATCAAGATTTCTTTATGAAGACCCACCTCCTCCTTTCTTCTTTTCTTCAAACCTTGTCTGGACAGCAGGAGTAGGGATGGTAGGGCAGCCAAACCCCTTTGATAGACCTTTCATCTTCTTCCTTTCCCCTCCCATTCCTCTTCCTACTTCTTATTCTTCTTCCTTACCTCTTCTCCTCCATGGTTTGGCTTGAAAGGGGAGAGATGGGAGAATATGGGGCTAAGCCTTAGCTTTTAAGGATCAAAAGAGGCCTTAAGGTTTGTTTGCCTAAATGTCTCTAAGATTAAGGATGGTTGTTTAGGTTTAAACCTTAGGGCCTATTAAGCCTAATTGATTAGGTCACCTTGGCTTAGCCTAAAATCCTACAAGGACATATTAGTTAAAGGGCTTGTTTGGCTCAAGGTAATTAAAGGAACCCATTATTTATTTAAGTTAAGTCTTGTGGGTCCACTTTTACGGTCCAATTAACACATTGAAGGTAAGGGTGGGAGTCCATCTTGTCCGAAGGTCTAGTTATGGTGTCCAGGACACGGGGACGTGGGTCCCACATGAAAATACTTCAAAAGGGCAAGAAACAGTATGGACGGACCCACGAATAGAACCAGTCTAGTGAGTCCGTTCGTGACTCCGTCGCTGCTTTCAACCTCAAGGAAAATTACAGGGCTTTGACCCGTACTTTCAGGGCTTCGAGGGGATACATATAATGGAATATTTAAAGTTCAAGATCGCAGGTGTTGACCATTACCACCGTGGCATTACCCGTTGATAAAAGTCTACTTTAACCCGGGGTATTAGAATATATTTTGGGTGCGGGTGTAACAGATAGAGTAAGGAATGTTTGTATTAGAACTGTATTGAGAGTTGCACCAATCCAGGACAAGCTTCGTGAGAACCACTTGAGGTGGTTGGTCATGTCCAAAAGAGACTCATGAATGCACCAGTAAGGAAGAGTGACCAGATTCAATTTGAAGGAGTTAAAAGAGGTTGGGGCAGACCTAAAATGACTATTGGAGAAGTGGTAAGAAAAGATATGCATATGGGGGGCTCGATCCTAGTATGACCGCGAATTGAATTTTTGGAGGACAAAGACCTGTGTAGCTGATCCCTTGTAGGGGGATGTTCCTGGGATGCTGCTTTTTAGACTTTTTTTGATAGTAATTTTTATTATTTTTATTATTATTATTATTATATTTTTGAGCAAATTACATGCACCCCCTGTAGTTTAAAACAATATCAAAACAAGGATTATGATAGAAGATGTCTTTGGAGATGATTTTAGAATTGTGACTGATTCTTTGACGATTTCTGTGATAGTAATTGGAAATTGGATTTGATTCAGAACAAGGATCTATTTTCAGACCAAATAAGCTGTTTTTTGGATCTAAAATTGTTTATACACAAGAAGTATTCGTGGCTTTGGGAGAAAGATAGGAATGAATAGGAAATCCATCCAGATCATCACTAAACTTCCCTTGTAGAACGCCGGAGAAGACAATGGAAGTTAGCAGAATGCCGGAGAAGGGTTTAGGCTTACCCTTGTGTCTCATAAGGGTAAAATGGTCCATGGGAAAATTTTAAGGGTAAAATAGGGTTTTTGAAAAGTTTAACTACAACTAACAGTAAACACTTGACGGTAGGGGTTTATTTGTAAGTTCTATCAGACAAATCCAAACCCAGTCTCCCTGAAACCCTAAACTCCACCAAGAATGGCCTTTCATGCAACTGTTTCCGGTCCCACCTCCCATCCCTGCCCCCACCCTTGTTGCCAATCCACTGCTACCGATCTAGGATGCGGAATTTAATTTTGCGATGCGTTAGTTCCCTCAGGCTCTGTTTGGTTGTAAGGAAAATGCAAATTTTTTGATGTAAAGTGAAATTTATTTTCCAGGAGAAATAATTCTAGGTGTTTGGTTGCAAGGTGATTGTTTTCCCTTGGAGAATTAATTACACTTTTCCAATAACATTGGCTCTATTTGGTTGTAAAGAGAATGCAAATTTTTTGATGTAAAGTGAAATTTATTTTCCAGGAAAAATAATTCTAGGTGTTTGGTTGCAAGGTGATTGTTTTTCCCATGGAAATAAATTACACTTTTCAAATAACATTGCATTTTTTATTGGGAAATTTATGAAATACCCCCTGAAAATGGGCCGATACTCAGATCACCCCCTCATATTTGAAAATACTCAGATCACCCCCTGCATTAGAGCCCTATACTCAAATTAGACCCTACCGTTAGTTAACTGATGAAGTCAACTAGTTAAATTTTTTGAAAATCCTAAACTACCCTTGAGAAGAGTATAATTACTATTTTACCCTTAAATCTAAAAACCCAACATGTACTCTTTTTTTTTAATTAAAATAAGGAATTAGAGAGGGAATATTCCCTCTCCTTCTTCCCCAAATCGCTAAACCAAATGCAATAACCTGGATTTGACCAGAGATCCGGCATTTGCTGCCGGTGTTACTTAAATCAAATAAAAAAGTGAAGTAGATAGGGAAGTCGATTGGGGGTAGGGCTTTAGGAATTCAAGTCGCTGTAGGGTGGCGATTCTAACCCCAGAGTATGAAGGGGAAAGAAGAGTAGATGGAAGGAACAATCCACACTCATTGGGGGGGGGGGGGGACTGTTTGAGCGCAAAACAGGGAGTGGGGAACTCCATGGAAACATAAAATAACAGCAAGAAGAAGAAGAAACCAGAATTTATGATCCACCAATTAATTCCCAAATCCCTCTGATTTGCTTGCACCACCCAAGAAATTTGAGCTAGTGAATACGAAAGAATCCCCAGCAGGAAACTCAAATTGCAGTATGGGAGAATGCTTGGAACCAGAAAACACCTACTTTCTTCGACGAAGAATAGAACATCCGTCGGAATAAACTAGCAAGGAAGCTTGAAACCACTGGATAACTTGAAAGTTGAAGATCAAAGAAGATAGATCGAAGCATTCAAGCTTCGGATTCCTGAAATAACAAAAGTTAAACTCAAGAAGACAGACCGTATCCTCCGCTTTACTTTGTTATTTTATTTCAAAACCCTAAGCCCTTTCTGGCCGAGACGCTTCTCTGTTCGAATTTGAATTTTGAAGATGAAGGTTGAAGAAAAAGGGTGTTTGTTTAAGAAGGTTGAAGAAGTAGTGAATGAAAGTTGAATTGGATTTTGGTTTTCATGTGTATCTTGCCAAACAATCCTTGTAGGCCCTTCTCTTTCTTTTTTCTGGCCAACTTCTGCTTGAGATTGAGTTGCAGGTGAGAGGAAGAGGTGGGATGGGGTATTTTAGGTTGAAGATGAAGAAAGAGTATTTAGGGTAAAATAATCATTTTACATCAATAACTAAGAGTAGACTAACACCATCAGTGTAGAGGGGGTGATCTGAGTATGTTCAAATATGAAGGGGTGATCTGAGTATCGTTCTATTTTTAGGGGGTGTTTCATAAATTTTCCTTTTTTATTTCCCGACAAAAAACGCAAGTAAATTAAAAACCCAGGGATTCTCGACTTTGGGGGGTTGTCTCTCGATTGAAATATCAAATACTCTATAGAACAGCTGAAGGCGATGGTTCTCTCTCTCTTGAGATCGAAGTTCTGAGCAAGGCTGGAAGATTGATCATACATTGGTTCTCTCTCCGAGAAGCTCGGAAGGCACCGGTTCTCTTTCGGTGTGAGAAGCTTGGAAGCTCTGAGCAAGGTTGGTTCTCTATCTGAGAAACTTGGTAGCTCTGACTTGATCGAAAGTTCATCAACTCTGCTTTCATTAGGTTCATCAACTCTACTCTGCTCTGCATTTTAATGATTTGAATATAAATAAAATGAATCGAATTTGCTGAGTGAAAAAACCCTAAGTTCCCTCTGTCGTCTCTTTGATGCAAGCAAACAAAGATGCAACTTCCTCCTTATTTTGTTTCTGGCACAACGCCCTTTCTCTTCCTTGGCTTTGGCGATGGGGGTAGCAGCTGCTCTTACAACCTCCTTCTTCTTCTTCTTCTTTTGCGCCTTGAACACCATCGCAACCACTCATTTTGCGAGTGGTATTTCATCATAATCTGTCTGATCTCATCCCATTAATATTCAGAGATATCGGTTCAGAATTGGTAACTTCAGTTAGAACGATAGATCCAATCCTTGGGAAGATTCAGATTGTAACTTCTAAGGTTTGTTAACGATGGAACGAACCCCTGCTACTACTGCAACTCAAATATGGTATTTGACTGGTTGTATTTCAAATTTATCTAGTCAAACTTGGCTGCATGCTATGTTGTATATATTCCTTTAACTTCCTAGTTTTCTAGTCAAATTTCTCTGTATTTGATTAATGTTCGTAATCTCATTATAGTCAAATGTTGATGGAGATTATTTGGTATGTCAAAGAATTTGTAACTCTTTATGGTGTTTCATTAGATTGAATCAGCAGTGGTAGTAGGTATTAGTTATGAGCTTAAGCAGAAACAAATGAGATGCTTGTGTGATGCACCCAAAATTGACAGAATAGCTATATATATTTTCTCAATGATTCCCCCCTTCCCTCCTCTGCAACTATTGAAAACATAGTTAACTATATAGCATGGATTTGTAGTCGTTTTGTGTCTAAAGTTGAAAACGGAGTTAACTATATAACATTCCCACTTGGCAGCCAATGACATTTTAGCTTTTACAGCTTATTTAGTACCTAATGGCAAAGCAATTTATTAGATTAGTATTACATCTAATAAATTCTTTATTTTTCTTTTTTCTTATGGAATGCATCAAGTAAGATTAGATTAGATCCCATTGTACATAGTCATGGGAGAAGCTGCACTTCATCATCATCTTATTTCAACTTCTGGAACACTATGCCTTGATGGTGACCCAATTAAGGAACACTTAATTGGGTAACTACAGATGACGAATGTAAGATATTGGGTCACTGTGCCCAGTTTTTATTTAGATGGATTCAAGAGTTTCTTTTTTTTGCTCTTTGTTATTCTATGTTGGAATGCCTCTAAGGACGTCGAACACCCCTTTTTCGACTACCCATTTCCTCAGTCTGGAAAGGCCTCTATCTAAATGATAGCCCTCAAAGAAGGAGAATCTTGCCATTTGAGAGAGAATGGATATGGGTGTATTGTGTACATGACCTTTGCTGGGAAAACTTGTTGTGATACTGTAGGAAAGCTTGCATTTGGAGCTGCTATTATTCCTTTTCAAATCAGGAGTTAGTTTGGTATCTGGTAAAGCTTGGTGCTCATGCTATAAGAAAAACCAGGCCTCTGTAAGGAAATGTCCTGCAGCTCTAGCTAAACCCCAAACCCAGTAACCAAAATCTCTCCTTACTCATTTCACTTCTGAAATGCTTCACAGCTTCTTCTGCTTCAGTTTCTCACTTCTTTTGAGCATGTTTTCCTCTTCTTTTGCTTAAAATGCAACCCAACTGATCGCTTAATGAGCCGCATGGTTAAGCCTTGTAGAGAGCTAATTTATCCCTTCTTACTGTTTGACAAAATTTAGCACTTGGACAGTCCATATGTCAAATTTCAAGGCCTACACCAAATGTTTCTGTAATGGATTTTTTTCCCTTTTCCAATTGTATTCCAATGAGGAAATTGGTCATTTTTCGAATTTTAAAGCCAAATTCAATCATACAACCCATTATGTAACGAATCTTTTCAATTGGTACTATCCACAAGGGGTGGTGCTTTTGGAGCTAAAATTTACAACATGAACTAAGGGTACTATGAACAACTTATTAATTTCAGCATCAACTAGGCTGCCTAATGATCATGGCAAATAAAAAGTGTTCAGTTAACTTATTAGGAGATGCCATCCAGACAGAACGGAACGTCTAAGTTTTTATTTTTTATTAAGGAACAGAGAATGGGATCTAATCTAATCTTACTTGATGATAAAAGAATAAAGAATCTTACATTTGTCATCCGTAGTGACCCAATTTCCTCTTGTAGAACTACATGAGGTTCCATCAAAGTTGGATCCCTGTGTCTAGAATCATACATATCCATTTAGGAACAGTTTTTTTTTTTTTTTTTTTTTTCACTTTCTAATACCTTCAGTTCATATTGTTGAAAATGTTTTTAAGATTTTCTATCTATTATTGAGACTGTTATTTTATATAAACAAAGCTATCAAAGCTATTATATATCCCCCCCCCTCAAAAAAAAAAAAAAAAAAAAAACCAAAAGAAAGAGTATATTTTGTTGTTATTTCTGGATTTTGTTTTAGAGTGCAAGTCTAATCTCATTCTTGAGATGGGTGGTCTATACATAGTCTATAAACAAGCATATTTGTGACGGGTAGAGTTAATACAATTGAGGCTGTGGATATTGATATATGTAAGGGTAGTTCCTTGATTTACATTCTAGATTTAGTTGAATACTACTTTTAACATTCCAAGTATTTGCCTCGCAGGGAAGATTGATTGCTCTGTCTACCATTCTAGTAATGCTGTTCTTTGTTGAGGTTGTCTCAAGGTTAGGTATGGTGAAGGTAAGCCTATGTGGAATAACAAAAGAATGATGAGTAGAGGAAAAGTGGGACAAGATCTTCTCTTAGTTCATTGCAATTTATGGGTTGTTGCCTTCACATTAATGTATTTCTGATCATTATCTGTTGAGTCATTTTTTGATAACCTGTGTTAGAACCCATTTAGGAACTTGAATTCTGAACTGACTTCTGAAGAACACCATTTTTTTTGTTTTGGTTATGCTGTGGACAATTGATTGTGTTCATATTCGGGTTGCTGTACATCATGCACGATATCATCGTTCTAACTATGATTACGATTCATTTGGCAGTGCAGAGGATGAGAGAGTTCGATTATTTGGTAGGGAGTAGTAAAGGACCAGAGCACTGGGGAGAATTTCATGAAGAATGGGCAGCCTGTAATAATGGAAATATGCAATCCCTCATCGACTTGTTGCATCAATGGGTGGAAGTGGTTCCTGAATTGAGGAAGATCAAGAGAGATTACAAGATTGCCAATGCTAGTCTCAAGAATAGGGGCCAGAATAGAATTGTAATTAGCAAATCAAATCAACTGATCTAAAGCAGCTTTGGATTTATGACTTTTAGTTATTTCAAGGTAGTAATCTCTGAAAGTTACAAGGCCATGACAAACTGATTGTATAGATTATAATTTGGAAAACAGAGAATATGGAGTTTTATCTAATCATTGGATGTGGTTTTGCTGTATCGATATTTTTTATGAGCTTGAATATAATGATTTATCTAAAGTGTAGGAAGTAGAGCACAAGAATGAGATAGGTTTTTACCCTTTATTCTCTCTCTCTATGAAACCATACAGAATTTCTAAATTTATATTATAAGTCGGTGAAAGTTTGGTGCAAAAAATGACAGTAGAAAATAGAAATGGTTTTTCTTTATCCATGGGTGATGAGTTTACAAATGAAGCTGCTACTATACTTGCAAATAGGGCTGGTGAAGGTGGTCATGTCTGGTCATTTTTAGGGTTTTCTTTTTTAAGCAAAATGTATTCTTTTGGTTGATTTAGGAAAGATCCAACCGGTTGTAGATAACATTTTCTTTGAGGTGAAGTTGAAGAAGTTTGTTGAATGTTTGCATTTGAATCATAAGGCCCGAATGTATGGCTTGGTTTTGCCACAATGGTCATTAATGACTATAAATGTCCGATAATATACCCCATTGATGTATGATACCCTCTCTTGACCATCCAAAGTTAGAATTCAGAGGCTCTCTAATTGCCTATGTTCATCTGTGTGTAGGTGCGTGTGGGTCTCAAATTCATCAAAATTCAATGGTATATAAAAAATGTTTGATCTCAGTATGATTCACTAAAATTGAAATTTTATGCATTGGGATAAGTTGTCTATTTCAAAAATTTAGTGCATGTTTTTTTTTATTTTTTTAAGGGAGAGGGTTGCCTACACTATTTGAGTGCAGTTTCGAGCCAATAAGGTTACTCTTTTTGGAATTTGACAAATGGTGGAGGGGTATTTATGACATATCACCCTCTCATCTATACAATGATATGTGAAGAGGTATGCAATTTCATTTTTGCACTGGTGTTTTATCAAACTTTTTTCATTTTTTGTAAAGAAATTATTAAGAAAGAGTCTTAGTAAGTGCAAGTTAGTATAGTAAGTAGGATTACAAATTTTAAAAAATTTTACATTGATTTTACATCAATTTTACAGTCAACCAAACAACTTAGTAAAATTAATTTCACTTCACTTTCTTTGCAACCAAACAACTTAAAAGGGCAAAAAAAATTCCGTTCACTTCCCTTCCCTTCCCTTTCAACCAAACAGAACCTCAATAATTTTACACCGTCCCTTTCAACCAAACAGAACCTCAATAATTTTACACCGTCATGAACAGAGAATGACCGTACAGCCTTAACTCATGATTTCAGATCTTCTCCTTCTCTCTGAATTTGCCTATACTATTGCTTCAAAATAATTATTTTGCCATTTTTATCATCATATGACATCAGATTTGACTGGAGTGCAAATTCCATTAAATCATTGAAGAATGAAATTTTGCTAATTAATAAGCTTTATTTCATAAATTTTCTTTAGCTTTCAGATCTCAAACTATTTACCTTTTCTATTGTTATCAATTTCAAAATGGAAAAAGGAATAAGGATCTTCGTGTATAAGCAAAGAAATCTTCCTGTACCAAGTACCAACTGTGATTTGACGGAGCAAATTTGCAGGTATTGATGAGAACTGTAATCTCTTATTCTTGTTTTTTACCTGAATGAAAACTCTGTTGGACTTGAGCATATTTCGAACTTGAAATCTCTTCTGCAACTCTCTTTAATCTCTTACTCGTTTAAAGATTTGACGGAGCAAATCTCTTCCCCAAAACCCTAACTCGTTTTTTGGGATTTTGAGAAGGAGAAAAATGGGAATTTAAAATAGGTCACTGAACTAAAAAGGTAAAACAGTCTTTTTATTTACAAAACTAATAGTTTACTAACATCATAAGAAATTAGGGGTTTTTTTGAAATAATAAAACTAAGCGGGTGTTTTGATATTGTTTCAAACGACAAGGGGTGCATATAATTTGCTCTTTATTTGTTTTAACCCCTTTTGATCTTTTTTACTTCCTTCTAATGTTCTTATTTCTGTTACCGTTATGGTCTGTTCGATCCATGTAGTCGGACCCATTTAGATAAGGTTATGGTTGTTTTTCGCATCAGGATTTCGGGTTCAGGTGTTTACACAGGAACGAACTAATCATCATGGTCTTTTATCATCCAGCGTCTGACCACCAGGACGACATAACCGAGACGATCAGACGGGGGATCTGGATTTGAGTTTCTCCATTTTCCGGCACACAGAGAGGTCGGCATGATCTCGCAGTTCTTTGTTCTGTCGCGAAGGGGCGACAACATAGTTTTCCGTGACTGTAAGTCCTTTCTCTGTTTCCTATCTGAGTGATTTGCTCTAAATCTCATTCGAGCTGGTGATCCATTTGAAGGGGATTTTGGAGTTTAAACTCCCTCTTTTCGCACTCAAATTCGAATTTGCGAACTTTCTCTTTGGGAAATGGTCCTTGTTAACTATGGTTACAGAGAGATCTCTCTTCTTCTTCTGTTTCTATCGGATTTCATAATTGGAAATTTAAGAAATTCACCTCACAGTCACAGATTCTAATTATACTCTTAATTCACATTGGTTACTGCAGCTTCGATATTGAACATCACAAAAAGCTGAGATGTTCAGTGGAGAATTACATTGGCATGTAAACTTCTCTCCGAACTATTATTGGCAGCTTATTATACGTTGGAAAAAACATGCAGATGAACTATTATAACCTCATTATACTCCAGTTCACTGGTCTGGAGTTAATTACCATAACTATCTGCCCCTAATGCTAAAGCATTGACCTTTACCGTACTACATCGATCTCAATAAATTCTTTGGGTTGATCAACCTGAGATTCTGTAAGGAAATAAATTCAAACTGCAAAAGAGAAGGGCAGTGGGGTAGGAGATGTCTAAACTAATCCACACTAAAATAAAAAATGAATACGCTTGGTTGACAATGACCCTTTCGGCTCGATTATGGACAACATTTAGAGGAATTGTCTTAACGGGGAAAGAAAATTGTGTAGGAATATATGAAATGCAATACAAAAATTAGGAAAACGACTTCAAGTTTTTTTTTTAAAATAAGAACAAAGAAAAAGAAATTGTGGTATCATGGTCAATGATCCAATGGCCCTTCATTTAGGGGGTGGGGTGGGGGTGAGGTCACAGCCCAACTGCCTATCATATGGCTGGAATGGAAAAGAAATGTAGAATAATATTTACAACTAGAAATCAATTTTCTGGAAAATACTTTTCCAACAAAATGTTTGAGGCTTTAGATATTAAATTGTTGATAGTAAATTTCTTCACAATGCTGCTGTCTGCAAGAAGAACTGGATCTTGCAGGGGTTGCCCTGCACTCACACTGAGCTATATGTGAATCTTGATTCCTTCTGGCCCAGAAGAGCAGCAAACTGAGACTCCCGTATAAAGAATTCAGACCTTTCCCACTCCCATGATCATCTATCTTTGTACTTATTATAGCAGTTCTGGGTCTTTCCAGAATCTCCAAAAATTATAAAATTGGGTAAATTTTCCAGTGATAAAAGATTCCCTCTAGGAGTGGAAGGCCTAGATCTTGATGATCGTTGATCCATAATGGAATCTGCTACACTGGCTGCTTTGTCTACTCCAATGTTGAAGCATTGAACCAACTAGGAAATTCAAGCATCAAAGGCTGCACCGTTTACACCATTAGTCACTCCAAACTTAATTCCTGTCTGCATCCAAATTCCTTCTATTTTTTTTTTTCTTCCAAAAGGCTCCCTAGTTGTCATGATACCCTTCTGTAAGCTAGTGCCATGGCTAAAGGTCATGGCAACTGTTTAATGAACATTGTAGCTTGTATGTTGGTTCTCTTTTTTTTGTTGGGGGGGGGGTGAATAAATAAATATATTAAACCTTGGAAGATCGCAGTGTGAGATCGTTATTGCTCTTTTTTTAGGACGATCCAGTTTTGACTTTTCATTCTCTAGCAGTCCTTGGGTAGATGTTTTTGTTCCTATTGTTTTTCTCCTTGTTTGTTTGGGGCCTAGTGCCCATTGGTGTCATCATCCTAAAAAAAGGCTTGTAGGTTGGTTTTAGAAACTTATTTAAAATGTTTTCAAAATTTCAAGTTTGTCAATTTCTTGCAGCCTTATTTTAGGCAAAGAAATATTGTTGATTACCCAAATTGTAATGAAATGTCATTCTGATTTGGACAGTTCTATCCTAATTATTGAAATTTGTCCATTTCTTTTAATAGTTCCCCCCCACCCTGCAACTTGTCTTTAATTAATTCTTAGTGATATCATGAGGCTGTTTCTTGTAGTTGAGTTTGATGAAAATGCTGAAAACTATTTCACAATTGCAAACATTTAAAATCTCAATAAATTATATTCCTGTTCTCCAAAACTTCCATACTGACATTTTTGAGATTGAGAAAGTCATGCTTTCTTGTTGAAAACCAACTCTACATAAAAAAATTAGAGAATTTCTTTAGTTTTAGGACTCACCTGATCTGACAAAATTCTCAGAGAGCCTTTTAAATCCCATAAGAAAAATTAGTGAATTTCTATTTTTATTATTAGGAGAGATTGAGTTTGATGTTTTATCTCATCAATAAATGGTGAAATAGAGAAAGTCACGCTTTCCATGTTAGAACCATCTCTCCATTGAAAGTAGAAAACTCAACTAGTTTAAGGATTCACTCTAATGAAATTCTTGGGGAGCATTTAATTCCCATTAGAAAATTTAGTAAATTTCTATTTTTATTAGTTAAGAGAGAGTATGCTTGAATTTGTCTCATCCACAACTCATTTCTGATCTGTAAAATGGAAAAAGACAACACAAGAAAAAATATCAACATCTACACAGGAGTTCTCTCAGTTCTTTGTTGTCCTTTAAATGGAGTCAGGTTTTCTTTTCCTCTTCAATAATGTGGAGTTATATTATTATTATTTTTTAGATCTTGGAATTATGCTTTTTTTTTTTGGGTTCTTTAGCTAATAGGCATCACTTTATTTAGAATTTTATACAGGTTTGGTGTCACTACTCAGATAACCTGTAACATATAAACTTCACATTACTTTTTTTACATGAATACAGATCGCGGTGATGTTCCAAAGGGAAGTGCAGAGATATTTTTTCGCAAAGTAAAATTTTGGAAGGAAGATGAAGAAGAGGAGGCGCCTCCTGTTTTTGTAGGTATTTTTTTTTTTCTAAATTGGTTAAAAGTTTATTCTGTACCCAAGTAATTATAAGAAAGGAACATAGGGTGCAGTAATGGCTAACATGCAAGCCCATTAGTCCCTACAAGCATTCCTAAAACTCTTTTAGTTTCCAAATTTCCACTAATTCTCGTCTTACCTGGTTAGTTTCTTTAGCTTTCAATTTTTTTTTAAATTTATCCTACTGCTCAATATAATCTTCTGATTACTCCCGTTACTCTCAATTCTTCCTCTAAAACATATTGGCAATTTTTTTTGTATCCTCCCCACCCCGATATGGACAGAACTTGGACGGGGTGAACTACTTTCATGTGAAGGTTGCTGGATTGCTATTCGTTGCAACTACAAGAGTTAATATGTCACCTTCTATTGTTTTGGAGCTGTTACAACGAATTGCACGTGTCATTAAAGATTACCTTGGGGTTCTCAATGAAGATTCATTAAGAAAGAACTTTGTTCTTGTTTATGAGTTGCTTGATGAAGTCATTGTACGTATTACCTCTTCTTGTCTTTTTAGGATGAACATTTTAGAGGCATGGCAAGTGTAAGTTTCTGCATCTGTGTATTGTTTTGAAGTCATTAAACGAGATAAATATGTTTTCTGTTATCGAATCTTCTTGACTAGTCAGCTATGTGGTAGTATTAGACTATTAGTTTCTTTAGTATGGCCTCAGGCATTTCTGCCACAATACTGAAACAGTTGTCTGTTCTTGTTCAATTCATTTATATTTCCTATACCTATGGTAGTGCTTTTTGTTGAAAGTTGAAACATGTAGTAGCTCATGAGGTGATATGCATCTTGAACAGAAAGCCCATGTTTGTTTAATGTTTGAAATATCTTGGACTGTGTGGTCCTCTGTTTAATATTTTTTCATTTAGAATTTTTACTAGTTGTTATTTCTAGGAATTTGTAATTCATAGAGCATGGAGTAGATTTTTTGGAAAAAGTGAAATTTTTGACAGTGCCTAATTTATATCCATGTAACCATGTTATAATAAGTGTGTGGAAGTTAGAGTTCCCATGTGAAGTCGATCATCTTATTTCACAATTGATGTATTGGTGTAAATGCGAATGATAGTGAGGATTAACGGATGATGTAGTCTGGACGAGCTCATTGTATTAATATAACCCAAGAGGGGAGCAGGTTGGTTTGATGCAAATAAAGTTTTTGTTCAGTCGTCTCTTTGAATTATTTGCAGTCGAGCTTAACTCCTAGTTTCTTATCTTCTTCCTCTTAGCTTTATGTTCTTTTCTGCTTGTTCTTCTCATCTTCTTTAGTTAGTATCAAGGTTCAAAATTTTGGATTTCGCCTCCATTTCACCCTTTGCCGAAACCAAAATGTTTCATCAAAGTGGGGTGGAAATTGGTCCGTTTCGAGGTCCATATAGTGGAATTTTTCCTTGAAACTTCAGAGAGTGCCTATTTGAGCATGATTCCACTTGTTTGAATCATTAGATTGGGGGGAAAAAAACCGCAAAGTGGTAGTTTGGCTTCGGAGTTTCTAGTGTATAGCGTAATCTACTGTATCCATTTCCTTTTATAACCTATTCTACACATATTTTAGGCCTAGAACACTTAATAAAAACAATTTAAATAAGCATTATGAATGAATAATTGTAAAATTATGAAGTATTCGACAATTATCCAAGTGTAAAACCATTTAATGTGACATTCATACATAAATCCACAATACATTGTCGAGAACTGTCATCAAACACATTCAATAAGTACAAATTTCCCGTTGTTTGATTCTAAGTTTACAACCGTAGGCCTACTTCAATTCCACATACTATTACGGGGAGGGTTGAAATCACTAGGCTGCCCCTATGACCAACGGAAGTCACGGAACCCAATGTATGGACTCTATTACATATGATGGCCATGTCATTCTTTGCCTTAAGAATCTCTCAAAGTCCATTACAACAACCTTATAGGTGTATATGTCGACTCACTGTAACTGTTTGGTGTAACAGGGATATATAGTTGCGGGATTGGGTTTGAGAAGATTCTCTCCATAAAATATGATCCACTTAGTGACTGATCCTCAGACTCAAGTGGGGAATGAAGAATCACCACTATACTGCCCATATCACCGTGGTTGGCATATTTTGTGGCATGGTTAACTGAGTCTCCCCTTTGAATTGGATGGGCTCATCAGTCTGCTCACTATGTTCGTCTTCCTCCTAGATATCACACCCATCTGCAGGTGGATCACCATATCAAAGGCGGTCGTGAATGTGTGTGAACCTAACCCTCACGTGACATAAACGCGTGGACATCAGCACCCATATACTATGCAGTCTCAAAGTTGGGCCTACCCTCAGGCTCATCAAATACAGGGGCACCTTGCTCCTTCACCCACTTGTAGTGGGATCTTTCTCTACTGAATCCTTCTGGAAGATGTTGGTGAGCTCGATTGGGTTTTTGTAATTGTCCATGCCCATATGCATGTGCTCCATCTTTAGGCTCATATTTTAGTGCACATAGATCAACTTCTGAATCCATTCACGACCCAATTGGTTCTACCTTTTGGAGTTGACAAGGGAAAATGTGTTTCAGTTACGCTCAAATTCTGATGCAGAACATATCTGTGATATCACCGTCTATGATATCTTCCTCAAGTTAGGTGCCTCTCTCCCATATAGATACCACCATTCAACTGCATTAGATCATTCAGAATATTCTTGTTAACTGCTGGTACTTGGTATATACTATATTGAACAAAGAAATTAAGGTGATGGACCAATCAAGAGCAGTAGTTTCCCAACCAAAACTTGCAGCTGCGTGGCCAAAATTATTAGTGGCATCTTTGAAGATTTTATCTATACTCATATAATGATTTCTAATGTTTGTATCACTACTAAATTATAATTAGATTCATTTCTAAGTACTTATCTAAGTACAGGTCTCACCTTTTTCTTTTAACTTCCTTGTACAGATGGGTTTGGTTCCATCACTGCATTAATGAGGTCTTGATTCATCTCAAGTCTGTGTTTGTATTGGTACTTGGAATTGAGATAATAGGATGGTAATGGTAGAAATAATTGATCAATAATTACTTAGAATCTAAATATAAAGTAATTGGCTATAGGTAGATAAACAAAAACACTCACCAGCCTTGTGCAGTGGATGCATGAGTTGCCTTTACCACCTGTCTTGTATGATGTTGAGGTACTGCTTGCTACCACGTGGTGCCGTTGCCAACACATGCTCCTTCATCAATTTCCAATCATCTTATAAATGTGGCAAAGTAGGCTTCTTTTTTGAGTCAATCATGCGCACCACCTTCACCAGTGTCATAATGACATTCAGATTGTGCCAGAATAGCTCACTGGATATGGTGGATTGAGCTGCGCCACCTTGTGGAGAACCGAATCCTCCAACTAAACCACTCCTTTGATGCAAACATCGACCTAAGCCCAACCATCTTCGTTTTGAAGATATTTATAGTTGGTGACGAATTGAGTCAAGCTAGGTCTCACCAAATCCCCCACACTTGCTTCTCAATAATTGTAAGGCGTTTGCATGGTTGAATACAAATGTGGTCACTTGTATTTCCATCTCAATCACACTTCGTACCATGGTACTATTTCCGATGTCCTTCAACATGAGGTTGATGTAGTCGACTGCACATGGAGTCCAAAACAAGCGGTAATTGGTCATCAATTTTTCTCTCACCTTCTTGAAGTTGCCATTGTTGGTCATCCCTTGAAACACATTCTTTACACCAAGCTTCTCTATAACCTCCTTTAGAACCTTGTATATGTACTTTGCATCCATTGACTTTAGAAACAAGGTCTTACCATGACAATCGACCATGAAGTTGATGATGGATTGTTTAGCGGGTCGCCGGGTCCAATCAAACTATTATACATCACAGTCAAGGTTTTAGGTCTCGGTTTCGCCAGGCTACGAAACCGGGAAGGTCCGGGATCTTGGTGAGATCATGTATTTTTTTTTTTTCTGAACTCGATGGTAGGTTTCGGTGGCCATATGGCCAAGATAGGGGTTGAAACTTGACATTCCCCGTATTTTAGGCCTTCTAAACACAGTGGAACCATTAGTTTTTACAAATTCAAACACAAAATGGTACTTTGAATACGGACCCTAAGTTGGTAGTCTACGGCATGCACGAGGTCTACCCTAGGCTATTCCACACAATCTAGTTTAGATCATGTTTCTATGAAAAATATAGTTTTTGAGATGAATAGTTACCTTAGGTTCTTGAGATGCAACTTGGAGGAGATTAGCAGCTTCAATCTTCAATGAATCAAGCTTTGATAAGGTGTTGGAGGTGTGATTTGCCAAAAGAAATGAAAAAAATGACCCAAAGATCGAGTTTCCCCTTCACAGAGGTGAGACAAGTGAGAGACAGGCGAGAGTGAGTCCAGATCTTGTCGAGTTATGGTGTATTATGAGCTTTTAATAAGGTCTGGTTCGACTGAGTCGAGCCGAAACGAGAAATAGCTCGAGATCTCGAGCAAGATATGGTATTAATTCTGTATTGCTTGTCATCTTGACTCAAGATGCTACGAAACTGAGATAAAAGCGAGATCTCGCCGAGATCTTGAACTATGATCAGAGTCACTCCTTAGTCCACCCACGACAGCTTCTTCTATGTATTCAAAGAGCTCATCTCTCTGCTTCAGCAAATAAACATTCATCAACATATGCAGTGGGCCCCTTCACACCTGGGCCAGCTCTCCTTATAGTGCTAGCATGTTCTGGTAGTATGTTCCTTGAGTGACATTGGTTGGGATACTGTGGTAAAAGAACCACTTTGACATGTTGTCATCCACTTTACCTCTCTAGTCAGAGTACATGTTCTTCAATTCCTCTGTTTGGCATCCAACTACCTGAAGATTGTAGGATCCTGGTTAGTGATGTCAATGACGTCCTCGTCTACCTGGGTCCTTGTATACTTCCGTTTGCTTCTGCTTCTTCCTCTCCCCAACCTTGCCCTGTGCAAAGGCTTAAGCACTATCACTAGCCTCTGCTGCAATTGGTCTAGAAGGAACCAGCTTCTCCCCTGAGCTCTGTGGCTCTCTCTTTCTCTTGCTAGTGTGTATATTTGCTAATTTCTTGAGCACCCAATACGTTTCTCTCTTCTGCTGCTGTCTCCACATTAACAGTTATAGGTTCATCAATATCATATTCCTCCTGTGTAGCTAGCTGTTTCTCTAGCATTGCCTCACGAACTGATCCCTCATTTTCTTCTCCAACCTCTTTATATTGCCTTTATAAGGGCAGTTATGTACTTTTGCACCTCACCAAGGACCCTAAGGCATTTAGCCACATCCTTGTACCCAACAGCCAGCTGTCACTTCAGTCTTGTGACCCCACCACCTGACATCTGCTTCTCACAATAATTACATTGTGTCTTCTGCTTATCATGACTAATGGGAACACCATTCCTTCATGCTATATCCCCCCCTGCATGCCCCTTCCTCAATATAATGCAAACGTCTTACACCGTGGAATCAATACAGAACAAATATGCAACCATAACTTATATAAACAAAGATCAAGAATGCAGACATTATTAACTTTTTTACCATAAACATCCAAGCATGCATCAATTAACACTTCTAAAACAACAGGAAGGTCATTTCTTAATTTCCCCCAAGTCATATTTTTCTCCAAATAAAGCTATTTTTATTATTTTTAAAAAATAATTACTTACTTAACACTAATTATGGGTTAACAAATTAATAATGACTTTCAGTTGAAAACACAACAATAATTTCACAAATTTGCAACCCAAAAAAGAATATTGTTTCTTATTTTTTATTTTATTTTTGGATATTTAAAACCAAAAAATAAAAAATGCCCAAAAATTCAAGCCGACTCCATGAAGTTGTAGATCGGCCAACAGTGTCCAACAAATATAAAATTGAGCCCCAACCAATATATATTGATTTTTTTTTTTTCTTTCAAAAATAAGTTTCTTCAAGTGATTTGAAAATTTTCATGCAGAAAATTAAAACCAACTCCGTGAAGATGTAGATTGCCCTATGATATCCAACATATAAAAACTGAACACCAACCAATATATTTTTACCCTGGATGCTCCAAAGTTGACCACCAAGCCTTGATCTAGTAGTTAAATGAAGCATTTTGGCAAAAAAAGGGATTTCCAAATGTTTCTGGAGCTTGTTGGCGAAAGAGGTAAAATGATGAAATTTTGACAGAATTTATTGAAATGTGTTGGAAATCAAGCCTTTTATATAATGGCTCTATATCGTTTCGTCGAAATAAATCTCTCCTATTGCTCCTCTGCCTTTGTTTTGTTTCTGTCAAAACTTATATATTTTGGCGAAATTTGTAACTATGGTTAGTATTGGAGCTAGAGTTTGGCTCTCAGTCTCAGGAGCCCCTTTACTGTAAGTCCTTATTTAAAAAGGGTGTACCCAGTGCACGAGGCTCCCGCCTCTGTGGAATCTGGGGAGGGTCATAACGTACGCAGCCTTACCCCACTTCGCGGAGAGGCTGTTTCCCAACTTGAACCTGAGGTCGCAATGGAGCAACCTTACCGTTGCGCTGAGGTCCTCCTTTTACAGTAAGTCCTTATTTATGGTGGCAAAAATGCCTAGGAGAAGACATGACAACAAAGTGATTCATGTGGCAAAAAAATAAACTGCAACATGCAACAACTTGATAGGCAAGATGAGGAATTATATCCTTGTGCATCAAGGTGAAAAATCTTCAGTCTTAGTGCTTAGGAATTCCTTGGTTTTAATGATATGCTAGAAGATCACCATGCATGGCTTGCTGTTTTGAGCTTCAGGTCATGCTTCAGCATGGTGGGATGAAGTCAAGGTATTGATCATTATTTTTATTATGAACTAAGTCCCCACTCAGGAAATGCTGGAACAACGGACAATCGCGAAAACACACCAAGGAATCATTACAAAGTTAAGATGATTAATACCTGTGAAGTTGCAGTTATCCATCTCTAGAACACAGGTTCATTCGAAGCATAATAATAACGTTTATGCTCTATAAGTCCTTGAAAAAACACAGCACAAAAAGTAATGCATCAAAATGAACTTACATTCTAGTTATGACTTTCTTTTGTTGCATTAGTAATAACCCATGATGCAGCTATGTCCACTTGCTTGGGTATTTTGGTCATTTCATGAGACCAGTTGACCCCATCATTGTGTTTGCAGATTTACAATCTCTTCGTAGACCAATACAAATCTTGTTTGACATTTACTTCACTGTTGATATGTCAGGCAATTGGATTAGTTTTGGGGTCCTTAGACCACGTCATTGAGTTTGTCAGGTTTGCAATTTGCTTCGAAGACCAATAAAAACTTGATAAGATCTTATTTTGACCTTTACTTCCCTGTTAATATTTCAAGTCATTGGGTTGATTTTAAGATACTTAGGACCTGTCAATGTGTCCCTCCTCTTTGGACCAACAAAATCTGGGGCCCATCTCATTTCAGTCTCCCTCATACAGTTCTTGGGTATTTTTGTCAATTTGGTCATGCTATTTTGTTTATGTGTTGGTATGTCAAGGAAGTATTTGGTATTTATGTCTCATAAATACCTAGTTTATATCCACTGATGAATATTAGAAGAATGTCTGAATTTAGACACTGATATGAAGTCAAGTTTCTGTTTCGAATAATATCTTATGAATTGAAATAGAAATTAATGATGTGAATGGATACTTTAGAAGGGATTGATGGTTGTGTAATCTAGAAGGAGAGCTCCTTGTATAACTGGGAGGCCTTTTGATATTAACTGAATCTTTTTGTTATTTTGGATTGAGTTTTGCAGCCATTTTATTTTCTCCTTATTGTGGACTATAACATCCTTTTTGTATTTGCGGTGGATAAGTTTACCAAAATGATGAGTATTAGCGTATTTCCATTTACGTAAATGATGGAAGCATCCATGAAATTTTTTCTTGAGGGTTAGAAATATTTTGAATATCATATATGTATTTCGTTATAAAGTATGGAACATATTTATCTTTATATTTATGTAGGTTAGCATTTATTTTTAATGTTGAAGATTGATAATCTTTTTGTTTTTCTGATCATTGGATGATAAACTGATTCTGCAGAAGTTAGTGTTTCCGTGGATTTCAGGTGTTCTATATATGTTACTTACCGTCTTTTGTTTGTGGCAGGACTTTGGTTATGTACAAACAACATCCACTGAAGTGCTGAAGTCCTATATATTCAATGAACCAATTGTTGTTGATGCTGCACGTTTGCCTCCCCTTGGTCCTGCTGCCATGTTCATGGTATTTGGTTGGTTAATCACATTCCTCAATAGATTTTACTTAGCTGACCTCTAATTTTTAATATCATGGGCTATTGGGCTGCAGATGTAATTGACTCCTCATAAATTTCATTTCTGCAGCAAGGCACCAAAAGAATGCCAGGGACAGCTGTCACAAAATCTGTTGTAGCAAATGAGCCTGGGGGTAGGAAGAGGGAGGAAATATTTGTTGACTTAATAGAGAAAATAAGTGTCACATTCAGCTCTAGTGTGAGTAATTTGCACTTTATTCAATTTCTTCTGTGCTTTTCTATTGTTAATTGTCAAAGAAAGAAAAAATGTTTGCCTTTTTTTTTTCCCCTTCTTCTAGTTCCAATACTCCCTTTTCATTTTATTAAATTACTATATGTGCCTTTTAATAATCATCTGCGACTTCTATTTTTATTTTACAAATATGACATACAATTTCTTGCTGCATTGGTGATCCATTATCAGAATACACATGTTTCTCAATTCTTGGCATACAAATATTGTGTCTGCTAAACTGAAGATGGAGAGTCATGCATAGAAGAACAAAAATCTAAGATCCATATACAGCACAAGAACCAAATTGCTATTTATTATGATCATAGTTGTCAAAGCGACTACGAGGCCTAAGGTGTTGGAGGGGTGCTTAGGCGACAAGGCACACACCTAGGCGTGTAGTATATGACCGTATGTAATATAGCAACATAGAAGCCATATTATGCAGTATGATATCATTATGTTAGTAATGTTCTAATATGAGAAAACCAACGTATAATAAACAAAGCATATTCATAGAAATAATAATAATAAACATCAATCAACGTAAACTCGTGAAGTGTCAACAATGCGTTTTGTCTCCTTGGACCCAAGAAAGAGCCTGGACACCAAAACGGCGCTTAGGCGATGCCTTGACAACTATGATTCTGATATCATCTTATTTGTTTCATTTTGAATAATACTCATTTTAAATCCTATTATTTTACTATGGAGTTTCTGCAAATCTGTTGCTAATTTTCTCCATTATGATGCTTCACTCTTCCCCCCTGGTTCTTTTGTTGATTCTTTTGCTACATCTCCTGTTTCCCTCTTTAATCTTCAAAGCATTTGCTGCTGTTCTCCTAATTCATTGCAAAACTTTCGAACTCTGGGATTCGACTTTCAGGAGTATACCTGTATAATTAGTGACTCAACTTTTCAATTAACCAGTTAATTACATTAAATTTCTTTTTCTTTTTTTTTTTTTTTTTTTTTTTTTAATTTATGTTACATGGTAGTGAGTTGAGATGCATTCTTTGTGATGTCTGTACAAAATTGATAGTTGACAATATATTCTAAATTTCTTATGGTGTTTTACATAAATATTTTTACTAATTTTTCAAGCGTTGGAGCTTTGTAGCAAAGTAGTTTTTTTATGGGTCTGCATCTCTCAATATTGGTTTTTTTTTTTTAAGCTTATTTTTTCTGTTAGAACTTTATCAAGAGTGATTTTAATAGTGCATGCAGCTTCATGTTTCTATACACATGACTTCCTTCCTATTCATCCTGACCTCATTCCTTCCCTTTGAGCCATATTTGATGTAATGAAATATTGTTTGAGCAGGGTTACATACTCACTTCTGAAATTGATGGCACCATCCAAATGAAGAGTTATCTTACAGGCAACCCAGAAATCCGTTTAGCTCTTAACGAGGACCTGAGCATAGGGAGAGATGGGAGGTCTATCTATGGTACCTTCCAACACAGCATTCCATGTTATGATTCCCTTTGATATGCTAATTGTGACTTTCAAGAGAAATGATGTGCTTCCTTGAATGCTTTAAGTTGCACAATTAATCTTTGCATTTAAAACTTAGGTGGTTTTGCTGGATTGATTATTTTTTTTTTCCTCTGATCACCTGACTTTTCTGTGGAGCGAATATGAGCTTTGGGAGAAAATTGCAAAAGCTCCAAAACTTAGGAGCATATATGAGTGCAAGTGCATATGTTTTCTATGCATGTTGGATGGCACATTTGTTGACCAGGAAAAGCCTATGACCGAGAGTCCCTAGAAATTTAATCTAGCATGTTCAAATGAAGAGAGGGGTGTCGAGTAAATATGTGGATGTAATTAAAGATATGTATGAGGGGATTGTAACTAGTGTGAGATTCGTCGGAGGTCAGGGCAAGGAATTCCCAATTACGATTGGGTTACATCAGGGATCAGCCTTAAGCCCTTCTCTATTTGCGCTTATCATGGATGACCTAACCAAGAGCATTTAAGACAAGGTCCCATGGTGTATGCTCTTCTCCGATGATATCGTTTTGGTGGATGAGACAAAAGCAGAGATTAACGCCAAGTTGGAGCTATGGAGATCAACCTTGGAAATAAGAAGCTTTAAGATTAGTAATACAAAGACGGAGTATATGATGTGTAATTTTAGTCATACTATGATGGGTACTGACATGGTGCGAATTGAGGAAAGAGAGATACCGCAAAGTGACTATTTTAGATATCTGGGATCAATCATAAATAAAGAAGGTGACATAGAGGTTGATGTTTCACAGAGAATTAAAGTGGGATGGATGAAGTGGAGAGGTGCGTCTAGAGTGTTGTGTGACTAGTGTATTCCTTTAAAGCTTAAAGGAAAGTTCTATAAGACTGTTGTATGACTGGCTATGATGTATGGGGCAGAATGTTGGGCAGTTAAGAAGTGTCATATTGAGAAGCTATGTGTAGCTGAGATGAGGAAGTTAAGATGGATGTGCGGAAAAATTAGGAAGGATAAAGTAAGGAATGAACGTATTAGAGCTGACTTGGGAGTTGCCCCAATCAATGACAAGCTCCGAGAGCGTCGTTTGAGGTGGTATGGTCATGTTCAACGGAGGCCTAGGGATGCCTTAGTAAGGAGGAGTGATATGATCCCGATCGAAGGAGCTAAAAGAGCTAGGGGTAGGCCTAAATTGACTATAGGAGAAGTTGTGAGGAAGGACATGCATAGTCTAGGTCTTGTACCAAATATGACATCGGATAGAGCTTATTGGAGGGAAATGACCCATGTAGTAGACCTCCCCCCATTTAGCTGAGATTCTCCTGACTTGCTGGGCTGTGCCTCTTTCCTCTTACTTTCTTCTTTCATCTTTCATTTTTCTTTTTCCATTTTTCATTTCTCATCTCTCTCATCCCTTTTCCCCATCTCTTCATTCCCATTCTTGTGTTTAGACCTCAGTTTCCCCTACTTTGTTTTGTTTGGATCCATGCAGCCGACCCCATTAAGTTGGGATAAGGCTGAGTTTGTTGTTTGTTGTTGTTAGATGGCATATTTGTGAATATATGTGAGTATGTACATAATTTATTAAAGGAAATCAATTTTTTCGTTGTTTTATTGCTTAATGTTCAAAGTGTGTGACATAAGTGGCATAGTTATAGATACATGTTACTTTGGTCAATTCTTTTAGAATGGCCTATGTTGAAAGCCTTCTCCAATACGCTACGTTGTCATGGACAAAATGTTGGCACGACCGTTACACTTGAGGAGGCACGTGTAGGTGCGGATTGTGCTCGATGATGGCCTTTATTCTTGGCACGAGGCATGTCGTAGCACCGTGACATCATGTTGGCATTATGGGAGAAGAGAATGGGCAATTTGGGAAACCAAAGAGTCGTGATGATAAAAAACATGACAATATAACTTTTCAAGGGATTGTTCTCTACTTTTGGACAAGAGGCAATTGCTTAAGAGCTACCTTGAAAGGTGGTGTGCCTCATCCTCAATGCCAATGCATCATACCATGAAATTGTGTCTTGCCACAGTAAGGCATAATGTGCGGGGTTGGCTTGGCTGCACATGCATTGGTAGCTCAAGTATTCCACGGGGGGATGCCATGGACGGGCACTCAAGGCCGAAGTGGACGATGAGTGTTTCTCCTATTGGTGGTTACTGATGGGGACTATGTCTAGCGGAAGGCGATAGCATGGCCCACTGCTAGGGAGGTAGAGGTTCTGGTCTGGGGATACTACAAGCACCAACTATGCGTCAGTGGCACAAAGGCTCGAGTATGTGGGATATTTCATCTCATGTGTGCAGGTGTGTCTGTGTTGGGCATTGCTTAGGTACAGTGTTCCTAAGACATGTCCGTGTTGGTGTTAGTTACTAGCACACACTGTGCAACAATGATGGCCGACGTGGGCGAGTGTGCCATAGATCTGGCAAACCTTCAGTATCCTTTGTGTGGAGCGGTGTGGTTCCACAGCCATTCGAGTTGGGCTGTTACAACACATTTGGCATAAGCATGATAGTCGGCTTGGTTATAGCCTTTAGTTGGAGTGTCATTAGCGATAGGCTGTGACGAAGAGGGAATTTTGGGGGAGCAGTGAATTGATATTGAGGGCTAGGTCGAGCAAGCCTCAGGTAGCATTATGGCTTCTGCACAAGCCATGTCCCGTCGATTATTATGAAATCAGTTTGAGTGAATAATAAGATGACTTGAATGGTGTTAGGCTTGCCTTGGTCAAGCATTATTTGAGGTGCTGCATGGGCAATTGAGCGTCGCGAAAAATTTGTCTGTGACAATGTGACAGAACAGATCGAGCTCAAATTTTGTAGACAGGTAGACCCCACTGCCCGCTGCTCACATGTCAAATTTCAACCCAAACGGAGTTACTACAAAATAGAGCTTTGAGAAATTCTAGACCAAGGAGTGTGCACAGTAGTGCTCCAGGACTGTTGGCATGCATGACCATACATGAGGATACTTGATTGAATTCTGTGTCTAAAATTCTACACTTGGCTAATCCAGACATTTTCTCTCTACCCAACAATTAGAGGAGCCACAACACCTGTCCATGTGGTGCAGTGAGGGTGGGCCATGTTGAGAGACATCTCAACTCGGGATGTGTAAATGAGTTTTTCCCGTGTTACCATTGTATGTGTTGCTCACATGTACAATGGAGGCCACTAAATGCCTGGTAAGGAGGAGGGATATGGTGCAGGTTAGAGGAGCTAGTAGAACAAGGGGGACCGAGAATAAACTGGGTAGCATAGTTGTCGAAGTGTCTAGTTGACCCAAGATGTTGGAGGGGGCCTAAACGCAAGGCGACACCAACAAGGCGAGTAAGCGACCAAGGCGTCCAAGGTGCCTGTACGCCTAGGTGATGCCTTGACAACTATGCTGGGTAGAACCGTAGAAGTGTAAGAAAAACATGGATGGCTTTGGGTTAGAGAAGTGTTGAATGTAAAAAGAGTTCAATGGTAAGATAGGATTTGTCTAGCTGGCCCCATTTAGTTGGAATAAGATGATAAGTCATAGTTTTGGTTTTGTTTGTGCAACCCACGGGGAGAAGGGAAACTAGTTATAATTGCGTCAATAGTTTTGATTCGTTAACTGGTTAATATAGAGGGTGTGTAAAGGGGGGACAATTGGATTTGTGTCAATAGAGTGAGAGAGGGATTTTATGTACCTTTATTGTCATGTGAGGAAGAGAGGAAAACATAGTCATTTGTGTCAAAATAGAGAGACATCTTGTGGAGTGGGACAGTTTTGACATGGTTCAAACATGCTGTGGCTATGAACTTGCTCCACACACTTGAGGGAGGGCACCTTGCCAGTTTTTGCAGATCTTAGCGTGTCTAGAACTTTGTATTTAATTTTGTCTGCATGGAATCAGAGGTTTATTGAAATAAGTGCATATTCTGCTGGTTTTCTTTTCGAGGTTCATATCTAACTTGTTCTATTGTCGTAGGCATGTCTGTTGCTTGTTTATCTGATTCTTTTTTTTTTTTTTCAAATTGTTATTCATTTTCAAATTAATGTACTGCTTTACAATATGTCATTGGTGTGCCTTTTGCAACAGACTATAGTAGTTCTTCCGGAGGAGGGATGGTGATACTAGATGATTGTAACTTCCATGAGTCCGTGCATCTTGATAGTTTTGACATTGATCGGACTTTGACTCTGGTGAGTCAGTTATGATACTGTTATCATAAAGGATTAATTTTAACCGAAGATATGCTTTCATTTTCCCATTTGATCACATCAGTATGTCATTCCACTTTTTTCTTTCCCAGGTACCCCCAGATGGGGAATTTCCTGTGATGAACTATCGTATGACCCAGGAGTTCAAGCCTCCTTTTCGTATTAATGCTTTGATTGAAGAAGCAGGGCCATTTAGGGTGAACATAATTTTTTGATTTTCCTTGTTAGTTTGAAACTTTGAATGACAGTGCCTTCTGATTTTGATGAAGTCTAATGTTGTATCTTCTCTTTCTAAGGCTGAAGTGATACTTAAAATACGTGCTGATTTCTCCTCTAACATCACTGCAAACACAATTTCGATACAGATTCCAGTGCCAACATATACTAATAGGTATCCTTGCTTTCTTGCTTTGTAGTTTTGTTTATATCTGTGTGATCATGACTTCAATGGTTTCCAATATTGAATAAGAAAATGTTGTTGCATACTCTAGAATCTGAGACTGATTGCTACATAAGAATGTACCTCACAAATTGATGGTTCTCTTTTTATTTGAGTAATTTTTATTGAAGAAGTACCAAGCCATCTTGCTTGGACCAATCTGGCCCTGTTATATGCTGTGGGCTTTGAATCTTGTCGCATTTGGGTCTGGATGGCATAGATGGTTCTTGATCTGGGCCACAAATCAGGTAGTCAACTGAGATTATTATGTATGGGAGAAAAGCATCCATACTCAATTTTCAATCGAAAAACGAACGAAATAGTACTGGAATCCTAATTCCTATGTTGTCAAGGAGTCTCCTAGTTGACAAAGCATTTTCAGAAGGCCTAGATGACTGTTCGCCTTTCTTGTTTAGGGTGCCTAGGTCCAAAGTATGGGAAATGGAAGGAGGAGGGAGGAAATGAGGAGAAACGAGAGGAAAACAGGGGAAATAATGACATGGGGAAAATAAGGAATAAAAATAAGAAAGAAGCAGCAGCACTGCTGCTGCCTCCATCTCAGCCAGCGCAATAGCTGCAGCAGCAGCAGCAGTGTAAGGAGGAGGAGGATGAAGGTACCTACATTTCTTTGCTTGCTATGTTGGATCGATTTTTATGTTCACTTGGTCATCTGGAGTCAAGGAAAGGATGGGGAAGAAGACGGTACTGTCTCCTTGTTTCTGAGTTTGGCTTTAAAATATCTCATTTTATTATTTTATACGTGATATATCTATTATTACTTGGAGGGTACAACTTTTTAATTTTACAGAAAGGTCCTCGCCCTAAAGCATAGTATTCCATACATAAACCCCCCTTCCTCTTTAGGCAGCATGCTTTAGTTGTCTAGGCGCCTGCCTAAGTGCCAAGGCATCAAGGCGCCCTGTGACCGCTTTTGCTTGCCTTGTCGCCATGACTGTTGTGCTGGAATCAACAACATACACGTACTTCTCCATTAAATTTCCAAACTTTTTTATGTATAAATAAATTTGTCAGGTATATAATGGATCTGGACCTGCTCAATTATTGATCAGGTCCCCTAGTTGGATGCAGACTATTCCCATTGACACCTGTAACTATATTGTTATAGCTGTAAATTCCCAGATGAATGCTTGCCGCGACTTTGGTGCCAATGAGAAGAACAAAAGAAGTTATTAGAATATTTATTAGGCCCAAGAATGTGTGAATCATGATTGACTTGGGTGGCAAATATCAAGAAGCAATTAAGACTTAGCTAAATCCATGGCACCTCATGCAGGATTTGTAGAATATGATGTTAAATTATATATCTAGAATGGGGTTATAGCTGTTTGGTTGTGAATTAAAAGAGTGAAAAAATGCACCTCATGCCGGATTTATGGATGGAATGGAGTGTCTAGTTATATCTTTATGATGTGAGGAAGCTTGAAAATAAAATCAATAGTTCTAAACATTAGTGTTGGATAAGTCAGTTTCGTCCAATCAGTGTCAACATCGGATGGGACCAATCTGGTATACCTGGTGGATCAACCGACTGAATAGTTTTATTAAGTTTTTTCTCAATGGATGGTCGATCATTTCTGTGGACTGCCTGATCTGGATTATTGGGAACAATCTACCTCAAATGCCAATCCTTAAATCCTTGCTGGTATTGTTTGGGTTTTAATAGATATAATCGAATATGGAGATACAGGGTTACTGGAATTATGCCTTGAGTTTCATTAATGATTCTTGCATCAAATACCTTTTTGCAGGGTCAGTTATGAGTTGGAACCTGGTGCAGTTGGAAACACAACCGACTTCAGGGAAGCAAATAAGAGAATTGAATGGGGCTTAAAAAAGGCATGATTTTTTATTCTCTTATGAATGCTGATGATTTTCCTTCATTTAGTATTTCGACTCTAGTGAGCGTATCAACCATTAAATGCTAATAGTATAGATTCAATGTGCACCAGATTGTTGGTGGATCAGAACATACCTTACGTGCAAAGCTAACATTTTCGCAAGAACCACATGGTATGACTTATCATTATTTGTCTTGGTTCAGCTAATCTTTGTAAAGCCCTCAGGTTTTTAATGATGTTAACTTTTTTAGTTGTGTGTGTTTCATAGTTGATAACTTAGTCTGGTATTCTGTCAAATTCGAGTACAGCAAATCTCATGAAGGAAGCTGGACCAGTAAGCATGACTTTTACAATACCAATGTACAATGCCTCCAGGCTTCAGGTAAGCTGTTCCCTAGACTTTTCCATTTTGAATCAGCATTTTCTGTACCTATGGTGACTTGGTCCTTTGCCTTTGAATATGCATCGCCACTTAAGAATGACAAGATTGCTGAGGGGGAAGGACTATTTTTTATTCAGAATGTTTACCTAAGCTTTATTACTTGACAAAGGTGGCACAGTACCACAGGAAATGTTGTGTGTGCGGGACATCAAGGATTTCTTCTTTTTTGTGTTTTTTCTTGGGGGAAGGGGCATAGTAAATGTATTAGAGACAAATGGTGTACCTATAAAAAAATGTACAATAGCGTGGAAAGCCAGCTAGGTATGTGATGAAGTTGGTATCATGTCAACAAAACATCCAGTGTTTCAGTTCCAACTTCCAAGGACCCATGGATGGTTCTGGACTCTGCAGTCTTAAGAACTCACATGCCTCTCTTCTGTAGGGGGTTATTACGTAATGCTTAAAAAATCCCATCTGAAAGATCTGGTTACTACATAAAATGAAAAAAATAAAGGGAGAAGCATTCATCTCTAATCTTAACTAACAATTGATTTGTACAGTCATTTTTAAGTGTTTGGATGATGGATTTACCTATTTGTTCTTTCAAACATTCAAAGAAATATTGGATCAATCTACATAATTAGTATCACCATATCAGGCTGATTATTCGTATAGTCAATGTTTTAGGTTTAGTAATGCCCCACTAAAAGCAAAACCCCTTATGTCTGGGGCCCATCCAACAGCGGGTTTGGATCCTTTTAGTGTGGCACATGATGATAGACCTCTCAAAACTGATCTTACACGTCTTCTAGCCACATTGAAACTTATTTAAAACAAATGGGTGGGTGGACAGAAGCAAGCAAGTAGAAGGAAGATCCAATTTCTAGAGGAAAGAGAAAGAAAAGGAGTAAAACACAATCTATTGAGGACATAAACCCACATACTTGTTCCAAGATAGCCAAGCAAATCAGGAACATCTAGGACATGAAAATTAAGTTCAAGGACCTTGAAGAAATATATAGAAAAATTACTCAATGCTCAATGATGTAGATTCCTTCATTGGACTACAATATAGCAGGAGAAAAAAGGACCAGCAGCTGGCCCAACCGAGCCCGGTTTAGGCTGGTCCAGTCCAGCCTTTCTAGAAGACCCAAGTTGAAGACCAAAACACTGTTCACGTGAACAGTATCACAGCCGTACTGCCTTGTGTGGGAAAGCTTCTAGAATACTGATTTGTTTCTATATCCTATGTTATTTGTTCAGCAAGCAAGCAAGTTAGTTTTAGTGAGTCTTTGTTTTAGTAAGTCCTTGTTGGACAAGTAGTTTCCTATTTTGAGTACTTGCTAATTTTGTGTTCTTTCCTTTTAGGTTGTAAGTTTCTATTTTCTTAACCTTCTAAATTTCAACTTTCTATTGTTGAGAAGCCTGGCCAATCTATATAAAGGGTCCATCAGTTGTAATGTTCAACAGTTGAAATTAATGAAAATTGCAGTTGCTTGCTTGAGATCTGAGAGAGATCTTTGTTTCAACAGCTGAGATAGCTGTGGGTGAGAGGCCCGAGGCTGAGATAGCCATCTGTCCCCAACCCCCTCCTTCTATCCCTTCTCTATTTTTCTGTTTTGTTCTTACTTTCTATGATATTGTGCTGAGTTAGTCTTCATCTAAGATACAATTGAAGCTTCATTACTACTGCTGGTTAGAAGATCTATAAACTGGAAAATACTACTGATTTGTTCATCATTCAACTAGAGATCATTGTTGCTGGAACTTTTAGACCTGCTATTTTGTCAATATATCGATCCTTCCTGTAGGATAGGTTTTCATCAACCTATCCCTACAGTACTCAACCTTGGATATAGATTTCGTTTCATTGACATTTTAGTCCCCTGATCGAAATGAAATGTGCAAATATATTGGTCATTTCGTTTAGGAATTTCAGTCTAACTTTTGAGTACTTGTGTATAGAACAAGGGGCTAGGATAGCTACCTAGGCTGAAAAAACTGCAGCCGATTAGAAAAATCTGGGTGAGTTTCCATTTGACCAAAATTCAAATTTCAGCAAAAAATACACAAAATTTCATTCTTCTAAAATGTAATGATATCCCACCCCCCCAAGCAAACATACTGAGTAGGCGACCGAGATGAAATTTTACAAAGTGAAACAAAATTGAAACTAAGGTTCTAACATTTTGATTGTCCAGATTTGGGACCTTGTATTTGTATGGAACTCATACTGTCCTTTGGCACAGAAAGGCACATACAGAGGGCTGGGTCCTGAACCCCTATATTCAGGAGTAACCTATATACATGGTTGAGACTTGAGATAGTTCTCCTGGACACCTCTAGCTATGAGAGGTTCCTTGGTTGAGATAGTTCTCTTGGAGCCCTCTAGCTATTAAGTTTGCATAGTTGAGATAGTTCTCTTGAATCCCTTTAGGGTTTAGCTATCAGATTTGCATAGTTGTGATAGTTATAGTGGATCCCTTTAGCTATCAAAATTTTCCAGATATTTATTTCTCACCAAGTCTGTTTTACTTGCTATTCCTGCCCTCACATCCGTCTCTTGAAACTATGGTGGTCTTGAAAATCATATCTGGTGTTCTGTCGCTTCTGTTTCTGATTCTGTTAAACTATGATATTGCAGTCTATATCTTCATCTGTTTCATTGATTTTCCCCATGCTAACGCTGTATGGCTTGAGTTCCCAAAACTCGTACCCTTCCCCATGTTTAGAGTTAGTACATGTGGCTCACCATTTAACAGGACAAGGATTTTTTGTTTCCTTTTTGATTTGTTATTGAAATCAGTTTCAGTGCCAACTAACAGTAAGTGAAGTGCTAATTTCAAGTATGTCTGATAATGTTACGTAAAGATTTCTGCAACTTTTGTGTCACCATGCCTATCAAGGTTCTCAGTTCATTCTTCTTTTCCTTCATGCAGGTAAGATACTTGCAGATAGCTAAGAAATCCAAGACCTACAATCCCTATCGATGGGTAAGATATGTCACACAGGCAAATTCCTATGTTGCTCGCATATGAAAGCCAACACCCCATCCTCTGTCTCCCCCCACAAAAAGAAAAAAAAAAAGGGAAGCAGAACAGAAAAGAAATCCTCCAGGCCTTTCACAAGTCTCAGCATTTTATCACCACCCAATCAGTTAAAAACATTTTCAGTTATTGTTGTTTTAGTCTCAATGTTTAATCAGGTAACATTATTTACCAACAGGATAAACGTCCAGAACATTAGTTCCATGTCATCATGATGTGCCTTGAATTAATATTCCTCCCCTGTATATTTTGTTTTTTGTTATTTATTTCATTGTTAAGAATCTCTAATACAACTAGAAGAGGAAGATATGATTTAGTTACCATTTTAACCTGGATATTTCACAAGCCAGATTCAGGAAGGAAATGGGACCTAGCTAGTAAATTTCATTCTTTTGTGGGCTAGAGAACATTATTATTAACATATAAACAACTTCTAAACCATCGACTAGACCCTAGGGCAGTCTTGATCCCACCTTGGATAAGTGAATTCTTTACCTTGGAACTGTAGGGTTCAAGCTTCTGCTCTGGTATAAATCTTTGCCCTCAGTGGGAAGTTCCCCTTATGGAAAGGTTATGATAAATCAAAAAATTTCAATAGTATGAAACATATGTGCAAACAAAGGTAAAGTTATAGATTCAAGTTCTTTTATTACAGTAAACCCAGGAAGAAGTATAACGCAGACGCTCAAGTTTTCCCAATTCGGTAAATCCTCAGGTGACCGAGAGGCCAAATGAGAGGGAAGAAGACCATACTGGTTTTTTGTTCATCTAAAAGTGCAATCTTAGGTTAGACGTGTGTTGCAACTTCTCTCCATTTGAATGGTTTTTTTCTATTACACAATCTGAGGAAGGAAATCTTGAAAAAGAACATGACCATCTAATCCTACAGGGAAACTCTTTCAAATTAGGAGCATACTAGAAAGAGGAATTGACAAAAATAAAAATATCATCAACAAATAATAGGTGTCTTGGGGTATGTAAACCCCTCGGACCTTGCAGGGGCAAGGTTTTATTAACCGCCATCAATTTCTTTAGACCTCTGTAACACACTTCCTTGGCCAAGATGAAAAGGATGGGAGATAAGGGATCACTTGTCTGAGGCCTCTCTCAACACCAAAGAAACCCATTAGCCCACCATTCAAGAGAACTAATACGGGTGGATAAGAACAATTGATGCAACCATTGATGCAACCAAGAAATCTGTCACTGAAATCAAATTTTCTCAGCACTCCAAATAGGAAATTCTAAGACAAGGTATTAAAAGGTTGGGAAAATTACAGGATTAGACATAATTGGCTTTACTCTTACAAAACTATCCACCTATTGTTTTAGTTAACAAAAATACATAGTTCGGAGTTTGGATTTACAAAACTAACCAAAACAGTGATTTTCCCTCAATCATGTATTATTTTTGCCATTTTATCATTAATTCCTTCAACCATCCCCACCACCATTGCCGCCGCTATCGCCATTACCACCTCTCCCCATCCGGCTCCCTCTTCCCAAACCCTGCACACCTCACCACCCCACCTCCTCCGCAACTGCAAACCCTCTCTGCAACCCGAGACCCCACCTAAACCCTTCCTCCTCCTGACCGTCTAGCTCACTAAAAAATACCGCCGCTGCACCCCTTGCAAATCATCCTATGAGCATCACCCCCTGCCAGTGGTCACTTCTCTTGCAACCATTGGAAAACACCTTGAAAACATAAAAAATCCGTTTCCCATTTTTACTAGTGGAGTTGTAAAATCTGAAATTATTTCCAGTTTTTCTTCGTTCCTCTTTTCTTTTCTATCCACCACCGTCTCAGAGATAGAGAGAGAGAGAGAGAGAGAGATGATAATGGCACATAGGACGTATTACTAGTGGATGCTCGAGGCTTGGAGGAAACCGATTTCTTTGTTGAAGTTTATTATATTAAATCAAATGTTTTCTTTTTTGTAGTTTTCCTTTGCCGCCATTTTGTTGGGTTGCTGCGAATGTGCAGAGGAGTGCTTGATACAAGGTTTCTGCTTCAAGACGAACACATGTGGGATAATGGGCACGCCTCTCTGCAAACCCGCATCGAGCGTTAAATTCAACAAAAAATACCTCCCAATGCCCCCTTAAAGAGAAACTGTGTCTGTGTGATGGATGCTGGAGTACTTTGGTAGATGTTTTTCAACGGTGATGTGTGGGCTTAATTAATTATCGAGTCGATCATTGATGGGAATCAAGAAATACTGACGTGGCTTACTACTTATTTTATTGAGATGAATCAGACTGGCTTTGTCCATTGTAGAAGTGAGTTAGGGTTTGGAGAGTATTATAAATACTAATGATGAGGGTCCCTATAGTTGCTATTTTTTCTTTTTTCTTTTCTCCACAAGAAAGAGAGGCCGGACGGGAGTCTAGGAGACTGTAGAAGATCCCCATCGCGGTTATCCAAGATTATTCGAGGATTCGTAATCGTTTTTTTAGTTATTATTATAGTTCTTCGTAAACATACGCGGTGAAAGGTACACATCGATTCTCTTCTCTTTATTTTGTTACATCGTGTTCTAAGGTTTTGTATGCGATTCGATTGGAGTTTCATGAGAAATCCAAGATTTTCTAACATACTGAACACGGGCTGTCCCTGTATATCCAGAATTTAGAACCGGATTCATTAGGAAATCTCCACAAAAAAAAAAAACAAAAATCAGCAGAAAGAGAATTGGGTTTGGAGAAGCTGTTAAGTAAATCTAGGAACGATTTGCATCCTAAAACACCGCCCAACACTAACTTGCGCATATGATTTGCAGTGGCTGGTAACGATTTGCAAGATGGATTTTGAGTAATCTGGAAAAGGGAAAATCGTTAGGAGGAACCACGAGGCGATTGCAAGACTGGGGGCTGAAGGGTTTCAGGCGAGATTTCAAGGAAGGGTAGGGCAGCGGATAATTGGGAGGGTCGGTGGGGTAGGGTTGTAGGGGTAGGACAATTGGAGCAGAGAGGGTACCAGGGTTGGGTTTTCTCACAGGGGTGGGGTTTGGGTGGTTGCAGGGAAGATGGACATGGTGATCGGAAAAGGTAGGATGGATGAAGTCAGGGGTAAAATGGTCAAACAATATGCATTGTTGAAGGATAATCACTGTTTTGATTAGTTTTGTAAACCAAAACCCAAAATTGTGTGTTTTTGTCAACTGAAACTTAGAGTGATTAGTTTTGTAAATGAAAACTCATTAGTGTTGAATCTTGTAATTTTCCCAAAAAGCTTTTTGCACATCTAACTTTAGACCAATACCACCTCCCAGACGATTGGTACATCAGATTAACTAACTCCGATGCCATATTTATGTAAGAAAAAATAATCTTTCCTTTTTGGAATACACCTTGTTTGTCTGAGATCAGTCTAGGAGGAATCAAATCAACCTTGAGGACATAATTTCCGTCATAATTTTACAAAATAAATTCTCAGTGAAAATGGGTCGAAATTTATCCAGAGTAACTACAACTTCAACTTTGGGGATTAAAGTGATAAAACAATTATTAATCCCTTTCGAAATAATGTCAAACAGGAAAAATCCATTCATCGCCCTACACAAATCATCAACCCAAACGCCTGGAAAATTGTCCTGAAAAATCGTCCGAACCATGAGAGTTGTCCAGGTCCAAATCCTACACAGCCCTTTTAGCTGAACTTTATTTTCATTCAGAGCCACATCTACATTTGGGAAGCCAGTATGGCCCCAATTCCTTAAGAATGCCTTTAATCTCTTTAATTTTTGAGGAAGAATATAAATAGAGGATCCACTTACATCTCCATCACAAGACTCAGATAGTATGAGAATAGGCGAGTGATCCGAAGACAAATCAATCCAGGCAGCATTACAAAAATATCTCTCCAAAACTACAGATAGATGGCCCCTTTTATGATTGGGGTTAGACGAGGTAAATTTCCTAATTAATCAGAGTCTCCTCTCCTCAATGTTGAGTTAATTTTTTAATTAATAGAGATCTTTCCATTAGTTTTGTTAACTTATAACACACTCCTAATGATAATTTAATTTTCCACTTGACAAAAAAAAGGTGCTGGCGCAGGGGCCATGTGACCTAGCAACAAACCTCTGCACATAATTTTTTCATCAACCTTCCTAAGTTATATTAAATGGAAATGTATTTGTTTGTTTTGTTATTAATTTATGGGCTCAAATTTACCAAAGAATGGACATAGTGATGATTATCAGTTGGGCCAAAGGTGTCCAAAGGTGCTCATGTAAAAAAATTCTACATGGGCTGAAAATGGTAGGAGAGGTTGGGGTTGGGCAGGGTTGCAGGGTAGGGGCAGGGTGAGGGTGGGCGAGGCTAGGGTTGAGGGGGTAGGGGAGCAAGGAGGAAAAGTGGGGAGGCAGGGTTACCTTTTCGTGTTTGCAAAAGAAGAAGAAGAAGAAAATTAAGAAAAGCGATAAAAAAAAGGAAAAAAAAAAAGAAGGGGAGAGCTATGATGATAATCGGTTAAATTAAGTTCACCTTTTTGGGGGAATAATAAACAATGTTAAAGGCAAAGAGTATCATTAAATATAAGCTAAGTGCAAGGGAGGTGTCATCATTAGGAAGGGGATGCTCTCTAGTGCTCCAATGTGTCCAACATGCATCCGATAGCTGGTAGCACGCGGCATGCATCCCAAGTGTTGCCCAACCGTTGGATGCACGCTGGACACGCTGGAGAGGATCCAAGTCCTCGTCAACTTATTTTAACTATAACTCACCAAAGTAACAAGTTAATTGGCACTAGCTGTCATCTCCTTTTTTAGCAGTTATTCTGGTAATACAAACCGTACAATATAATTTGGGTAATATTCATTAAGACTTTGAAAGTTGTTAGAGCTATAGTGCTGCACAGATGTTGGATGCACGTTGGAGATTATCCGGGTCCTCATCCCCTTATTTTAGCAGTTACTCACCAAAGTAACAAGTTAATTGGCACTAGGTGTCATGGCCTTAGTCTAGCAATTATTCCGATAATACAACTGTACAACTTAATTTGGGTAATATTCATCAAGACTTTGAAAATTGTCAGAGCTATAGTGCTGCCCAGCAGTTGGATGTGCGCTGGAGAGGATCCGAGTCCTCGTCACCATATTTTTGCAATAACTCACTAAAGGAACAAGTTAGTTGGTACTAGGTGTCATTGCGTTATTTTAATAGTTACTCTAACAATACAATTGTATAATTTAATATGGGTAATATTCTTTTAAGACTTTGAAAATTATCAGAGCTATAATGCTGCGCAACCGTTGGATGCACACTAGAGAGGGCCTAGGTCCTCATCACCTTATTTTAGCAGTTACTCACCAAAGAAACAAGTTAATTTGCACTAAGTGTCACTACCTTATTTTAGCTGCTACTCTGATTTTTTAATTTGGGTAAATAATAATTAAGACTTTGAAAACTGTTAGAGCTAAATGAAGCTTCTTTGCCAATTTAGCTGTAATTTCTTTTAATCTTTTCTTTTGTATGTTACATCCCACGCTACAATCTTTCCATCTATCCAATATTTGGCACTGTTAGCTTCTCCTTTCCTTCTTTAGGAATAAAAGCTTGTGGTGTTTTAAGATCTGGCACGTGGGAGGGGATAGTTGTAGTTTGTAAGGTCAATAAACTTTGCTTGTCAAGAGTATTGTTGGTTGTTCTTTCATTATTTAGATTTGAAAAGAGTTTGTGGATGGAGGAAACTGGTATGGACATCCATTGCTTTTATGGTCATGCAGTCCTCGTACCTCACAAGCTTACAAGGTCAAGAAATCTTATATTTTGTTCAATCACAATCCCAATTATGCTGCTCATGTTTACTTATTAGATGTAGTAAGGCATACTTTTGAATAGCTATTCAAAAGTATGCCTTACTACTTCCAATAAGTAAACATAAGCAGCATGATTGGAATTTAATTGAACAAATGAATAATTCTTGACCTTGAAAGCTTTGAGATATACAGTGTATGACCAAAACAATAGATGTCCTACCGTTTCCTCTACCCACGAATTCTCTTCAAATCTAAAAAATGAAAAAACTTCCAACAGTATTCTTAGTAAGCAAAATTTATTGGCCTTAAAAACTACAATCATCCCCTCCCACAAGATCTTGAAATACCACAAGCATCTATTCCTAGAGAAGGAAAGGAGAAGCGAGCCAGTGCCAAATCAATCTTTTGAGAAATGGAAACTATGTAGTGTGGACTGTAACGTACAAGAGAGAAGATGAAAGGAAATTACAGCTATATTGGCTAAGAAACACCATTTATATAAAGCTTTGACAGTTTCCAAAATCTTAATGAATATTACCCAAATTAAATTTATTGGAGTAACTGCCAAATAAAATAAGGTGATAACACCTAATACCAATTAATTAACTTGTTCCTTTAGTGAGTAACTTCTGAAATAAGGTGATGAGGACTTGGATCCTCTCCAAGACCCATCCAACAGCTGGGCAACACTATAGCTTTGACAATTTTCAAAGTCTTAATGAATATTACCCAAATTAAAGTGTACAGTATTTATCAGAGTAACTGCTAAAAATGACATCTTGTGCCAATTAACTTGTTCCTTTGGTGATTGACTGCTAAAATAAGGTGTAGAGGACTTGGATCCTCTCCAATGGGCATCCAACGGTTGGGCAACACTACAGCTCTGACAATTTTCAAAGTCTTAATAAATATTACCAAAATTAAATTATAGAGTTGTATTATCAGAGTAACTGCTAAAATAAGGTAATGACATCTAATGCGAATTAACTTGTTTCTTTGGTGAGTGACTGCTAAAATAAGGTGACGAGGACCTGGATCCTCTTCAACGCGCAGGCAGGGCACCGCTATAACTCTGACATTTTAAAGCCTTAATGAATAATACCCAAATTAAATTGTATAGTTGAATTATCAGGGTAACTCCTAAAATTAGGTAATGACATCTAGTTCCAATTAACTTGTTCCTCTGGTGAGTGACTGCTAAAATAAGGTGACGAGGACCCGGCTTCTCTCCAGCGGGCATCCAACGACTGGGCAGCAAATGGGATGTGTGCCAAGTGTTGCTAGCTGTTGAATGTGTGTCGGGCGTGTTGGTGCTCTAGAGAGGATCCCCTTCGGTTGATGAAACCTCCTTGCACTTAGCTTAATTATAGTTACTGATACTCATTGCCTTTAACATTGTTTATGATTCCGCCAACAAACTGAACGTTAACAGGTTTTCTTAATCTCTCTTCCCCTTCCTTTTCTTAGAGAGGATCCCCTTCATCACCTTAGTTTAGTAGTTACTCTGACAATACAATTGTATAATTTAATTCGGGTAATATTCTTTTAAGACTTTGAAAATTATCAGAGCTATAGTTTTGTGTAGCCGTTGGGTGCGCACTGGAGAGGGCCTAGGTCCTCGTCACCTTGTTTTAGCAGTTACTCACCAAAGAGACAAGTTAAATTGCACTACGTGTCACCACCTTATTTTAGCTGTTACTCTGACTTTAATTTGGATAAATAATAATTGAGACATTGAAAACTGTCAGAGCTAAATGAAGCTTCTTTGCCAATTTAGCTGTAATTTCTTTTCATCTTTTCACTTGTATATTACACCCCATGCTACAATCTTTCCACCTATCCAAGATTTGGCACTGTTAGCTTCTCTTTTCCTTCTCTAGGAATAAAAGCTTGTGGTGTTTCAAGATCTTGCATGTGGGAGGGGATAGTTGTAGTTTATAAGGTCAATAAACTTTGCTTGTCAAGAGTATTGTTGGTTGTTCTTTCATTATTTAGATTTGAAGAGAGTTCGTGGATGGAGGAAACTGGTAAGAACATCTATTGTTTTTGTGGTCATGCAGTCACTCGTACCTCACAAGCTTGATGGGTCAAGAAATCTTATGTTTTGTTCAATCACAATCCCAATCATGCTGCTCATGTTTACTTATTAGATTGTAGTAAGGCATACTTTTGAATAGCTATTTTGCAAAATAGCTATTCAAAAGTATGCCTTACTACAATCTAATAAGTAAACATAAGTAGCATGATTGGGAATTTAATTGAACAAAATTGAATAATTCTTGACCTTGAAAGCTTGTGAGATATACGAGTGAGTGTATGACCGCAAAAACAATAGATGTCCTTACCAGTTTCCTCCACCCACAAACTCTCTTCAAATCTAAATAATGAAAAAACTTCCAACAGTATTCTTAGTAAGCAGATTTTATTGGCCTTAACAAACTACAATCATCCCCTCCCACAAGATCTTGAAATACCACAAGCTTCTATTCCTAGAGAAAGAAAGGAGAAGCGAGCCAGTGCCAAATCAATCTATTGATAAGTGGAAAGGATGTAGCGTAGGCTATAACGTACTAGAGAGAAGATGAAAGGAAATACAACTATATCGGCTAAGAAATACCATTTATATAAAGCTTTGACAGTTTCCAAAATCTTAATGAATATTACCCAAATTAAATTTATTGGAGTAACAGCTAAATAAAATAAGGTGATAACACATAGTGCCAATTAATTAACTTGTCCTTTAGTGAGTAACTTCTAAAATAAGGTGACGAGGACTTGGATCCTCTCGAGGATCCATCCAACAACTGAGCAACACTATAGCTCTGCCAAGTTTCAAAGTCTTAATGAATATTACCCAAATTAAATTATACAGTTGTATTTATCAGAGTAACTGCTAGAAATGACATCTTGTGCCAATTAACTTGTGCCTTTGGTGATTGATTGCTAAAATAAGGTGTCGAGGACTCGGATCCTCTCCAACGGGCATCCAACGGTTGGGCAACACTACAGCTCTGACAATTTTCAAAGTTTTAATAAATATTACCAAAATTAAATTGTACAGTTGTATTAGTGGACTAACTGCTAAAATAAGGTAATGACATTTAGTGCCAATTAACTTGTTTCTTTGGTGAGTGACTGCTAAAATAAGGTGACGAGGACCCAGATCCTCTTCAGCGCGCAGGCATGGCACGCCTATAACTCTGATATTTTCAAAGTCTTAATGAATATTACTCAAATTAAATTATATAATTGTATTATCAGAGTAACTGCTAAAATAAGGTAATGACATCTAGTTCCAAATAACTTGTTCCTTTGGTGAGTGACTGCTAAAATAAGGTGACAAGGGCCCGGATTCTCTCCAATAGGCATCCATTGATTGGGCAGCAAATGGGATGTGTGCCGAGTGTTGCGCTAGATGTGCTGGGTCTCTAGAGATGATCCCCTTCAGTTGATGAAACCTCCTTGCACTTAGCTTATAGTTACCGATACTCATTGCCTTTAACATTGTTTATGATTCCGCCAACAAACTGAACTGTAACCGGTTTTCATAATCTCTTTTCCCCTTGCTTTTCTATTTTGTTATTATTTTTCTTTATTTTCTTCTTCTTTTTCTGGAAACACAAAAAGGTAACCCCACACCACACCCTTTACTCTCTCTCTAAACCCCACAACCCCAGCCTCACCCTGCCCCTGTCCAGCCCCAACCTCCCCTGCCATTATTTCTACATGGGCACATTCAGACACCTTCAACCCATTTATCATCACTATGTCCATTCTTTTGTAAATTTGAGCCCATAAATAACACAACTGACAAATATATTTCCAATTAATTTAACTGTGGAAGGTTGATGAAAAAGATATAGGCAGAGGTTTGTTGTTAGGGCGGGTGTTACAATAGCCCAGGTGCTACAACACCTGCTTCTGACTCCACAACAAAGAAATCTAGGGCTACAACCCCAAACCAATCAAGCCCCAACTTGATTGGTATTACAATATGAATAGAAAAAATTCAATTATAAGTCCCTCCCAATGACATGAACAAACTAGGATTCTTTTAACACGAATCAAACCCTAGATATAAAATAGGACTTGTGAAAACAAAAGATTACCTCTCCCTGAGTTATCCCGTGATCAACCCACTGTTTGAAGCCTTCCTGATTTCGTGCACATTCTCCAATGTTCAAAGCAGCATCTCAAATCGATCAATTAGAGTATTCTGTGCATTATGCCTTCTTCTCTGTGTTTTTTGCCTCTGAAATTGGCTTCAATGGATAGCTCTCGAAAAAACATGCAGATTCAAAAAACATTCGTCCCATTTGGACTCCAGATGGTCAAGATACGACCTTCCAGAGTTGGATGCTCCAAAATTGGAAGCTAGTGGCAAATCCATAAATAGAAGATGATTCTCATGATAATCCGCATGTAACGAAGCTGATTCTAGAAATGGTTGCACGTTAATAGAGCCTGATGCACCTTTTAAAAAGCACTTTTGACTTTACTTCATCGATAAGAATATTCTATGCTTTTAACTTTAAATCAATTAGAGATCTCCATATGGAATCTTCTACAAACTTGCATACACCAGCGATACACTTGATTAAGGCCCTGCTGATACACCTGAAGATGCTTTTCCATGTATGTGTAGTGTATGGAAATAAATGCACCTACCCAATGAATGAGCTTGCATTGGAATCAAGAGCGCACATTACCGTAGATCTAGAATGAAGTGTGATTAAGCACATCCGACGGTCAAAAACATTCTGGAGCTTTATAAATTTAATGGTAAATGTGTCTACAAAATGCACGGTAATTTCAAGCCAAAAAATTTGGCTAAGTATATACACTTTTGCCTATTCCAGATTTGCTTTGTTTTCGCACGTTGACACGAAAACATCAACATCTCCTTCATCCTAACTCAGAAATGCGTGATTCCGACTGCGTTGGAACCACAACGCGACGAACGAAATTTCTCATGAAGACCACTTCACCCAGAATTTCCATTAAACCTTCAAAAAATGGCCATAAAGTCATTGCCATTGCATGAACCTGTGAAATCACAACTTTAACAGTATGAAACCTTCACCTGCTGCTTCGGGCCTTCACTAAACACTTTATAAGGACCTAATACACTATCAAATGGTGTCCCACCTTTCCGGATGCCTCTATAACCCTGCCAAATGACCAAAATGCCCTTGTTACTGTGACGTTACCTTTTCGTGTTTCCACAAGAAGAAGAAGAAAATAAATAAAAATAAAAAATACAAAAGGAAGGGGAAGAGAGACTATGAAAACAGGTTAAAGTTCAGTTTGTTGGCAGAATCATAAAAAATGTGAAAGTCGATGAGTATCGGTACGTATCTATAAGCTAAGTGTAAGGGAGGTGTCATCACCTGAAGGGCATCCTCTCTAGAGTGCTCGCGCCCAATGCACATCCGATAGCTGGAAGCACTCAACACACATCCCAAGTGCTGCCCAGTTGTCGGATGCCCGCTGGAGAGGATCTGGGTCCTCGTCACCTTATTTTAGTAGTCACTCACAAAAGGAACAAGTTAATTGGCACTAGATGTCATTTCCTTATTTTAGCAGTTACTCTGATGATACAACTGTACAATTTAATTTGGGTAATATTCATTAAGACTTTGAAAATTGTCAGACCTATAGTGTTGACCAGCGGTTAGATGCGTCCCCACCTTATTTTAGCCATTGCTGACAAAAGGAAAAAGTGAATTAATTGGCACTAGGTGTTATCACCTTATTTTGGAAAATATTCATTAACAATTTTGAAACTGTCAAAGCTTTATATACATGGTGCTTCTTAGCCAATTTAGCTGTAATTTCCTTTCACCTTCTCTCTTGTACGCTACATCCTTTCCATTTCTCAAAAGATAGATTTGGCACTAGCTCTCTTCTCCTTTCCTTCTCTAGGAATAGATGATTGTGCTGTTTCAAGATCTTTTGGGAGGGGATGATTGTAGTTTGTAAAGGCAATATATTCTGCTTATCAAGAATATTGTTGGAAGTATTTTTATCATTTAGATTTGAAGAGAGTTCGTGGGTAGAGGAAACTGGTAAAGACATCTATTGTTTTTATGGTCATGTAGATACTCGTATACCTCACAAGCTTGCAAGGTCAAGAATTATTCAATTTTGTTCAATTAAATTCCCAATCATATTTCAAATATTTACTTATTGGATTGTTAGTGATACAAATCTGCATCAATGGTCTATGTTATAATTGAACAATATTGTGATGATTCTTGACCTTGCAAGACCTTGTGGGATCACGAGGAAGTGTTCTACCACAGAAAAACAACATTCTTGCCAGTTCCCCTATACCACGAGCTCTCAAAATTCTGTATCGTGTCATGCATCGAGTAGGCTGATGAGGTGATTGAGTAATGTTTGCTTGATTTGTAGCTAGATCTTTGTTTTTTTCCCTTAGGACTTAATATAAAAATTGATTTGTCTATAGTAGTAGTGCCATGCCTAACGGGTAAGATGATGCCATTGTTAACATGTAGTGGACTTGCTTAATAAGGGTATGCTACTATCCATTAAGCCAAACCCGAAAAGGTTTTTTAAATTCCTGCCATTTATGACCCTTTAGCGGCGGTTTTTTAAATCACTACTGCTATGTACTAGAAGTCGATAACTTTATCATTAATTTTGGGAAGGCATAATTTTATGATCGTTTGTCAGTTTGGGCAATGTGATCACTCGTTTTGGGGTAGCTCATTGAAATCTATGAGACGGAATTTGCCGCGATTGAATATCTAGCCATTACTCTTATGCATTTGATCACATTAGGATACACTTATCTTTATTGCCTTCACATCTACCATTTGCTATCTTAGTTGACACTCAAATTTTATAGACATGCTCTCTGTATCGCCATCTAAAAGTTGGGTACTATTAATATCAAATTGTATTTTGGTGATTACTAACATTTGTATTGAGATCTTGGAGCTTAACATGTACAAATTGCCAGAACAAGCTAGATGATTAGTGCTTCACCACCTGTCAATTCGTCTCACGCATCAAGACATTAAGCATCAACAAGCCACGCAAGCCAAATAGGTTACAAAGCAAAAGAACCCAAGTGGCAACCACTCTTCATCAAGCTTCATATGGAATCAAGATGAAGATTTCAAGAGTACCTATTCAGTTTTCTTAGATTTAGGATTTTTTTTATTACATGATGTAATATTGTAATCCTATGTTGTAAGGTTATGAGAATATATGAGGCCCTAGATACTAAGATTCATATATCTATCAAATTGACACAAAAGATTATAGCCCTCCCGGGATTGGGAACTTGATCAAACTTGCCAATCCATATGATCAGTTGCTATTACTACCTACACCTTCGATTTGTTGATTAAATTAAAGATTCTAAAGGTAATCTCGTTTTTGAGATTCCGAGGATTACTTTATGTGTTTGCAAAACATGTAACATTATTTTTGTTATACTTCTAATCCTCAGGATCCTCACAGATTGGAGTGTTTGTTTACTCTTGTCGTATCCATATTTGAGAATCAAATGTTATTGTGAATATTGGTTTGAACTGAGAGCGGGTGAATCAGTTCGCTTAATTTTTTACGTTTTCTGCAAACAACATAGTCACTTACAGTCTTACCTCGCACCACCAGAATGTGACCAGTTCTACTGAGACTTTAAAGCCACTCTGCAAAACAGAGATTAGTCTCCAATATATAACAGTAGACAACGAGACAAGGTGGTCCACCTCATAGTATTGTGAAGGCTACGTCCACGGATCCTCACATATAACACTATATTTTTTTTATTTCTAATCCTCGGGATCCTCACATATTGGAGTCTTTGTTTACTCTTGTAGTATCCTTATCAGGGAATCAAATGTTATCTTTCCTAGCTATGCTGGATGAAATTAAGGATTGCTTATAAAGCACCTCGTCATTATGGTACCTGACCCTTTTCTTCAAAATTTGTGGGATTTCGTTCTTCAGGATGTTGTTCACTTTGTACATAATTTCTTAACTAGAAAAGGTTCCACACACTTCCCACTCTCTCTCTCTCTCTCTCTCTCTCTCTCAAAACCCTCTATTGTAAGATTCAACCCTCCTTCACCAAAATTAGTACTATGGCATCGAAGGGAACCCTCTCCCTTACTTTACCTCTTTTGTACTCCCCTTTGGTACGAATCATACCTTTATATCCTTAGTTCCTAAATTGGAAAATGTTAACTAACCAGAGGCATTCATACCTATTAGTTTGTGTACTGTTGTAGCTTATAAAATTATTTCTAAACTATTGGCTAAAATTCTCCAAGGTCTTATGAATTAGTTCATTTCATTGTTTTAATCTGCCCTTATCAAAGGAAGGCGGATTTCGGATAACATCATTATCTCCGATGAAATTATTCTTTATATGCGGCATTGTATAGGCAAACAAGATTGGGTGCTATTAAGATAGATATGTGCCAAGGCCGATGATTGGTTGGAATGGAGATATATTTGTGTTCTTTTTTAATATTTGGGATTCCCTGAGCATTGATGTGATTAATTAGTTATCTCCTATCTTTCATTTCTTACTCTATAAAAATAAAGGAGCTTCTTTTAAATTTTTTTGGGCTATCTAGAGGGATTCGGCAGTGATGTCCCTTAAGTCCATATCTTTTTATTATAGGTATAATTTTTTTTTTGGCACCTTCTATCCACATATAGGAATTTTAATACGTTTAAAGGAGTGAAGATTTCTAGATATGTTCTAGAGATCTTGCATTTGCTTTTTGCTAACGACACCTTTGTGTTTTGTTATGCAAAGTTTAGTGATGTCAATCAATCCAAGCCATTCTTCAACTTTTCGAAGGCCTAGCTGGCCAACAAATTAATGTTGGTAGAAGTTATGGCACCATCTTGGCTTGAGAGTAATATATTCTGATCGATTATATTTTAAGGTTTGTCCCTACCTATCTTATGTCCTGCTTTCTCTTTCCTAAAAAGATCTTAATGAAATTAGATTTAATGTCAAATCTAGGCGGGGGAAATGAAAGATCATGATAAGATTTCATTAATTTATTGGGCAAATGTGTGTAAACCCAAGAGTGAAGGGGGTCTGGGGTTTAGATTGAGCAATATTCATAATGAGGCTTTTTTAATTAAACTTGGATGAAGAGTTCTTAATAACCCTCCTTCTTATGGGGTTAGGTATTAAAAGCTAAATATTTTCCACAATCTAGCATTTTTTTTTATGATTTTGCTATAAAAAAGGGATCTTGGGTATGGAACAATATCTCACATTTTTCCCACACTAAGGAAACAAGAATGTTGGAAAGTGGGTACTCGGTCATCTATTGGTATTTGGAATGATCCATGGATACCTTGTTGGTCACATGTATCTTGGTTTGAATATGCCTAATCATACTCAACAAACTAATAGAGTCTATAAGGTAATTATTGAAAGGAATTGGAATTTTGCTTTATCAACTCACAATTTCCTTCTTTAGTGTTGTATCAAGGATTTTTAGGGTTTCCTTAGCTGCATCCGGATGTGAGGATTTTATATTTTCTCCATTAACTAAAATTGAAATGTTGACAACCAAAGTTGCAGCAAAATTATGTCCATGCATTATGAATGCGTCAGTTCTCAATTTTCAGATTCTACTATGCATCTACATAGGCCAACTGTTTGATCACTTTTATGGAAAGCTAAGATTCACCCTAAGTTTAAGCCTTTAAATTGCTTAATGGCAGAAGTTTTCATGCACGGCCATGTATGTGGCATTTATATGTCCATTCAAAATGACCAAAAACACCCCTACCCTCTATGGGACAGGCTCTATGGGAGGAATCTCCCGTGTGCGAGTCCTGTCCCTTTGCTTAATAATGAGTTTGCTACAAAAGCCTATTTGTAGTTAAAGAGAATTTGTTTGATACTTATTTTTGTCTTGTTCTTTTATTAAAAGGATCTAGGCAGTAAGATTTTTGGGCTAAGGTTGGAGTAAATGTCAATCTGTTCAATCGACTCCCAATTTGATGTGAATTATTCTAATGATTCTGCATAAGGTGGATAAGCTTCAGTAATATATATAAAGTACCAATCAGGAGACTCGAACTCGAGACCTCCTGGTGAGGATGGGCATGAAGCGTACCACAGCTCACCAACTGCACTAGGCAGCTGTTGCTAATTGCATTTAATAAAAAAAAGTTTGATATTGTTTCTATGGACATTGGTATATAGAGAGCGGTATGGAGGTAGAAGCACAAGAACTGCAAAAAGCAAGACAATTGGGAGCCACAACCATAGGCGTTTGGACTGGCTGCTAGTGTTTAGTGGACCTGATGGATCAGAGCATGTGAAGTCCAACCATAGGAATTATTTACATTTCTTTTGAATATTGGGAATATATTGAAATAATTCTCTAGTGCAGCTATTAAAAGGATTTTCTGACTCATATCCTTGACCCATATGCTAACTTTAAGGGTAGTTACTCACCCACCACCCCCCCCATCCCCCTCCAAAAAAAATCTAATTTTATGGGCAAGGCTGGATAAAGTTAGTTTGTCTGCAATGGAAGATGTGGCATTTTTGTTTCTTAGATTCGATCTGGTCATGTGGCTTGCGTCTCCTGGCTCCTCGACACGAAGTGCGCAAAAATACCATACTCTCCCAAGATGATGCTTGTACGCATGCACCCATTGGCCAATGACGCGTGCGGACTCTAGGGACCTACGCAGGGATCCCTTTGCCATACATATATTATCCCTTATTTAAATAAATTAAGGACCGTTGCTTGATTCTCACTCCCCTCTTTAACTTCCAATTGGAGAAACATCAATCAGGTTCGTTTGTTCGATTTATTCTTTTCCTCATTTTGATATATTCGATCCACATAATCTAATTCAAGGCTTAATTAATCGGGAAGGCTTGGTTTCTTATTTCTGTCTGCTCTTGTTGATTGGGTGTTTTTTCTTTCTTTTGTTTTTAAAAATCTCTCTCTCTTTTGATGAAGGAATTGAGAGTTTTGAAATTTGAAATCGAGAATGATCTTGGTAGCAGAGCCTGAATTCAGATATCTCTTTTGAATGTTTTTATATTATTTTTAATGCAGTGATACTAACAACTGGTTCCATGGTCTAGCGGTTAGGACATTAGACTCTGAATCTAGTAACCCGAGTTCAAATCTCGGTGGAACCTTCTTTTTTCCCCTACTTACATCCATTTTTGTACCAACACATGAAAACTTGTGCTTTTCTTAAGCAAGAAAATCTCCTACTTCATCCAATTCGTTTCCCAAAATTTATGTGTTCTGGGTTTTTTGTGGCTTGCTTGAATTTTTGTTTTTTATGGGTGCAGTTGTCAAAAGCCCATTGACCATCAAGGCCCCACAAGGAGGCAAGGGAAGATCCACAAGGGATCAATATGGTACTCACATGGGCTCCACTTCTTGGAAAACAAGTAAATGTGGAATTGGAGTCGCTAAGGAGACTTGAACCATCGATCAAGCTCGCAGTTCTCCCAAGGGAGTAGCAAATCACCAGGGCAAGCCCTGGATCGACACAGTTCTCCCCGCAGTTCTACCTTGCTTGATTAGCTCTTCGTTAGTTCGTTTGATATAAAGATAGTAATAAATTCATAGAAGCAGTGTGTTGTGAGTAAAGTTCTTAATCTCGGGATCGGGATCGGTCTACGATGAAACCTATCAGATACCAATCTGGATCGGTCAAAATCGTTCTGGATCGGTCTAAAGTAGAAAATATCTCGATTTTATTGGATAGGTCCTGGAATCGGTTAGTATCAGTCAGAAAAATATTAAAAAATTAAAAAAATATATAAAAAAATCTTAAAAAATGATAGTCTCAAGGTTTGTAGGGGATTAACCTTATCTACTACCACCATTATCGTCAACTTATACCCTAATCCTTATTTCGTTGTTTAACTTATCTTGATTTACTTCCTTAACCTCACCCACTACCACCATTATCACCACTTTATCCCTATTTAGGGTATGTTTTTATGGAATTAAATCCTACTTTAATCGATTACCCAATCTAAAAGGGTAATATCCCCCTTTTTTTCTCTTGGATTTGAGACTCCCAAATCTCCCAATCACAAATCTGGGTTTTAAAACCCTAACCACCTAATGTAATGAAGTCTCCAAGGGATGAAATCAATGTTTACTTCGAATAAATTTTTCCTTAATTGATTCCCCAGTAAAAAAATGGTAAGATCCCCCTAATTTTCCGTGGATTTGAAGCTCCCAAATATGGGAATATTTGCTTCAAAGGTTCGGGACAAAAAACAAGGAAACATGTTTAACCGTTTTAGTCATATGTATTGGATCGAATCAGCCGATCCCAACGAGTTACCCGATCCAACCACCGTTCCATGAAACCTAGATAGGATCAGCCATATCTTGGGATCGTTCATGACTGATACTGATCTGATCCGGCTAATATCGGCCGATCCGATCCGAGATTACGAACCATGGTTGTGAGTCTTGTGACCGAATTAGTAAGAAAACTGAAAATCAGACTCTTATTCACCACATCCTCTCCTTCCTTCAATTAAATATGTCATAACAACCAGCCTTCTACAAAAAGGTGGAGATACCTTTGGGGAAGGGTGGAAGGATAGAAGGTTTTGGGTACTTGGAAACGATTCTTACGGATTCCAGTCCATGGGGGTGAATCCTAGAATCGTCCCATTTACGAAATGGTCCCAAAAACTAGAATTTGGACCTGTTTAATAGTGGGAAAGGTCCGATTCTGGTTACTTAATGGTTCTACGCACTCAAAGTCTCAAATACTCAAAGTCTCAAATAGTACGTCAAATTTGTATAAAATTCAGAAGTATACAAATAAATTTCCCAACCTCATATAAATAATTGAATATATTCTTAAGCATAAAATAATTAATGACACTCCTTTCATTTTTGTATTTATTATTTTATAATTACAATATAACTGTTATATGAGTTGTAACTATTAAGCATTAATTAATTTCGAATAAGTAAATTAGGCATGTTATACAGGTCTTAGTAGATCTGGTTCTAGCTGGTTCCTTATTGGGTTTTTAGTTCTGGAACCATTCAGAAACCCGTCCCAAAACCATCCCATCCCATTTAATAATCGGTCTCAAAACCAGTTCCCAGAACCATTCCATTTAGTAATGGGAAGGGTCGGTTCCAGGTTTTAGCGGGATGGTTCCCGGTTCTGGACCCAAATTGACATCCTTACCTTTGGGCTTCTGTTCCAAGTCTACATTTCTATGGCTTTGTATTCTCCCATAGACTAAAAAATTTTCAAATTTGTGGGTTCATCTCTGCTTTTCGTCAAAAAGGTTAGGCGATACAGAAATTCTGCCTTAGATTCAGTGATTACTACTGTGATACCTCCCATGCCTTAAAATGGGTTTCTAATGTAGGGAATCATAGTGTATAGAAGCTCATCATCTACTATTCTCCAAGTGAACAGTTTGAGCTTCCCATCATCTAATTTTCTCAGAGATCTCTCTGATACAAAAGTTAAAATGGTATCTGCACAGAAAATTCAGGTATACTATCTCTTTTCTTGCTAATCATCTTATTTGAGAGCTTCTTTATCAATTTAAACTTGTATTGTTAATTCTGGACCCTAGGTTCTTTTGATTCTTTCATGGAATGTATCATCCATTTGCTCTGCAGCTGCTCTTTGTGGTTTCCAATATGTTAGGATCATTCCCTAAATGCTCTTTGTGGCTTCAAATACGCTAGTATCATTCCCTAAATTTTTCCATCACTAATACTCAGGTTTCCTGATTATATTATTGCTCCCATTATCCCATTGTTGCCTAGCACTGGTCCAACAAGGAAGAGACCTCTGAACCACAAATTGCACCTTTTGTGTATGTTATTGATGACCTCAAGGATTTTAAGATAATGGGGTGTATGGGTAACAAGGATGAACTTGTCCCTGTTAAGTTTTTCCTTGAGAATTCAAGTCTTCTGGAGAGGATAACAAATAGAACCCTCCAAGCTGTTAATTGAAAAACTTTGAGATGCAAGTAATGTTGTTATGTTCATGTAGAAACTTGTTTTACCAAAAACAAAAATAGTTCATGTAGAAACTTGTTATAGGAGATATTCTCTTAAACAAAAATTATGGGCATGGGGAAAATAAGGAAATGGGGAAAAAAGGGATGAGAAATGGAAATGACAAATTAAAGATGAAACTAAAAAGAAAAAAGTTAAGATGAAAGAGGGACAGCCTATATAACTATGACCTGATCACCTGAACTGATTAAACATGAACAGACAATAGAGCTAATTAGAGATCAATCATTATAGAAAACACCCTTCCATAGGGAATACATAACTCATTCAACACATCATTATGAGCATGGGGAAAATAAGGAGAGAATTTTCAATCACCCAAGATGAAGAGAAGCTCTTCATCAACCATGATATGACCCTATAATTAGACTTTATTAACTCCAGCCCCTGTTGTGCAAAGTCAAAAACACCCTTCACGATTCAAATCCAAAGGTTAGATATTGGAGGTGAAGGAACTCGGTCTAAATAAGGAAGGCACAAACACTATTTAAAATTTGGAGGTTGAGAGGAGGGGGAGGGGTGAGGAGAATCTAATTATAGACAAATGTATATACATTAATTTTACTGTTTTAACTGTGTAGGGAAACCCCACTTTCTGGGGAATAATTTCATAATTCCAAACCCAAATTAACTGTAGTCAACATGCCTGACCAACCTGATATAACCCCATCTGCATTCATATCCACACTAAGTACCCCAATGGAAAATGATTAAGCAACCAACTGAAGACTTTGTCATTAAAGCAACCCCAAAAAGTTTCCTACTATAGACTTGGTCCCACCTGTACCAAATGAATTGAACAAAGCAAAGAAGAAAGCAATGAAATGGCTTTGGGAACTGTCCATGAGAACACCAAAAATAACAGGGGATTGGATCTCTTAAATCTGCTTTAGCGCTTATAGAACACTATATCTCTGCTGCAATTGTCTTTGATTGCATCCTCCAGACCCTTCACCCGGTCATAATCAACTTTGAAAGTGATCATGGTGCTGCTGTCTTTACCAGTATCATAATCCTGCTTGATATCCTCAACTTGAAATGATTGTAACTGTTAAACACCAAGCAGCAGTTCAACGCAAACATAAGCTGAAAGAGAACTGTCATCATATAGCATGTGTAAAACTAATGCAAGATAATTTCACAATTATAAATAGCCAAGATAAACTTATGCAAGATAAATTCACAATTATAAATAGCCAAGTTTATCCAAGTGACACCAACTTACTCGTAACTTCTATTCAATATCTATTGTAAACAGCAGACCAGCTACTAGTCGAACTAATATTATGAGAAATTGCTAGTAGATCAACATATGTTAAACAAGAGTATTAGGCAGTAAATGATGGAAGCACAATCCAAATAGAAGATGTTACTTTCCTCATAACGTTAAAAGCATTGCATAATTTCCACTAGTAACTTTACCAAGAAAAAATGGCCAGTTCTAAGATGCCCAAGTGAAATCAGTTGAGAACTTCTGGTTCTTGGGATGTCTTTTAGCACCATTATGCATCAATTTACGAGGGCCACTCGTCAGTTTAGCCCGAGTTATTATGGCCAATATCACATCTGCAAATTCTGGCATGGGATTTATATTTAAAAACCCCAGCTTCCAAAAAGGAGAATATGTGTGTAAGACTGTTCATTTATTGTCTACAAAACCTACTTTTCCAATATTAAATTTGAGTAATGCAGAGAAAAGAAAAATAAACCAACAATGGATAATGTTCTGTAAATCAGGTAATTCAAAATATAATATGATAGAGAAAGCAAAATAAACCGAAATGGGTCACATTTTTGTAAATCAGGAAATTTAATGTAAAATAATTCGATATAATTCAGGCAGAGGATGTTCATTAAATGGCAGAAAAAGACATTATATAAGCTAATAGCAAACTAAATATGAATAGCCTAATGTGATTCCATCACAGCAGACTTTAAGGTAATTAGGCTTGGAACAATCTAAAAATGGGTGCACATTCGGGGAAAAAAAGGAGATTTGATTTGCCCATTTAGTTGGGATAAGGCTGAGTTATTGTTGTTTGGTGTCTCGAGGGAAAATTTGTATCCGAGTCCCTATCCTCCTGTTTAATAACTTTACAGGTTGATCCTCTGCTGCTGCTGTTGTTGTATCATAGCTAGTGTATTCTAGTCTGAGTATCAATAAATTTTATCTGTAATTTATCTTTAAAACATGAGAGGAAAGGGAATAAATTTCTTTATGAAAGGAACTCAAGTTTTACCACAATCACAGGATTTCCATTTGCAGCCATGTTACATGGAAAGAGAATAAGTGCAATAAAGGTGGAAACAAGACGTTATTGGAAATAGAAGTGCACCATGCAAGTTACATCTTCGACACAACAACCCAGCTATATGTATACTAAGTTGGAAATGAATTATATCATATGTAGTATAGTTCTGGAGAAATCTTGGGCTATGATTGCTACTACTTGCCAAAGGAAACAGGTTTATCATCATTAATTTGATCGACATGGAAGGAAAAGAAAGAAAACAGGTTTATCACCATTAATTTGACCCACCCTGAAGGAAAAAAATGGGATTTTGTTTTCTAGGTCCTCTTAATCATGATGCAAACATCTTTTTCTCCAGCAGTAACCTAAAACCATGGGTGTAGAAATGATAAGGGGGCAAATTCTACCAAATTAGGGGCCACAGAAAGAAAATTTCTTGACAAGTGACTACCAGGAGAATGATTGCCAATAAGAAAAAGTAATCAATATCAAAGGGTAAAAATAGAATGATAATTACTAAAACAAGTTATTACTCAAGCATCCAAATTGTCACATATTCAATTTTGATCGGCACGCAAGGATAATAATACAATACCACATGCAACCCTCACCTGATGGTATACAACCCCAAATAGATCAAAGGGCACCTCAATACCAATAGGAACCTGCAATGAAACAATTTTGATAAATATCTAAAATAAAATTATGTACATCAGCAAAGCATCTTTCGGTTATAATATTTTTATTATAATAATTATGCATCTGGGGTCTGGTCTGTAGTGAGACACTGGGATCTGGTACTGCTGGTTAGAGACCAAATGAAGAGAGTGACAAGAACAGGAATCTTCAACACTTAAATAGGCAGCCTAAAATAGGTCCGTGTACTCACCATGACACCGTCTTTCAAATGGCAAGTGGTCATCAGCACAATAGAAACCTTATTTTATGGCGACTTTGTAATTGAATATTTTGATATTTTAAATATTGGTTTAAGTAAATTATGTTGTGAACCATAGATTAACGTGGGCAATGTAATGCATGGCCCATGTCGAGGTTCTCCCACACAATGGTTTGTAAGGGAAAGCTATGTCATTGCTCAACATAGCTGAAGCACTCATCCACCAGTGAAGAGATCTGAGAGACTTGTATAGAAAGCCTTTTCCCAAATTTAGAGTCTCAACAACAATTTAGACATTAAAGAACATGGAATAGCAATAGGATATAAAACAGTAATAACTCATCCTACTTTTGATTTCACTTCACAAGTTGAGGCACTTTTTAAGCAGTCCATGGTTATTCCTCCGTAAGCCCTGACTAATCCTCCGGTGCCTAGTTTTATCCCTCCAAAATACCTGAAATTTAGATAAGAAAAGACACAGTGAAGAAACAATACTATACATTGACCCATTAAGCAATAGTTAACCACCCAATATGGGAAGTGAAATTAATGATGCTTACCTTATTTCCTACATCAACATCATTGAAAAGGATTCAAGTTGACAAGTATTGGAATTTTTTTTTTTTTTTCCTTTTTATTTTTAGGAGGTGGTTAACTATATGGGTTAGGACAGAGGTGGTGTTGTTAAGGTTAATTGTTAATTTGCTATTTTTGGCTATTTTTGCTTCATGCAGAGTTTCGAGTTATTTCCAGCAAGACAGTAAACAGATGTTGGGGTTTTTGCCATCATATGATGAATACTAAAAAGGAATATGGATTTTTCAGATGATGACCATTTTATCTGTTTCTAAATTATTCCATTGCATATCATAACCATCTGATACTGAATTCCCCATTGATGCTCATACATGTATGTCTCAAATACAAAGGGGGTGCAGGTTAATCAAAAACAATGGGGAGAAAAAGCTAGAAATAGAGGGTAAATATAAGAAGCTGCCGAGGACACTTGATATAAGACTTAGTTGGTATGTCTCAGTTATATCAGGCCAGCATTGAAGAAAACTAATAAGTGAAGCAATGAAATCCAGGACGCTCACAACACTGAGTTCAGGATAAAATATTGGATGTTAAAGCGAAAGTATAACAAATTAAAAATTCAGCTACGATACGATTTTCGAAGAGTGAATAAAAGGAGGGGTTAGATAAGAGAATGGGGTTCAGTAAATTATATTGATTTGCATGATCAAACAGACAAACACAGCATGAAACTAACTAAACATGTCGAAGAAAATTAAAGCAAATTATACAAAATGGACTACGACATGCAATATTAGCTTGATTTGCCCAAATTAAACAACCATTCATGCCAACAGAAACTTTAACATAAGAAATTATTAATATGAGAACTCCATTGAGAACTATGATTTCTTCCCCACATGGTTTCTCCTATAATATTCATTGATCCAGCACTTTGGGATTTAAAGAACTTTTTTCGGCCATAGAGGCAACCTGAGCATAATAATTTTTAATCTCACATAGAAACTTAAGTAACCCACAAGTTTCTTTATCCATCAAATGGCCATGTTCAAATACTACCTTAGGTATATTAGGCCAGAAGTGGGGGAAAAAAAAAAAAGCGCTTAGAAATGGGAGATTTTCCTAGAACTAGGGTCTCGGTATGTAGTATTAGGAAGGGATAAAACAGAATAGCATTCAAAGGTAAAAGATTAGGATCTCAAGTAATGGCCGTACTCTACTATTAATCCCAGAGGAGAGAGAGAGAGAGGGAGGATGCTAGTGCGCCAGAAGAAGCAAGCAAGTCCTTCTGCCCCTATTTGAGTAAGCTAATCTTAGAGCACTGTTGCGCTAATGCACAACAATCAAACTCCTGCACATGCTAAGCAATCAAAATACTGTGAGGGCTTCCGTAGATTAGGCAGGGATAGAAGGGAGTAAATTTCAAAAGGCAAAAGATTAGGATTTCATAACAAAAAAGATGGTTGAAAATTGAAAAGTAGTTAATGGTTCAGAAATTCGGCGAAGTTTTTAACTGTAGACAATAGCATTAGTCAAGGCCTTCACATTGACTCAAAGAACAAAGAAGGGATAGAAGCATCGTTTTTAAATTTTATTACAATAAGGCACCTTCACATTGACTCAAAGAACAAAGAAGGAAAAGTATCGTTTTTAAATTTTATTACAATAAGTCCTATTATGTCATGTAGGATAATTTCCTTGTTCACTCATAAATGCAAATGGGATTTTGAAGGTAATGGGTTAAGGTAATAACAAACAAGGATAGTTACCCTGCCCAACACCAACTACTTAGCCCAATCATTGTATAGTTGAACAATAAACAATAGTAAAATGTAACTGACGTGGGACTATTTCCCAACACCACTTACTCAGCCCAATCATTGGGTAGTTGAACAATATGGAATGGAACATGTGGATGTTTTTATCAATAATATAGAGTAATTACACTTAAAAAGTATAAAAATAGGAGGCCCAATAAAATTCCTTACTTGTTCAGGACATTCACACTCACATGATCCATTGGTATTAATCTATCTACACAAAATTTACTTGAAATTTGAAGAAGTGTGAGGTCTAGCCTTGAGGTTTGCCTTGAAGCTTGCTTTGAGGCAACAGCCCAGGGAAATACCTCAAGACTCAATCTTTAAGTGCGAGAGACATGACTTGACATAAAAACAAAAAAAACAAAAGGAGATGATTCAGAGTTGTGCATTGATAACACTCATCTCTAAAAGCCTAAATCCAACTATGGATTATATGGTCCAAAGAAGATCACAACTACCATGAAATTAGCCCCCTCATAAATGAGTTAAACGCATAAACAAGTGGAAGGTTTGAAGTCAGAAGTCATTTCAGCATAAGGAAAGGGCATATAAGTAGAGACCATTTTTAATTTCATGATTTAGCGTACCCACAAAATCCACAAATGTCTAGAAGAAACCATCATGACTTAGCCTATCTATGCCACAAATGACTAGATTAACCAATAGGAAAGCAGGGAGAACAAAGATCGCGAAAAAAAAAAATCACCTGATGACAACCACCATGACCCTGTCAATTCCCGATGAAAAAATAGAGGAGCAAATCGGCTTGCCAGCCGTACCAGAGGGTTCACCATCATCACTGCTCCGAAATTGATCTCCAATCTACAAAACAAACAAGGAGAATCGCCCTAAAAAGAAAATTTCTAAAGCTAACTCCTAAGGAAAACTGGAGGCATATAAACATACCCAATTCAGTAAGGTCATGAATCAAACACATGGTGTGCACCAGTAGCGTGTGTAATACTATACCTTATAAGCCCAACAATTGTGAGTGGCTTTGGGATCCCGAACCTACTCCATTCATCCATTCACACACAACCGTTATTTCGATTTTTATCTGAAAATTAAACAAGAGTCTCAAAGCATTTGATTTGTTAAATGGGTTATATCAAAATAAACAGAAGATGGAAAAAAAAACCTGGGCGAGAAATGATCGAGCAGAGGGCTCGTCGGAAATGTGTCCGGCGATCGCTATGAATTTGCTACGTTTAATTTCCTTTTCGAAAGTGGCTTTCTCAGTGACAGTGATGAAGGTTCCTGGATCCTTGTTGCTGCTGGTGCTCACCATGGTTTTTCTGCAAGAAGCGATTAGGAATAGAGAAGGGAAACGTGGGTTTACTTTCAAAAAGTAAGGTGGGGTTACGATAACCGTCATTTAACTCGACCATGGAAGCTAAAACGAAGCAAAATCTTTCAGGCTTTCAGGGAAGAAGGAGAAACATTTAACTCCAGGCATGATTCATCCATGAAAGATAGACATTGAAAGATACATCAACTCGAGAGTCGAGACGAGCGGCTAAGCATCGATTCCCAGCATTACATATCTGTGTAATCACAGAAGGACACATGGCAGGACTTCTGTTGAGAGAAGCAGTTTTACTTTCGAAGCCCAGCTAGGCCATGTCAGCATGTCCACCTGGCTCCACCCCTTACGTTTTCAAGTTGCTTAGGTTTGGAACCGTTGAGATTCAAATGTAAACAGCCCGTGACGTGAAAGAGAGATGGTTTTTAACTTCGAACCCGGACCAGTTTTGCAACTTGTAGCTCAGAAACAAGGACTGGACTCTGTACGTGAACCGACGCCTGCAATTTTGTACGTTTAATCAGTTTTCCTTCAACAACCGGGGGCGTAAGCTTGCAAATCTTGAATGCAATGTTGTCCTTAGCCGAACTCTTTTGACATGGAAATTCCAAAGGGAATACGAAATTATTATTGGGGAAAGAGAACAAAAGAACGCCACCCTCTTACGCAGCGTCGCCCACAAAATAACGTGGGGTCATAGGATCCGGTTCCTCTCCATGAAGTTCAGCGTTTAGGGAGTGCCCAGGGGACATTCAAGGGTTGGGTTATGTCGCACACATTTCGGCACATGCCTAGGAATATGTGCGATACAGCCCAACGACTGGATGCCCAGGACATCTTTATGGGGGTCATTACGCGCATCCTTGTGCAGTGCAGGGGCAAAGTGTGCTATGCAACTGGATAACGTTCTTTATCTTTTATTATTATGGGAGAGCTTTCTCTTTGGGGGAGTCCAGGGGTCATATACGCACAACAACCAATGAGAACGCACTAGCATCTTGGTGACAAAAATTCCTCCTTTCATGGGGCTGGGGCGTTCATTCCCCCCCCCCCCCCAAGAGAGCACATTCTCCCTATGGGGGTAGGAAGGAGTGTGAAACATACCAAATCTTGTAGCTTGGTACTCAAGGTGGCTATGGAGTTCACGAAGGCCTCCATGTCTAAAATTTTGACACCCCAAGCCATTGTTCAGCCAACTTTACTAGCTCTCCCCCCCCCCCCCCAAAATGGAGTTTATAAAATCAGTTGTGATGCATCCTTTTTTCCAGAAGATGGTAGGGTGGGTATTGGTTTTGCCATCAGACATTCATCAGGCAATCCTCTGGTCACAATGTCCTCTCGGATTATCTTCCTTTCAGCTCTTCAAGGGGAAGCTACGGCCATCAAATCAGGGATTCTCCAAGCAATTATAGATTGCTTCGAGAAGCTGATCATTGAAACGGACTACAAGGAGCTTATTTGCATTCTCCAATCGAATGAGAAGACCCCCCCTGCGGAGATCACCAATTATTAAGGACATTCGTTTCTTAATCCCCCATTTGGTAGAGTGCTCCTTTACCTACAATCCAAGGTGCATCAACCATGTAGTTGATGCCTTGGTCAGAAAGGCCTTGTCCTTAGAGTGTGTGACGAGTTGGCCTCTTTCCACCCCATGGCTTATCTACCTTTGTAATCTGGATGTCACGAGTCCTTTACACTCAAATCAATAAATTCCTGCAGTTCTTTCCCCCCTTACCACGCACGAACCGGAAGCTTCTGGGCCCTAGTGAGCCTCAGGCGGGTAGCCCCAAGAAATTATGCAACGACGAAGGTTTGATCACGAGACCTCGTTTCCTGAGGCGAAGTCTCATGTCCCTTCCAAGCCAACTACGCTAACCCCTTGGGGTTATATACGCATCAAATTGAAATGGACCGTATAACCGTTTAACACCATCATCTATCCTCCCTTATTCTTCTTCTCTCTATGCTTTTTATATCTTTATTTCCGTTTTTTACATTCTTTAATTATTTTTTTATTTTTTTATTTTATTAAATATTTTAATCAACTCCTAAATTATCACTGTTATTATTATTTTATTGGGAAGAGCTAATGAGAATGTGCACATAGGCATTGATTTAGATGAGATTTTTGATTTCACTGGGAATTGAACGATCTCTTTGTTTCTTTCTTCCCAGAAGGCAGTGAACCATCCCCCGTCGCTGCAACCCCTCACCCTGCCCTACTACTGCAACCTCTGTAGTTCCGTATGAAAATTTGGGAGAATGTTCTTTGTGCCGTAGTGCAGCCTACGCCTAGACACATGGATAATTTTGACAAACAACACTTGTTTTCTCAAGGACACTGTTTCAAGACTTGAAACTATGACCTCTTGATCACAATAGAGCAACTTTACCATTGCACCAAGACTCGTCCTTGTTATAAGAGGACTAGAAAAAACCATTCTCCAAATTGATCAATGGCAAAATCTTCAAGGCGCCCTAGCTAGCCTCCATGGCAAGTCAATTTGAAGAGTCAAGAGATCATGTCACCGTGTCACGTAGTATATCTCTTCGTTGTTTTTATCATCTCAGTTTCATGACTTTTTTTTATAAGAAAAAAATACACCAAGTACCACACATATTTGACTATATTGCAATAAGTGTCTATTTCCAACATTTATTCAACACCAGAAAACGTAAATATTATCAGAAAAATTCTTTGTACACTTGTTAACAGTCCTCATATTTCTCGGTTATTGATTACCCCCCCCCCCCCCAAAAAAAAAGAAAAAGAAAAGAATGGTGTTATGTTGGCTATTGCGGGTGTAGCATGGAGCTATATGCCAAGGCAGCTTACCCTTAGCGCTAATGTAGAGTTTGGGTTAAAATATTGACAAAGGAAAATAGAAGAGATTTGCTAGCATCACAGTTCCGTTTGGTTGCAAGAGGAATTAGTTAAAGGGAAGGAAAGTGAAATTTTCACATTTAAAAGAAGGAATTTTTGTAATCATTACCCCATGTGACAGTGTCATTAACTTTGCATCCAATTCCTTTTGGTTTAAATTGTAAAATAAATCTTACATGTAAAGTGTATCATTACTAAATATGAAAAGAAATTTAAGTAGTTTATACAATCACATAGGCTAATGATTACAAAAGTTTTTTTTTTAGGTTTGAAAATTTTTCCTTCCCTTTCCTTTAATTTCCCTTGCAACCAAACGAAGCCTACATGAATCTTCATAGAGGTGCATAAAGACTACAATACCATTGCATCTTAGGATATCTAGCGGTTTAATAGTGTTGATACGATATCGTTTGGATTATCGTTGCATGGGAATGATACATGGCTGAATGATACAACGTGTGGTACATACGTGGAAGTAGTTATGTAGAGTTGTTACCGTTCTGGCAAAAAACTGATTTTCCGTAACTACAAGTTGCGTTCCAGGAGTCACTTGTGGAAGATGAAGAAAAAAGACATCGTGAGAGGGCCAAAACTGTGCCCAACAAAGACTTTTCGATGCTTAAGTCAGTTTCCTCGCAACTAAAGGGAATAACAAAGCAATATCTTCAAAATGTGAAGTAGGAATTATAATACCTTGTCCCTGGGGGAGTGCTATTTATATTGATGGCATGGTGGTGTGGATTGGAGATCGAGGATGATCCTTCTCTGATATGGATCTGGCTTGATTTAGTAGTTTCCTTTTAGGAATGGAAACTATTTTGGAGAGTCTGTTTTAGGCAAGCTTCAAGGTATCAATGGTTGGTAAGATTCATTTCCTTAATGGGGAGCTGGAAGCGTAGATCTTCTAAGTCTCCAAGTTATAGTGCATCTTCTTGTCTTTTTTAGAAGGTTTCCATATTCAGAAAGTAGGGCGAGAGACTTCACGGTCCATGTTTCTTATTCCCGTGTTTCCACATGTCTCGTTGTGAGTGGCTAGGGTATTTTACCCATAACAAATAGCGATGAAGTTATTAGGGTTATTGAGAAATTAACCTTTGTGAACATAGATAATCTTGAGGAAGAGAACTTATAACCCTTTCTCCTTCCTCCTTATCAGCATATGTAGAGTTTTCATACATGAAGAGTTTCCATATGATAGTATGAAAACTCTACATACGCTAATACGTCTTGTATTGTATGATTGTTTCTTTTTTCTATTTAATTTATGGGTCAAATGTTCTCTGTGTTGGGGGCATAGGATGTGCCTAGACACATGGAGGTGGGTAAAATGACCACCCTACCCCTTGAATGACAGGCTCATGTGTCTGGCACAGACTGCGCTGCGGCACAGAAAACATCAACCAGTGTTCCAGGAGATTTTTACAGAATTTTTTTATTCTTGGGTTGCTATTAATTTCATGCAAGTGATAATTTAAAAGTATTATTTTCTTCATTACTCTTTTTAATTTTTTAAATGACTAATAATATAAATTAGATAGTTTGATTACACTTGTAAATAATCATTTATGATGATTCTAGGAAAGATAGTGACCGATCATCAAAAGGCATATATATAGCCTGAAGGTTGCTCTCTTAGAACCTGTTGCTTGACTTGGCGTTTAATCCTTAATTTAATCAATTTAGTAGACTAGTCTAGGTGAGCCTATTGGCTACAATATTAAGGCTTTAATCATTAGAGAGTTGCCTTCGTGGCTTCGTTAGATCCCCATCTTGATTTTAGGCTTATTCTCCAAGGTAAAGTGAGTGCAGCTACACGTAGCCAATGATTGTTAAGTGTTATGTTGCTTTGGTCCATGATAAGTACTTCTCAATACTAATTATTTCATTAGATTCTATAGTTGCCACTTCCCTCTTCCTTCACGTTTTGTATCATTATTAATATAGTTTTGAAAACCTTCTTGATATCACACTTCAAGAAGCAATAGAGACGTTTTGAAGATTATTTTATCTTTGATTTTCAGTTTTTTGGTAAGCAAAAGTTTCTATTAATGAAAGTGAGCAAAGTTTGTAGGTACTGGATTACAAGGTTCCGTAAAGCACGGAGTGGAATTAGGCTAAATTGTCTTGCTCAGAACGAAAAAGACTTTGAGTGTTGATTTTTTCAGAGACAAAATGGAAACTACATTCCAAAAAATATGAAGCTCTATGGGAAATGTCTTGAATCACAAGTTAAACAATTAATTGCATGGTTGTGCGTGTTCCCACCCGTGATGTAAGAACAAAGATCCCTACAGTCTCTCCAACAAGAAGGCGATCAAAACATTCAAATATCGTTTCTAATATACCACTACAAATCGCCAGAGCTTCACCCAATAAAATATAACTGATGCACAAGGGCTCAGATATTACCACATGTGCACGACCTAGATTATTTCTAGATTAAAAAAAAAATGCCAATACTTCCTTACTTCTCAAGGGGTGGGGGTTAATAATATTATGGATAAACTTCAATTATTGGTAGACTGTGTGGCACCTACGCCTAGACATAGGCAAAATGACCGCCCCATTGCTCTGAAATAAAAAATCCCACCCTAGTTGAATGCCCACTGTGCACGTTCTCATTGCCATGCAGCTTGACAATGATCCCCCTCACCTAAGTTTACCAGTTCCAGGAGCATGTTAATATCAAAGATGTTTAAGCACCAAACATCTTTCACCTTCAGCCCAATTTTCGTAGCCTAGTGTAATCCAATTAAAAGATCAAAAACTTCAGGTTCCAAAAAATGTCTTGGACGTATAGTCTCAGCAGCGATGAAACTGAATTTGCTCAGCAGCGATGAAACTGAATTTGCCTTGTAACAAAATGCACATAATCCATCTTGTTGAATCTAGGTTCTAAGATTCAAGCCCCTGCACATATCAACAAAGGAAAATCTAAAGTGGGTAAAGAAGTTGATTGAAGGCCAGCCTAGTCATTCATTACATTCATGAAAGTCTTCCATTTGAAAGCAACTGTCATAAAAGAGGTTCTTGTTGTCACGTTGGTCGGCATCTTCTCAATGATCACAATTCCCAAATCTAACATGTGACCGACCCCCCCGAATCCCATTCCCATGGACTTTTGTGGGTAGAAAGTGGATTACATGAAGGAGTGAAATGCGGGTTTGGGAGTTAAGGTTAGGTGGTTTACGTTTGAAAAAATTGAAAATAAAATTGATGAGAAGTGGAGGGAGAGTAGACAATGACAATAGCTACTTCGATAGGATTTGAAACGTAATTATGCTAAAAACCACGTGTTAAAAATAAACTCTCACAAAGTATTACCACATCATAGAAGTGTACGTAGAGGAAAGCATCATCATATGATCTCAATGCCAAACATACTCTAGCTTGATGCTAATAATAATAATGATTCATTTCCTCCCTTTTCGTACACACAATTTGATTTGAGACCCTCCATCACTCTTTCTCTCTCTCTCTTAGGTCCCTAATTTTATTTTATTTTGGAAAAAAACTTTGCCCGATCATGGCTGTTGGGTTCCTCTCCAGGTCCTCAACGTCCAGGGAGTGCCCAGTGAGGTATCTAATAAAGCTGGGCTGCTGGATATGTGGGGATGTGTATTCGATGCGTATTCCTTCGTGTCAGTAACCCAATATCGTTGGATGCCTCCTTGGCACTCCTTGGGCGCTAAACCAGCTCTCTAATGTTATTGGTGATGAAACCTGATTTTCAATCCAGAAAGTGGTTTAGAGTATCTTCGACAGATCATTTTGGCCTCGAAATGAGCTCGAATGGCTTAAAAAGTGCATATGTCATCGTCAAATGCCTTTGACCCCTGTAAGATTCGTCGAGACCTTCGTATCGATATGTATTTCGACATATGTTCAGTTTTGATCCAACCCTAACTGAGTAGTCATTTTTGGGTTCTAGGGGCATTTCTATAATTTTTTAGGTTAAGGCTTCTTTATAAAGTGTTCTTATCTCATTGAGAGGGTAAGGTGAGAAGTTGAGAGTTTGTAACCTTTTTTTTGGTAATCGGGAAATTTATTGATGAGAGGGGTGAGTACAACCAGTGACATCAGTCACACAAACGTTTCAGAGATCGTGAAATTCATTCTATTGCTCGACCGTGGATGTAGCTTCTCATCTTGGGGATCAATCACGTAAATCCTCTGTGTTGTGTGTTTGTATGTTGCTTCTTTTCTTTCAATTTTTCATTTTTTTCTACAAATCGCCACTTCCGGACGTTGTTTCTTAACACCTAGTCATGTGGCCTATGCCCATGTCAGGTATGTGCAAAATTATCACTCCACCCCTAGTGAATTAAAAAAATCTATCCATATTGATGTCATTACGTGCACTCTCGTTGGTCCTTGCACTAATGTAGGGTGGTGTGATATAAAAAAAAGAAAGTTTTCCTCTACCACAAGGTTCATTACATCACCCTAGAGTCACAACTCACAAACCATAAGATTTTTGCATATTCTCAAAAATACCCTTCAATACATTAAACCCACGGCCAAGGGATTTTCCCCCTTAGACCTTAACTGAAAAGAAAAACTCAGACGTAAATGTGAAAGTGAAACAATGAAAAGCAAACGACAAGAGTAAGAACAATTATCAAAGAATAACTCCCCTTAGCCCCAGTCAACGCATTCTTTCCGTCAAAATGTCTGAGATTTGATTCTCAATATGGAGAAAGCACGGTTAAATGCAACTACACAGGGTGAGAGAGAGAGAGAGAGACATCATCCAGTGCTTCAATACTCCATAGCCCCCAAAAGAGACGACATCAGCCCATCATACGCGTCACTGTCAATCCGCTCACTTGGGCCTAAGACCTCTTCTCCTCAGGGCCTCACCCACCCGGGCCCTGGGCTCTTTGCAATTGGCAATTGGCAATTGGCATCACTCAAACACACACACGCACACCGTTTTCTCTCTCTCTCTATAGGCGGTGAAAGCGGTGAAGGGATGGGCCAAGACCAGAAAAAGGATAAAAATGGAAGACAAGGAAAGCAGAAAAAAATATTGAATTTCTCTCTCTTTCTCTCAGTCTCAGGTGTAGACCCCACCCTCATCTCCACCTCCACCGCCAGTCAGCGGCGTAATTAACCCTTTTCTTCGTTTCCAAGTTCAAACACCTTCCCTTCCATTTCCCCTGTCTCCAATCACTTTTTCTCTCTCCTTCTCTAAACCCCCGGTCCCCATTTCGGCACTTCTCCTCATTTATTTATTTCTTCTATATAAGCTTCGAACGAAACCAAATCCAACCTCTCTCTCTCTCTCTCTCTCTCTAGTCTCTGCGTCGCTATTTGTGTCTGATCACTCACACCCTCTCTTCTCTTTCTCTTCCTTTGTTTGTTTTAGCCTTCTCTCTTATCTTATTTTATGTTATTTTAAGGAGTGTTTCTGTTTCTGTTGTGTTGTCATTTATTGAAAGAGTTTATTTTAAAGAAATTCGAAGGAGATGAAAAGTGAATATGACGAAGGGAAGGGTGGAGGGAGTAACAATAGCATGTTCGCTAAGCTCCACCAACAACAGAAGCTTCATCAGCTGCACCACCACCAACACCACCACGTGGTCACCCCAGAATGTCACCATCCCTCCTCACACCAACCGCAATATCAAACTTCGGAAGATGACGAGAGCCGAAGCAGCGGTGGTGGTGGTGGCGGCGCCACCACTAGAGCCATCGTGAACCACCACTCTTCTGAAGTCACCACCATCACCCCCAAAGGCGACGGAGCTACCATCGAAGTTGTTAGACGACCCCGAGGTCGTCCCCCAGGGTCTAAGAACAAACCCAAACCACCAGTCTTCATCACACGCGACACCACCGACTCCAACGCCATGCGCCCACATGTCCTTGAAGTTCCTGGTGGCCTTGACGTCGTCGACGCCCTCGCACGCTTTGTCCATCGCCGGAATATTGGCCTCTGCGTATTGACCAGTTCCGGTACCGTTGCTAACGTTACCCTCCGCCAGCCATCCGCCACTCCTGGAGCTACCGTCACCTTTCATGGTCGCTTTGATATTCTCTCCATGTCGGCTACTTTGCTTCCACCGGCTTCGTCTTCAATACCCTCTTCTGCTAATGCCTTCAGTATCTCACTCGCTGGTCCGTCTGGGCAGATCGTTGGAGGGTCAGTTGCTGGGTCTCTGCTCGCCGCTGGAACTGTTTATATCGTCGCTGCGGGATTTAGTATTCCTTCTTATCACCGGTTGTCTACAGAAGATGAGTTGCAGAGTCCGCTTTCGGGTAAAGCAGATCAATCTCCGTCTGGTTCTGGTGGTGGTGGCGAGGGAAGCCATGACCACCCAGGTCCACTGCCTGTTCCGGCGGAATCATGTGGGGTGTCAATTTACAGCTGCCATCTGCCTTCCGATGTGATTTGGGCTCCAACCGCGAGACAACCACCACCACCACCTCACTTTTGAATGAATCTTTTTACCAATTTGGACCCCTTTTTTTTTTTTTCTTCTATAAAATCCGTTTGGGTTTTCTTTCTATCTTTCTTACTTTGTTCAACTTGTTAGCTTGTGAATTCAGAATACATTCTCTGCAATTTTTATTTTGTTGGTTTTGTGGTTAGTAAATCATTCCCTTTTTTTTAAGCTTAATCTGTCTTTGTAGTTTGTAGATTTAAAGTGAGAAAGAAAGAGAAGGTAAGGAAGAGAAACAAAATGAGAAGTTGTATTGCTTAAGCAGCAAGCAACTTTCCCAAAATTTCATGTTTCTGGAAAGAAAGAGAAGGCTCACCCTCCTTTTTAATGGGTTCTAACGTCCAAGTCATTCTTTCTTCCTTTCTTTCCTCTTCCTTTATCTCTTGAATTATTAGTACTTAGTAGAATATGAAATGAGATCTCTCTCTCAGTCTTCTCTCTCTATCTCTTTCTCTGGGTGTTTACTGTACAGGGTGGGGACCTTAGGGGGAAGCTGAGTAATGGAGTTGCGTAAGTTGCGTTGGAGTTTGAGACTGACCACATCTGCTGCTGCTACTGTAGCCAGTTGCAGGACTGGGCTGAATCAGATAATGGGGGTTCAGGTTTCTCCATTAGCTTCTTGTGCTGTTAGGGACCAGCACTGCTGCAACTTGCAAGGCTTGACCTCTGCACCAGATTACTTATCACTCTCTTTGGATAAAGTGAGAGAACATGGTTTTGATCGTATTTGCCAGGTCTTTTTTCAGTGTGAACAGTGAAACAGTGTCACAGTCTCAGAGAGCAAAGAGAAAGAGTGTATGAGAGCTTGAGAGAGAAAGATAGAGAGACTGACTGCCACGCCAAGGTTTGCTTTTGTGCGTGTTTGGATTGCCTTGCTTTATGACAATGGGTTTTCTTTAACGGCAAAAGGTTTCTGAATTGTTTCTCATTGGAACTTGAAAGTTAGAAGCTGTACCCACTACTCTCTCTCTCTCTGTCTCTCTCACACACAGATGTTAATGGAAGCCTAGAACAAATATGGAAGACCTTCTCATTGCACAACATGGATGATAAGCTGGTAAAGAATCAATCTGGAATATGAGGTTACTTGCCTAGGAAGAGTTACCATCTTTAAGATACCTTTTATGGCCCATCTGATGCACTTTTGCTTTTGATAGGAATCAGTTACTCTCATCTCTGATTAGATTTCTGATAGAAAGAAACAGTTCGAAATGGACATAGGAAAGAAAAAAAAACTATTCTCTCTATAAACAAAAAGTGATGATTTTTTGAGATTATTTTTTGTGAAATTGGTATATAGCAGGCAAAAGCAGAAAGGCAAATGGACACTGGATTCCAGTTCAAGGCTTTGTTCCTTCAGGAAGAAAGCAGGTTAATGAGAAAAGGGTTTGGGTTTGAGGGTTCTTGTTTGATTTGGGTTTTGCTCCAAACCTTGCTCATGAAGTAGATTCATTGGTCACTCTTTTGGATAAAAATATCAGAAAGATTGGATGGATCATTGTTTGCATTGGAATTTCATTACTGATATCATCTTTGTTCTTCCTTAGGTGAGGGATTTCTGGTTATTATGGATTTCTTCACAGTTCTCACTCTTTTGACTTCTGAAATCAAACTTCAAGATCCAAGTTTCAAATAGTTGAAGGAGTCAGCTACTCATCCTAACAAATGCAAAAAATTAGGGGCAGAAATCCTTGACCTAACCAGGACCTATAAATTTTTTTTTTCTTTTGAATTTTTCTCACATACTAATATTGTCAAAGTAGTAAACAAAACATAATAGCGAGCAAGAGAGAGCGTCCCAGTGCACGAGGCTCCCGCTACTACAGGGTTTGGAAGGGGCAAATGCACGCAACAACCTTGCCCTTTTGCTTCGCTAGAGAGGTTGTTTCCAAGTTTTGAACCCGCAACCAATAGATTGCAATAGCGCAACTTAACTGTTACGCCAAGGCCAGCAAATAGCATTTAATTTATAACTGACAAGCAAATGACATTTACCTTTGTAACCATAGCAATTTGTAACTATGTTTGTAACTGACAAGCAAATGAACCCCAAGGGGCAGCACAGTTGGCAAGGGACGAGGCCTAAGGAAGCTAAAGGTCTTGAGTTCGACTCCGCCTCCCCCCCTTAGGGCTACCTGCCTAAAAGGAAACTCCCTGGTGAACATGGGGGCCCTAGTATCTCCTGGTCCGTGTGTATTGCGGGGTCGTACACGAGCCCTAGGGGATTTAGTCGGTCAAACCTGGGTTAAAATCATGGGGGGAGGGGGGGGGGAAGACATGGACAATGTTTGTCAATGACGACTCTATGCATTGATCTCGCAGTGTATGTGGTTGCCATTTCTAAGCCAAAGCGAGCATGCCTCGTTGACTTAGCGCCAACCTCCGATCGAGTTATGGCTCTCCCAGATCTGACATTGATCACAAGTCTGAGTGATTTTGTTCCGAAGCTCTTAGAACGACTAGCCTCGTTGCTATGACTATTGCTACGATCGGCGATGGCTCCTCTCTGATCGTTGTTGTGCCTACTTTCACGTTGAATCTGGAGATGAATAAATTTGTCATCTATTTTCATTTGATATTCTCAAAAGTAACTAGACAATTATACAAGTAACATATTTTCTTGGACAGAGTTCCCTCCATCCACGGTGAATGGGTATCAAGAGGGCATTTTGGAACATACTAAAACCCTAGGAGGGATTTGTGAACCCTAGAATAGTGGGTGAACGTACCGTCCTCTATGGGTGGAGGAAAACTTCGTCTGTTTTTTCCCCCCTCTTCCTTCTTTCTTCCTTTTCATTCAAGAAAGCAACCAAACATAGGGCAGACTTAAATGGGGCACCTTTGAATTAACAATGGATAAGATAGATACAGTTGCAATGAAATAGGATTTTGTTTGTTTCGGTGTAAAATTTTAGAAGTAAAATTTTAATGTTGAAAAGTGTTTCAATGTTTTTTTTTTTTTTAATGAAAACAAACATTAGAAAAAATTTCAACATGTAAAATTTACATTTATGAAGTAAAATTTGCTACGTAAGTAAAATTTTACACGAAACAAACAGAGCCTTAGTTGGGATAAGGACCCATAAACAAATAATTTACTCAACGATGAATCTTGTAACAAATACCCGGTCCATCTTTTGAAACAAATCTTCCTTTGTTTTGTATAATATTTATACAAATTAACAAGTATTTTCCTATTCAGCAGAATTTACAATAAAATAGAAAATTAACTAAGGCTCTCTTTGGTATAGTTTAAATTTATGTTTATCTGACGCAGAAACATAAATAGATGTGTTTGATATGATTTATGACCCATATTTCTCATCAAAATAAATCAATATAAGCATAAATTCATAAATAGCCCAAGAGTTGTTTATGATTTATCATCATAAACTGTTGAAATTTGTTTATGCTAGTACAATTAATGAATTGTTATTTAAGTGGGGGTAAATTGGTAAAATTAACAAAAATTAGAACAAAACCTCTTTTTTCCTCTCTCCCTCTCTCTCCGGTCTCCACCCATCCCCACAATAATATATAATATATTCTTCATTTAAACATACCAAACATATTTTTCATTATATAATCTATTATGTATGGTAGTAACCAAACAATTATTGTTTATAGCCCATAACCTATTATCATAACTGATTATATATAAATATGTCATAAATTTAAATATAAACTATGCCAAAGAGAGCCTAAGAAAAAAATCCAACTATGAAGCGATCTATCCTAAACATTATTCTAAAGCATAAAATTCTACTAGAAATTAAAAAATAAAATGTAAAGTAAAAATTTGTATGCAAAATAAACATAAAATTACCGAATTGCTAGTACGAAACAATAAACATGAAATAATGAAAAATACAAGCCTTAAATTTCTGAATATGCATGAAAATTACAAATCATGAACATTAAAAAAACCCTTAAATAACATCTAAAAATGTTTAGAATACTTTAAAATATAAAAAATTCAAATAAATAATTGCCCAAAATTACTACTTTTTTTTTGGGTGAAACAAAATTACTACTGACATGCATGGTAAATCCTAGATCCATAAAATGAAACCCTAATTAATATTAAGACATACATTGATAACGCATTGTAGAACAGAGAATAGAAACACTAATAACCATGGGAAAACATTCAATTTTATTTGCATGTAGACCCCAAGGTCCCCCCTGCTCACACGTCAAACTTTTCTCCCAAACAGAATTTGCCAGGTGACAAAATAGAGCTATGAAAAATTCAAGATTGTGTGAGAGTACACAATAGTGGTGAGAGTAATGTTGACGCGTACCTATAGATATACATGGAGATGCATGCCAATATATAATTAAGAGTAAATTTGAGGCCTTGATGAATTCAATTCCTACAGTTATTTCAGAGGAAGATAATGTGATGCTGGCTGCAACTCCTAGCTTGGATGAGGTCAAGGAAGCAGTGTTTGCTCTCTCTAAGGACAGTGCCCCTGGCCCAGATGGGTTCACAGGTCATTTTTTTACTTCGTGCTGGGACATTATAGGGACAGAGGTTTGGGCAGCAGTCAAAGATTTTTTTGAAGGTGGATCTGTGCCTAGGAGCTATACTTCTTCGCACTTGGTGTTAATTCCTAAGAAAACGCAGCCTGAGTTGATGTCGGACTACAGACCAATTAGTCTCTGCAACTTCTCCTGTAAAATCATTGCAAAGGTGATAGCTTCAAGATTGGCGACTCTCCTCCCTCGTGTTATTTCAGAAGAGCACGGAGGGTTTGTGAGGGGGAGGTGTATTCATGACAACATTGCTTTGGTGCAGGAAGTAGCCCAAGACCTTTTGAGGAGCAGGAGAGGAGGGAATGTAATGCTGAAGTTGGACATGGCTAAGGCATATGATCGCCTGGAATGATCTTTTCTTGTAGGGGTTTTGCGAAAGTTTGGATTTACCCCAGGTTGGATCCACATTATTGAGAAGACCCTTCAGAATTGCTGGTTCTCTGTTATCCTCGATAACAGTCTATCAGGTTTCTTCAAATCCACTAGGGGACTCAGACAGGGGGACCCACTATCGCCGTTGTTATTTATTCTGGCGGAAGAGGTGTTGAGTAGGAGCTTAACCATCCTCTTTAATTCTGGTCAGGCGGGATTTTTTCAGCTTCCACGCAGATGCCTAGGTAGGGGTGCAAGTTTAGCCCTGTCGGCCCGAACCCGCCCTGAGCCCGAACAGGGTCTGGGCTGAAATATTTGGCCCTGAGGGCGGGTTAGGGCTGAAAATTTCTGGCCCTGAGTTAGGGTCGGGTTGGGTTAGGGTTGAGGTCTTGAGCTAAGCTTGGCCCGGCTCGGGGGACCCTGATTTAAGTTATACTATAAAATATATATTGATATAATTTATTCATTATAGACTTTAAATTTCACCCACATTTTTTTATTTAAAATATTATATATGAAGACAATAAGTGTTATATATAATTTATTATATTGTTATTTTATGTAAAATTAATAAGTTCTTCCCAGCCCATTCCAACCCATGCATTTCTGTCCCCCTCCCCATGATTAGGGCCAATCAGGGTCGGGCTGGGGCGGGTCAGGGTTGGATTTTTCTGGCCCTGAGTCAGGGTCGGGTCGGGCCTGGGCCCAGCTAAGGGGACTTAGGGTTGGGCTAGGGTTCTATAAAGCCCAACCCAACCCGACCCTGTTGCAGCCCTATGCCCAGGTATTTCTCATAGCATGTTTGCTGATGATACAATTATTTTTGCTAGGGGAAACAAATCATCATTGCAGAACATCATGGGGTGTATTGATCGCTATGAAGCATGCTCATGACAGATGGTTAATAAGAATAAAAGCTGCTATGTGGTGAGTCACAAGGCACCCAGCTGCCTAGGCAGGAGAGTGAAAAGCATCTCTGGCTTTGAAAGGAAGAATTTGCCCTTAACTTACTTAGGGGCGTCTGTTTACACAGGAAGACTAAGGAACTCTTTCTTTGAGGAGTTCTTAGCGAAGGTGAGGAGGAAAATTGCAGGTTGGAAAGGGAAATTGTTGATTGCAGGGGGAAGGGTGACCCTGCTGAAACATGTTCTATCGTCGATGCCCATTCATATCATTGCCTGTTTGGATATCCCTCACACTATAATGAAGAGATTTAATTCTCTGTGTGCGAACTTACTTTGGGGGGAGTCAGAGTATGGAAAGAAACACCACTGGGTAAGCTGGGAGCACGTGTGTAGACCTCTAAAGGAAGGTGGGTTGGGGGTAAGATCTTTAAGAGACGTAAACACTGCAATGTGGCTAAAGGGACTGTGGGGGGGCTATGGTGGGATCGACTCTGTGGAATCGCTTTTCCAAAGCAAAATATCTAAAGGGATTGCACATGGCTTTAGTGCAGCAACCTTTTGGAGGTTCAAAAACTTGGAAGGCAAATTCGAACCTAAAGGACCTCTTGCTTGAGCATTCGGTTTGGTTAGTGGGGGAGGGAGAGGTGCTTTTCTGGCTTGATAATTGGAGTGGGGCAGGGTCCTTAATCGATCATGTGGACAACGCACTTCAAGTAAATGGGGATCTGAAGGTGAAAGACGCCTTGATGACAAATGGGTCCTGGATTCAGGCGGTGCTATGTAGAATTGATGATGGAAGGGTTTGTGAGAAGGTGTCGAACTCCTATTTAAATCTTTCTTCGAGGGCGGATCGACTTGTATGGACGCCTTCAAGAGATGGGACTTTCACCCTTAAATCGGCTTGGAATAAGATTCGAAGGGTGCACCCTGAGGTTTCTTTCTCAAAAAGGATTTGGAATGGAACGCTTCCAACCAAAGTGGGTTTTTTCACTTGGCAGGTGCTAACTGGCAAGATTGCTACGGATAAGGTAGTGAAGCGGACTGGCATACCCTTGGCATCAAAGTGTAACTGCTGTCGAATGCCACAACAGGAGACCGCCACCCATGCTCTGGTTTGTGGGGTGGTGGCGATGAAGGTATGGAGACATTTTGGAGATGTTTTGGATGTCCAGATCATCAACACGCAGGACTTGAGGGCAAGGATCTTGTTTTGGCAGTCGATGGGTTCTTTTAAGAACACCTTCTCGTACATCATTGGCACTGTTCCATCCTTAATTATTTGGGAGCAGTGGAAGGAAAGGAATAATAGGCGGCATGGAAATGATGTGAGATCCGCTAATATGATAATTTGGAAAATCTCATAGTGGATCCACGAGATCCCTTTACCTTCTTTCACGGCATCTGTGAGCAACATGAGGGAAAATTTAGCTTTGCAGATCCTAAAGGTAAAACACCCTCCAATCAGGTATAGATTTCCTCGCCCAATCTATTGGTGCCCTCCTTCTATTGGTATGAAACTGAATGTGGATGGTGCAAGTAAAGGGAATCCGGGTCCCAGTGGTGGGGGTGGAGTAATTCGGGATTCATCTGGAAATGTAGTGATGGCTTTTGGTAATTTCTATGGGCATTGTACTAACATTGAGGCTGAAATGAGGGCGATTCTGGATGGCCTGCAACTGTGTGCAACCAGGGGTATCATGGCTATCAGGTGAGTTCGGACTCCAAGACGATGGTGCAATTCATTAAATCGAAGGATTGTAAGCTGTGGTGTTGCTGGTATTGGTTTTTGGAAGTAATCAGGTTGGTAGAACTCCTGAATGCAAATGTTATGTTCTCTTTTAGAGAGGGGAATCAGGCGGCAGATTTCTTGGCCAACTGGGCATGCCAGACCAAGGAAAACAGTATTTTCTTTTCTCGTGAAGAAGCCCCGTAGGGGCTCTAGCGCATTCTTAGAGAAGACAAGGCTGGCCTTCCTGTTTTTTGTTTCTAACCTTTTGTATGGTGGTTCTGTAAGAGGGAAGGGTTACAACTGGAGTGTTTAGAAAGTGAGTTGTCTCCTTGGGTTAGGGGTAAGGCGGGCTACGTCCCCCCCGTGTATATTTTTCTAAATTTTCATGTTATAAATAAAATGCTAGGGGCCACCCCGGGTCCCAGATAATATTCGAGGTAAAATAAATAAATATGAAATTTGATGAGTGGCTAATCTTGACCGCATTCTCTCTATCCAATGTTAGAATTGCCACATCATCTATCCATGTGGAACAGAAACTTTCGATTTTACGGGAAGCCCTTCCTAAGATACCTCTTAGAAACCTTTTTGCCAATAACTATATTAGTTTGGAGAACCTCTATAACAATAAAGGGAAAAAGTTCTCTGTCCGGGAGTGTGGCCTACGCCAACACTCCCATGAGTCTATCTCTCTCCTCCCCATGTGAAAAGATACCTCTGCCCCCTTGTTTTAAGGAGGAGAAAGATAGACACATAAGAGTGTTGGCGTAGGCCACACTCCCGTACAGAAAACTGCTTCCCAACAGTAAAATAGTTTGGTTTTTGCTAACTTCACAAAAAGAGTATTAGGTAAAAAAATAGTAGGCCATTTCATTTGTTTTGCAAAAACAAATCAGTTTGCTATACTTAATTAGCCTGAGGGATTCCTAGGAAGTCTTAACGTAGATTAATTAGAAGACGACAACACCTACAAAGAACAGTAGGAACTAACAAAATTAAAATTCTACCAAAATTAGAAAATTAACTTAGAAAAGAAAATTATACCAATTGAGAGATACCGAATAAAATTCTAAGCAAAAGAAATTAATAAAACAAAATAAAGAAAAAAAACTGTACTATTAAAATTGGGTTTTGGGTGACCCCTACCATGCGCGCAAGTGACTTCTCTGTACATGTGATACCCGTCCTACATTTTTGTCTCTGTAGACTGGGGAGTGGGGAGAGGATGAGGGGCTCAACGGGAAGAGGATTGTACCATGAGAAAAGCAAGGAGGTCAACCTGTTTCAAATATACAACATGGATTCTGGCAATGCAATATAGTTGGACCCTAATATCAATCCTTGGTTTGTTGGTCGAGCCCATCAATAATTAACGTCAACACAACTTTTATTTTATATCACTCCAACACAATCTTTAGGGACTACGCATTGGAGAGTTTAAAGACACGAACACAAAGTTCAACTATCATGAACGCAACGCTTCACACTAGATAATCAAGAGTGGGCTGAGGCATTCCACCGAACACTCTCCTTAAGATTGTAGCTAGTCGCCCCCTATGGTGCAAATCAGGTTTTTTGCGAATTGACCACCACAATACAACAACCTAAAGGCCCCTTCCAATAGTTATTTTACTCAACTAATGGGCCGTGTTGGGACTCTTAGAGTAGTGCTCAACAAATAAAGAAGGAAAAACTCCTGAAATATGGAAAAACAAAAATGTATAACTTTTATGGGAAGAGAGTTTTGAGAGAGAGAGTTTGGGGGCCAAAGAGCTTCAAAAACACATCTCCCAATTACTCGAACATCCTCTATTTATAGAAGAGAGATACCCCTAGGAAATACTTGTCCAATTTTATCCAAAAGATACAAGATAGAAAAAGGCACATAAAATAACTGCTACCGACTTATATTTGCGTTTGTCTAACATCTAGTGCAACCTTGCCAACATCAACGAAAATTCTGAGACCCTCACCTGACATTAGTGTCAATACTTTCTATGTTAAACAAAGGAAATTTAACATTGGTAGTCACTCTAACATAACCTGACATAGGAGGTGTTTTGTTCAACCTTCAATAAAAGTGAGCTGACATTGGCACTTAGTCGGGCGACCAACACCCAACATCGAAAAATTCATTTTAAATCTTTATTTTAATAATGATAAAATACAACGATTCCTACATAAGATTCAAAACATTGATTAAATAAAAAATGCAATGTTTAGCACTTCAGAACTAGTAAGACGCCTCGTTGTAGAAATCTTTTGGACTTGAATCTATACTAGGTATGAGAAGTTACATTATAGAGTATGGGTGAAGTTAGACTTCTTGAACCTTTCTTCGATATTAATAATCGAGATCTACTAGGAGAGATTGTCACAACGCCTCCTATGGAATTTTTTCGCTGCATCTTTGTTTCCATTTATTATCGCATGTGATAATGGTAAGTATTCAATCTAAATCACACCATTATCACATGTGATAATAGCTGTAATATTCTTGTAATATCTTTCTAATTGCTATTTAAGTAGCAATCCATGTAATCTTCAAGAATCAATCAATTCATAATCTTCTTCCAATTTTATCATGGTATCAGTTTCTACTACGATCCTGGCCTGATTCTCTCATCCCTACTTCTGTCTCCTTCGTCCTTCTTTCTCTCCACACACATATCCTTCCTTCATGACAGCTCAAGACCATGCTCCGGTTCTTGACACCGGTGATGTGCAGGGCAGTTCATCGGCAACTTCAAACACATCTTCCATTGATCCCTCCTCCCCACATCACCTACATCACTCGGACAACCCAAGCGCCCTTCTTGTCTCCACACCCCTCACTAGTGATAACTACCCAACTTGGAGTCGTGCCATGCGTGTGGCCTTGTTTGCGAAGAACAAAATGATGTTCGTAGATGGGAGTCTCCCGCGCCCCACCTCGCCGATCTCTGCGGTCCAAACATGGGATCGATGCAACTTTATGGTGTTATCCTGGATTCTCAATGTCCTCATTCGTACTATTGCTGATAGCGTTATTTACGCTGAGACTGCTTCTTTCATTTGGAAAGACCTCGAAGATCGTTTTTCTCGTGGCAACGCATCTCGTGTGTTTCAACTCAAACGTTCTATTGCAACTATTCAACAAGGCACAGACTCATTGTCCTCCTATTTCACTCGGTTGAAAGTTTTTTGGGATGAATTGGCATCTTATGTACCTGCTCCAACCTGTTCCTGTGGCGCGCAAGATGCTCTCCACACCGCTGGCCAACAAGAGCGTGTCTATCAGTTCTTAATGGGTTTATCAGACAATTATGCTCAGATTCGATCTCAAATATTAGCCATGGAGCCACTTCCAGATGTGAACAAGACTTATCACTTTCTGCTCCAGGTGGAACAGCAGCGATCACTCACGGCTCCACCAGTCCTTGATACTGTTGCAATGGCTGTTAATCGGCCAAATAATTCAAAGGGTTCTCGCATGCTTGCTGCCTCCAACAACGGTGATCCAAATAGCAACAGACCATTTTGCGATCATTGCAAAATACATGGTCACACCAGGGACACCTGCTGGCCTTTACATGGCTATCCTCCGGCCCATTCCAAGCATCGTCGCTTCACTTCGACCCAGCCTGCCAAGCCAAGTTCACTTGTTGCCAATCAAACCAAGGCAGTTGTTTGAGACTGGGCTGCGTGTCCCTCCACTCGTCGGTCAGTCACAGGCTATATCACCTTTTTAGGAGCAAGCCCTCTCTCTTGGAAATCAAAGAAACAGGTGACAGTTTCCAGGTCATCAGCCGAGGCCGAATATCGCTCCATGGCGGCCACGACATGTGAACTCCTATGGCTTCGGACACTTCTTCATGACCTGGGAGTTCTACTTCCAACACCGACGCGCTCATTCTGTGACAATCAAGCCGCGCTTCACATTGCTGCGAATCCAGTGTTTCATGAGCGCACCAAGCATATAGAGCTTGATTGCCACCTCGTTCGAGAGCGTATTCAATCGGGTTGTTTGAAGACGTTTCACGTATTCAATCTGGCTGTCAGGATCGTAGTAGAAACTGACAATCTCTCCTAGTAGATCTCGATTATTAGATATTGTACCCAACTAACTTACCAACCCCATTCTACCATTCAACTATTGAGTTGCCTTGTTTGAATTACTAGACATTTTTATCCAGCTTTGTCCTCATCTCAAAATCATGGATGTTAAGAGAATTTCAGTTTAAAATCCTAATCAGAAGTGGCCGCACTATTTACAATCACTTAAGTCAATTAGTGTACACCATAGTTAACATACCCCTACACTCATGAGCTATAGATGACTAATAATTTTAACACTCAACATCCATTCATTGTAGTGAGTTTTATCTTCCCATTTAATCAAAATGAGACAAAATTGATAGTATTAAAAGTCATCTAGGGATTTTGTTTTTATACTTTGAACCCAATTTCAAGGATCTCTTCTCACATAGGAAGGATATCAATCACATGACTCATGTCATAGGCCTTAAGCTCATTCCTTTAGATGTTTCATGTATAACCTTGGTGATTTGAGGCTTTATAAACATTCCAGCCAAGTTTTCTCTAACCTTATGAAGTCGATAACTATTGCTCCGTCATTAATATACTGTTTCACTAGATTATGCCTTACAAGTATATGTCTCCTCTTCCCATTATAGGTCTTTCTTTTTGCCTTAGCAATTGTAACTAGACTATCATAATGAAATGATATATATATATATAACATAGGCTTTGGTCATAAGAAAATATCTACCGTTAGGTTTCTTAATCATTTAACATCAGTACCGATTTTTTTAAAACCGCAAACTCTGCTTCCATGGTGGATCTTGTTCATAGGTTTATTTAACCAATTTCTATGAAATTGATTCACCACCTAGTGTGAATATATTTTCACTAATTGCCAAGGATTTCTTTGTATTTGAAATCTAGTTTGCATCACAGTATCCTCCAAGTACCATCGGGTTACCACTACAATGTAAACCATAGTTTGTAGTGCCCTTCAAATATCTCATCAACCTTACAAGAGCATTCTAATGCTCTGCATCCGGGTATATATGCTGACTCAACTTGCCAACTACAAATATAATGCCAGGACTAATTAATATAATTCATTAATACATTGAATCGATTATTTGTGAATATTCTTTTTCTTCTTTAAAAAATGTTGTTTTCACATCCATATGATATATTATTACTAACTCATAAATCAAGGCACTAGGAAATAAAACTTTTATGGTAGCTGTTGCGTCAAGAAATTGTCGAGCGGTCCTGCGAGTGCCGTCACCTGCAAGTGGACCAAAGGGGTCAATCAGAGAGAACCGGTGTGGTCCCGGCCTAGGGCTCTCCGATGCCAAAGTTAGATCTCCTGGCGCAAACAGATGAATAGTGAGTATTCAGTATGAGTTTTGATGTCCCCTATGGGGTTGTGTACCTTTGCCTTTTATAGTAGCATATGGCGGTGTGGAGAGTCCCCGTTTGATTGACGATTGTGCCGTTGAGTGGATAGAGGCCCTGGGTAACGGGGCTCTATCCTGATTGGCCATCTCCCCGTGGGAGGGAGTGTCCGGATGGCATCAGGATCCTTGGTGGATAGATACCCGCGTATGGTGATAACGTCCTTGGTGCTTGAATCCGTCTGGATGACGTGACTTCTAAGCGGTGGTCTAGAGTCCTGGTGGTGACATGAGTCTTGTAGCGATACGATCGGGTCATAGGTGAGTGGCCCCCCACCTCACGTTTGTGCCCACGATGCTGTGCCTGGGTGAGGCCGCGCCCGGATGTGTAGCCGCGCTGAGTGGTGGCCGCGGTGTGGCGTGCTGGGTGAGGGCCGCTCCTGGATGTGGTGGCCCGGGTGAGGCCGCGGGTGAGAGGCCGCTCCTGGATGTGGCCGCTGGGTGGTGGTCGCGCCGGTGAGGCCGCGCCTGGGTGAGAGGCCGCTCCTGGATGTGGCCGCGCCTGGGTGGTGGTCGCTCCTGGGTGAGGCCGCGCCTAGGTGAGAGGCCGCGCCTCGGTGTAGCCACGCCTGGGTGAGAGGCCGCGCCTGGATGTGGCCGCACCTAGGTGAGGCCGCGCCTGAGTGGTGGCCGCGCTGGGTGTGGCCGCGCTGGGTGTGGCCACGCCTTGGTGAGGCTGCGCTGAGTGGTGGCCGCGCTCAGGTGCGGCGGCGCTGGTGCGGGCCGCGCCTAGGTGCGGCAGCGCTGGAGTGCGAGCAGCGCTGGTGCGAGGCAGCGCTGGTGCGAGCCGCGCTGGAGTGCGAGCGCGCTGCGCGGCCTGCGTGCCTGCGCTGTGCGAGCCGCGCTGGGTGCGGGCCGCGCTGGTGCAGCGCTGGTGCGCAGGCCGCGCCTGGGTGCAGGCCGCGCCTGGGTGCAGGCCGCGCCTGGGTGCAGGCCGCGCCTGGTGCAGGCCGCGCCTGGGTGCAGGCCGCGCCTGGGTGCAGGCCGCGCCTGGGTGTGGCCCGCGCCTGGGTGCAGGCCGCGCCTGGGTGCAGGCCGCGCCTGGGTGAGAGGCCTCCTGGTTGTGGCCACGCCTAGGTGAGGCTGCGCCCGAGTGGAGGCCACGCCTTGGTGCTGGCCGCGCCCGGGTATTGGGACCCTGGTTCGTTTCCCTTGGTTCTGGAGCGGGTCGCCCTGTGACACGTGGCGGCCACTGATTGGCCCGATGAATATTGGATGTATCATTTGCCCCCCACTCTCTTGGGATAGGACGTCCAAGAGAGTAGATGCCTTTACATAGTGAGGGGTCCGCTGCAAACAGACTTTCCTTGCAGGGCTTGCCTGTAACTCTAGTAATAAGGTAGGAGAGGTTGGGGGTTCAAACCTTACCTCCTACACTTTTTCTTTTTGTTTTTTGCAGGTATATGTTCCTTCCTCTCCCTTCTTCTTTCACTTCTCATTTCTCTTTCTTACTTCTTGTCTCCCCTTTTGCTCTCCTTTAATTCCCCTTTTTTGTCTTTTGTCTTCTCTTTGGTGCCCACCATGTGCTTGTTTTTGGGTCACCTCCACTAGTATCCATTTTGCTTGATTTTGGGTCCTTGTGTTGAGGTTGTGTTGTCTTGGTGCCTTGGTTTGCTTGGAAAGCTTGAGTGGTGCTTGGCTTGAGTGCCTTCCCTCTTATGATCTCTGTTACTTGATCGTGCCCCAGTGGTGTGAGGCCGCGCCTATGGTGGCTACGGCGTGGGTGTGATGGACCCTCATGCTTGTCCACTCCCCTTCTTCTTGTCTGTGATGGATCTGCTGTTTATACTTTGCAGGTGGTCTTCATTTCATTTTTCTTGCTGGCTTCTTGTCTGGGAGATCGTTGCTCTGAGCAAGTAGCTAGTCTGCTTCATTATTTTATCCATGTCATCACCTAATGACTCTGATCTGACTGCGGTTGTGGTTGGATCCCTTGAGGAGTCTTCTTCCCCGGCGGATACTTTTTCTTTTTTGCCTTCCCCTGTTGGTAGTGAAGGAGAGGAGGAGGTTTCTGGAGATTCCACCCCTAGTAGGGGTCGTAGGGCCTCCAGAGCTTCTATTTCTGTTGGTGACCTTAGGAGTAAGTTGGCTTTCATTCCTAGCGTCTTGACTTCTTCGGACTTGGCGGTTCGTATCCTGGAGAAGACCCGTGATTATGACTTCTCAAGGTTCCCTGAGGTCACTACGCTGCTGCCTGAGACTGCTATAGTGGCTCGTGTCTCTCCTGAGGATGATGTTGTGGTGACAGAGGAGGGTGCGGTCTTACCAGAGGAGAGTGTTGCTTGTCCGGCTGAGGCTGATATGATGTCTCCTTCTGGATCAGAGGCTGCTCCTCCATTAGATGCCCCCTGATTTTATAGATGTTCTTTCTGGATGTTGACTTTTTTGATGATAACTTTTGGATTGTGATGCTTGCTTTTGTATGTACTTGACTCTTTCTTTAGATGTTGATATGATTCGATCCTTGTCGCTTTGATATTGATTGCATTGTCTCCTGGTGATCGTTTGTGCGTTGATGCTTTCTGACCTTTGATAGTCATAGGATTTTGGTAGTGGCGTCGTGCCTTGGTGATCCTTGGACCTTGGTGGGTTAACGCCTTAGGCGTAGTGCCTCAGTGTTGGTATGACGCCTTAGGCATACAGCGTCAGTGGTGGCACGTCGCCTTAGGCATGAAGCCTCAGTGTTGGCATGTTGCCTTAGGCATAAAGCCTCAATGTTGGCATGTCGCCTTAGGCATGAAGCCTCAGTGTTGGCATATCGCCTTAGGCACGAAGCCTCAATGTTGGCATATCGCCTTAGGCACGAAGCCTCAGTGTTGGCATATCGTCTTAGGCACGAAGCCTCGATGTTGGCATACCGCCTTAGGCACGAAGCCTCAGTGTTGGCATACCGCTTTAGGCACGAAGCCTCGATGTTGGCATATCGCCTTAGGCACGAAGCCTCAGTGTTGGCATACCGCCTTAGGCACGAAGCCTCGATGTTGGCATACCGCCTTAGGCACGAAGCCTCAGTGTTGGCATACCGCCTTAGGCCCGAAGCCTCAGTGTTGGCATATCGCCTTAGGCATGAAGCCTCAGTGTTGGCATATCGCCTTAGGCACGAAGCCTCAATGTTGGCATATCGCCTTAGGCACGAAGCCTCAGTGTTGGCATACCGCCTTAGGCACGAAGCCTCGATGTTGGCATATCGCCTTAGGCACGAAGCCTCAGTGTTGGCATACCGCCTTAGGCACGAAGCCTCGATGTTGGCATACCGCCTTAGGCACGAAGCCTCAGTGTTGGCATACCGCCTTAGGCCCAAAGCCTCAGTGTTGGCATATCGCCTTAGGCATGAAGCCTCAGTATTGGCATATCGCCTTAGGCACGAAGCCTCAATGTTGGCATATCGCCTTAGGCACGAAGCCTCAGTGTTGGCATATCGCCTTAGGCACGAAGCCTTAATGTTGGCATATCGCCTTAGGCACGAAGCCTCGATGTTGGCATACCGCCTTAGGCACGAAGCCTCGATGTTGGCATACCGCCTTAGGCACGAAGCCTCAGTGTTGGCATACCGCCTTAGGCCCGAAGCCTCGATGTTGGCATACCGCCTTAATGTAGTGGCCGTGATTCGATTGAGTGGTAGGAGAAGACAAGTATTCTTGCAACATTTCTTTATTTTGACTGAAATTCACATTGTCTTTGATGTTGTCTCATCGCTACTCCTATCAGCATCGCTCATTACCACTTGCCACTACTCGCTATGCTTCTACTGGTAGTACTTCTTCGATGTTCTGAGTTCCAGGTACGGTCTACCTTCTTGCCCCCTGGAGTCTTCAAGCGGTAAGTCCCTGGGCGTATCTGCTTGGAGACTATGTAGGGTCCTTCCCAGTTGGGTGACAGCTTCCCCGCCTTCTGTGGCTGCGATGCACTTGCCCTCCGTAGTACTAAATCTCCCTGGTGGAATAGCCTTTCCTTGACCCTGGCGTTATAGTACCTGGCAGTACGTTGCTGGTAGGCGACGTTCCTTAGTAGTGCTCTTTCGCGGACCTCATCTATAAAGTCTAGGTTCGCCCGCAGTCCGTCGACATAAGTGCGTTCATTGAAGTGCAGAACCCTATGGGACATAGCGCAGACCTCTACCGGCGCCAATGCTTCAGTGCCATATGCTAGGCGGAATGGGCTCTCTCCTGTGGGCGTCCGCACTGTAGTTCGGTATGCCCACAGGATGCTTGGTAGCTCTTCTACCCACTTGCCTTTGGCTCCTTCTAGCCTTTTCTTGACTCCTTCCAGTAGCGTTCTGTTGGTGACCTCCACCTGACCATTGGCCTGTGGGTATGCTACCGACACAGGCCGATAGTCGATGTTGTAGCGGTGACAGAATGCTTGGAATTTAGGGTTGTTGAATTGTTTTCCATTGTCTGAGACGAGGATCCGTGGTACCCCGAACCTGTAGATGACGTCGTCGCGGACGAACTTCTCCATCTCTGTCTCTGTTATCTTGGCCAAGGGTTTAGCTTCAACCCACTTGGTGAAGTAGTCGATCGCGACGACCAGGTACTTTCTGTTTCCTGGTGCTGCGGTGAAGTTGCCCAAGATGTCTAGTCCCCACATGGCAAAAGGTATGGGGTTGAGGATTGATGTCGCTTGGTGGCGGGTAGATGGTACTCGGGCGAACAACCGACATTGCTCGCACTTCTTGGCATATTGGATGGCCTCCTCTTGCATTCGTGGCCGTATAGTCCCCGGCGGAGGATTTTGTAGGCTAGGGCTCGTCCCCATGTGGCTTCCACATATCCCCTCATGGACTTCGGCTAGGGCGTACTCGCCCCCTTGGGTCCTAAGCACCGGAGTAGTGGTGCTGTTGCCCCCGCTTGCACAGACTCCGTCTAGGACGGTGTACTTTGCAGCTCTCATCTTGATCTTCCTTGCTTCGGCCTTGTCTTCCGGTAAGACATCGTTCGAGGTAGTTGAGTAGAGGGTCCATCCAGCTAGGTCCCTCCGTGATCTCATTAACTGCTTTTCCTTATACGTTGGCTCATGCAGGATCTCAACATAGACTGCGCTAGCCAAATTTCGGAGTTCCTCATTGGCTAGCCTGGATAGGGCATCAGCGGCGGCGTTCTCTTCCCTGGGAACTCGAACCATCTCAAACTTCTCGAAACCCTCGATCAATGCTTGAGCGCGTGCTAGGTATGATGCCATCCTCTCATCTTTTGCCTCATACTCTCCATTCACCTGGTTCACCACGAGCTGGGAGTCGCTCCGGGTGGATAGGTGTGTGACTTGGATGGCTTTGGCCACCAGGAGTCCAGCTAGTAATGCCTCGTACTCTGCTTCATTATTGGATGCTTGGAAGGTGAACCGCAGAGCATATTGGATACGAAATCCCTCGGGGCTGGTTAATATGAGCCCAGTGGCGCTTCCTGCCGCATTGCTCGACCCGTCCACGAACATGTCCCACGATCCGTGATCCTTCTCTTCGGGCTCCCCTGTTTGTGACTCAATCTCAGACTGGGTACATTCTGCAATGAAATCTGCAAGAGCCTGGCCTTTGATGGCTGTCCTTGGTTGGAACTTGATGTCATGCTCACTTAACTCCACCGCCCATGCTATCAATCGTCCGGAGACGTCCGGCTTGTGCAATATCTTTTTCAAGGGTAGGTCTGTGAGGACTGTGATGGTATGGGCTTGGAAGTATGGTCGTAGCTTCCTGGCTGCCATTACCAATGCATAGGCTACCTTCTCGATCCTAGTGTACCTGGTCTCTGCATCGATCAGGACGTGGCTGACGTAGTAGATCGGCCTCTGGACTTTGTCTTCTTCCTTTAGCGATCTTGCCGACCGCGACAGGGGTGGCGGCCGGAGTAGAGCTGCAACTCTTCGTTAGGTTCCGGTCGCCCAAGCAAGGGTGGGCTCTTTAGGTACTCCTTCAATTCTCCGAACGCCTTTTGGCACTCTTCCGTCCATGTGAAGTCCTTAGGGCTTCGGAGGTTCTTCAATGTTTTGAAGAATGGTAAGCACTTATCACCTAATCGTGACACGAACCTGGAAAGGGCGGCGACCCTCCCATTCAACCTCTGCACTTCCCTGACCGTTCGAGGAGGTGCCATCTCTTGGATGGCCTTGATCTTGGATGGGTTAGCTTCTATTCCACGGACTGAGACCATGAACCCCAGGAATTTTCCTGACGTTACACCGAAGGCGCACTTTGCAGGGTTTAGCTTCATCTGGTTCCTCCTCAGTACTGCGAAGGCTTCCTCTAGGTCGGTCAGGTGTTGGTTGGTGTGGACGCTTTTCACAAGCATGTCATCCACATATACCTCCATGTTGCACCCAATCTGCTCCTCGAACATCTTGTTGACCATTCTCTGGTAGGTGGCCCCTGCATTCTTTAACCCGAACGGCATGACGTTGTAGCAGTAGTTCTCTTTGTCCGTCCGGAATGCGGTGTAAGACTCATCATCCTCATACATGAGGATCTGGTTGTATCCGGAGTAGGCGTCCATGAAACTCAGCATCTCATGGCCGGCGGTGGCGTCGATCAGTAGGTCGATCCGGGGCAGTGGGTATTCATCTTTTGGGCATGCCTTGTTTAGGTCGGTGTAGTCGACACACATCCTCCACTTCCCACTTGGCTTTGGTACCATGACCACGTTGGCGAGCCAGGTTGGGAACTTCTCCTTTCTGATGAACCCTGATCGGCTTAACTTCTCGACCTCCTCCTTGATTGCTGCTTGTCGGTCGAGGGCGAAGTTACGCCGCTTCTGTTGAACGGGCTTCCTGGTTGGGTCGACATGTAGTCGGTGTTCCGCTATGGAGCGTGGTATTCCTGGCATGTCGGAGGTCGACCATGCGAAGACATCTATGTTCGCTTGGAGGAGGTGTCCAAGCTCTTCTTTCTGTTCCTTGCTTAGCAGCGAGCCGACCTGAACGACCTTGGAGGGGTCATCCTGGCTGAGTGGCCATGGGATGAGGTCTTCCACTGGCCTTCCCCTTCTCTCTGTCAGTTCATCTCTCTGGTCACTGATCATGCTCTCTAGGCAGAGTGCCATTCCACGGGTGTTGCCATTATTCTTTTTCATGAAGGTGGCGTAGCATTCCCTTGCTTTCTTCTGATCTCCTCGGACTTCGCCTACCCCATTCTCGGTGGGGAACTTCATCTTCAGGTGAAGTGGTGATATAACTCCTCTAAGGGCTGTCAGTGATGGTCGCCCTAGGAGGCCGTTGAAGGACACCACGGACTTGACTACCATGAAATTTACCATGATGGTTACTTGTTGAGGGTGTACCCCGAAGGTGACGGGTAGCTCTATGGTACCTCTGATGGAGGCGGTGGCACCTGAGAATCCATGGAGATAAGTGGGCTCTGGTTTGAGCTGGTCGTCCCGAACCCGAACTGGCCGATAGGCGTCCAAGGAGAGTACGTCAACACGCCCCGTGTCTATCAGCACTCGTGCAGTGTCGATTGGCTACCTCCACCTGTACTACCAAGGCATCTTCATGCGGGAAGTTTAGTCCTTCCAAGTCTTCATCTGAGAAGGAGATCACCGCCTCAGTCTTGGCTATCTTGCTGGGCTTCTCTGCCACTCCCACGAACCTGGCATGAGCTTTAGCTTTTCTGGTGGACTCTTGCCCTGGTCCTCCAAGTATGGTGAGGATGGGAGGTCCCTTGGTGCCACTAGGTTCTGTGGCATCTCTCCGCTCTTCCGGGCGGTCTCTCTCTCGACCGTTCTTCTTTCTTCTCGTCTCGGCTCCACTCTGTCTCTGTCGCGCACCTCTATCTCCTTGGCCTCGAGCGGTTGTCACGTCTCCCCTTCACATATTTGTTCAAGCTTCCTGCTTTTACCAGTTGTTCTATCTCTCTCTTCAATTGATAGCACTCCTCTGTGTCGTGCCCATTCTCTTTGTGGAAGAGACAATATTTGTTAGGGTTTCGCTTCTCTGGCGCTGCTAGCATGGGTCGTGGCCAATGGAGTAGGTCACGGTCCTGGATCTGCATGAGTATCTGGGACCTGGTGGTGTTCAGTGGTGTGAACTCAGGGGTGCTTGCCCTCTCACTTCTCTCTGGGCGGCGGTCTGTCCTCCTGGATGGGCGGTCGCTCCGCTCTTGTCGGCGCTCTGTCCTCGACCTCTTACCCTCTTTGCGGTCATCAGGTGCTGGCCTCTTGTTGTCCTGTGGCTTGGCCTCGATTATTTTTGTTCTAGCTTGTAGTACCTCGGCCATATTTGCAAACTCGTTGCACCGCTCCAGGAGCTCTTTCATAGTCCTGGTCTCATGACGTGCCAGGTCCTTGATCAAGTCCAGGTCCCTAATACCTCCTGCTAGGGCTGCATGCTGTGTCTAGTCATCCAAGTCTCGAACCTCCAAGGACTCCTTGGTGAACCTGGTAACGTATTCCCTGAGAGATTCCCCAGGGTTCTGTACCACGTTTAGTAGATTGACGGTGGTCTTCTTCTGCTTGACGCTGCTTTGGAAACGGGTGACGAACTGTTCACATAGCTCTGCAAACGAGCATATAGATCTCGGTCGTAGCCTGGAGAACCATGATGTGGCTGCTCCCTTAAGGGACGCAGGGAATGCCCGACAGGATACCACGTCCGACCCCCCATACAGCGTCATCATGCCATTAAAGTAGTTGATGTGGTCATTAGGGTCAGTGGTACCACTGTAGAGTTCAAAGGTGGGTAGTCGAAACCTGGAAGGTAGTGTGGCTGACATGATCTCTGCCGAGAAGGGGTGTTGTCCAGGTATGGAATGTGTCTCGCCTTTGGTCTGCTTCTTCAACCCTTCCAGCTTCTCATCCAGGTCGCGGAGTCTTTGATCGAGCTCCTCGTCCCGTGTCTGCCCCCCACGCCTAGCCGGACGTTCGCTGCGACCCCGTTCACGTTCTCTCCTGGATGTCCCCTCCCGCCTTGAGTGTTGGTAGGATGGGGAATGGTCACGCCGTGATGAATCCTGTCGTGAAGGTGAGGGGCTTTCTTCTCTGTAGGTCCGGCTTCGTCGTGGTATGTGACTTTCTTCCAGTCGTCCGTCGAACACGGACCTCCGGACCGATCTCTGCGGGCTAGACACCTCGCCCGGGTGTTGGCGTCCTCCCACGTTCCGACCGTGGTGAGAGGTCTCTTGTTCTCCTGGGATGTTGGGAAGGCTCCCGCCGCAGAGTGGGGTTGCCTGTCGCGCAAGTCTCTCTCGATCTCGCGCCCGGGAGATGATCTCCTAGGGTTTGGCTCTTGTTGAGGTATGGACTCCACCCTTCTCGCTGGTGAAGTCCTCCGACGGTGAGATGTCGCACGCTGCATCGTATTCTCGAAAGAGTCGTTGTTCATCGAGGATCTGTCGTTGCAGGTCGTTGATCTCGACCCACGTGGCCGGAGCATTGGGGTCGTGTGTCACCTCCACCACCACATCGTTGGCCTCGTCATTGTTGGGCTCGGCGATCACGAACTGGTCATTAAGGGGGATCTCCTCCTCCAGAGGGACATGGTCCTGGTCGTTGGCTCTGCGGCGAGGGCGCTCTGGGGGTGGTGATCCATTCCTTGCTCCGTTGTTGGTGGTGGTAGTCTTCCTTCGTGCCATTGAATGAGTATGGAAGCGAGCTAGTAGCTGTAATGGCTAGCGTCGTTCCCACAGACGGCGCCAATCTGTTGCGTCAAGAAATCGTCGAGCGGTCCTGCGAGTGCCGTCACCTGCAAGTGGACCAAAGGGGTCAATCAGAGAGAACCGGTGTGGTCCCGGCCTAGGGCTCTCCGATGCCAAAGTTAGATCTCCTGGCGCAAACAGATGAATAGTGAGTATTCAGTATGAGTTTTGATGTCCCCTATGGGGTTGTGTACCTTTGCCTTTTATAGTAGCATATGGCGGTGTGGAGAGTCCCCGTTTGATTGACGATTGTGCCGTTGAGTGGATAGAGGCCCTGGGTAACGGGGCTCTATCCTGATTGGCCATCTCCCCGTGGGAGGGAGTGTCCGGATGGCATCGATCCTTGGTGGATAGATACCCGCGTATGGTGATAACGCCCTTGGTGCTTGAATCCGTCTGGATGACGTGACTTCTAAGCGGTGGTCTAGAGTCCTGGTGGTGACATGAGTCTTGTAGCGATACGATCGGGTCATAGGTGAGTGGCCCCCCACCTCACGTTTGTGCCCACGATGCTGTGCCTGGGTGAGGCCGCGCCCGGATGTGTAGCCGCGCCTGAGTGGTGGCCGCGCCTGGGTGAGGCCGCGCCTGGGTGTGGCCGTGCCTGGGTGAGAGGCCGCTCCTGGATGTGGTCGCGCCCGGGTGAGGCCGCGCCTGGGTGAGAGGCCGCTCCTGGATGTGGCCGCGCCTGGGTGGTGGTCGCGCCCGGGTGAGGCCGCGCCTGGGTGAGAGGCCGCTCCTGGATGTGGCCGCGCCTGGGTGGTGGTCGCGCCTGGGTGAGGCCGCGCCTAGGTGAGAGGCCGCGCCTCGGTGTAGCCACGCCTGGGTGAGAGGCCGCGCCTGGATGTGGCCGCACCTAGGTGAGGCCGCGCTGAGTGGTGGCCGCGCCTGGGTGTGGCCACGCCTTGGTGAGGTGCGCCTAAGTGGTGGCCGCGCTGGAGTGCGAGCCGCGCCTGGGTGCAGGCCGCGCTGGTGCGAGGCAGCGCTGCGTGTGCGCCGCTGGGTGCGGCCAGCGCTGGTGCGGGCAGCCGCCGGGTGCGAGCCGCGCTGGGTGGCAGCGCTGGCGTGCGGTGCAGCCGCGCGGGTGAGAGGCCTCTTGGTTGTGGCCACGCCTAGGTGAGGCTGCGCCGAGTGGAGGCCACGCCTTGGTGCTGGCCGCGCCCGGGTATTGGGACCCTGGTTCGTTTCCCTTGGTTCTGGAGCGGGTCGCCCTGTGACACGTGGCGGCCACTGATTGGCCCGATGAATATTGGATGTATCAGTAGCTATTCTAACAATTGGAGAGAAAGTTCAAATTAGTCTATGTTCATCTTTTGTTTAAAGTCTTTAGCTACTAATCTAGCCTTAAGCTTGTTAAGAGACCCATCCAGTTTCAATTTCTGCCTAAACATCAAGTTGGTATCCAACAACTTGTTAAGAGACCCATCTGATTTCAATTTTTCTTTGTAATGACTTGCGAGGCTTCTTAGTAAACTTAGCCTCCACACAAACTTGAAATTTTCAGCCATAGGTTTGGGATTGCTTTCTGTAAGGCTTAGATTAGAAAACCTCTTTATATTTGGAACACAACAATGTCCTAATCTAGCATGCCATTAATCAAAAGACTCAATTATATATATAAAAAAAATACTGGCCTTTTTATTAATAACTTCATCAACACTAAATAAAAGGCCACCTGACAAGTACCCCTTCCTAACAAATATATCATTCATTAGTACAATCACTTTGTTTGACTAAATAGTAAGTTTCAATTCTGCCTTCTTGTGGGCGGATCCCGACAGTAAGTTCCTTCCAATCTCCAACACATGCATCATGTCCTTAAGTACTAGGGTCTTTCCCTAAATTAACTTTAAGGTTAGTTAACCCTTGCCAATAACACAAGAAATTTGGGAGTTTTCCATGTAGTTAGGTCACAATATCAGTTGTTGAATTGTTAAAAATAAGTTTCAGCCCGACAAATGTGTTTAGTAGCACCCGTGTCAATAATCCATTCCATTGTTCTTTCACCCAAGTCGACCCCAGTCACAATTACTACAAATATTTCTATATCCATCAAATTAACCTTGACTTCTTGTTTTCTTTCTTCTTGAGAAGTCGACATTCACGTTTGAAGTGCCTCGGCATGCCATACATGAAACAGTTGCCTTTTTTCTTTATGAACTTTGAGTCCCTCTTAGTATGAAGATTCTTCTTGAATTGATCATTCTTTCCAAACTCAACAACAATAGTCTTGGAGTATCTGAATTCCTTGGCCTTTTCAACATTATATTTTTTTTTTGGTTCGATTCCTCTGCTCAATATTCACCCGAATTATAATTTGGTCATGTTACTAGTCCTTCGTCTTGTGCTTCATATTGAATTTGAAGTCGTTCCAAGAAACTAACAACTTCTTTAAAAGAGAACTAGCCACAAAATCATCTAGTACAATTCCTTCTTCTTTTTTTTTCCACCAAAAAAAAAAAAAAATTTCCTTCTTTTGATAATTTAAAAATCAATACTTGAAACATATTTATCTAAGTATATATATACATTCATATCATATTCTATGATAAATCAAGAAAATTTGATATCCTATACTTCTTACTACTTGCATCCTCCACTACATATTTCTTTTGTAATATTAAAGGAAAATCCTATTGTAACCTAAGTTGGTGAAAATGAGGTTTTAACCTTTGGTTTTTTTTTTGCCCTTATAGTGTAACATGCTTTTTAATAAGATAAATCTTGTCATTTCACATGGTAAATACAGTGCTTGAAAATGATATAATAACAAGTCATTATCAAATTCTTACCTAAGAAAAAAAATTAGTCATTATCAAATAATTTTGAAAATCTTTTTTTACTCCTAACTTAAATAACTTTTGAGAATTAGACAAGATTCAATCAAAAGAAAGTTATAACTTCTCATTTCACCACTTTGGTGACAATAACGTGCATTGTTTAATTAGGGGCGCTATTCTCTGTGTCACAGCGCAGGCTGCACCCAAGCACATGGGGGTGGATACAATGACCACCCTAACCCCCTACACAGGCTGCTGCCCATATGCCTGAACGCAGCCTACGCTGCGGCACAAAGAACTTTTATCAAAGTTAACTAGGAGATCACAATCTACCACATAGCAGTATATGGATGGGGTCTATATGGTAGATTTTATTGGTAAAATCTCAAGCCAATTTGACTACTAATTAATAGTGGGTCAAAGTTGACTCATGATCAGTACATAATTATAAAATTATTATAGAAGAAAAATGGATAAATTCTAGCTACCATGTGGTTCCACTTTCCAAATTGTAAATAGAAATAAAGAAAATCCTAACGTCACAATAATCTTGATAGTGGAGCATTACAATTTACAACATCCAATTAGTTATTTGAAAAATAATTATCTCCCCCACCCCTGGTCAACTGTAGTCACGATGCTCTAAGATGTATTGGTATTAGATTCATAATGTTCCATTTTGAATATTCTCATGAAGGTAGCAAATCAGAAAAATTAATTACTTAATACAAAACTTAATTTTGAAGCCTAGAGTTCTTTTTTCTTTCCCAAAAAATGTTGGAAAAAATAGAAAAAAAAAAAACATGGAGAGAATTCACAGTTTATCCCTACAATCAAATCAAAATTAGAAAGAAAATCCAAAGAGCATACAAGGTTAGAGCGAAATTTTTATCCTGGACGGTTCCTTGGCCAGTACGGTTGTCTAGTTCCTTTCATAGAGAGTCGGAAATGACGACTTAACCTCACTCGGGCAGTGTGTTTGGGCAGAGGGTTAGATCATCATTTTCAGCCCCCTATGAGAGGAATCAGACGACTGTACCAGGTAGGGAACTGGAGAGGATAATGATCTTGATAGAGCCAGCCCAAAACAACCATACACCTAAGAAAATCAGAGAGAACCAAGCCAACGGATCCAGTTCCTTTCCAGTGAGCCCAGAGCCTAGGGAGTGCCTAATGAGACATCCAATGGCCCTGGGCTGTTGGATGTACCGGGATGCGTGTCGAGCACATTCCCTGCATGCCAACAACCCAATTTGGCTCTCCTCCAACCGTTGTGGGAGCTGGAGGGTCCAACCTAGCAAAATAATGGGGGATTTGGTCATTTCACAGGTGGGACCCAAGTGGGCTCCCCTTGAAAATGACCAAAACCCCCCCTATTTTGTTGGGCTGGACCCTCCACCTCCCACCACAGCTGAAAGAGAGCCAAATCCCCAATAACCCAAAGCCATTGGATGCCTCATTGGGCACTAAAGACCTTGGAAAGGAGTCCGAAGCCAAACCAACTAAGGATTGGTAAAAATAACATCCGCTACTTAACTTTTACCACTACTTCATGTTTAACAAAAGAAAGAAAACAAAAAAATTCAAAATAAACAGTCACTTGGGCCTACCCTAGTTATTGGTCATCCAAATGCAAGAAGATAACTGGTGTACTCCTCTCTCTCTCTCTCAAAATAATTCTCTTCAATTCCCTAAAAGTATGTAGTGCGACAGTTTGGTACCGAGCTTGAAAAAAAAAATATATATATATATATATATCAATGAGGTCGGATCGTTAGATGTTCGAATTGCCATATATCGACATCGCCATCCGAAACTGCCGCACTGCACACTTTTAAGAATTGAAGAGGATCAAAATCCTATTTAACATCTCTCTCTCAATTAGCATACGGAAAAAGTCAAAGACAGACTTTCAGCACTTCAACGTTGGGTTCTCTTTGTTGAGTTAGCTAGTTTCAGGAACTAAGTCTTGTAAATTTATTCCACTAAATCGGCTGATGACTTTTTTCGGACCAAAATTCAAACACATTTATAATTGAGGAGGTGAAACCGACCAGGTTAATAATGATTGTGATTACGAATGAGATCTAAGAAGTAATGTATCTTGGCTTCATTCATTCAGCTTGTAAGAATTTTGGTCCCTTTACTTTCTTTCCTTTTTGGGTTCCTTTTAATTTGTTCAAACTCAAAGATCAACATTATCTGAAGGTGCAATGTATCACGGCGTCAAGAACGATGAGCCCTCGACAACTATAAACACCTTTCGTCTATATCTTGTTTTGGACTTATAAGACCCACAAAGCAAGGATTTGATGGGCCCACCGCCCACCCCCAAGTGGTGTGTGTGTGTGTGTGTGTGCGTGTGTCGCCGCTTTGCGCAGCAACTCGACAAAAGCTAGTGCACCCCACCGGCACCGGTACCCGGCACCGGCGGCACGGCCCACCACTAATTAATCTTAATCTTCTTATTTGCGGCTTTGGGTCTAGAATCTAGATTGATTGGTAAGCAAGTAATCTCCTTCGATTCTGAGCTTCTTCTTTTTCTTTTTCTTTTTTTTTAACTTTTTCATTCTGAGCTTTTCTGTTTTTTACATTTGGTAACAAATGAACCCTTTTCCATTGTTCACTCAATTAAGCATAAACGCCAAAGTCACTCACCTGAGAGAGAGAGAGATCCCAAATCTATGAGAAAGCAATGTCTTAAAGAAAGTTCCTTTGAAATTACGCTTACTCATCATCTTTACACGCTTTGTGGATCGAGATGGGGATGGGTGTCGGCAAAGAATATTTTGATTCTTAAAGAAAAGTTCTTTTAACCAAGTTTTAGGTTCTATAATTGAATGTGATAGAATGGAGGTAAATCATTAATGGAGGGAGATGGAAGTTTACTGTAAAGTCTTTATGTAGACTTAATCCTTCAAGCGAGAAGTTCACCTTCCACGATAGCAAACTAGTTCTCTATCTGTTTCTGTTGTGATGGAATCATCTTCTCTGGAGAAGAATTGGAGAGCACTCTTTTCTCGCACGAAATGGTAATCAATTTTGATGTGCTTAGTACGAGCGTGAAAGATCTTGATGATAGTCATATGAAGTGCAATCATTTTTTTTTATTTTTTTTTGCTTTGGTAGAAAGTAGGGTTATTCATCCATGCGCGCCCAACACCAAAAGAAAGAAAACAAGAAACATAATGTAGATAGCTGACATGTGAAACACAAGGATTCAAAACCGACAAGGTTCAGAAACCAGGAAGAGACATATGGTCCTGACATACATGTCATAGGCGGGACCGATCGGGGGAGGGAATAGGTAACAACCACATCCCAAGGAAACTTGCTGTAGACACAACATACATAATGAAACGCATGCACGAACGTGCCATAAAAAAGGAATACACGTCCCTTGGAGATTGGGAAAGTCACAGTATGCACGCGGCCCAATGAAGTTCTTGATGGTCGTTGCATCGATTCCAGGGCGCACATTCCGAGTGGCTTCACCATCGCCGACGACGGTGACCGCCCAATCGAAAGGGAAAAGGGCTTCGATTCCGGCCAAATCCAAGGTGCCACAAACGCCAGAACCAGCAAAACCTAAACAGCCACAAGCAAGAAAAGAAAAGAAAAAACATAGAGGATGAAGACGGCGGTGGTAGTGATCCCCTGTGACGATGAGAATCCAAAAGTGAGAGGCAAGATCGGGGGCACGAACTCCAATGAGGTAATGGATACAATGATGCACGGTAAAAACAATAAAGTACCAAGACTTGAGGTCGTCGGCGTCTACAATGACAAAACCCACATCAGCTTCCGATCCATCCTTCCTTCCTGTGGAACCACCAACATCTCCCACTGAGGAAAATCGTCCAAGGATCGACATTCGATGCCCAGATCTGGACAAAACGGGAAAGGGAAAGGAAATAAGAAAGGGAAAAATCATTGGTTTGGGCAAGATTCGATGCTCAGATCTGAGAATATCGGGAAAGGCAAAGGGAAACAAAAGAAGAAACGAGAAAGGGAAAGTGAAGAAGAAACAGGAAAGAGAAAGCGAAGAAAAAGGGGTCAGGATCTGGGTTAAAGTCTGGGTTGAGGCGAATTAGAAAAGGAAAAAAAAAGGGGGGGGGGAAAGGGAAATAGAGAGAAAAAGAGGGAAAAAAGAAGAAGAATACATGCCACTTGGGTGGAGGTTTTCACGCCACTGCAGCGGAGATCGTTTACGCCACAAGAGCGGAGGAGAGGCTACATTGTGGGCCAAGATTCATACGATCAGACGAGGAGTTGCAGCGGTGACGAGTACGTTAGCAACTTGGAAATAGTAATAAGTGTGAATTGTAATTCTGGTTGTTAAGTGCAATCATATTATTAGAAAATAAAGTAGGAGCATGTTGCTTAGACACTTGAAGGTAACAAAGGACAAACAAAATCCACATCAACTTGGCAGTAGCTGATCCAAGGGCCATATAATTTAACTCAAAAGAAGAATGAGAAACAATGCATCATTGCTCAGAATCTAAATAATCAATTTAGAGTCTAGAAAAATACAATAATGGTTGTAAAAGGATGTCCTTCCTGACAGCCAGCCCAGTGAAGAACAACAAATGCATAAAGCTAGAGAGAATACGAAGAATACAACTACTTCCCCTAAAGGGAAAAAAAAATAAATACCACTAATATAGCGAAGGATCCTATTGAGGGTTAGTATCGACTACACTGAGAAACTGCCCAAGTTCTTACCCCAGATCTTGGCTCGAACAGCGATGTACGCTGGCTGGTCATTGTTTAAGGAAATAAAGTTGTGCTTTCTTCATAAGTCCAAACTTTTGGATGACTGGTAAGTGTTTGATCCTACAAATCCATTTAAAGAGCTGGAAATAGGGCAAGAATTGAGGAGTGCATGAAGTAACAAAGATAGTTGATGTTAAAGGGATTTGGTTGAGAAAATATCAAACATTGTATTGCACTTGCGAGACTATGATAAAACAATAGATCATGCAAAAGGGCATTAAACTAAGTAGTTATTGTTGGACAAGTGTGTGTCCATCAAACCAGGTTCGGTTCGGTTCAACCTGGTTCACCTTTGTATTGAACATTTATACATTTTAGTTTAATATTGTCACATGCGATATAAACTTTTTGAGCATTATGTGTCCGTAAGTTATACTTAAAATGGTAGTCACGATTAGGGTTTGGGCTGGGCACCCTTATCATATGGTCGTCGCATTGGGTATGCCTAGACATGTGATGTCAGGGTACGAATGCGAGTGCTCACATGTTTGATGTGTGCATTGGCGAAGAATCTACTTTGTCGATTCCCTCATGTATTATTGCCGATGTAGGAAGGGATAGACATGTGTCACCGACACTCATACTGAGGGAACCTCGCACTGCAAAGTGTGATCGCATTCTTTGGTTCATCAATGACTGAGACTCAAGCGAGTCAAAGTCAGTGTTCTGAGAATGCGTGAACACTTTGTGAGTGAAGGAGTTATCCAACACGGTCACCATTGACCGATTGGGGAACACCAAGATAGAGACTGTCTGTACATGGTCGGATCAGAATCTGGATCCAGTACCGTTTTGGAAATGGTTTTGCAAAATTTATTTTACATAAAATGATACATTATCTATAGTTATTTCAAATAAAGTGTTTTATCGAGTTTTGCAGGACCAGATCGGATGCACAGACGCTCTTATATGGACATGTACTATGGATTGGGGTTTGGCAGTATATGTGTACATGCCCTAGATTCCATAATGATGGTGTTGATTAGTGGGGGGGGGTTGTATATGATAAATTGTTATCATATAGGGAGTTATTTGGAATTTGCTAATTCAATTGGCTCTTTATTTAATTAATGGATTTAGTGCTAATTGTAACTATCCATTAATAATTAAATAAAGAATCTAATTAATACTTTCCCTATTAGATTCTCGCTTCTTCACCGTAGCACTTTGAGTTTAAACAGATCGCAGATCGAGAGAGAGAGAGTCAGACTCTCACTAGGGCTCTATTAAATCTATCTAGGATTTAATTAAACCCTATTATTATAAATAGGGGACCATAAAACACAGAAGAGGGGAGCTCTCCATGTTTTTGGAGCAGACACTCTCTCTCCTACATTTTTGGTTTCTCTCTCTCCCTCTTATGATCTCTCTTCTTCTTACTTCTCTCACCTGTGTTTGAGAGTTAGGATTTGTGACACCCTAGATCTATGCTGAGGAGTTTGAGGGCATCTGGGATTGACGTGTAGAACCTTGGTAGCACCATTGGAGGTTCAGATCTGTTTGCTTAGAGCGCTCATTGGAGGAAGAACCACTGTCTATTGGAGGAGCAACACTTGAGGCTCACCAGGTTAGCAGTTCTTTATTAATTCCTTCTGTTAATTGATTATTAATATTTATGGGATGCGAGAGAAACTCGAATCGATTAATTTTCGCTGCGCATTCGAGTATGGGATGGATCCCTCTTGCCATGTGATGGACTAGAGACGAATTTCTTCGTCCCTATTGTGATAATTAATTTTATGGAATGCAATAGGGAAGGAGAAACCCTAATAGGGATGCACCAGGGTTCTCATGGGCGACCATGGGAAACCCTAAAATTAAAATGGTGCACCCATGGGACACCATGGGCTAACCCAGGACGTGCAGAACCCTAAAGATAAATATCTTGGTCTCCCTAGGGAACCATGGTTTGATCCCTGGACCGTTGTTTGGCCAACAGTGTGGTATCAGAGCCACCTTTCCCACCCATGAATATTAGATAATTAATGATTAATATGATTATCATGAGTGGGATGTAAGTTGGCACATGGGTGGTTAGGATATGATTGTTGTAACAACCTTCCCATGTGCACATGGGAAGTTACAAGGTTGTTAGTGTAACAACCAACCCATGTGATGATGGATTTGGTTTGTTTTGTTTATTCCAATTATTGAAGCATGTATCCAATTAGGTTGTGATTACTAATTTTTATTTTAAAATTTTTTAATTATGTTCTATATGTGGGGGGGGGGGGGGAGCGCACGTTGCCAAGCCTCTGCGCACATCCTTCCCCACGAACCTACCCTTATGCGCATCCCCTTGCGGGCTGCTGGCCTGCAGGCTGCTGTCCGTGGGCCCTGTGCCTATGGACTGCGCAGGGAATGCCTGCAACCTGCGCAAGTGGGCTGCATGCACCCCCCTTGTTTTCCCTCCTGTTTAACAATAAAAATTAAAAAAAAAAAAAAGATTTTTCAAAACAGAATTTTATTATTTTGTTTTGTTTTTGGAGGATGATGATGGGTGAAGAGATTCCCTCTTTATCCACTTGCAATTAAAATGCAATTTTAATTTTATGGGTTTGGATACATGTTATCACATGCGATGTGGTGGTTCAATAATTGAAGGAATCCATGTTTTTATTTTTGGTTCACTTGCTTTAATGCCCATGCATGAAATTATATTATGATGTGATTATGAGAATGACATTCTAATAAATGGATGGATTGTTTATGTATGTGATACATGGGGTTATGGGTGGATGTGATGCTTCTCTCTCTTTCTCTCTCTCCCCCTTTCTTTTTTATAAACAAATGTACTCCACCCCATGGGCAGCCCAAATGGTGGGTTAGTTTCTCCATGCGGGGTTTCTTTATTATTATGGAAAGAAAAGTGTATAGAATTTTTTTAGGTTTCCATTGTAATTTTAGAGGAGTTAGGATTCCCAGGGCATGTAGATGGTGATCCACATGTGGTACTCAAAGCTTATGGAGATGCAAGTCACCTACTTTGAAGACGTGATCGGGCGGAGGAGATGATCGAGGCGTGGCATCCATGACATGATAAATGCACCCAAAGTTATTAGTTTTATTTTTATTGGGAGGGTTCTTTAATTGCTTCTGATAAAAATGCCGCCATCCCATAATCACTTTTAATTAGTGTTGATTAATTATGTCGTTTAAATCTATCCATGTATGTGAGAGTTAATTAATCCCTCTTTATTCACAATGCATGTATGATATGGACTAGTTTTAATCGGTAGACATGTCCATGGCCTCCTATTGAAGATAAATGTAGAAAGTGTGTCACATGACCCTGCATAAGCCGACAGGACATTGCCAAGACCTTTGTCACACATTTATCTATATTTACCTCTATCTAGATACGTTAGGGTATGGATAGTGAGAGGGCACTACGACAGTGGGCCATCTTTCATGATTCCATGATTCTAACTAATGCAATAGGTAAGTACATGACTTAGGTGTATGTCAGCCGACAGGATCTGGACATGACACCCAGGTGGCCAAAAATATTGGAAGCCCATGAGGCGGACAGCTTAGTCCACACTACCATGGTGTGTATAATGACTCCCGACAGGGTAAGTTATGCATGCAAGGGTTGTAGGTATCCAATTCATCTTTTGGGTTATGAGGGAAACCCAAATCATGAAAGACCATTGATGTGTGTGTGCTCAATTTATTATTTTTAATGGTCATTAATTAGCATGTGGTTATTTACTTGTGCATGTGTAGATTAATATACGATGGTTACCGTTAATTCCAACCTGTTAACACTCATTAGCGAATACAAACTTAATGGTACAAACTATGTCGATTGGTACTGGAGCATTAAGTTGCTCCTGACTGCTGAAGGACTGTACACAGTTCTAGATGAACAAGTTCCTCCCCAACCTGACCCAAACGATTTTGAGGCAAATGAAGAGATGCAAGAGTTCCTCATGAGGGATTCCAAGGCATCACTCTATATCCTAGGATCGTTGGAAAAGTCAGTTGTAGACTCAATCAAGGATATACACACTGCTGGGGGTAAAATGGATAAGCTTGCTGAATTGTTCAACAGGCAGTTGACACATGCACATTCTGATGCGGTGAGTCAAATCCATAACTCTAAGATGTCCCAGGGGGCTCCAATGATGGATCATGTAATGAAAATGATCAATCTGTTTGAAAAACTGGAATCCATGGGGACTGATTTCAGCCTGCGATACAAGACTGATGTGATCTCAGCGTCACTCACTTCTACCTACGCACCTTTTAGGATGTCCTACAAGATGTCCGAGAAGGAGATGGAGCTCATCGAGCTTGCTAATGCACTGGTAAAGGCTGAAGCGTCCTTGAAAAAGGACAAGGCTGAGGTCAATGCAACTGAGGCAAAGCCTTCTTCAAATGGGAAGAAGAAGAAAAAGGGAAGTAAGGGTAAGACCCTGAAAGCCAAGGGTGGGAAGTCTGGCAATAAAGGCAAAGGCAAGTGCTTCTATTGCAAGAAAGAGGGTCACTGGAAAAGAAACTGTCGTGCTTACCTGGGAACTTTGAAAGACAAGAAGCCGGATGAAACAGAGGCTGCTAAAGAAGGTACATGTGATGTTCACGTTCTTTATGAGTCTAATTTCTCTTTTGAACCGATCAATTCTTGGTTGGTGGATAGTGGATCCACTGTTCATATTTGTAATGATTTGCAGGGGTTCAAGGAGACAAAGAACCTGAAATGAAGTGCGTCTTCGGATGGGCACTAGAGCTGAGACCATGGCGTTGCATGTGGGAACTTTTATTTTAAATTTTAATTCTGCTAGTTTAGTTTTAAAGGATTGTTATTATGTACCCTCTTTCAAGAAGAAGATAATTTCAGTTTCAAAACTTGTTTTGGACGGATATAATTTTTCCTTTAATTCTAAATTGATTATTCGTTTTAATAATTCCTTTGTGGCATTCGGATATATGCAAAGTGGTTTGTATTTTCTAGATTTCCCTATTAGAATGAATGTTGTTTCAAATGTTGATTTGAAACGGAAAGCAACTCCAGTGAACTCAACATATCTGTGGCATCTAAGATTGGGTCACATTAATGTGGACCGAATCAGTAGATTGGTGAGGGATGGGCCCTTAGAGAGTCTGAGGGTGGAACCATTCCCCACCTGTGAGTCATGCCTTCAGGACAAAATGACCAAGAAACCCTTTAGCAATAAAGGTGCTAGAGCCACAGATCTGTTGGAGTTGATACACACTAACGTGTGTGGACCCATAAACATACAAGCAAGATATGGGTATGAGTACTTTATCACGTTCACTGATGATTACTCTAGATATATGGTTACATATACTTAATGCGTAGGAAATCGGAAGCCTTTGATAAATTCAAAGAATTCCAAGCCGAGGTCGAAAGACAGCTCGATAAACGCATCAAGTCCTTACGATCAGATCGTGGAGGGGAGTATCTATCGGATGAGTTTAAAGAACATCTCATATCCCAAGGGATAGTTAGTCAGCTAACTAATCCAGGCACACCATAACAAAATGGTGTATCCAAACGACGCAATCGGACCCTATTGGATATGGTCAGGACGATGCTCACTTATAGTGAGCTGCCTCTTTCTTTCTGGGGGTACGCTTTAGAGACGGCAATATATATCTTGAATAGGGTTCCATCTAAGTCTGTAGCCAAGACACCCTTTGAGTTGTGGAAAGGACAAAGGGCCAGTATTCAACACCTTAGGGTATGGGGTTGCATAGCACATGTGCGAAAGCAACAGGCAGACAAGTTAGAATCTAGGACTTCGAGATGCTATTTCTTAGGCTACCCCAAAGGCACGATAGGCTATTATTTCTATGACCCAGTTGACCAAAAGGTCATTGTAAGTAAACATGTCACATTTTTGGAGGAAGAAATGATGACCCAGAGGTCCGAACCAGTAGTCATAAAAAAGCTATCAGATGGCTCAGAAACGTCACTTCCAGAAGTGAGAACAACTAACATACCCGCTGAAATACCAACACCTGAGGAACCTCGACGCAGTGGGAGGACTATTAGACCACCCATCAGACCAACTCTTCTAACCGAAGAGGAAACAGTGGAAGAGTTCCACATGGTATCGGTTGAATCGGATGATGAGCCGATGACATACTCTGAGGCTCTAAAGGATGTTGATGCCACTAGGTGGCTGGAAGCAATGCGCTCTGAAATTGATTCGATGCATTCCAACAAGGTCTGGACTCTAGTCGATCCACCACTTGGCGTCAAGCCGATTGGATGTAAATGGATCTTCAAGAGAAAGAAGGGCGCAGATGGAAAGGTCGAGAGATTCAAAGCGAGACTGGTGGCAAAGGGTTATACCCAGAAAGAGGGTATAGACTATGAGGAAACCTTTTCACCAGTATCGATGATGAAATCCATCAGATTTTATTGGCTATCGTAGCACACTTTGATTATGAGATCCGCGGATGGATGTGCGGTCGCATTTCTAAATGGGTTCCTTCAAGAGGAAATCTACATGGAACAGCCAGAGGGGTTCTCTTCCTTGGAGGAAGAAAGAAAGGTGTGCAAATTGCAGAGGTCCATTTATGGGCTGAAACAGGCTTCCAGGAGCTGGAACATTAGGTTTGATCAATCAATCAAATCGTTTGGTTTTGATCAAAACTTGGATGAACCATGCATTTACAAGAAGATCAGTGGGAGGGCAGTATGTTTTCTTGTTTTATACGTAGATGACATATTGCTGATTAGTAACGATGTAGGTTTTCTTTCATCGGTAAAACAGTGGTTATCCACAACGTTTTCGATGAAAGACCTTGGTGAAGCTAGCTATATCCTTGGGATCAAACTCGTAAGAGATCGCCAGAAAAGGATGCTAGGCTTGTCATAGGCTACCTATATAGACAAAGTCCTGGCCATATTTAGTATGGAGAACTCCAAGAGGGGAAGTGTTCCCTTCAGACATGGAGTTAATCTTTCCAGATCTCAATGTCCTCAGTCTCAGACAGACATTGAAGAGATGAAGAGGATTCCCTATGCCTCAGCAGTAGGGAGTCTTATGTATGCCATGTTGTATACGAGGCCGAATATTTGCTATGCAGTAGGCATGGTATGTCGTTATCAATCTAACCCTGGACGCGAGCATTGGAGTGCTGTCAAGAATATCCTCAAGTACCTAAGAAGGACTAAGGAATATTTCTTGGTTTTTGGATCTGATCAGTTGTCAGTATTGGGATACACAGATTCGGATTTTCAAACTGACAAGGATGACAGAAAATCCATGTCCGGGATGGTATATCTAATGGATGCAGGTGCCATTATGTGACGGAGTGCGAAACAAAAGTCTACAGCCGATTCTATTACCGAAGCAGAATACCTTACAGCTTGTGATGCAGCAAAAGAAGGTGTTTGGCTGAGGAAATTCCTATCAGATTTGGAGGTAGTCCCTGATCTTGTCAAGGGCCATATTCCCCTATTATGTGACAACAGAGGGGTCATTGCACAAGCTAAGGAGCCTAGGGCTCATCAGAGGAACAAGCACGTGCAACGGAAGTATCACCTCATCCTAGAGATTATCCAGCAGGGTGACGTGAGTATCTCCAAAGTGGACACAACTGAAAATGTGTCTGATGCCATGACAAAGGGTTTGTCACCAGGAGTGTTTGAAAAACACATGGAGGGCATGGGTTTAAAATGTATGAGGAATTGGCTTTGATGTACAAGTGGGAGATTGTTGGACAAGTGTGTGTCCATCAAACCCGGTTCGGTCTGGTTCAACCCGGTTCACCTTTGTATTGGACATTTATACATTTTAGTTTAATATTGTCACATGCGATATAAACTTTTTGAGCATTATGTGTCCGTAAGTTATACTTAAATGGTAGTCACGACTAGGGTTTGGGTTGGGCACCCTTATCATATGGTCGTCGTATTGGGTATGCCTAGACATGTGATGTCAGGGTACGAATGCGAGTGCTCACATGTTTGATGTGTGCATTGGTGAAGAATCTACTTTGTCGATTCCCTCATGTATTACTGCTAGATGTAGGAAGGGATAGACATGTGTCACCGACACCCTGTACCTGAGGGAACCCTGTCACTGCAAAGTGTGATTGCATTCTTTGGTTCATCAATGACTGAGACTCAAGCGAGTCAAAGTCGGTGTTCTGGGAATGCGTGAACACTTTGTGAGTGAAGGAGTTATCCAACACGGTCACCACTGTCCGATTGGGGAACACCAAGATAGAGACTGTTTGTGCATGGTCGGATCAGAATCTGGATCCAGTACCGTTTTGGAAATGGTTTTGCAAAATTTATTTTACATAAAATGATACATTATTTATAGTTATTTCAAATAAAGTGTTTTATCGAGTTTTGCGGGACCCGATCGGATGCACGACGCTCTTATATGGACATGTACTATGGATTGGGGTTTGGCAAGACATGTGTACATGCCCTAGATTCCATAATGATGGTGTTGATTAGTGGGGGGGTTGTATATGATAAATTGTTATTAATAGGGAGTTATTTGGAATTTGCTAATTTAATTGGCTCTTTATTTAATTAATGGATTTGGTGCTAATTGTAATTATCCATTAATAATTAAATAAAGAATCTAATTAATACTTTCTCTATTAGATTCTGCTTCTTCACCTGTGTAGCACTTTGAGTTTAAATAGAACTGCCAGACTGAGAGAGAGAGAGTCAGACTCTCACTAGGGCTCTATTAAATCTATCTAGGATTTAATTAAACCCTATTATTATAAATAGGGAACCATAAAACGCAGAAGAGGGGAGCTCTCCACGTTTTTGGAGCAGACAATCTCTCTCCTACGTTTCTGGTTTCTCTCTCTCCCTCTTATGATCTCTCTTCTTCTTCTTGCTTCTCTCACCTGTGTTTGAGAGTTAGGGTTTGTGAAACCCTAGATCTGTGCTGAGGAGTTTGAGGGCATCTGGGATTGGCGTGTAGAACCTTGGTAGCACCATTGGAGGTTCAGATCTGTTTGTTTGGAGAGCTCATTGGAGGAAGAACCATTGTCTATTGGAGGAGCAACACTTGAGGCTCATCAGGTTAGCAGTTCTTTATTAATTCCTTCTGTTAATTGATTATTAATATTTATGGGATGCGAAAGAAACTCGAATTGATTAATTTCCGCTGCGCATTCGAGTGTGAGATGGATCCCTCTTGCCACGTGATAGACTAGAGACGAATTTCTCCATCTCTATTGTGATAATTAATTTTATGGAATGCAATAGGGAAGGAGAAACCTTAATAGGGATGCACCAGGGTTCCCATGGGCGACCATGGAAAATCCTAAAATTAAAATGGGACACTCATGGGACACCATGGGCTAACCCAGGGCGTGCAAAATCCTAAAGATAAATATCTTGGTCTCCCTAAGGAATCATGGTTTGATCCCTGGACCGTTGTTTGGCCAACAATTTTGTTGGTAATAAACGTTGAGATGGAATTGTAAACATCCATTTAAGCATAATGGTGAAGATCCATAGGGTATATTTCTTTTTAGAGACGATGAAATCATCATCAAATTGAATACCGAGAAAATAATTTGTGAGTACAGTAGATTAAATAGGTCTGGATCTCAATGACACTAAGTTGCCACTTAGATTAGAGTCTAAGATTCTATAAAAATTATTGATTCTACTTCGAACTAATTTGACCAAAAATGTTCATTTCAGGTTGTGGCTCGAACAAGGTGTTAGGCACCTCGATTCACCTGGTTAAATAAGTCATGGGTATGTTAATTAGTCTAAGCCGTATGCATCATGATACTGAAACAATGTAAAAAAGAAAGAGAAAGAGACAGGGTCAGTCACCATCGTTCAACAATGCGCTGCAATGTAAGAATTAGTATATTAGGGGGGGAAAAAAAGAGATACATATGAAATAGTGTGTTTGACTATTGTTTATGCAGTACATGAAAGAGGTTAGTAATCATGCTGAAAATTATGAAAACACCATTGCCCATACAAATTGCAAAGTCTGGCACATCAAATCAAATAACAAAACAAAACCTCAAAAAAAGAACATAAGACCGTGAAAACTGTCAACCAAATAAAAAATTAAAAGAAATAGCAAAAGCTAACAGAAGAATATCCAAAAATTACCTATAAATTATAAAATAATCTACTATATTATATAGAAAAATCCTTTTAAAGAATTAAATGAAGTAAAAGAGAAAGGGAAGAATACCTACTAGCTTCAAAAATCAAAAAGAGTACAAGGACGTTAGAATAGGCTAGGCTCAAGTTTGGAGGAGCTTAAGTCTGCACAACAATGAGTGACTTGCACAAATCTCTTAATTTGGGTTTTTCTATTTAAGAGAAGTTTGGCTCAAACCCTAAAAAAAAGGTTTCTAACAAATGCCCTCCTATAAATGCCTATTTGTACAAATGCCTCCCTACAACTTTTCTAATTGTAAACTCCCCGCCTACTTTCAAAACAGTGTAGCACTTTGGTCCAGTCTGTTAATTTGGGATCTTAGACGTTAGTTTCAGGAAATATAATGACCAAAATACCCTTCTGATAAAACCAACCAAAATTAAAGAATAAAATGATCAAATTGCCCTCATCTTCCCCAAATGATTTAGGGTCTGATTTTTTGAAGCATTTCTCCCTTGTATTTTTTCTCTAGGTTTTTATTAGCCTCACAAAATATGTAAGGGAGGATGCTAACATGCCAATGGGATCAACATCCTTTGGCATCAGGAATCCCGTAACGTTGGGAGAATCAACAACAACTCAGCTTTATCTCAACTAAATGAGGTTGGCAAATTGGCAAAATAAAAAATACAATTATTTTTTCGACTCATGATTAATGGCCTAAACTGAAAATGAGGTTTACATACATCATAACTGAGGTTTGCATTTTCATATCCCTTTCACTGGATTGCTACTTGTTTTTTTTTCAAACTTTTTGACTTCTTAAACAACATTTTGAAGGCAATAAATTGGCACATGTGAGGTTGGCATTTTCATACCCCTTTCAATGTATTGTTATTTGCTTTTTCAAACATTTTGACTTCTTAAAAAACATTTGAAGATGTCTCATGACATTTTTTTGCGCCGAATATGAATTACGCCTAAAATTGGGATTTGAAAATAGAGAATGTTTTGAATAGCCAAAGATAAAATATTCATGAGAGTTGTTTGATAGTTGCTCACATACCACTCTCTCCTGATGGTCGAGCTGATCTACGAAGTGATCTACGAAGTAGCTAAAAACAATCAGCTCATGGCACAAACAACATTTTGATTATCCTTATGCTCTTCGTCTACATTCTCAAAGTAATAAAATTGGTCCAGTTTCTCATTTGATTATTGTCATTTCGCTTAATATTATTTTGTCTCATTTCTAAAAAATCATAAGAAAATGGATGCTAGTTCTTTTCCAATTATGCTTATTCATTCTGATGTTTGGGTCCTATGCCTATTGGCTCTAGATGTAGCTACTCTTATTATGTAACATTTTGTTTATTGATGTTTTCTCTCATTGTAGTTGGATTTATTTACTTGAAATTTTCTACTTGTTTTTTCAAGCTTTTTGACTTCTTCAACAACATTTTGAATGTAGTAAATTTTCACATGAAAACATAGATTGATGTGTGTGATTGCATGACAGAAACGATATGTCCACAAAATTTGGACTCAAAAGGTACATGGTTTTTTCATTTCTGACATATAGAAGCTGATTTGTTTTCTGCTACAATGTTACAAAATATAAGGTTTTAAAATTTTTTAGGGTTACCTTGTGATCTACAGGTGCAAATTCTCCTAGGGAATACAGAAGGAGAGAAAGAGGGAGAAACTCTATACACAATGAATAATTATATTTCAAAATGTTTGTAAATAATTTATAAATCATGCCATTGGATCTGGCATTTCAAGTCCAATCATGAACAGATAATAACCTTTTTTGATATTCTCCATAATTATGGGAAGTGGATTCTTTATCAAGCATCTCTTCGTTCACAGATAAATTCCATGACTTCAATGCACTAATACATAGTCTATCGGCATTAACCGTTAGAACATCAAAACCCTTAAACCCATTGCAACGATATATATGCAACTGACAACAATTCATTCAAGCATTCTCAAGTAATCCAGCTCAATATACACAGATATGTATGCTCACACGTGTGTTTGGAATCACCATTCCTAACAACGCATAGTGTGACAATCATATGAACATAATTCCAATTATGTCACCAATAGCGAACGATTTAAGATATCTAATGACAACCCAATTTTGGAGCTTTATATATACATCTTTATTGTGAAAGTTCAGATTGAGTCTAAACGCACCAAGGATAGATAATCCACAAAATTTGAGTACTAATGCAGCTACGGATTTTACTATTAATTTATAAGAGAGTATTCTCTGAGCAACCGGCATCGAGGAGCGCACCAATGAAGTGCGATAAAATAGTACCGTACATTAGAGGTCAGAAAGATCATTTCATGTGAGGAGGAGAGAGATTAACACAGACGTGATAGCTTACTTACCTCAGCAGCTCAGAGAAACTTTTCCCATTATTTATGCATCATTATAATATAGATAGCTTAGTAATTAATACAACAATACATAATTAACTTTTAGACTTCAAAAAAGAGAATGGGAAATTAAAAATTTTGGAAAAGCAACCAAGGAACATACAATGAAAAGGAAGATCTAGTTCTTATAAACACATTTTTTGTCTTCAATTCCTTTCTGCTTTGAAAATTTATTGAGAAAGAAGGTATTAGTTGAAGGGATTCATAAAGCAAAAGATTGTAGCATACAACACCAAAAGAGTCTTCAATCTTCATAGACAACCATGCTTGACTCTTTCTGTTAGAAAGGTATTGATAGAGAGAGAAGTTGACAGTAGCATCTTCTCATACAAACTTTGACTCATTTTAAGCAAAGAAAGAATCTCTTTGAGAAAAATATAAACTTTGTAAAAGAAAAGGGAGGGGAACCAAGACTGAGGGTAACAAGACGATAAGATCTTCTTGGAAAAAATTGGAACAATTTTGTACAGAAAGTGAAAAGGCTAGCATCTCTAAAACAAAGCTTTCGACCAATTTTGGACAAAGAAAACAGTTTCTTGGACAAACTTGGAGTCATTTTGGTAGAAAACTAGCATTTATCCTTTGTCTTTTAGAAGCTAACCTCACAGATTCTGTGGGCCTTATGGTTCAATGGCTTGTTAGCTAGAAAAATAAGTTTGGGAAAAAGATCTCTGTCCGGGAGTGTGGGCTATGCCAGCACTCTCATGAATCTATCTCTTTCCTCCTCATGTGAAAAGACATTTTTGCCCCTTGTTTTAAGGAGGAGAGAGACAGCTACGCCAGCACTCCCGAACAGAAAACTGCTTCCCAAATAGTTTTTAGTTTTTAGTTTTTATTTCTCTATTTTACAGGTTTTCTAATGCCCAGATCCAATTTGTGTGAGATTAGCCCTTTAAGGGAAAGGGTTCCCTGAAAGGCAGCGTAGTAGTAGAAATCTTTACCCTCTAACAAAGGAGTGGGATTTTCGTCTTTCATAAGGGGCAGACGGATCATTTCGCCTCCCTTTGTGTCTGGGCATAGGGGCCACTCTTCCTTTCAAGCTTCCTTTTTCAAATTTTTTTATTGACCCCGGCACAAGTAGTAGATCGAGATCATTAAATTGGAAATCTTTACCCTCTAACAGCACTGGCACACCCCTCTTCCTTGCTCCAAGTGGGGTGGCTCAGGGGGAGAGAGAACCCAATTGGGGAGTGGGGGGAATTGGGGAGTTGGGGGGGGGGGGGGTACTTATCCGTGTGGGGAGGTCCTACGGCTTGTGATAGAGGTCCCAAATCCATAGCATTTGTAAATTTTCAGTACAATTCATAATTCATATAGGATCCATCTGTCTAGATATTTTTATATACATCCAGAAAGTCATATGCTTTGGAAGAAACTTGTACAGTTTGAGAAGGATTTTGATTGTTCAAAAACAAAAGAATCTACTTCAAGAATAATTATCACCTCCAATTCCTTTAATAGAGGGGAGTGGATCCCACCTTGGGCAGTGTTTTCAGGCAGGGGGTAGGGTGGTTATTTCTCTCCCCCCCCCCCCCCTCCACCACCCCAGGAATTAAAGGAATTGAAAGGAACAGCGATTTGAAAGGGATAACGATTCCAACAGGCGAGCAGAGAGTGTTGTAGAGAAATTGATTACGAAGGAGGTAAAATTATCCACATTAAAATTACCTTGTGGAGAGATGTGTTTTATATAAATAACATTCGGACATGGGGGTAGTAGTAGGGTAAACCAGAAAAGTTTGAATAGAACCGAATCTAAAGATAGTTCATTGATGGGACCCAGCTCACCAGGCAGCCATATTCTCCCACCCATCCTCATAGACAACATGCCCATCCTCCCATTAACTGATGGCAGTGCCAAGTCACGGTCACCCAGTTTGGTTTGGTAAGGCTCAAGTTGGACCACTTTACAGTCACAGTTGTAAATTGTAAATTAGGAGAAAGGATTGAAATTGAAAGAGGTTTAATTGGACATGGACGGGACATGTACTTACTACTGCATGGGGTGGTTTTCAGATTCTTCCATTTGACGAAAAAATCAAGAATCAAGAATCAAGAATCAAGAATACATAGACATTTCAGAAACCGGCCTAGTCTCGACCATAAAGAATAGATAGATACCCTCCAAACTCCATTAAAACTACTTACTATTTACTACCCCACAATAATAGTAACAGCTAAACATCTCAATCCCTTTATCTTCTATAGGGAAAATCCTCTGCAACCAGTCCAGTCACACAATTACAGGTGCCTTCATTTCATGGTTTCCCTTACTTAAGTCTACCCAAGCCACAAAATTATTGCAGAGTTGTGCTTGGCAAGTGGATATTGATGTGTGTGATATACCAAAATATGACCACCCAATGGTATTGTGCCACATTATCATTATCATTAATGGTCCAATGGATAAAGCCCATCAGGTCACGTTGATATACACACCAACCGATCTGGAACAAGAGAGATTTAATCACATAAGGATGTTATCCACTACGTAGGAGATGGATTATCCCACTCCAAAAATACCATAATCAATTAGTTCTGCAGTCTAACAAAGAAATCATAACCCCACAAGGAGCGGTGATATGGATACTCACGATTCCAGCTAACTAGGGAACATTTTCTCAAAAAGATTCCTCCTACCATGAATAGAAGACTCAATAAACATGATTCTCCCCTACCGCCTCTATCTACAGTCAACACTATATATACTCTGAATAAATCATCATATAATAATTGAGAAATCGAAATAGAAAAAAAAAAAAGAGGAAATTTCTGATGATTTTAAAATCTTTTTACTAGGTAATCAATTATCCTTATGCATGAAGATAATCAATTCGATCATTGTGGTAGGACACTATTATGGATTTCTGATCACGTTCTCCATAGGGTCGTGCGAGCTTGGGTTATGGAAGAAGGAACCTAGAAAAAGGTATCACCAACTCATAACAATCCATCTTGAATTCTAGTATTTTATCTGTTGCTAAAAAGACCTGACTTAAGCATTGAAGAGTCTCTTACCGAAAAAAATCGACTCTCTCTTGCTTACTTTACTACTCTATGGAAGCTACGTACTAAAGAATCCCTCTGACAATTTCTTGACACAACAATGTGGGTGTGACTTCCCAACCCAATAACGTAACATAATTTCTGTTTGAAATTCTACAGACAGGGAGAGTTTCAATTTTGACAGGAAGGAGATAAGAGAGGTGGTCTAGTGGTGGGCATCTGACGGGACTTGGTGACTAATTCTAATGGTTAAAGTAATTTGACTTTGTTGGTCATTACTCATTACTCTCTTGTTGTACTTTCTTGCTTGCTTCGTAGTTATCTTCCATAGTTGGACTTTTGACCTAGACAAATGCACAAGTGTGTGTTCAGCTCATGCTAATCGTTTGCCGGTGGAGGGAGACACCATTATAATCCCAAACGTCCACCTGCAATAGAGACCTTGATTGTTGGAGAAGAAAGATAAAAAACGCAAGTGATCTTGACCTTCGAGGGGGAGGAATATTAGGAGACTTGTACCCAAGGTCTAAATTATTAATATCGGGTATTATATTGGAAAGGTGATTTTAAGAGATGTATTGTATCGTATCAAAGAGATGTAAGATACACATAGAAATGTTTAGGATACATGTAAAATAAAATTTGAAGCATAAAACAATATGAATAAGAAATATGTAAAATGTATCATGTATAAAGAGGAGAACAAAGTACAACGAGATAAGTGCATTCAATTGATTATGTATAAAGGATAAAGTTTCTTACTTGTATTAAAACCGAAAAAAAAAATGTCATTTTCAGTTTAGGGAATATTTAGGATTTAGATACACCTAATTGCCACACAAAAAAAAGGTTTAATATAAGTATTCAGGTTATGTTTTTTACTAACTTAGTGATCTATTGCAAAAAGCGACACTAAAAAACAATATTTTGAACAAAGCATTTAAAGTTTTCTTGCAAGTTGTTTAATTACCAAATGATGATGAAATCAACACTACTAGAGTCACTTTTATCGGTAAAAACAAGGAATCAAGTTGATTTTGGCAAAACAAAAAAGATTACAATGTCATATAGGAGCTCTTGGTAAGTGTTTGGTATCATAGAAGGTAGGGCCTTGGTGCAATGGTTGAGGTTGCTCCATTGTGACCAAGAGGTCATGGGTTCAAGTCTGGAAACAACCTCTCTACGAAGTAGTGGTAAAATTGCATACACTATGACCCTTCCCATACCCCGCAATGGCTAGAGCCTTGTGCACTGGGTATGCCCTTTTTTGTATTGGTTCGTATCTTATCGATACTCTAAAAATAAAAATGAGTATCGATTAGATAGGCCATAGCTGTTTTCGTTGTTCTCTAGCACCAAAATGATACCAACTTAGGATAATTCATTTAAACTAAATAAAAATAGGGGTGTCAATCGATCGGGCTCAGTCGGTCTTGGTCGGGCCTGACCGGGTTTCATCAATCTCAAGCCTTGCACTGTGACCACCTGTTTAGCTAATTGGGCCAGGCCTGGATGGGCTCGAGCGGTCTCCAGCAATAATCGGGTCTTAACCGAGATATGGGCCTATTTAATTCTAAATGGTCTTTAAATGGGCCTTAACCGAGTTAATAGGATAATGTTTATTATTTATTGATATATTCATCTTAATCAATCCATTAACTAAAGAAGAAGAACTCAGCCATTACTATTGGTTGTATAAGTGCAAAGGTTCGACCTTCCAATATCCCGAATTCTCCACTAACTGGAAGGGCATCCTGCTCGGTGTATCGATTAATCGAATAAAAGAAGAAAAATGAAAGGAAATCAGAATCATCAACGACTGAATTTCAGATTGAATGGAGATCTGAAATAAACTTGCCTTTGGATCTGCCAGGAAGGGCAATGCGAGAACTGTGACTGGGAGGGAAGTCAATATCAGGCGATGGGAACTGTTGTTTGACGTGTTCTAGTGTCTGATGCGAGTGTTCTGGTAGCTGGAATTTCGAAAGTTGAGAGAGAAATGGGAGTTTAAGCTGGGCTTGGATAGGTTTATGAGAGAGAGCAGGGAATGTTTAAAAACGCCAAGTGTGGTCGCCATGGCTGTTCTCTCTGTTTAGATGTCAGGGAGGTCGGTGGAACACTCGAACCTAAAGAGGGATAACGAAGAGGAAAAGATCAGAAATCCAAAGATCTCTTTCCAAATGATGTGGTTCGCTTCTGCGTTTGCTTACCTGGGCAAATGCGGGCCCCTACCCTTTGGAAACCTATGAAAGAAAGAGGGATTCACGAGACTCAAGATTCCGCCAGAAAAATCAGAACTTGGTACTCAGAAAAGACTCTTCTCCCCACTTCTACCAGAGAGATACTTACCCTGGTTTACTTGGGATAAAATGGGAATTTCAAGCAATCTAAAATGCGTCAGACTAGGATAGGCTGCAACCGGGCGAGTTTGATCAAACCTTGAATCGATCAAAATCCAGTTGGGTGCTCAATGGGATAGAACCCCACACCGGGACCGCCTGCTTTTTAAACGTGTCGAACTGAAACCCGACACGATTAATAATCGGACCGGTCAGGACTTTATCCAGGTGGGCTCGGTCAAATCTGCCAGGCACGCAAATTCAAGTTGACTAGTTGATAATTGATATATGAGATTTTAGATATCTCAACCTTCCAAGTTTTTATCTTATCCTCTATTAATTCCTGCAATTCTATGTCCCTGTAAAACCGATAAACATGCAATGAAGATAGCTCGGGATAGATTTCTCAATGAAATATAGTCCAACTTACTGGCTCACCAGTGTCACACCCACCCACTCACTGATCCCTCCCTACACACACATATGTACACAGACGAAGCAAAATGGTTAGACAATTTTTATATTAAATCAACAAAAGTGTAACTTACATACAGCTTTAACTCTTATTTTCCAAACGCAACTCAACCATCAATAAAATGTTTGAGTCGGTCTTTCCCGAGTTGATCTTCTCAATGATACACCAGATCTCACATCAAAAGGGTTAACCCAACCTAATTTCTCTGAGTCAGTCTCCCTACAACTACTACATCTATCACTACTGCTACATTGGTTTGACGACTTTCTACACTGTTTAGTTGTGTCCGGGTGTAAAAGGGAAGAGTCTGGGTTTCCCTTCCCTTGCCAATCCTGTTTCCTACTGCTCTCTTGAGGTTGCCTCATCAAAATTCCATCAGCCTCTGGCACTGAACCTGGAATGTAAGCTGGATACCCACTTGTCTCAGGAGAACCCGGTTCATGTCTCTTCAAGTTCACTGGGGGAGAAAGTGAGCACAACGAGGAAGAGGAACCATCCGAGTCTGATAAGACCCCCAAAGGAATGTTCCAACTGCGTCCTGCATCCGCAAATATGTAATCAGAAAAATCTTCAGTGCTGGTCGAGTCCCTCGTGCTTTCAGTACTGCATGAGCCTTCATCTGAGCAGCTAAAGAGGGAAGAATTGTCACTCAATGAATCAAAGCTTGCACCACCATCCTTGGTCATCCAAGGAGCATAGCCTTCAGGCACCCTATGCACCATAGCAGGGCCGGTACTTGGAACGATGTTAGTTCTTGACTTGGATGTTGTACTTTTTCCATTGTTGTTGACAGCTTCTGAGAATCTGCTTCTTTTCATTTTGTTATCACTGGATATCATTGATTTCCTAATCAAACTTGGGGCCCGAGGAGAGAACCTACCAGTGAAGAATTTAAATTAGACTACCACCAGCAATCAGACAAACTAAGATGTAGAGGCCTTTTTTTCCTGTGTATTGGGAGGGTTAACCAATACGCCTGTGCAGAGAAATGTTACCTGGCATAAAGAAGCATGTATGCCCCCTTTGATAAGACCCTATCAAGCTCAACAGGTTTGACCTACACATTCATGACCAGCATCGTTGTCAGAAGTCTGGCATTGTTAATATTGTTCGTTAGTGAGCAGAATACATTAACCACAAGAAACAGCCAATACAAATAGAGAACCCAAAGGTTAGGAAGGCAGCTAATCAGTAAAGCACAACTACAAAATAGTGCACCCAGCAGGCCAGCAGGGTATGCCAACCTGTATCAAAAGGCCAAAAGATATAGCCAAATGCTATTATCATGACAAACCAATATTGATTTCATAGATAATTTACCATATTTACTCTCAACCATCCAAAGATGTCAGACATCTAATGGTTACAACAGCACAAGAGCTGAACTCACACAAGAAATCCAAGATGGGGACAGTCCTTAAGTGCAGCTCTTTCAGGCTCATATTGCATAGCTAGGCTCGTAAGCCCTAAGGCTTCTATAGTGAATTTATTCAAAGACAATCCAGAAGCACCAAACAGTACAGACCAATTCTAGTTGTGAAGAAATTCAAAAATCCAAAAAGAAATATGCTTTGAAGGGTACAATTAACGAGAAATATGGAACATACCGTGCTGTCATCAATCTTGAACCACTTTCCCTGGAAATTTCTAACATAACACACGTAGTGACCAGAAAATGCAGCATTCATAATGTCCAAGTGCACAACAACTGCATAAAGCCGGTATATGGGGGACTTGTCGCTTGTCCCGCTCATATATGGAGCCAAATTTAGGATCTCTGGAAACTGAACTGACTTGTTGAGCTTTCCAAATTTACCAGACTGCAAAGCATTGTCAACAAAGCAAGACTTAAAAGCTGAAACTTTTATGCAAAAATGCCACATACCCATGAAGAATTAATTACCTGAAATCGCTTTAAAACAATTGTAAGGATATTAGGAGCTTCTAATACCGTCAACTTCTTTTTTGCTTTCTCATAGGATTTACATCTGGTAGGGGGAAAGGGGAAAAGAATATAAGATTTTTTTCCTTTTTTAGTCAATAGAATATAAAAAAATTAGAAAGAATAAGACTAGCAACAAATGTAAATGCACAAAAACATTCTTCTTTCAATGTCCATGCATGCAAGGAAAACACAAACTCGAAAGCGAATCAGTCAACCAGGGAGGAACAGGCAGCCAGTTGGAGGCACGGAAGCAGCAGTACTACTATTACTGATTGATATAAAGGCCACTTGACCATGCTTGGAAAAGCAAGAGAACAGAAAAAGACAAATGACAAGCTTTTGACACACGGCATAATGATAAAACTTCTCTGACCTTTATTGCAACATTTGGCATACTCTACTTACTATAGATCTAACATAATTAATCTATGAAAAAGGTAAATATATGTTCTACATTGTTTAAATCAATGCTCTTTGACGCAATCCTGGATTCCAAAACCCTGTTTTGGGATCGGTTTTGGGATTGCTATGTGCCCAGGCAGACATGCTTTAGGAATCAGTATCAGATAGAGAAAATGAAAAGGAGGTAGACTGACTCTTCTTACGCCTGAACCCAATTAATGTTAGACAGGTAACGATGGCTATAAAGCAGGGGAAAGGGAGGAAAAGATGGAAAAAGAAGAATAGAAGGAACTCAGAAGGGGAGAGGAAGAAATCTACACTGAGAGAAAGGAAGCCTGATTTGATCAGGAGGATGAGAGAGAGAGAGAAGAGGAAGGAAGAAGAACACTCAAACACAACTCAACTTTTCATTCTCATTCAATCACTAATCTTCCAGATGAAGTTACATGTATTTAAATAGGAAGAAAAGCCTCTAACACAACAGAAAATAGAAACTAATAACAAGAAGGAAACTACTAAATCAAGCAAATCTGCTACATAGCTAACCCAAAATAAAACACAATAAAATAAAAGGTTACAAGATAACCCCAAATAAATAAATAAACTCTTAATCCTACTGGACCAAAACTAAATTTGGACCTGGTTCATCTCGGTCTGAACAAAAAAATAGGGCTTGTGCCAGTCCAAGCAAGCATTACTGCAATCACTCTTAGCAAGCATTACTGCAATCACTCTTAGTAGCCAAAGGAGCCACAAGTTCTCAAGTTATGGTATCCAACGGAATCTGGAAAGAATTAAATTTAACAAAGCAATTCTGTTCTCTGGAATGAAATAAATTTAACAAAGCAATTCTGTTCACTTAAACATAATTAAAAACAAGTCTAATTGACAGTTAAATAACATAAGCTTTTAGGATCAATTACTGCCAGGTGACCAAGTCATTATAAAAGGGCGTACCCAGTGCACGAGGCCCCCGCCACTGTTGGGTCTGGGGAGAGTCATAATGTATGCAGCCTTACCCACACTTAGCAGAGAGGCTGTTTCCCGACTCGAACCCATGACCACTAGGTTGCAATGGCCAAGTCATTATCATAAGCCTTAATTCATGTCCTCATTCGACTAACCTTCAAAGAAATAGTCAGTAAATTTTGAACATCCCTTTTGTGTAAAGGTGGCAACTAGGTGAGTTTGGGTTACGCTATCCTAGGAGATTTAGGCTATATGCCCTACTCAAACCGACTCATTATTAAATAGGGTAGAAAGGGCATGCTCAAGTCCACAGCCAAATCAACATTGAGCAGGTTCAGCAGGCATAAATGCCAATAGAATATATATATATATATATATATATATATATATATATATATATATATATATATATATTATATTTGGGATTCGACAAACCCCATACAATTTTTAAATACATTATTAGCTATTTTTTATAGGAAAAGGTATCTGAACTCCAATTGGAATCTTTTAAATCGGACAGCTCTCCTCCTTATAAGACTGCCTTCTCAAGCAACCAGAATTTGTTAAACTTCAACTCCAGCAACCAGAGTACCAGACCTCTGGGGTAGCTTGACTCAAGTGGCTGGCTTACAACAACCCAATTCCAGCGACTATCAAATCCAGTGGTTAACTCCAGCAACTGACATTTCTGTTTTCCGGTGATTTCTTCAGCAAACATTTCAGTTTGGGGTTCATCCTCAACACATTTACATCTAAATTTCAAAATTTTAAGGTTTAAGGTTTCAAGGAGTTTTTTGGTGACTTCACCGGCGTTTTTCATAGTTTAAGTCTTGAGGTTCCATGAAGGTTCTCATGGAGTTTATGTTTCATAGAATTTAATTTTGGTTACATAAGAGGAAGAACAATGTTCAGACTTTCGAGTGAAAATGCACAAAAGTTTGCAAAATATTTATGTTCCTAAGTGGTTGAAACGAAATATATGTGGAACTGAAATGCACAGACATTTCAGTAGTAATGGCCAAAACAAAAATGTGAGGTAGCAAAATTTGGTTGAGATATCAAAATGAAACATTGTAATAAGTAAAATACAATTTTTCAAACCATTTCGAGTCAAATCAGAATCAAAACATGCAAAACTGCTAGGGAAACTTATTTTGGCCATTGTAAACCATAATTTCTTTACCTTTTTTGTTATTAAAAACTGAATTGACTATACAAAAATTCAAAAAAAGATAAAATCATTTTTAGTTCATAATGCATGCAGTTGACTAAGAAAAAAAATATAGAATAGAATTAACATATTGGTGTTTTCCTCCTTTTTTATAGTAAAACGGCAGCTTCTCATGTAATTGTTGTACAGAAAAATTAAACATTTTCCATGATACAATAAAGTAGATTATGCTATAACATAATTCTACTGCTTTAAGGGTATGATGAGAGGATACAACCCTTATTATATTTGTGGAGAATAACTTATATTGGCCAAAATACTCAAAAATTACACAATACACAAATCTACTAAGGTTTTAAAATCATAAAACCACTTTGATGGTTTTCTTTGATTTCTAATAATCTCGTAAATCGAAGGCAGCTTCCAATTGCTCGGAAATTCTCAGCTATACAGGGGTCTTAGATGGTGAGCAAAAACAATTGATCAGGAAGTTGGTCAGCTTTCCGAAGGTAGAAGAATGAGAGTTCGTGCTAACTGACTCTCGAGTGATAGGCTCGAACATAACGCCTTAAGCAGCAAGCAAGGTACCAGATCAGGAGGAGATGGATAAAACAAGGTGGAATGCGGGATACCAAATTGTTCAGCTTGTGCAACTCGTACAATTATGTCTTGCTGTAGTGCATATTTATACTCAAATAAGAATCCCTTGCAGCTAAGTCACAGATTTCAAAGAATTTCCCTCATTTCGCAGATTTTGAAAATTTTAACAGATTTCAAGACCATTTTACAAATTCCGATGAAATATTTTGGTCTCAACTACTTTCAACCATGAGGGAGATGGCTGTCAGGTCGAAGTTTGAAACTATAGATGTAATTGGATTGAATTCGGTCAGATAGTGGCATTATCATATTCGTATCTGTTTATATTCGGATGGATTCAGATAATAATCTATCAGTTTTCGGACAGATTCGGATAGTTTTCGGATAGTATTTTTTGAATACGGATTCTCCTAAATGGATATGAACGCAAATCGAATACGAATTTTCGACTATCTGTTGGCATCTTTACCGTTTTTATGGTGAGGGTTAGGGTTGAGACTTGAGAGTTCAACAAGTACCCTTTCTTCTACTCTTCTTAGTCTTTGATTTTCTCACATAGATATGTGATTCCATGTATCACATTGCATAAAACAATATATATAAACCAATAGAAAATATAGAAAAAGAATCACATTATCTTAACTTATAAAATTAAAAAAATAAGATAACAAAATCCAATAAGCTAACTCAAAAGGATAGATGGACACAAAGATATATTTCAGATATTTTATTACCGTCGGATTGCAAAACGAATCGTATACGACTTTCGACTGTCCGCTGGCATCTTTACCGTTTTTATGGTGAGGGTTAGGGTTGAGACTTGAGAGTTCAACAACTACCCTTTCTTCTACTCTTCTTAGTCTTTGATTTTCTCACATAGATATGTGATTCCATGTATCACATTGCATAAAACAATATATATAAACCAATAGAAAATATAGAAAAAGAATCATATTATCTTAACTTATAAAATTATAAAAATAAGATAACAAAATCCAATAAGCTAACTTAAAAGGATAGACGGACACAGATATATTTCAGATATTTTATTACCGTCGGATTGCAAAACGAATCGGATAATAATCGGTCGGATAGGGGGATTATCATATTCGTATCCGATTAGTTTCAGACGGATTCGGATTCTCCTAAACGGATACGATTGCGGATCGAATACGGATTTTCGAATATTCATATACATCTTTATTTGAAACCTTGGTCAGACTCAAAAGAATAAGGATGAGTCTCAAAGGATAGTTGGGATTTAATATCCCAAAGCATTTAGCCAGCTCTTCAAGAGGATTCCCTTCCCATTTTTATGTTATATAAACTAATTTTAGAAGTGGTATTAAATAGGTCAAATTAATAGAAATACTAGAGTTCAAACTGTAATATATGTCAATTAGATCTCTTTTCCTTTCCTCTTCTGTTTCTTCTATTCTACTACTACTTCCTTATTAGTTATTACCCTTGTCTGTTTCTTCATCTATTCTAGTTGTTCTTTTAGATTTCAGAACTGCAGTCTAACCTGTTCTGCAACTGGTCGATGTAGATCACAAGTCCATATGTACTCGTAGGAACAAGCCTCAAAACCAGCCCAGCAAGGTTGTGGGATTCAACTGCTGTGAGAGGCAGCCCGGTCTGCTGATGTGGCAAGTCCTTATTGGTTCGATGGAGCATCACCTAAGGCAGCCCCAGCCCAGAGAGAACCATGAAGAATAGAAGGGACCAAGACAGAAAAAAGGGAAAAAAGTTACTGTTCACATGAACAGTGATTTGGGGGCAGATATGGATAAGCTGGTGGAGATTGAATGCAACTTTGAAGACTTCTAGAAGACTTTCTAATTTATTTAGTTTCTATTTTAGTGTCTTTCCTTTTGTTTTAGAAAGCTGAAATACATGGCTTTAGTAGCTTCTAATTCTAGTTGGTTGCTATTTTAAATAAGTTGTCATTGACAGTAGTTGCTAGGTTTAGTAAGTTTCTATTTCCTACTTTCTATTGTTGGAAGTTTCTATTTTCTACCTTCTATTTTGTAAGCTTGCCTAAGCTATTAATAGGCCCCCTATTATAAGGAAGGCTCAGAATTGAATAATACAATTTTGAGGTCATGCATGTCATTGGTTATGGGAGAACATTCCCTGTTCAACAGCTGGGATAGAAGTGGGTGAGAGACCCAGGGCTGAGATACCCCATCCCCTACCCCCTTTATCTTCTTCTCCTCCTTTCTTCTTACCCTTTATGTTCTCCATTCATATGCAATAGAAAAACGACAATAAAAAAAAAAAAAGAGTTTTAGTTATTTACTTTGTTCCTTATTGTGTTGATCCTGGCTGCAATCGATCTCTCACTGGTTTCTCCCTGGTTTGAGGTCGATCTTGCATTACTGGTGGTACCCTGTTTTCACGAACACTTTTGACTGGCATAAAACCTCCTTATCTGATTGTCTACACATTGGATTGTCCTCAAATTTTATCAGACCTTTGTTTGTCAATGTGTCCTGAATTCTAGTGATAACCTTAAGTTTCTAAGCCAGAATAATCCCATCTATTGTTGACACTCTATTTCTGGTTTTCTCACTGCAACTACCCATTGCACTTTGATATCCTTATTAATTATTGTTTGCTGACCCGGGATGTACCTAAGGACCTAGGCAATCATGTTGCCAAGTCTCAGGCTTGTTTGTGACTGATTTGGGAAGTTATACTTCAGTAGTTGGTATGGATTTAGCACTGGTTCTCTTTCTATGAGGAAGAAGAAAAAGCATTTGTCCTAATTTATAACTAAGGACATGTTCCTTCTAATATTAATTAATCAAAGGCTCTTATATTAATAAGGGAGAATGTTCTCTGGGCCGCAGCGCAGGCTGCGCCAGGCACATGGGTCTGCCACTCAGTGGGCAAGGTGGTCATTGCACCCACCCCCATGTGCCTGGGCACAGCCTGCGCTGCGGCACAGAGAACAGCGCCCCTACTAATAAATTGCTTCTGTTTTACCCTACTATAAAGAAATTCCAGGATAGTCCGTTACCCTTCAATTTATTACCCCTCTGCCCCAGGGTCCTTTATTTCTTCTAAAAGGGTCCTGAACAGTACAGTAAATTTACGGATTTGCCACTATCCGTATTATTTGAGCATCTATAACTTGGGGCGAGCCTACAGTGACCCAAAAGCAGAGCTTTGGAACCCAGAGTTGCATTATTCCACCCAGCCTAGAGTTTTGCCTGTCCGCTACAAAAATGGACAGTTCTGACCCCTCCTCCCTCCTTTTATAGAAAAGGCCAGGACTCAGGAGACGATGAATCCTCCAAAATTCAGTGGCACACCCATTGGCATATCTGTAAGCACATATGCAGGCAGAATTCCATGGGGAGGGGGAAATGTGTCTGGGTAATCTAGTCTTTGAGCGAGCATTCAGTCATGCAGCAGGAACTGCTTGTTTTTAAAAGGGAATATAAGCATAAATGCAGGTTCAGGAGTAAGCCTGTCTGACTAATAATTAGAGTGGCATCTCATGCTAAAGACGGGCCCAAACATAAGATGAGCTCCTGACAATTGGATGGGATGAAATTTCCAACCCCACTCTTATGTATTTAGATTGCATGAATGAAATGGTAGCAAGACAGACACTTGACCAATTGGTATGAATTAGCATTGTGAAAATTATCCAGAAGCCCTTCTTTTTTCCATCATGACACAAGCAGAGAAAGGATATAAGTGAATGACAACATAAAAATAATCAAAATGCACCGAGACAAACTAGTAAAGAATTTCACCTGCCACAGTGATACTTGTTATCTCCATCCAATGTTTCAGTGGCTGTAAACTGTGCAAGAGCCTCTTCGAGAGTTCCAATGTCCCCCTGTATCTCAACAGTAAGATCCATCATCCGTTCATGCCGCTCAGATTTGCCTTGGCATTTCAGACACTTTATCTGCAAGTCCCAGTCATCAAACTTATCCAATTACTACATCTAAATGAAGAATCTACCACAGAAATCATAAATGATTCAACAATACTTAAAGAGAAATTGAAGCAGTATAAAGAATGTCAATATTATTATCTTAATATCTAGTATCTCTTGTTAAAATAAACTCCCGAGGAGCACAAAATACCTTAGATCGAAGGTAACCCCCAAATATCAGGCCTACAAGTGTTGTCTCTTCTGCCATTTGGTCTACTACATTTACCCCAGCTTCCTTGAGGCAAACCGATTGCATTGTATCAATAGCATACCTGAATATAATCATTAACTGAATCAGGGATTCGGAATATACATATTGGAGAAGATACAAAAGCATAACAAAATGGGAAAGCCATAATTTGATACGGTCAGCAGTGGAAATATCAAAAGACAACAAACCTTAAAAATTCATGGGCATCTTCTTCTCTACCACGACCAAGATGACTTCCAATGCTTTGTATTTGCGAGAGTATCCCAATGGGAGAAAGTGGTGATTTCCCCTCCTTTGCCTTCAGAATTAGATCCTCAAACTCACAGGAGAAACACCACTCCTTCTTCGAACCTGAAAAAGAACAAGGAATATAAGATAAAAAAAGAACTAAGAAAAACAGAATTTTTAATCGGTAGTAAAAATATAGTTCAAGAAAATCATATAAACTACTAAGTACAAAGGACATCAAGTGCAGATACTTGCATGCTTTAGAGTGGAGTCCTTGAAGAAGATAAGCAGTAAGAGGCTTAGTAAATGCCAGGCACTGGAGAACAGCATTAGCGTAACAGCTGATTTAAAAAAAAAAGTGAATATTTGTGTCAGTAACAATTTAGAGTACGTTAGTGTAGCTGTTGTTGGGCTCCCAACAGCTGGAAAGCCATCCCCTGGGCAATCATGCATATCCCCACCAAAGCAATTTACAATTGAACAACCTAATTATTGATGACTTTGTAGCAGCACCACCACATACTTTTTAAACTACTTTCCTAATTTTTCCATTTGCATGGCAACCTTATTCCAGAATAGAATAAACACAGATTTCGTATATAAATATCACAATCCCAAAAGTTAAGTTCATTCTCCACTATAATGGCCATTGAATTTATGAGGATGAGACATGAGAGACGAGTTAGACAAACTTAGTAGATCACGCATCAAATGACTAGGATTAGATAAAGATTACACACTTGATGCATTATGCAGGAAAACTTTGACAGTAGTAGCCTCCAATATTACAGGATACAATTTGGTAAATGATGAAGAGATGTTTGTGTAGAAAAGGCATAGATACATCAATATTTGAAATCCCTTCTATCCCTGAATCGACCAAGTCACCAGACACTGCATGCAACTGTGGGAACATTTCAGGATCAGGTTTTTCTACTGAAGTACTGATATGGATTCCACCTTCGGAAATACATATATACAGGCAGAATGCACCACTAAAGTTAAGAATACCAGATGTAAACAATATGAAAGGGAAAAGGCCCAAGAAAGAGGGAAGGAGTAGGAGAAAAAGGAGCCAAGAAAACAAAACAAAACAAGCAAAACCCAGCAACAATCAACCACCAAAAAAATCCAAGCAAAAATCAGACAAAATCTCAACACTAATACCCAACAACTTCACTTGAATACCAACAGCCAGAACTTAAACCTCACAAATCCAAGAAGCAACAACCCATACAAGAAAGTTATAAAGCTCATCACATCAGACTTGACAATTTCTCTTCCAGGTCAACTAAGAGACAAGAGGGTTACTTGGCTTCCATTATATTCTATGAGCTAGATGTCTTTACAACTTCCACAAAAAACTGTAAATACCTAATATTTCTCTTATTGTCCCTCCAATCAGGTTCCACACACTGTCCATATTTTTTAGATAAAGAAAAGATGACACTTCTACCCTAAGAAGAGGCAAACCCTATTCCTCACATTTTATCGCATGGGCTGCATCGTAATGATATAGAGAACATTTCATATTTATTCCACCACCCAGAAAGAATTTTATGCCATTGTTTGAGCATTTCAACTTTCAAGCATAGTATATTGGTGATGTAGATGTTTCTAGTTACAATGAAATTGACAGAAAATTTTCAATCCCCAAAAATTTACGTTCATAAAAGGATTAGTTAACTATGGTTGACATTTCCTAAAACCATTGCTCCTATTCCCAACTGGGTCTAAAATTAGGAAAATCAGATTAGGATTTCACTCTTTGACCCAATCATATTTTTTACAAAGAGTCAGGCTAGCCATGCAAGTCTTTCCAGGTGCAGCTTGAGTAGGTTGTCCTGATTTCATTGTGAAATGGGTTTGAGTAAAGAAGTTTCCCATCAAACCAACTCCCAAACATAACTTCCAAAAAACCCATAAGCAGTACTAGTGTTGGGAAGTTTCCAATCAAACCCACTCCCAAACATAACTTCCAAAAAAACCCATAAGCAGTACCAGCACAAGCATTGGTCAAGAAGACAGAAACAGAGGATATTCCTAACCCAATGCGATCAATTTAAGAATTAGAAGCTAATGACTGGTGCATAATTCATCTGTCAGACTCTGATTAGTAGTTATAAAAACCATAACTGAATCTAAAACTCAGAATCAGTCCCTTTGCAGTTGGTCAGCTCAGGAACAAAGTTTGCACAAAACCAGAAAGCACTGGCCAACTGTATTGAATCAAACAACAAAGGCTGGTTGCCCAGCTGACTTCCACTGGCGAAATCGATATTCCAGTTCTAATAACCATGATTTTGAACTAAAGCAAAAAATGAACCACTCATTTTTGTTTGAAATTTTGGTCGAGAAGTTTTGACGAAATATCTCGGTTTCGACACTTGTCGAAATGATATGGCATGCAAATTGTAGGGTCTTCAATGTTTCGATTTTTTTCACCGAAATGGACCATAGTTTGGTGCCATTGTGGTGGTATATTTCGACTATTTAGCTCTTTTGGGTAATTTCGGTGCCATTTCAGACATTTCAGTGGTATGAAACCAAAATCTTGAACCTTGGCCACCATGTACAGAGAACAACATATGCAAAAAAGTAAATATTTCAGCATATTGACCATAATGTAGCATCTTCCGAATTACATATCTTTTAGATAATATATTAGGCTTACGTCTTAAATAGGAACTACCATACTTCACCTGTTACCACAGTTTGTAAGGCCAAAAGGGCGAAATTCCAATTTGTCCGAATTGTAAAGTTTGAGGAATAGTTCATAAGGGAAGACCATCTGATAAAAAAAATATATATCAGTTTTACATATCACAATAACACCAGTAAACAAATGCCCCCATCATGAAACAAACAGCATAAGTTGAAGCAAAACCTTGCAATTGTATTTTCCGGCAACCTCAGTACCGAGCCCCAATGGGTTGTATACTGAGATTTTTGAGGATCTAAATTGCTGAACAACTTTCCGCACAGAAGTTTTCAAGCCATTACCAACATTAGGTGACGAACTTGCAACCTCAGGTGAACCATTTCTCACCGATTGAACACTATTTTCAACCTTTGTAGATGGAAGATCAGAAGCAGAAGATGAGAAAGACCTAACGGTTTTAGACTTCAATAACTGTGTATCATTGCGGCTTTCATTAGCCACAGTTTTTGACCTTTCAGAGCTCGATGCTGGCAAGCTACTGATCCTAGACAAATCTGTAACCATCTTTCGAGAGGGAGCAGCTCCAGTGGCAGGAGTTGCATTCTTAAAGCTTGTTGGAGAAGGATCGCTGGACTTGACTGTCTCAGGCTTTGAACGTTGTGAAGGAAAGGAAGAATCAATACGCCCAGACAAGTTCTTTGATGAGCATAAGAGAGAACCAGAATCAGATAAAACGTCATCACCATCTTCTCTGATACTGGAGTAAGCAGAATCATCATGAACACCATACCCACTCAAATCAAGAGCTGGGCCCCAGAAATCAGAACATGCTGTAGACTCAGCAGGCATACATGCATTGGTGCTTGGACTCAAAGAACCAGTTGAGCTTGAAGGTGAATAAACAGCTGAGTTGTAGTTATCCTCTCCAGCATTAAAACTGGATTTCTCCTGCTTTAATTTACTAGAAGAAGAACAATTTACAGAATTGACTGAACTATTAAACTCTGAAGGTAGTGATTTAGTTAGCTTCATATCCTTAACATCTGTGCTACTCTCAAGCTTATCCGCTGTCGTAATATTGGTTTGAAGTCCCTCCACTCTGTCAGATGTGCTTGGAACAGGTATCTCACAGACAGAAACATCAACCAATGATTCATTTGTGCCAGTGGATGTAAAGAAGCCAGTCGACAAGGAGCCACCAGAAGATTCAGAAACGGTGCCTGTAGTTTTGGGATCAACAAGGGGTTTGATTGTATCATCTTTCCTGCCTAGAACTTCATATGTAGCAGGTTCCTCTTTTGAGGTTTCTATTTCATTGCTGTGTATGCCTTCAGTCTCCAAATTGTCACTAGAAAACTCACATTCATCCCCCGATACTGCCTTCTCGCCAAAGTCATTAACATGACTGATGGAAATTGGAGTGCTTTGGGGACGGCATTCATCCTTGTGCCCTTGTCTCCAGTGAATGATTTGACACTTACCAGAGCTGCACAAAATAATGCTCACATTAATAGTGTGGCAAGAAAAACTTCCAAGAGAACCTCCAGAGATCAGAATAAACAGAAACAGGTTGCTGTTTCATTTATATGTTGCCTCACTGCATGTTAGTCTGACCATCCAATATTTAGTGGTATGCTCAAAGTCATGCTCAGCACTTCAAATTTAAGAATAAATTCCTCCTTCAGTGTAATCAAGTAGAAGACATCCAAAAAGAAGGTATCTAATTAACTGAGACGATATTAGATTCAGAATTTAAGCAGATGCACGTAAAACTTAATTAAAAGAAAAAATTCATGGATTTTACCACATCAGCACACACCAACGAATAACCAAATGTTACTTGTGGCCAGTGCAGCAGAATTTGTTGATTTCTGCATCCCCTTTTAATGACCACATGACCATTCACACTTTTCCCATAAAATAGCAAAGCAAATGCATTGCCAGAGCATATCATGAGAAAGTCATTGCCTAATTATCCACAAAGGATTAGTAGTTTATTGTGTTTTGGAAAAGATGCAAGTGGTCAAAATTTCCATTCTCCAAATTTAAAGAGGTCTTGTTGTAAGAGATGCTGGCAGGTTAGTTCAGATATTTTTCGATAGGGTCCCTTTAGGCGTCAATATGCCTACTGAAGTATAACATTTCACTATTTGCCACTTGGCAGTACATGGGTTAGCCCATGCGATAGACGACCCCATACATCTCAATGACCAATTTTTAGCCCAAAGTAAGGAAAGTTGTTCACCAACACTGATTCAAAGTTTTAATAAAATTACCAAAATGCCATTAAATGGAGATGAAAATAAAATACAAAATGGCGTCTTTTGTAATTTTAGCTACTTCCACTACTCATTTTAAGCTCAAATTATACCAATGAGATGCTTGCCTGGTCCTCTATCACAAGGACTAACCCATATCATACCATAGTTCAAAAACTCGTTTCGGTAGGGCATTTCGGTGTAATTTTGCCAAAACAGTGTATTTTTTGGCATACAATTTAGGTTGGCCATTTCAATGGGCAAACAAATTCTGCCAAGACTGTATTTTTTGACAGACCGTTTAGGTTGGCCGTTTCAGTGGACAAAAACCCATATTAGGGGATAGTTCAGTGAAACCTTGTTTTAGCCTATATAAACATATGTAAACCTTCATATTCCAAGAAAAATCACTTAAGATGGTGTTTAGGATTTGCACCATTGATTGGCAATAAACGTTGAATCCTATTGTATACCTAATGTAATATTGCCTATTCTACACATTGTTTTAGTACTAGAAGACAGAATAGGCAAGTAAAACAAGTATATTATGCATCATGAATGAAGAAACATAATATTGATTAATTATTTATGAAATAGTACAAACTACAAAGTACAGTAACATAGACACTCAAGTCCCAAGTCTCGCTAAGATACAATAATTTCTGCTAATATGAACCATGACATGCTGGATTGAGTCCACTCATGGTCTGATTGAGCAGACCCACATTTTCCTCCAACTACATGACAAACGCATGCCATGTCATAGTGTGCGAGAAGAAACGCTCATAGTCCTCCACAGATGCCTTGTAAATGACCTCATCTCCGTACTGGAGGTAAACGGCCATTTCAGGAGGTAAACGGCCATTTCAGGGGGCAAACGGCTGAAACGATCAAAATTTCGGCGAAACAGTGCACTTTAGCAAAATTTCTACCGAATTTATGCTGCTTCCGGGTATCACCTACTGTTTCGACTTTCATCTCGTGCCTGTCGAAACTACTGAAATTTCTCCGGGAGATTTCGGCAAAATTTTGAACTGTGTACTGCCATGAAGCTAATAACAAAGCATTATACTTCACTAGGCATAGTGACAGGGAAGAAAACCCTTTTGCTTAAATTCTAAGGGTCCTAAGAAAGCTGCTAGCATCCATATTAATTTAGTTGTCTATTAAGATGGATTTCTTAATAGGACTAGTATCAAGATGCTTTAGTAGTAAGTTAAACTGCTAACAGTCAAAGTAGGAAAATTTTGAAGTTTTCCTTTGAGTTTGAAAAAGATTTGGAGTAAGGCAGTCCAGTCATGGTCTCTATAAAGATTCAATTCAAACAATTGAATAAAACAGAATGATTAGTTACACACTACGAAAACAGTTCACTTCCAATCAAGGCTAGCCAACCAAAACCTATTACTGTTCATGGCAAACAATTCCTTATTCCTTCTTTCTTTCCTTATTCTACACTATAGATAGAAGCTTTCACTATTTCTCTCATTTTTTGTAGATGCTTTTGAGTTGAGCTTGCTTATTTGAGAGACACTTCCGTAGCGGGTTTTTTTATTGTTCCTGAAAGTAGTTCAGTGCTAGAGAAGTCACAGAGTTAGAAATGGAAATAGATGGGACAGGAGCCACTAGAACCAAGTTTCCAGCAGAGAGCATCGCAGAAAGAAGGCTTTCTTTGGTTTAGCTACAGGGTAGCCCTTTCCCAAACAAACAAACCAAGAAACTGATACCAGCATAAACCTATTTGCAGGATGTGTTTATACAGTTTTTTAGCAGGTGACCACCATTAAGGGCATCAGCTAGCAAAAAAGCAGAAAAGGCCAAGAGGAACCTCAGGACCCATTTCATGACAACCGAAAGTCAAAAGTGCATTCGGCCAAAGAAAATATGAAGGTATTTACTTCAATTGCTTGAATATCTCCCAATGGCAGAGCCAAAGCACTATTACTTTGCTCCTTCCCATCAATAATACCGTCCTAGGAGAGGAAAAGATCTGCCAATGTAAGGCCCAGATGAGGGATTTTTTTTTTTTTGGGGGGGGGGGGGGGTGGGGAAGGGGGGGTGTGGACAGGTTGAATCAGTCAGTATTATGTTTCGATGTCAGTTTTTTATCAGTCAAATATGAAGTTTCAAGGGTTTGCTTAGTTTTTTACCGCATTATGGTTGCTCAGGAGGCTGATTCTTAGTCCAAGTAAGCTCAAAACCATGCTTCTCTTCAACCATTCACACCGTAAAGAAAAAATTAAAGGAAATTAAAAGGAAGGAATCAACTTCTTAACAGGATCAAGAAGACAAAGATGACCACAGATCTTAATAAACATCATCCCGAAAATTAAGAAACCTTAAACCACTAATCATTTTAGACCCCATTAGTCAGCCAAAGGTACGTTAGGGCCAACTACCATCTTTTTACTCTAGTTAATGAAGACCTGACGAGCATAATTCCCTTGCTTCAGATACATGACAAAAATTAATTGCTATCCTATTGACATAATGAAAGTGTCATGCATCAAGAATCCAAGATTCATGCATCATTTGTCATCCATAACACTTTCAGTACATTGAGCCCTCACATCTCTCTCCTATATCTTGAGCTAGGATCATGTCATAGTTGAAATTCACAGGTTAACAAAATCTAGAAATTTCAGCTTTGTAATTGTTCCTTCTCCATATATGTCAAAGAAGCCTATTCTTCACTTTCCAACTGTGTAATTGCTGTAATTGTTCCATCTCCATATTTATTAAAGGTGTCACCTACCCTACCGTATTGGTTCTTCCCTTTAGCCGTAGATCAAAGATGAAATCACAACTGGAGGAAATAAAAATACCATCGGCAGTACCATTCCCTTCGTAAGTTACACATGATTATGTCTCGAAAGTGATGTCACAATCCCCAAGACAGAAAACTGAATTAGCACCCTGCACCACCCCATTCCCAATAGAGGGGAAAAAATATTATATTTACCCCAAATTTCTTTGACTACGTTATGAATTCAGTGATTCGTTCAATCTGGTTATCAAATTCTCTGCCATGAGAACATCACTGAAACTACGATTTCCTCTAATAATAAGGATCAAAGTGGTAACTTTCCATAGTATCAAATTGCAACGGGTAAAAAAAATGCAATAAGAGCAATAATGATTTAAAATCGAATCCAAAACCTTAACACGACTACCAGATAGGGAGTGGAAAGAAATAAAACACACCAGTATCTCACGGCCTTGCAACGAGAGCAACGTGTGGTGGTGGGGCAAAAACAGACGGCGCACTGAAACTCCCGAGCGACGGAGACGGCGGCACCGTACTCCACCGCAGCCTCGAGCTCAGCCCTCGCAGCCTCTTCAGAGGCCAAAACGAGGAGTCTCTTGATCTCCTCCCTCCTGGCAACCGCAAGCTTCCATTTCCTACGGACAAAGAAACCGAGGCCAACGACCGGAACAACAACGAAGACAAAAAAGACCAGGATCAGGTCCGTAAACCCTAGATCCCTAGAAACAAGCATTTATCCAGGACGCGAGATGCATCCAGAACACCAAAACCCCAAATCCTACTCCTGCAGCTACGCAAACACATAGATTCGATGGCGGAGGCGGTGGTGATGATAGTGGCGCCGGTAGCGTAGATGGTGGTTATGGTAGTTGCGCATGCAAAAGCGACGATTCAACGACCGATCACTGGTGGCTTCCAGGGATGAAAGCCGTGGATGATTGAGGCATCATGAGGGATCGATGTGACCTGGACGGCGGTGATAACGGAGGAGTTGTTGACGAAGAGGAAACGATGATGAGAGAGAGAAGAACCAAAAGGGTGGAGAGCTCCAATATCTTGCTTACCGTAACCAACCAAAAAAAAACACAAAAAAAAGCAGGAAAGCTTGAGAGAGAGAGAGAGAGAGATGCAGAGGCAATGATGGTGGTTTCCAGTCCCCTCTCTCCCTCTCTTATGTTTTTTTTAAAGTTTTTTTTATGAGATCGGAGAGATTTGGCCATCTGGGTGAGTGGGTAGAATGGGGCCTTTTGCGGGATTTAGACAGAAAGCATAATACAGGTGCAGAACTAGACAGAATTAATTAGTTATTTTATTTAATGTAACTTTAGTTTAATAACGAATTAAACAAGTTAATTCCTTAATTAAAACGAGGGCACACACACTCACATAAGGAGGAAAGAATATTTACCTTTTTTAATGTCTTTGAATCTATGAGTTTGAAGCGTATAATATCGAGAAGCGTGAATTCTTTGCTCACCAAATATTCGAGTTCGAACATACTATTGGGTTTGGATTGACCCGAACCCGATTCACGTGGTAAGACTCAGTGAGTCTTTGGTTTTTGGATTGTCTTGGAAGTTGTCATTGACTTGTAGTCTTGTACCTTAAAAAGATTCCACACTGATGTGCGCGTTTCCTTTAACATGGTTTTGTCTGTTGCATGCGATGGTTCTAGGAAGGATGAATCGGTATCGTTTCGGATCAGTTGGTATTGATTTGGATCGGTCAATTTTACCTTTAATTTTCATTAAAGTTTGATTTTTGTTTTTACAATTTTACCCTTAATCCGATATTGATACCTGATCTAGGGTGAGTCGTGTAACAATATCAGCCTCGATCAATCTCGATATGATCTAATCAATCTGGCCGATATGATACTGATACTTAAATACATGATCAGTATCGAATCGTTTTTATACGTTTCTTGACCGATCCCATCGATACAGATCAAGACTAAAATGTTAAATAAAAACCAATTTTTATTATAAAAAAAAAAACAAGAAAAAACCCTTCTGAACTGATATAGGCTGAACTGTCCATATCGTATCGATATCAACTGAGACCGAAACCGTATCCACATTCGATTTGATTGTGGAATACTGGAATTAGGGTTTCCTTTTTTTTCTCTCTCAAAGAAATTAGGTTCTCATCAACACAGTTTTGGTCATCTTTTCTTTCCTTTCTATTTGTTTGTTAGATAGAGACAAAGAGAGGTGGTGACAAGATTCATGTCATATGAGTCACCACCAAAGTTTGGTAAACGTTACAGCCTCACAGGGGTAAATATAAGTTTTTTTTTACATATTTTAATATTTCTAAAAGTAAATAAATATAAGTTTTTTTTTAACATATTTTAATATTTCTAAAAGTAAATTTGTTGGTTTTGATTTTATTCAACATTATAAAATTTTTATTTAATTTTTTTATTTTTCTTATTTCATAGTAATACTTGGATTGTTTAATTATAAATAATAATTATTAAAACCTTTTAGAAAAATTTCCTATTTTATTAATAGTTTTGAATAAGTTTATTTATATTTTGAAATTACTAGAATATCCTTAGTTTTGACCTTTTATGTAATTTTATCTAGAGAAAAAGTTAGGCACACCATCAGTATACCGCAAGCTAGCGCCTACTATGTCTATATCACTCTTCCCTTCTTCCTTTGAAATGACTCTCTTGCCCCTCTGTATGATATCCCATCTTGCACCAATGCACCACTATTCGTTTTGCTCACTAACTTACCATATGCAGGGAATGTGTGTATCCCTCTCCAAGCTATCTAATATATACATATATAATTAGGTTTTTAACACATTTGTTTATACCTTAAGAAATGATTTGATTACCCTTTATCTTTGTTCGTTGTTTTGATTTTTTTTTATTTTTTTTTAGGAGAGAGTTCTCTAAGCAGCATAAGGAAATGCATCAATGAGGTGGCAATAGAATGGATTTGTAAATAGGGGTCAAAGAGGTCATTTCATATGAAGAGGGAGGCGTTGGGGTACCCTAGCCATCGTCAATGTGATAATTCAAACAATTGGATAGATAGTGGGTAGTATGGGTAGACCACTTGTCAAATTTCATACTTAAGTTCATTGTATTCTTTTACCCCCCCCCCCCCCCAAAAAAGTTCAATTGTATTCTGCTCTTGCAGCGGCATACATCTCTATGTATATCCATACATATCTCAATACTCCCAATAGTACTATTGCACTCTCCTTAGGTCTAGATTTTCAAAGCTCTATTTCCCAATTGGCAAACTCCATTTGAGCTGAAACTTTACATGTGACAAAAGTCTTACATTTCATCGATCCACAAAATTTGACCCTGATCCAACATGCCACATTGACTTTTTTGGTCGAAACAACCAAATTACCTCACCCAATTATCAATTAAAATGACATATTTAGATTACCGTATTGATTTTAGGACAATTTTCCTTCACATACAGTGAAACGAGGATGTCTTAATCCACGGGTTCTAGTAGTTGGATGGGACTCAAAAAGGATATTCAGTCATTTAATAATAAGGGAAGTAATGCGATGAGATCACATGGTGGATCACTATTCTAGGAGTCTCATCTAAGCATTGTAACTCATTCTCTTTTAACCCATAAGTGAAGGAAAACTTATAGCTAGGTTTTCAGGCAAAAATTCTCTTTCATTTACAACAAAGAGTTCACCGACATATCGGTCATCATCATTATTTGCCCCTATTAGTTGGAGGTCTAAAATTAAGGGTGTCAATAATGCTCAGCTGGCCCGAACCCACCCTGAGCCCGACCTGGACCCGACCTTGATCTGCCAACCCGAAGGGCGGGTCAGGGTTGAGATTTTGGCTGACCCTGGCAGGGTTGGGTCGGGGATAAGTCCCCGGGCCTAGCCCGGCCCAGCCCGGACCCGACCCTGAATTAGTTATAAGCATTTATATTGTCGAAAATACCAAAATGCCCATAAGAGTGATAACCCTAATCCCATATTCCCTTTTTGTTTTCACAATTTCACCCTTCATTCTTCTTCTTCATCCACGAGAAACTGAGAAAGCCGCCGCTCGACTACGACGACTAGCAACCTTCTTCTTCCTCGGTTCCTCCTTCCCAGATTCGCATCAAGGTATGTTCTAATGTTCATCACTTCATTTTTATTTGGGCCTTTCCCCATCCTCGCAACACTGCTACTAGTACTTCATATGGGGTGGTCTTTGTGTGTTTGCATGGATTCAGATTTGAAAATGCATCTCTCTTGATCAGCTTCTGTGTTTAGTGTTTTTTTAAATCTTTGAATGCATGTTCTCTGTGATATATTTGTCTTGATCAATTCCTTGATAAGCTTTAGACTTGGGATAACAACTGTTTGTTTGTTTGTTTACCTGAACATCTAGCTAATAGATTCCAACGACCTTCACCATGATGAGATATGTAATGGATGAGAAGAGTGTCTTCTTCAAGGGTCCATGGCCCTCTTCTTAGCTCACTATCTTCTTCACCATAACTGGATCCACTTTTGGATGGAGAAGACATAACAGCAACTCTCATTTGAGAGAAACCCACAAACTTAAAAGAAAGATTACAAACACAAAAGGACTCGATATAGTTGAATTGAAGCTATACAGCCAATCCAAGATTTATATAGTCCAACAATGAGTTCTAGCACTAGTAAAGAAGGTCAGGGTAGGGTCGAATCGGGCCGGGCAGGGTCGGGTCAGGGTTGAGGGTTTCTTGGCCTTGCCAGGGTTGGGTCAGGGTCAGGGTTTAGGCAGGCCTGGCCCAACCCGACCCATTGACATCCTGTCTAAAATTCCCTTCCGTTGTCCCAAGCACCCATCCAAAGGCAATGATGGCCATCAACAAAGAAATTCCTCCATCATAGAAGGAAATTAAATTGTAGTTCTCTTTTAAAATTTTAGTTACTATACAAATGGAAATTAAATGTGATTAATCCTTTAATATAAAGGACAAAGTTTTCCTTCACCCATAGAGGATGGTTCACCCACCATCCTACGGTTCATAAACTCCTCCTAGGATTTTAGTATGCTCCAAAATACCTTCCCGATACCCATAAAGACAATTTTGAAATTAGACTTTCTAAAGAAATTTTGAAGAGAAAGAAGTACATTCAATGCATTAAAGTCTTAAGTGGCAAATGGACCCATTTGAATAGAAACACTTTAAAACTAATAAAGTCTTAATCCCACTATTTGAAAATAGTAACTTGACAAAATTGCTTAGTGAAGGCATTTGTCCAACTCTAGTTATGATTTAGAAGGAAAAAATTTGTAGACATCTCTATGAAAATACCTTTTACTTTGGATTCAAGAAAACCATAGTGTACACTTAGAAAGAAGATTACAATCCAAAATTCCTTGAAAACTCAAAATTATTGATTCCACTATCTAACCAAACTAATACAAAGGTTTGTTGGCCAAACTAATAGTTTGAATGAAAAGACTTCCCAATGTAATCTAATATAATTGACTTGGAAATAGGTCAGTTGGTAATTGGATGAAAGATATCATGCTTTTATGACATTCAGGGACAATTCTTTTTCCAAGTGCAGTGGTGAAATGAAGCAAATAATGTATTATATTTTTGTTTGGCATAAGTATGTATATTTAATGGAAACATCTAACTCTTTTTTTGAAGTGTCCCAAATTAAGCATGATAATCATAATATAAAATCATTTTGGATGATATTACTTGTAAAATTTCTTATAATCAACACAAGATAAATTGACATAAGCATTAAAGATAACATATAATGAAATCAAAATAATGATTATTGTAAGGTTATCTCTCAATGTTATTGTCAACACGTCATGATCTAACAAACTAATTAAAGAGTTAGTGCGCATCACACTGCAAAAACAATAGTAAAATGAAAGATAAAAGAGAAATAAAATTTATAAAAAGAAATTAAGAAGTGAGAGCAATTGAGCAATGGTGAACTATGGATGAATGCAACAAAGAAGCCCACCCAAAACTTTTTGAATTCTCCAAAAATTCGCAATTTCCTGTGGAGAGCTTGTTTGATGGCATCGCTACTGCTGATGGTCTAGCTCGTCGACAAATTCCAATCGATCCTCATTGCGCTCGTTGTGGACAGGTGGAGTCAGTGGATCATATTATCTTGGGGTGCCCCCTTGCTAGAGCTGTTTGGTTCGCTTCCTGTCTATCTTTCATTCTTCTGGCTGATTCCCCCCAACTCTTTAAGGTTATTCAAAGTTGGACTTCGTCTTCCGGCAATGACAAACATCTACAAAAAGAGGTCGCTAGTCTCGGTTCCTTCATTTGCTGGTTTTTATGGAAGGCTAGAGATGAGTATATTTTCAATCAAAAGGTTTGAAACCCTGTGGAGGTTGTAGCTAAAGCTGAGAGAGAGTTTCAGGAATTCTCCTCTGCCTCACATCAACAAGTAGGGGTGCAAGTTTGGCCCTGTCGGCCCGAACCCGCCCTGGCCCGCCCTGAGCCCGAACAGGGTCTGGGCTGAGATATTTGGCCCTGAGGGCGGGTCAGGGCTGGAAACTTCTGGCCCTGAGTTAGGGTCGGGTCGGGTCGGGTTAGGGTTGAGGCCTCGAGCTAAGCTTGGCCTGGCCCGGCCCGACCTTGATTTAAGTTATACTATAAAATATATATTCATATAATTTATACATTATGAACTTTAAATTTCACCCACATTTTTTTATATAATATACTATATATGAAGACAATAAGTGTTATAATATAATTTATTATATTTTTATTTTATGTAAAATTAATAAGTTCTTCCCAGTCCATTCCAACCCATGCATTTCTTTCCCCCTCTCCATGATCAGGGCCAAGTAGGGTCGGCCCGGCCCGACCCTGAGGGCGGGTCAGGGTTGGATTTTTCTGGCCCTGAGTCAGGGTCGGGTCAGGCTTGGGCCCAACTAAAGGGACTTAGGGTTGGGCTAGGGTTCTATAAAGCCCGGCCCAACCTGACCCTGTTGCAGCCCTATCAACAAGTGTACAATCCTTAGCCTATCCTCTCTCTGCCTAATGCTCTGATTGACTGCAATAAGCCATGGAATCCCCCTACTTATCCCCACTTCAAACTAAACTCTGATGCCTCTCAATATGAGGGAAAAGGAGGCCTGGGACTTATCATCGAAAATCATCAAGGGTTGCCAATTACTACAGTCTCAGATCCAGGTTGCTTCACCTCCATCATTCAAGGTGAGGGGCTTGCTTTGAAAGAAGGCCTGCTTCAGTCTTTATCTGAATGCCGGTATTGAGCACCTGATTGCTGAAGTGGATAATTTGGAATTAGTGTAGTGTCTTGAGGACCACAGCCATCACCCTCCTATAGAGTGCATTAGAATCATCCATGACATCTAGTACCTGAGATCTTTTTTTGTATCCTGCTGCTTCCAGCATGTTTCCAGGGAGATTAACAGTGTCGCTGACTCCTTGGCCCGGAAAGCCTTGTCCGTTGCATGTAGGACAAATTGGCAATCTTCCACTCCTTGGCTATCTGAGCATTGTACTTCAGATACCTTTCGTTGGTCACGTTTTAATATATAGACTTCTTACCAAAAAAAAAAACCTTTTTGAATTCGTCAATCACATAAGTAGTTTTGGCCTAACAAGTCAATGATAACATCTAGAGTTTTAGCCTCACAAAATGGTCGTCAATTTGTGTTCTTTGTTTTAAAGAGTACCTTTAAAAAAAAAACCCTTTGTCGAAAAAAAATATTATTATAGATAGTAAATAAAAGAAAGTGATTATACTGAGAGTTTCTTTCTTTGGAGTCTTGGGACATTGTGGCATGCTAGCTCTATTTGTGAGAGAGCAGAAGAGAGAATCCTTATGACTAGTTATACATTTATAATGATTAAAATAGTCATGAATGGTGGAGGAATGAAGTGTCCTAATTGCTTTAAAAAAAATGAATTATATCCTCCTCCAAAGAGAAAAAAATGAATCAATCAACGTAAAGATGTTTAAAAAAACAAAAGAAGAAGAAGAAGAAAGAAATCGAAATAGCTCGGAAAAGAAAGATATTATTCATCCAATGGACCATGATGGCCGGTTATGTCAACAATGTAGCTGCTACACCAGCTAACCAAGATGCATTGCTATTTCCTCTATCTCTTCCCGTCCCAGAGTAATTAGTTGGCATGTTGTCTACATCACCCTTAATGTATTTATTTCAAATTTCAATTTAGATGGATTCAACATTTGTTAAATAAAATCTGAAAAAAGGCTGAATTATCATTAGTTATGGACTACCTAAAATACACACAAAAAAAAGAAAAAAAGAAAAAAAAAGAAGATCAAATTAATTATGGTACATCATATATTTGATATGGGCCTATGAATTTGACGTCTATGTGGACAATTTACAGAATATCTATCCAATTGGGAAAACAAAATAGCCTTCACATGGTAGAAATAGAAACCAATGAAAAAGCCACCCACCAAGCAAACTTTCTCAACATAATAAAGGGGGTTTTGTCTTTGTTTTTTTTTTTTCTATGTTTTGGTATCGACAGTAAAGTTTTATTTAAGGGATTTTCTAATTGACATCTCTCAAGGTGTCAAATAATTCATAGTTTTACTTTTTTGCCCTTTTAGTATATCAATATATTTTTTGTTTCAATGAGGATAAATTCAATCATTTCAAACATGTACTCGAGAAATATGCAAGAGAATGATAATTTATAAAAATGACATAATGATAAGTCACTATCAAATTATTTTTGAAAACCCAATTTTACTCTAGATGTAAAGAATTTATAAGAATACGACTCTAAATATCATTTTGATAGTCCCTTTACTTAATTGATGAGATACAAAAAGATTTTATATTTTCTATTAGTAGAAAAAAAAGAAGGAATTATTCACTGAGGAAAAAAAATATTACAAGAAGTTAAAGATCAATATAATATATGTAAACCTAATTCAATTTTTGTCTGATATTTTTTCAATATCAGTTCAGCCTAAGCCTGACAATCATCTAGTTTATATTATGCAGAATTTAGCCGTCTGTACTTTATTCGGGAAACACTCTTTTGTATTAGAAACTCAAATGTACCTTTCATTTCGTAATACTAATTTTCTTTAGCACCAACAAAAAAAACACAAGATATACTTTGCTCTAAGTTTATAGTTGAGGTAACTAAAAGAAAAGGAGACCCACTTAGACATTAAAAGGAAATGAATAAGTACATCACACACATTACCTTTATTACCATGTCCACAAATTAACTAAGTTCCAACTTCTCTCCGTGCAGGGAATGTTTACATACGTGAGTGTACGTGAACAACTCACTGTCGTTCAAATGGAATCTATTCTGTAAAAATGTTTCATCTGAACGATTGCGAGTCATTCACATACGCTCACGTACGTGAACATTCACCCCCCTCCTTTTCTCCAGCCTTTATTCTTTTATAAGCAAAGGCAAAACCAATTTTCATGCATTCATTCAAAATTCATTCATTGGAGCAGCAAACCATCCCCCAAGACTCTCAAAAGAACAGTCCAACTCTTTCAAGTTTCAAATTCGTTGTCCACTATCCAAGGAGAAAAATTCCTCTATGTGTGGTCATATACTAACTTTGGGAAGTTCCATGCGATAAATTTTTTATGCCCTTGGTAGTTGGTACTTGGTAGACCGCATTACCTAAAGTCAACAAAAAGGGTGGGGGTGGGAAAGGGATGATTCATCTACCTGGTTGGACCATGTAGCTAGTTATCTACATGATTTAGCAGATTCATTTGGTTGGATTTATTTAGGGGTGTCAAATGGGCGGTTTGGTCTAATTTAGGTCGGGCTGAACTGGTATTTGGTTGATACTAGTGAAACCAAAACCAGCCCGATAAAAGAAGATTCGATTTCAGTTGGTTTCGGCTTCGGTTTATTAATTTGGTTTCCTTTTATCGGGCTGTTATTGGACTTAATTGGGTTTTTGGTTCAGTTTCGGTTTATCATGTATATTTTAAAAAAAAAGGAAAAAGAATGTTGCATACTTGCATGGTCATGTGAAAACTACACCTAGACACAGGAGCGAGCGAAATTACTCCCTGCCTCCCGTAAAATAAAAAATTCCATCCAAGTTGATGCTTTTGTGCGTGCTCTCATTGGCAGAAATTTATCCTCTCAAGTGTGGTGCATTGCCCAGTGCACCAGACTTAAGAATCCAACCGTCTACCCAACACTTGAAAGGATAAAAAGATATCTTGCCCATATTTTTACTGTTGGACTCTTAACTGTGGTGCACTGGGGCCACTGGGCAGTGCACTGCACTTAAGAGGATGAAAATCCCTCATTGGCACCGGTACCGGTGCATGGGCCACGCAAACTAGGAGTAGACAGTGATTTCCTGCCCTTTACAAAATATTAAAAAAAAACATAATTTTTTCTGATTTTTATCGATTCTCTATCGATTTGGTTTGGTTTTCAATTTCGGTTTGATTTTTAACCGATGTCATAATACCTCAAACCGAAACCAGCCCAATAAGGAATCCGTCGATCGGGCTTTTTCGGTTGGATTCGGTCAGTTTGATCGATTTGGTTTAGGTTTTGACACCCCTACTCATATATATATTATTGGGGTTAGGCTTCTGTTCATGGTGTTTCTAGTTCTTCTTTTTATGCATAAAGGATAGGATAACAAGGGCAAATATATTAATATCAAAACTATCAACTTGGTCCAACAGTACAACTTCAAAGTCTCCTTTTTTCAAAAATTTGAAGTCTTCGTCTTCATCTTCTCATCTTTCTCACGTAAGAAAAGTAATGGAAGGACACAAAAAGCCGCGAAGGTCTTAAGAGTTTTGTACGAACAGAGAAGAAAGAGATGGCAAAATCACGTGGTAGCCAAAGTATGTAATGATGGTCAAATGGACTTTAAGATATTATTAATCTTAAGCTTTCAAGTTTGATTAATTATTGTAATTGGAGCATTTCATGTAGAATTATAGATGAGCAACTACCATAAATATAAATCAAGTGGGGACATTTGATAATAGGTCTTGTAATCTTGTTTATGGGGATTGATAAAAATGCTTTAAAAAAGTACTTAAAAAGAGATGGTCATGGACCTCATGGTTAGATACAGGGAGTTTCCCTTTCAACGGGGGGACCCTTTGGTTCTTCTGTGATGTTTTGATTTTCTTTTGATTTCTTACTTTTATTAGTATCTTATTATGGATTAATAAACAACGATTAGGTGAAATGACATTTTTTTTTGGGTTGGGTTGGGTTGCGTTGGATGGGGTTTGGGGGGGGGGGGGGGGAGGGGGGGTTGGGTTCTGCCATTTGCGTTAGGTCATTTGGCCATGTATATATGAGCAGTTGCTATTGGGTGAAGAGAAGGGTTTTTGGTTAATTGGGAGCTTTACATATATAGTTTTGATAGAAGGGGGAAGGGGGAAGGGGGAAGGGATAAGATACCAGCCAAGAGACTCGAACTCGAGACCTCTTGGTGAGCATGGGCATGAAACGCACCACGGCTCACCAACTGAGCTAAACAACTAAGCAGTTGTTTAGGGAACAACAAATCCGATATCTTGATATCGCTCATTTATATTCGTTTATTGATTAAATTGATTAAACTATGATTTAAAATGAAAGAATAATCTCAAAAAAAGAAAAAAAAATTGTGAGTATAATCTTAATCATAAAATGATACAACCTCTATTTCTCTCTCTCTCTCTCTTGGATTATGCTCATCCGTAATAAGGAAAATTATCTTCTACAATTCGCTACTCGGTTCGAGACTCTAGTGCCTATAATAAGAAGAGGTGGACTCCACTCGGGCAGTGTGTTCAGACAGGGGTGGAATGGTCATTGCACCCCCTTGCTAGGAGAATTGGACTGAACAGGAAATTGCAAAGGATAAAGATCCCCATATTAAGGTGTCAAATTTTAACCATTATCAGTAAACCCAACACCAGATCGACCAGTTAGTAAATGGCCCGGTGTAGGGCCGAGCCCGATTGTGGAAAGGGTCAATAACAATGTTTGATTGTAGTTCGACATGTGCTCGACCGAGACTGACAGGGCACCGTTAATGACTATTATTGCCCAATTACCCCGTTTAAGCCTGTAGTTCGACATGTGCCTAGCCAAGAGTGGCAAGGCACCGTTAATGACCATTCTAGCCAATTAACCTGTTTACACCTGAATATAGTCTGTTTAAGGTCCCCTATTATAGGCCAATTAGCCAATTAGCTCGATTAGCCTGATTACCACAACCCTCATTGAATTTACAATGTTCCATCATGAACCGACTTGCTTTGCTATTGCCTCCAAATACCCTCAGTGGAGTGAAGTCGTGGATACTGAATTTAATGCTCTTCTTAAGAATGGTACATGTATCCCTTGTACCTTTTCATCCCTTCTGAGTTTGTCTCGAGCTTTCAGAAGACCATAAGAACATATGGATTATTATTTCAGAAGCAAACTTCCATGCATTTGTTTGCCTACTTGATGCTGATTGGGATGGATGCCCTGACAATAGGAAATTCACTGGTGGTTTTGTTGTCTTCCATTCCAATAGTCTCTTTGAAGCTCTCGCAAACAAGCCATTGTTGCACGTTCAATACCAAATCTGGATATAGATCTACGGCCAATGCCAACGCAAAACTAACTTGGCTTCAATCTCTACTCAAGGAACTTGGTGTATATCTTCATCATGCGTTGATTCAATGGTGAGAGAATGTTAGTGCTACCTATCTCACGGTCGATCAAGTCTTCCATGTCTATGTAAAACATGTGGAGATTAACTTCCACTTTGTTTGTGATAAGATTTCCAAAGGTGATCTTGATGTCCATTTCATCTCCACTAAAGAGTGGATGTTTCTACAAAAGCTTTGTTTCCCCCACTATTCATAGTATTCAGATCGTCTACAGCGCCCTGCCCAGAGCGGCCTGAGTGGCGCACAAACAGGGCGCCCTGCAATGACCGCCTTACCCCCGCTCGGACAAGGTGCTCGGGCAGGGGCAAGGCGATCATTGCAGGGCACAGGCCACTTTGCCCTTGGCACCGTAGAAGATCAGGGTCCCTATTCATATTTCTCATTAACAAGCTCAATGTTCATCCCCCCTTGACCATAAAAGGACGTATAAGGGATAAGATCTCCTCGCATGACACATGAGTTGGTAAAACCTAAGAAATAGAGTCAAATTCAATCTCAAGGCTTAAATATGGAAACAAGACAAAGACATTTTTATCCTAATCGTAATACTTATCTCTACCAGCCAAGCTTCCTTGTATACATATCCCAACCAGCTTGTTATACAATCAAACTTCCTTATTATTATACATCCAAACTTCCTTGTATATTCTTCTTGATTCTCTCATATTATCTTCTTTAAGATGAGAGAGTTATTGGATGTCAATATAGTAGAAAACATAAAGTTATGTGGACGTAGATTCTGTTGAACCGAACCATAATTCTAGTGTGTTCTCTCTCTCGTTCTCATTCATAATCTCTGACTATAACAATATTGATCTTGGTATCTTCTATTATATAAAAAGAAACCTGTGAGAAGTAAAGATAATTATTATGTGGGGAAAAGGAGGGAGATGTCGCTTGCATACCTAGTCTGTGTCGATCTCTCTCTTCCCCCTTTGACATGATCCTCTTGCCCCTCCTCTATGATGCCCCATCCCATAGTTCCATTGGTGCCGCCTGCTAGCATGTGGCATGTGGACAGTCTTCCTATCCCTCTCTCCTATTATAAACATATAGGGCAAGAGATCTCTACTTGGTCGCACGGTCTCTACACAAGTGTCTGGGCCAATAGAGGAGCACACCTGAGTATCTACCTAGGGGGCAGAGACATCATTTCACGATGCCCTATGAGAAGGTGTAGGAAACAATATCAAGTAGAGATCTTTTTCCCATATATGTATCAAGGGATAAGATGATAGAGAAGATATCTACTAAGAAAAATGAGATAGAGAAAGAGGTAGTTTTTTTTTAAGAGACAAAAAATTGATTTGAGGGAAAGAAATAGAAAGAAAAGAGATATTGTGTATTGCCAAAAGTCAACAAGAAGAGTGTTTGAGAGACATGAGAGACATGAGAGCATGAGAGCATGAGGAAAGTTGTTCCCTTAAGGCCCTTTTTGTTTAGCAGAATAGTTTGCAAGGGGTAGGAAAGTTGACCCACCCGTCAGTAGTCCCACAATTCTCTCACCCCACCCTCCCCTCTAAACAAACAGGGTCTAAATAAATATGGGATGGAAAACAAAATTTTGAGAAACCAATTAATGTAAATAGATGTCATGTTTCTATTATTTGAGAAAAGTGAAGAGATGAGGGCACTATGGTACACATGGGGGAGAGGTCTATGGTACACATGCATGTAATACAAAATTAAGAAGAATTATAGAAGTTTTGGGTTAGAAAAGGTAGGTAAAAAGTTTCTTCAGGGGGAGTTGGTGAGGGAAAATAGAGATTTGCTTTGAAGAGTTTTCAAGGTTTTATTGAGAAAAGTGAAGAGTTAAGGGGCAGGGATTTTAGAGAGGAGGGATGGAAGAGAGAAAGATCTTCGGGGCCTAATAATTTAAAAATATTTACATGACTGTAAATGGATTTTGATGTTATTAAATTAGAATTTATTTCCAAAACTTGAGAAGATTATTTACCCTTAACCAAGGAATGCCCTTAAGCTGTTCCCAAGTAATATCTTCTTCTTCTCCTATAAATTCTAAGCATTAGGACCGTTCTGGTTCAGATTAAGCTTTGAGTTAAGAAGAAGAAGAAAAAAGAAAAGAAAATTTTCTGAAATGGCGATGGATGGTATTGCAAGGTTCATTTTGAAGGTAATAGTGATGATCGTCTTTTTTTATTATGTTGGCTTCTATTGGAAAGGTTCAAGCAGGAGATCTGCTGCCATGTTGCGAATATGACCCCGACTGTTGCTCAAAAGGGCCATGAAGATTAAATCAAATCTTAGCTCCTTCACAATTTGGAATGGATTATTACTAGTCTGTTCATGTATGTTACTGAGCTTTTATTTGAAATAAGTGGAGGAGTTGTACTGTCTTTTACTTTTCTTTGAATAAAATTGAAATACATATTTGTAGTTTCACAGTGTGTCTCTCTCACTCTCTATCCATATTTATCCCTATAAGCGAAAAAGAAGGCTGCTTGGTCACGCTCCCTACACCTAGACACATGGGTGGTAAAATGACCACCCAACCCTCATATTGGATGCTTAGGCGTGTGGTCCCATTGGTTCCATGCTGGTATAGGGGCCATGTGCCCAAGTAACGTTCTCTCTCCCTTTGACCTTGCGGGGGCATATAAGGGATAAGATCTTCATGCATGACACATGCGCTAGTATCACCCATGAGATTTAGTCAAATTCAATCTCACAATTCAAATGGAAACAAGATAAAATGATTTTTACCCTAATGGTAATACTTATCTCTAGTAGCCAAGCTTCCTTGTATACATATCCCTACCAGTCTGTTATACAATCAAACTTCCTTGTAATACACATCCAAGCTTCCTTGTATATTCTCCTTGATTCTATCATATCCTTATTTATATACAGGAAAGCTGACATTATACTCTATTTTCTAGTTTGTGTTGATGATATAATTATCACTGGAAATAATAACGATTTTGAGACTCATTTCCTATCGTGCCCTGCCACCGAATTGCCATCAAAGATTTGGGACCGCTCCATTTTTTCCTGAAATCAGTGTACGCCAACTCCTACATAGCCTCCTACTATCTCAACAATAATATATTATGGACCTCCTTGCCAGGACACCTATGTCGGTTGCAAATTGGTCTCCACACCTATGTCTCCATCTCGACGACTCTGAAAATTATCAAGACAACCAATGGATGACTCAACCTTTTATTGCGACGCTACACCCTAATATAGCGTATGTAGTTAAAAAAGTATAACAAATCATGCATCGACCTACTATTGATCACTGGACAATAGTCAAGAATATCCTCCGTTACTTAAAGACCACAATAGATAATTGTGGTAAAAGGATGTACTACCTGTCAAGGAAACTTTAATAATAATAAGATGTCAAAAAGAAAGCTGTCTTGTCACGTGGTTCCTGCTGCTAGACACAGGAACATGTGAAATTACCCTTTAACCCCCAGTGAAATAAAAAAAAAAATCTCATCCAGACATGCCCTTGCGCGAGCTCTCATCGGCCCCCACATTGGTGCAGGAGTTTCACAACCAGACAATGCGGCATAGAGGAATGCACCAATGATATGCAATGGAATGATTTCGTACATAGGAGGGCAATGAGGTCATTTCATGTGGGAAGAGAGTGATAGAGAGATGATGCTAGCATACCCTCCTTGGCTCAGAGAACCTTTTCCTTAAGGTTTATTTGTTTGCATTATAAAGCAACAAGTCTAGCTTCTGAAAGGGGGAGAAGCAATAAAGAAGAAGAAAAAAAGATATTGGTAGAACTACAAGAAAAGCGCTCAAATAGAGCTTAGGCGGAAGTCTATGGCAGCAGTTTATATTGTGGCTAAATGTTCTATGTACGTGGGACTGGGACAGTTTAGCTTAGGTATGTATCAGGGATTAAAATCCTTTGCAGTGCAGGCATCTATCCGACGGTGTACTGCAATGTGGCCTTGAGAGCTCGACACATGGAAGAAGCTTCTTCCAACAATGCGAGCTTGATGCAAGGTAGTTTCTTATTGACCACGACACCGTTGGATGTCGCATCTTCCGTGTAGCTTCTAGCATTGACAAGAGAAAATTGTAATCTCATTATTTATCATAGTAAGAGTTTTACCTAGATCAGATGTTGTGATTTTCCCCCCTTTTACGTTTGAAGGGTTTTATACATTAAAATTAGTGTGTTATTTTGTGGTTGGCTTATTCTTAAGATAAATATCTAGGGTTAAATATCTATGGTACACATGCATGTAATACAATAGTAAGAAGAGTTATAGAAGTTTTGGGTTAGAAAAGGTACATAAAAAGTTTCTTAAGGGGGAGCTTCCTTGATAAGGTAATGCAAGAGGTAGTGAGTTGGCTAGGGGAAATAGAGATTTTACTTTGAAGAATATTTCAAGATTTTATTTGAGAAAAGTGAAGAGATGAGGGCACTATGGTAACACATGGCGAAGAGCACAATGGTACACATGCATGTAATACAAGGGAAGCAGTTTTCTGTACGGGAGTGTGGCCTACGCCAACACTCCCATGTGTCTATCTTTCTCCTCCCCATGTGAAAAGACACCTCTGCCCCCTTGTTTTAATTATAGAAGTTTGGGTTAGAAAAGGTAGGTAAAAAGTTTCTTAAGGGGGAGCTTCCTTGATAAGGTAATGTAAGAGGGAGTGAGTTGGCGAAGGAAGATAGAAATTTGCTTTGAAGAATTTCTCTATTTTTTTTTTGGTAAACTTATCTAATATACAGTTATGCACAGCTGTTTCTACTAATTGGGTAAGTATTCTCTCTCTTCTTCTTCTATAAATTCTAATCCATAAGACCGTTCTGGTTCAACTTAAGCTTTCAGTTAAAAAGAAAAGAAGAAAAGTTGCTTAAATGGCCATGGAAGGTGGTATTGCAAGGTTCCTTTTGAAGGTAATGGTCATGATCTCCTTTTTAATTATTGTTGCTTCCATTGGAGGGGCTCAAGCAGGAGTGCCTTACTGTTGTTTTCATGACCCCGAATGCTGCAACCGCGCCCTTGAAGAAGCCAAAAAGGGTTGAAGATTAAATCAAATGTTATTAGCTCCTTCACAATATGGAATTCTTGCTAGTTTGTTTATGCATATGTTACTGAGCTTTTATTTATAATAAGTGAAGGAGGTGTACTGTCTATTTTCTTTAATAAAATTGAAATCCATATTTGTTCCAATTTAAGTTTGAAGTCTTTTGTTTGCAACTTTTCATATGAACTATGATTGAATGGTCTCTTAAAATTGTGGTTCATAATGTAGTTCGGATCTGAATCCAATCTGAGTTTTTTTTTTTTTTTTTTTGGGAGGGAGGGGTGGGGGAGGGTGGGGGGTGGAAACGTAATTTTCCCTTAAACTAAAGTGTGTTTCTTTTGTGGTGCACCACACTTCTACTGGATTGTGTCCTGCTCTTAGGGCTGTTTTCCATCCTTTCAGAAGACCAAAAAGCTCCGATTTTGTTCTATTTGAGGTAGGGTGGCATCGTGCATCTGTTAGAACATTTTGTCCATCTATGAAAAAACAAAAAGCCCATCCTGATCTACTTAAATCTGAAATAGAAATGCTTGCACATATTAAGGCAGGGAGTGCATCAATTAGATGTGATAAAACAATTTCATACATATATATAGGAGGGAAACGAGGTCATTTTAGGTATGGAGAATAGAGATAGAGAAAGATAATACAACTGGAGTATTATTCAATGAACCATTTTCTTATGATCTATTTTTTTAATGAAAGTGTAATCACAAAATACACACCAATCCCAAAAGGTTAACGGAATTTTAGGACCGTGGAATGGTTTTCTTATGATCTACTTGGTTGCTACTCACAGTATACAAATAAATCAGCAAGTCTAGCTTCTGAAAGGGTGAAAAAATTAAATTAAACAAGAGATTGCCTCATTTTCCTCATAGAGGCTTAAATTAAATAAATAAATAAGGGAAAATTACATCCCCTTCTTTGTACTTTACCCTAATTATACATTCATCCCCTCAACTTTGCCCAATTACACCTAAATCAGTAGTTTACAATAAATTACTAATATATCCATGCCGTTAGCGTCTGTCTTCTTCTTCTTCTTGCAACCCCACCTGCCTCCACGCCTTTGCACCTCTGAGTGACCAAACATCGCCGCCCACCCACCTTCACCCCTCTACACCTTTTTTTTTACCCCTCTACACCCTGAGTGACAAACATCGCCACCCTCACCACTGGTATCTTAGCCTCCATCCCACTGCACCTTGAGTGACCAAATTTAATTCTGACTTTGTCACCAATCTCTCCAGCAACAATGCCTTTGAAGGGCAATAACGGTAAGCCTCCTTGCGTGTGTAGGTCCTCTACCATGAAATGTTACTTATTTTTTTATGGAGAAAGCTTTCCTTGACTTATAGTGGATGGTTCCCCTACCATGCATCCAAGGTTTCACAAGCATCTAAAGGGTTTTAGTGTATTCCCAAAATACCTTCTGGATGCTCTTTTCTTTCCTCTCCCACCCCAAGTGAATGGGATCTCATTCACCATGGGTGGAGGAAAACTAGGTCCTATTTTATTTGTTTGGGCAAATCTTTTGAAAAGCCAATTATGTTGTCATCATTCACTAATAATCTAGGAGAAAATTTTCCTATACCCCAGGTGAACTCTAATCTATCGTTTTAATTACTTGCCCCCTTAATAGGTTGGAGGTCCGGAATGCCCTTCACTATTATCAAAATTTCACCCAAGCGTAATGATTCTGAAGAAATTCCTTTTCACCGTGTGTGATCAAGTTTATTTTCTCTTTGTCACGGTTCACATTTCTCACCAAAAAGTTCAAGGTTCTTTCCCTTTGACCTTGCGGGGGCATATAAGGGATAAGATCTCCATGCGTCACACATGTGCTAGTATCACCCATGAGATTTAGTCAAATTCAATCTAACGATTCAAATGGAAGCAAGATAAAAGGATTTTTACCCTAATGGTAATACTTATCTCTACCAGCCAAGCTTTTTTGAATACATATCCCTACCAGCCTGTTATATATTCTCCTTGATTCTCTCATATCCTCTTCTTTAAAATGAGAGAGTCATTGGATGTCAATATAGTAGAAAACATATTGTCGTAGGGAGATAGGTTCTGTTAAACCGAACCACGGGAGATAGGTTCTATTGAACCAAACCACGATAATTCTAGTATGTTCTCTCTCTCTCTCACTCTAACAATATTGGTCTTTATATCTTCTAATATATAAAAGAAAGTTGTGAGAAAAAGATAAATTTATTATACTTAGTATGTGTCTATCTGTATCTCTTCCCCCTTTGAAATGACTCTCCTGCTCCTCTCGTACCGTTGGCTCGCGTATGACATGTGTACGGCATGACTATCTCTCTCCCATAGTATATGTATTTATTAAGCAAAGAGATGATAGAGAATATATTTACTAAGAAACATGGGATACTGAAAAGTAGGATCTCAGAGTGGAAAAATGGATTTGAGGAAAGAAATAAAAATAAAAGAGATATTGTGTGATAATAGGTTTCTTACCAAGAAAAGAGTGTGAGAGACGTAAGAGGAAGAGTAATATAAGGAAAGCTATTGCCTTAAGTAAGATATAAGAAAATTTTGAGAACCAATTAATGTACACCAACGGATTGCACCTGCCAAGAAAAAGTATTTTGTTTTGGTTCGACCCGTAGTCACATATGAAAGAGCAGACGGAATAAATTTAGCAACGTTTTTCCCACAGGATTTGTTGCCGGAAAGGGATAATGTGCAACTACATAGATGCCATATTTCTACTTTGACTTCATATTATATGAATTATTTAGGAAGGATGTCAAACATTGAAATTGCAACTTATTGCCAAAAGTCGACTAAGGTTTAGTTTCTTACTAAGAAGAGAGTGTATGAGAGACGAGAGAGGATGAGGAACATGAGATAAGAGATAAGGAAAGTTCTTCCCTTAAACAAAAAAAAAGGAAAAAAGAACTCTAATCGGTTGTGTGTGGTTTGCCTAGACATAAACTAATGTCTTTATGCGTAAAATGACTATACATCCCCTATGAAATTAAAAATCGTATATAAACCAATGCATTTTCATTGGTTTCCATGTTGATGCAGGGATTACATGACCGATTAGCATTCTCTTGCCCTAAAATTATAACAAAATTTTGAAAACCAATTAGTGTAAATAGATGTAATGTTTCTGTTTTGGCTTCATATATATGATTTATCTTTGGAAGTATGACAGCTATTTACATAACTGTAAATGGACTTGACATTTCTATAAATAAAAAAAAAGGACTTGACATTCTTTACCAAAAAAAAAAAAAGAGGACTTTAATATTATTAAATTAAAATTTATTTCCAAAACTGGAGAAGATTTGCACTTAAAGGAGGAACACCCTTAAGCTGGACCCAAGTGATATCGAATTTGGATCCTCTACGGCCGGACAGCCAAGGGGTCATTGTGTAGCCTCACACATGTAGGGCATGGACCCCACTTGGACAGGGTGCTCGGGCAGTGGGTAGGGTGATCATTTTATCTCTGCCGCACAATGGCCGCTCGGCTGCCCGACCGTAGGATCCAATAATATCTTCCTAAATCATTGTTATATACCTATAGAATGTTATACTTAATTCTTTTATCTTACGTCCCGCCATGTTGATGAGAGATGGATGAGTAAATTTGAATTTTGAATTTAAATTCACACTAAATGGTTTTTAATCTAACAACACTCTCGTAAGACATAGTGCGGTTGTGAAAAACTCTCTTTCTCTTGGGAAAATACACTTCATCTTCTTCGGAGAAGGTGATTCCGTCGTTGCAGGTACTAACAAAGAACTGGTTTACTGTCATGGAAGGTGAACATTCTTTTGAAGGGTTAAGTCCACGTGGATGTTCCATGACAGGTAAGTTACAAGTAACCTCCATCTCCCTCCATTAATACTTTATAACAGTAGCTCTTTCCCACCAATAGGACGATCCTGCCTCGGTTCTATCAATATTCTATCTTTTTCTCTCTCTCTCTACTCCTCCTCTTCTTCTTCTATAAATTCTAAGCCCTAAGACCGGTCTTGTTCAGCTTAAGCTTTGAGTTAAAAAGAAAAGAAAAGTCGCTTAAATGGCCATGGATGGTACTGCAAGGTTCATTTTGGAGGTAATAGTCGTGATCATCTGATCATATTTATCATAAAGTACTGTTTTTTCTTTGAATTATAATTCTTTCGCATATTTTGTAGTTTCTAGGGTTTTGCTATGGGTGCAAGAAATCACCCATTATTAGAACAGTAATTATTGGTACTTGGGTTGCCTGAAAATTATTTGGATCGATACTGATTCTTGTGTACACTATAACACGTTTTTTTGAAATTTTTTTTTTTTTGTGGTGAACAGAAAATAAGTTCAAAAGAAAGAGCAAAGTACTTCTCAGAAGCCCGAGAAGACAAGCCATATAGGGAATCTTAATCTGTTTTTTTTTCTCTCAGTAATAATAGGGATTAGGGAACCTAATCAAAAGCCTACAAAACAAATAACCAAAGATTGATACATCAAAGATAGCGTGTCTGAAAAACAACTAAACAAAAAATAATACATCAAAATCTAGGGGAGGAAGAAGCACAAATAAGAGGAAGATCCTAACATGTGGTCAGATGCTTGTTTCTTCGATTATTATCATGTTTGTGAATATAGCCCACGAATTCACTTCGAGATTGAAGGTTTCTGTTTCTTAACTATTGACTTGACCATGTTTTGATGCTATATAGGATCCCGCCGTCTCGGACGTCAGTGAGACTGCTACTACTGTTGCTGATGCCTCCACTAGGGTAGATGAGGTTTCTTTTTTGTCTCCCCCTGTGGCTACTCCTCACCGTGCCAATGGCACTGCTGCTCTGACAAGGTCGTCTGGTGCGCCGCCACCGTGTTCTCACAAGGTGCCAGATGCCTTCTTCCCAACATGGTCGTACATCAGCTCAGGCCAGGAGGTGATCATCCCTAAGCCCTCGTCCACCATAGCTGAACCCTGCGGCTCTGACGTTGTAAGTATCTAATTTTAATAATTGATAACTCATCACAATTCTTGTTATGTTACTGACTTGTTTTATGTGACTATGCAGGTCCCCGGTTATATGTATGATGATCTGTTGATGATGGTGGCCAGCCTTAAGGAGATAGCTGCGACACTCAGTGAAGAGCTGACCCAACTGGTAAGTTCTTTGATTAATTACCCCTGCATGGTTATATGATTGCGAAATTAATAATGATGTTAATGCTATTATGCAATGCAGGAGGACGAGGCGACAACTGCAGGTGTGTACGAGTCTCACCCTTCGGTGGTTTCGGCTGCGGTTCCCTCCCTTGAAGAAGCCAAAAAGGGTTGACGATTAAATCAAATCCTAACTCCTTCACAATATGGAATGCTTGCTAGTTAATTTGTTCATGCATATGCTACTGAGCTTTTATTTATAATAAGTGAAGGAGGTGCATTGGCTATTTTTCTTAATAAAATTGAAATCCATATTTGTTCCATGGGGTGTCTGATCTCTCACTCCCTAATCATATCTATAATAGATTTATTTTTTTCTTTGAATTATAATGCTTTCACATATTTTGTAGTTTCTAGGGTTTTCCTATATGGGTACAAGAAATCAGAAATCAGAAATCAGAACAGTTTATTGGTACCTAGATTGTTTGAAAATTATTTGGATCAATCAAGTGACTCTTTAATACCCTATAGCATGTTTTCGACTTACAGACTTGAAATCAATTTGGGGAATTTTTTTTTTTTTTTTTGGGGGGTGGGGTGGAGGTTAGACTGTACTATGCCTTATGGTAAACAGCATGTACTACTTGTGAAGAAAATTTTAGAATAATAAGTTCCACAGAGAGGTTTCTTTGAGCGAGTGGCATAGAGCAGCGTATCAATTATGTGCGACAGAACAATTTCATACATAGGAGACGAGGTCAATTCAGGTATGGAGAAGAGATAGAGAAAGATGATGCTAGAGTATCCTCCCCTGGCTCAGTGAACCTTTTTCTTATGATCTATTTGGTTGCTACTCATAGTGTTCAAATAAAGCAGCAAGTCTAGGTTATGAAAGGGTGGAAAAAAAAAGAGAGATTGGTAGTTAGTTTAAGGTTATGAAAGGGTGAAACAAAAAAAAGAGATTGGTAGCTAGTTTAAGCGCCCTCTTTTTCCTCTTAGAGGCAATAAATAAATAATGGTTTGTATCTCCAAAATAAATCCAAAAGAGATGTTGAACTTTTGTAATGCTAGTTAATGGGATGTTTGGAATGTTCCAATTCCCTTGTCTACTGTTGTGATTGGAAGAAGTCCTCAGACCAATATGTGCCCAAATCATGTTTCATTGTGCTAATAGTCTTCTTCTTTCTTTTTCTTTTTTTTTTTTGTTGTTGCAAGGCCCACATTGGAGCCAGAGAGGAATCCATGAGGGGCCAGACAAGAGACCCACTAGGGGCCAGCAAGGGGCACTAGGCCCACTTATTGATAACCCTACAACTACTACTACCATAGTCAAGAAGGTGGAGGGTAGGAGTCGGATCCCCTGGACTTACAACACTCCCACTAGGTGAAGGCCTGCCATTGAGCTAGAAGCTCATCCCCATTGTGTTAATGCTCATGCTAACTAGGAGGTCTGACAAATTGTGTTGTATGGACTATAAAGTTATCCGATGGGAGAGCTTCACCACTCAACATAAATTGGTGGTCATGGAGATATGTCTCCTCACGCATGACCTTAAAATATGGGAGCCTCTCCACCCTAAGGTTAGGTGGTGGAACTTGAAAGGAGACTCCTTGAAGTCATTTACTGACAAAGTGGTCAAACAAGGAAAGTGGGACTTGGAGGGAGAAACTAATTTGATTTGGAACGAGATTGCTACGTGTATTAGAAGGTGACTAAAGAGGTCCCAGGGAAACCAAAAGGAAAATGTCATTCACCTTGGGAGACTTGGTGGTGGGATGACGAGGTCCAAGCAGCCATCAAGAATAAGAAAGCTAGTTTCAAGGGATGGGAAAGGACTAAGTATGTATAATATTCATAAAGGTACAAGTCTGCTAGAAATGAAGCTAAAAAGATTGTGGGGATTGTAAGGGCGAAGAAATACAAAGATCTTTATAACAATCTAAACACCAAGGAAGGGGGAAAAGCTATCTTTATGATATAGCTAAAATGAGGGAAATGATGAGTAGAGACTTTGACCATGCTAGATGGATTAAAAGTGAAGATGGTAGAGTTACAGCAAGGGATGAGAACATCAAACAAAAATGAAATGCTTATTTCTACAGCCTACTTAATGAATCCAACCTGAGTAATGGTGAACTGGAAGTAGGCACTACTCATCAAGTCACCTGTCGGAGTTATGTACGTAAAATTAGGGTTTTTGAAGTAAAACAAGCATTAAGAAAGATGAAAATAACCAAGGCTTCTAGCTCTGATGGGGTCCCAATAGAAGTGTGAAAGAGCTTAATTAGGAATCAGTGCCTTATCTTGGTTAATTAAGTTGTTTAACAAGATTATGTGCACAGAGAGAGTGTCAGATGAATGGAGGATAATCATCGTGGTCCCGATTTACAAAAATAAAGGTGATGTCCAAAGTTCCAACAGCTATAGAGGCATAAAAATAACGAGTCATACTATGAAATTATGGGAGAGGATTATTGAAACTCTTGAGAAAAAAGACCATTATTCGGAGAACCAATTTGGTTTTATGACAAGAAGATTCACAACAGAAGCTATCTAACTACTTAGGAGACTCTTGGACAGATTTAGAGAGACCAAGAAGGATCTCCATATGGTGTTTATTGACCTAGAAAAAATTTATGACAAAGTTCCTAGCGATTTAATTTAGCATGTGTTAGGGAAGAGAAAAATGTATCAAATAGATATGTGGATATAATTAAAGATATGTATAGCGGTGTGGTGACTAGTGAAAGAACCGTGAGGGGTCAAGGTAGTGAATTCCCAATTACAGTTGGGTTACATCAAGGATCAGTATTAAGCCCTTATTCGTTTGTGCTTATCATGGATGAGTTAACTAGAGGCATCCAAGATGAGGTTCCTTGGTGCATGCTTCTTGCCGATGACATTTTTATTTGGATCAATTCTTATCTCTTTTTTTTTTTTTTTTTTTTGGGAGTGGGGTGGGGGAAGGGGGGTTGGGGGAGCTGGGCTTAGAGTTTGTATTCAGCTCCTCTCCTTGGAGGGTATCGCCCAATGAGTGCCTAATGAGGCATCCAACGGCTAAGCTATGCCGCACACATCCTGATGGCTTACTGGATGCCTCATTGGGCACTCATTGGGCGATGCCCTCCAAGGAGGGGAGCCCAATCCTTGGAGTTTAGACTATAATATTCCTCCTATGGTCAGAAGTATATACGTACTACTTGTGGAGGGAAATTTAAGAATAATAAGTTTTAGGAAAAGGGTTCTCTAGCAAGCGGTATAGAGGAATAGACCAATAAGGTGTGATAGAATAGTTTTGTATATAGGAGGACATTGAAGTTGTTTCACGTGAGGAGAAGAAAGATAGAGAAAGATGATGCTAGCATACCCTCGTTGATGACTTAGAGAACCTTTTACGACTTAAAGAACCTTTTAGTTAATATCTATTTGGTTGTGCTACTCACACTGTACAATAAAGCTGCAAGTATTTCTTCTGAAAGGGTGAAAAGAATAAAGAAAAGAAGAGAGAGAGAGAGAATGAATTGTAATTAGTTTAAGTCACCCTCTTGTTCCTCTTAAAGGGAAAAAAATGTTTTGCATCTCCAAATCAAATCCAAAAGAGATGTTCAACCATTGTATACTAATGGATGTTTGGAATGCTCCAATTCTCATGCCTAATGTTGTGCCTGGAAGAAGTTCTAAGAGCAATATATATGTTCCCAAAACATGTTTTAGTGTGCTAATAGCCAAGCTAAGAAAATGTAACCTTTTTTTTTAAGTTGTATGGGAAAAAAATTTCGACAAACCTATTATCGTTGTCATCATCCTTAGTAAAAATTTAGGAGAAAGTTTTTCCATATTCAAGGTGAACTCTTCATACCCATGAATCTACTGTCATAATTACTTATCCCCTATATGTTGGAGTTAATTCTCTTCACTGTTCTCATAGTTCCACAAAAGGGTAATCAATGATGGATGAAGTAAAAACCTAGGAGAGTTGTTTTTATACTCGAGGTGAACTCTTAACCCACGAATCTACCATCGTAATTACTTACCCCCTATTTGTTGGAGGTCAAGAATTCTCTTCACTATTCTGATCATAGTTCCATACAAGCGCAATGATGGATGAAGTAATTCCTCTTCATCATGTGTGAAGGGAAACTCAATCCTAAATTCTCAATGTTTGCACAAAACGTCCAAAATCTTTTAGAATACCTACATTTTACAATTTGAATCGAATCCCCAATAACACCACGAAAATGAATAACAAACTTTGAATCCTTTATAACTTTGTCGTCTATTTTGTCCACGTTGGTTTCAGGTGATTATTGACTATTTAATAAATGGGAAAACTCTTAGAAAAGGAACATGTTAACCTTTCATGGCTTTTCTTAGCTCTATGGTTGAACCATTAAAAGCTGCTCTTAAAAAAGAAAAGAGAAGGGGTAATGGTATCTTCTACACCAAGCCAATATGCACACGGGAAGAAATGCCTCACGATTCGTCTAAGGGGGTTCACATGGTCATAGAGGAGAGAGAGAGAGATTGATCGACTATGTATAGTATTAATAATGTGTACATCATTTTCCCAAAGAAAGCCATACTTTTCGAATGACAGAAAATTGCAAAAGTTGACTAGACTAAAAGCTAACCAATGGCTAGATGATGATGTGAACATGTCTACAAAATTTGATCTGTCGCTTAACACTTATGACAAACATTAGCTAAAAAGGATTTCAATTGTCTAACTTTTTCATTTTTCATATAGCCTCTTGAAAATGCTAGCTTTTTTTTACCTTCAAATTCTGTTTACATATCCAAATTTTTAAAATAAGGGGGAGCGTTCTTTGTGGGGGATCGAGTGCATGGGCCACGTGCGAGTGGCAGCCAATGAGAATGCGTGTTGTGGTATTTGTGGGGGGTGGGATTTCCACCTATCATGTGGGGCGGGCCGCGGCGGTCATTTCGCCCCCATTGTGTCTGGGCATGGCCTTCTCCCCCCCCCCAACCAAGAACAATTTCCCTTAAAATAATCATAAGTTGATAATTTTTTGAATATGAAATGAGTGTGTAGATTTTTTTTTCTCTATTTTGACTCTGCCATCTGTTAAAATAAAATTTTGAAAAAAAAGCTTATATTTTCTAGACCAAATAAATATGGGGAAACTGTTTTTTTTTTTTTTGGGTGGTAACTACAAGTTTTCAGAAAGACGAGAGGAACTCATGGATGACAAACATTGCTCTTGGATCTAAGGATCGGGAATTAGGCCAAGTTGTCCTTTTTGTCACAGACAGGGCCCTCCTGGCCAAGGAACCGAGAATATAGCAAGTTCTGAGATGGCAAACTGAGTACGACCTTGGTGGTCGCGGCAAACATATACAAGGCCACCTTTCATCAAGTTAGAAAGTCAGCTAGCATCACAATTTAATTTGAAAACCATCGAAGGTGGGGGTTCCCATTGCCGCCGAAGATTGACATTGATCGAAGTTCCACCGCCTGCAACTGGATGAAGAGGGGAGAGCTTGCTTGAAGATACTTGTTGAAGTGTCTATGCATGGTATTAGAAAACAGTATCCTATTGGTCGTATTAGCCGATCCGTATTGATATTAGCGTCCCCTTATCGATATATGCTTGATCATATAATGGTGCAACGGTTCTTATAGTGATAAATTTGTTTTAAAAATAATATTTTAATCGAAATTGAGGGCAGCCATCCAATCGACCAATACAATTGATTTGTATATATATAGGGGCGTTGTTTTCTGGGTGGCATGTAGGGGGCCACACCACGCGTGCCAATCAATGATAGCACACGCGGTGGCACAAAAGGGGCAGAATTTCTGTCATACATGAGGGGCATGGTGATCATTCCAGCCTCTGTTGTGCGTGGGCGTGACGCTGCATCCCACGTAGAAAATATTCTCCCATATATATATCAACCAAAACTGATACGGATCTTGATACCAGTACTATTTTTCAAAACCATGTTCCAATTCAAGGGATTCTCTACCCATGCAATGATCAAAATGCTAGTCCACATATCAAAACTTGGTCAAGGACTTAAACATTCGTCACACCATCTGGTTCCAAAATTTCAAAAATGGGTTCCACACCCTAACGGTATAAAAACGTGAAACAACAATGTAAGAAGGAGAGGACTTGAATATTTGAACTCCAAGTTTATTAGGACTCTTTTTTGGGTCCTGAATTATTTATTTATTTATTATTTCAAGGGACCCACAATGACTGGAAACCATATGCCGTATGGTCCCATACCATGGGCTTACACGTCATCAAGTCTTGCTGCAGAGTGCAGCCCAACCTCGGAGTTCAAATTTTCGAAACTTGCTCCGTTTGCAGCTTCGTCCAGTCGCTCTCACCTGGGACTGCCCGTTAATTACGGTTAGATTGGAATTTCAAAAACTTGTGCGAATCCAACGGTAGTTATATCATTAATGATAGTAAATTACAGCTGAGGTACCCAATTTTTGAAAATCTTTGTTTAAAATACCTCTTATTTGAAATATTACATTTGAGGGTCCTGAGAAAAGAGAACGTTCCTAATTCTGTTTGGTAGGAGTGATTTTTGGTATGATGCGGGACTTTTCTGGCTTACTGCTTTCTAGTAGTTTCTCTGGTTTCATTGGTGACCAAATGAATAAACCAGGAAAACCAGAACCGGAGTCATTGCCAGTTTGATGTGGGGTGTAGAATAGTTGTAGGAGAGTTTCAGAATAGGGGAAAAAAACACTACCTCGTCACGTGCCCCCTAGGTCCTGCACTTAGATTCAAAAATGCACAAAAGTACTGTACTAGCCTCATAAAAAAGTGAAAATCCTATCCAAGATGATGTTTACATGCACGCTCCCATTGGCCAATGCACGCATATAAACTCTAAAAACATCCCAGAAGTTGACCCACCTTTGTTCTTATTTGGTTAAAGGCCTCAAAGTCTAAAACAAAGAAACCCAAATATTCAAACAAATATTTTGATAACAACCAAGCTTCAAAAGTCAAAGATGTATTGTTTCCAAACATTGGATACCTCAACTATAATTTATCCATTAATACGAAAGGATTTATCAAAAAAAGAAAAATGAAAGGGTTCTATAAGAAAATGGCGATTCTTCTATATAGAAAGACAGCAAAGTCATTTTATGTGAATAATGAGAGATTGAGAGAGAGAAGTACAGTTATAGTAGGGAAAAGTTTTATCTCTCCCTTTTCTTACAGGACCAAGTTTCTCTTCAGTCACAGTCAAAGGAGACCCGAGGCCTATGGATGATGTCCACCGAATAATATAGGGGAACAATAGGGTATTATTGAACATTTGTAAATAAGGAGCTGATATTGACAATCATTGATAATTGTACCATTCATTTATCGTACGGTGCAGGAAAACTTTCTCCTATCTTATATTTACTCAAATTTAATCAAAATTTCTTTTCTGATTCTTCCACAAAAATAAACTTTGACATCTCTTTCTCCCTTATTAATGTTAAATCCCTAAATTATCTCAGCTCCCCTCCCATTTTATAACATTTCTCCAACCTCCTTTGCAACTCCCACTACAATTTCTCCCCCCACTATCTTTAGCAACTCCCACCCATCCGTTTTCCACTCCCAAGCTGGTACAAACAGGAATGATGCTAGTAGCCAAGGTGCTTGCGTTAGGCATTGCACTAGAAAAATGCATAGAAGGTAATAACTACGAAGAATCGAAGAAGAACATCCAAAATCATATTTCAAACAGGAAACCGCTCACAACATGTTCCCTCCATTTCAGTTGGAACTTAATGAACTCTGGAAAAAGTGGAGTTGAGAACTTGATGAACAGACTTAGGGTTTGCCCCATTTAGTGGGGGCTAGAGTTGCAGAGGAAGGTGGCTCACGATAGAGGGGAATGCGAAGTGAGAAGTGGTGGTAGAGTGGAGGGTCGGAAGAGATGTCAAAGAGAAACTGCAGCAGTGGGATGCCACCATAGGATCGTGGAAGCGGAGCAAAGATAATTTAAGGATTCAGAATTAATAGGAGAGAAAAAAGAGAGGTGAAACATGATATTTGGAAGAATCAGAAGAGAAATTTTGAAATAGGAGCGTTTGAGTTAATATACGATAAGACAAGGGCATGAGAACAATTTTTCATTAATAGTAGTATATAAGAAAATTTACACATACCTTCCCTGAGGTGTCACATAATTATAAAACACTCGTCAATTTTGGATAATTACTCATGTCCTTTATTTTTGTTAAAAATTAATAAATGCACCCATTTCGTTGGTTGTCCGGTTGTTCGTTAGTTATGAACAGTAACAGTGTTTTAGACATTTTATGATCAATATACCCTTCATAGGGTAGAATGACATTATTGTTTTCTTATTCATCATTAACTGATGCTCCTCTGGCTAGGCAACGCGAGCATGACAGTGTGGTCCAAGAAATCCTTAAGAACAACCACGGCCTGAAGAATGGTCCTAAGATCCTCCGCACATAAGGAACCAGAGCTACTCATTGGGCGAACCGCATAGACATAGAAGGTGGTGCAACCTTTTCCGGAACTTGAACCATGCCATCTCGCATCAGGTAAGACTTCTAATCAACTTCTGATTGACATTTCCCAGGGGAATCTCCGGCTGCCACATCCGTTCCACTCTGGATGTCATGATTTGCGATTTGAAGACGAACATAAGCATTTTGGACTTCTTAGTGCCCAGCCCCAAAAGTGAGGGTGTACCATGCGTGGTGAGCAATATGGTGAAGTTGGTCGGCAGATACGCTGTGGTTGATGGGAATGGGAGGGAGAAGGCTTGTTGTTGCTCTGTTGAGGGCAAAGTAAGGAGGCGAAGTAGCTCCAAAGGGGCAGCACGTCGTATTGTGAAGGATTTTACGATGAATAGTTGAAACGGATACCCTTGACATCGGAATATCCGATGAGGATTTGCTCTCCTTTTGATGCTTTTGTTTCTTCTTCTCTTACTCCTTTTCTCCCATGTCATCCCTGATACACCATCGATGATTTTGAAACATTGGTTAGATTTGGCATGGAACCACAATGCTTTAACCACTCTCAAGCTTATATGCAACTTGAGAGGTGTCGGAGGAATTGGAAAGTCAAACAAGGAGGAACTGGAATATCCAAAATTCCTCTTTCGATTCTTCTTTCGATCAATCAATTCTCCTCTGTGAAAGCATTGCAAGGAGAGTCTTTCCTCTGTGGGTGATTGGATGATTTTAAGGTTTGATTGTGTGAGACTGTATTCGCTTGTTGAACGCTTGGTCACGGGTTCAAGTCCTTGAAACAGCTTCTTTGGAAACAGCCAACAGGGGTAAGGCTGTGTACATATTTGATCCTTCCTAGACCCTGCTAAACGTGGAAGCCTTGTGTATTGGGTACGACCTTTTATTTTTTGGGAAATTATCAACGCCACCCCCTCACGTTTGCCTATATTTTAAGGCACACCCACTAACTACCATAATATCAATGGTTACCCATTTTTGAATGGTGTTAACCATTAAAATTGTTTTGACCAAAATACCCTTCATACTAAAACATTAAAAAAACCTTACCTAAATCATTTTTTAAACACACACTGTACTCCCCTAAGAAAAAGAAGAAGAAGCCCTCTCTTCCTTCTCTTCCCAAGCCCCCAAAACAATGCCGCCAGAACAACCGCCACCGAAAACAATCACCACAACACCATTAACAACGGTAGCGACAGCGACGGCCACGAAGAAAAACGTTGTTTTTCTAGTGAAAACCAGTACCCAACCATTTCTTCCACCCTGAAGCTGTGGCAAACTTCAAATATTGGCAATGGGGGTCGGTCCTCTCTGATCCGGGTATGCGCTTGTGATGCAGGTCGAGGGCAGAAGATCGACGAAGGTCAGTCACAGGCAGAATGGTACAACAAACAAAATCAAAAACAGGGGTGGGAATTCATATTACAGACCAACACAATCAAATAAAATTAAACAGAAACCATAGGAATTGCAACGGCGGAAACGTTGAGGTTCAATCGTGGTTAATCCGATGGAAGTGGAGCAACAACAATGAAGAAGTCAGAGGGTTTCCTTGAGATCCCCAGGTTGGTACTGTGATGAAGAATTAATGTTACCCCTCTCACGGTCGTCAAAATCGAATGGTTCGAATCACTTCTTCCCAAGGATGAACTGAGCTGCCATGGATGCTGAAATTATTTTCATCGATTGTACCGTGGCTGCTTCAGGGAGGACGACCATGGCTGTTTCTTCCTACAGTTGAGGTCACAAGGATACATCGAAGGTGAGGAAATCGAATAGAAGAAAGACCGGGGGGGGGGAGAATGGGTTATAGGTTCATATGGTCATAGAAACACCACGGTAATGGTGTAATAGCTGGGAAATATAGAAGAGAATAGAAAGTGAAGAATGGAAAGGCGATTTTAGCAACAGTAGAATGTAAATGGTAGGTTAGTAATGGGTTCAGTCATAATGGGTAGGGGTTTTGATCGGTGGGTTTTGGAAGACCAGTGGAGGATAGAGAAATAAGTTTTTGGTTGGGAGAAAAATAGAGAAAGAAAATGTTTGGTCAGTGGATTAGAAGGTGAAGATGGTGGGACGACTAGGTTAGGTTTTCTTTTGGAAAGGTAGAGGGTAAAGGTGGAATGGTTCAGTGATGATGGAATAAGAGTTTCAGTATGAAAATCGGAAAAATGAAAGAGGGTACAGATGAAGAGGATAGGTTGCAGTGGATGTATGTTGTTAGCTGAGTGTGAGGAAGAAGCGTTTGTGGGTGTTTTAATTGAAAGGGTAGATTAGGTATTTCACCCACTAAGAAGGGCAGAATTGTCTTTTAAAAAATATTATATAGTTGACATCACCACTTAACACCTCTTAACTAATGATAAGGGGGGTTTGTGTGGAATTAGTTTGATAACGCAGGGGTGGCACTGATAATATGGTACTTAGTGGGTGTGCCTTAAAATATAGGCAAACCTCAAGGGTTGGTGCTGATAATTTTCCTTTTTTTTTATATGAAACTATGTTCTTGCGCCAAGGAGGTTTTCCCCTTGGTTTGTTCTTGTTCCAAGACGAAGTAATGAAAGAAAGAGGTTTAGTTAGGGATGTAAACGGATCGGATTCGGCTCGGATAGTGCTATATCCGTAGCCGCATCCGATTAGCTTTCAGACGGATTCAGATAGTACTAAACGGATACAGACACGTATATGAATCGGATATTTTACCCGTTTACATGTAAATATATCTTTTCGGATAGCTATAGCCTATCCGTATCCGTTTAGCTTTCGAACGGATTCGTATAATGCTAAACTGAAACGAACACGGATACAGAAACGGATTTCGGCTATTCATTTACATCCCTAGGTTAAGTTTCGTAGGAAGGGCAATTTGGTCAACATATTATATATTCTAACGATTTTAGTCCCAAGTTAATGGAGTGGGTGCATTTGTTAACTTTTAAAAAAAATAGGAGTATGAGTAATTATTCAAAACGTACGGGTGTTTTTGTAATTATGTGATACCTTAGGGAGGTACGTGTAAATTTCTTTACGATATATTGACGGTTCGTGTTTTGTCGTGTACGAAATAATTGAGAGTGTTCACTGCAACTTGCAAATCTTTTCTGAGTTATATCTGAGATCTCTCGAGTTGAAGTGCAGCAGCCATGAGTGGAGCTGGAAAGCTTAGCTGTGTTGTTGTCGCCGTGGATGGTAGCGAAGAGAGCATGAACGCCTTGAAATGGGCACTTGACAACCTGAAACTCAAATCTCAGGAAGACGACTCTGAACCTGGCACCTTAGTGATTCTACATATTCAATCTCCTCCCTCCATCGCCGCTGGCCTTAACCCCGGCGCCATCCCTTTTGGTGGACCTAGTACGTTTTTTCAATTCAAACTTAATCTCGTGTTCTCTTCGTCGAATTCTTGATTCATCAGAACTTAATTGAATTTCTTTGATTGTTTCTGTAAACAATTAGGTGATCTGGAGGTTCCTGCGTTCACCCAGGCCATTGAGGCGCATCAGCGACGCATCACCGAGGCGATCTTGGCTCATGCATTGAAAATATGCTCCGAGAGGAACGTAAGGGATTTTTTACCGAACGCATGATTACTACTATTCCTCTGTTCCAAAAGTAAAAGGGGGAAAAGTAGAAGTAGATGTTCTGGAAACCTTCTCAACTAAGGGATTAATTGATCTGAGTAATCATTTCTCAGGTTAGTGTGAAGACACAAGTAGTTGTTGGTGATCCAAAGGAGAAAATTTGTGAGGTTGCCAGCAACTTGCACTCAGACCTGCTTGTGATGGGGTCCCGCGCTTTTGGCCCTATTAAAAGGTAATTTGGATTAAACTTTGTTTCTATCAAGAGTTTTCCGATTCTTACAATCTGATCCATGATTCAATTCGGTAGCAGTACAGGATGTTGCCTGGTGGATGAAGCTTGTATATATTCTTCCTCTTCCCCCTATCATTAGCTTCATTATTCAGTGATGCTGTTTACGTTGATCTTTCTATATAAACTTTGATTTACATACCTTTATCATGGATGCTTAACTTGTCATCATAATTTAATGGGTAGATGAAAGAAAGAAAAAAAAATCCACCTTTTCATGTTCCTTAGAGCAGTTTCTGAGTACGTATGTACCTTTGGTTTTCTTATCCTCTGAAATGTTACCGGTGTGCACCCTTTTGCTTTTTGTTTCAATCATCCACTCGTCCATCCAAAATTGTGAGAGTAAAATTTGTGAAGAAGAGCTCACTAAATCTTCTAGAGATATGAATGCCATGTTTCTGGACTTGGAAGTACACCCTGCAGTTGCCATGGGTTCTTTGGTCTTGAATTTTTGAAACATTCTTATTTCAGAGTTAGATTATTTGTGAATGGTCTTGTTTTTTTTGGGCTGATATGCTACTACGCAGGGAGTTAACAATGGTACTCAGCTTTGCCTTAATTTGGCCAAATAAGAGGGATACTAAAATGTGATATATGCAATCTTAAGTAATCATTTCCTGAAATCATATGTTTGGACAATTCCAAAGTGGTGGATTCTTCTATCATAAAAAGAATGAAGATTCTATTGAGTGCTATTTAAATTGCAAGATCAAAGCAACTCTTGATGAATTGGTATGGTATATGTATAGAGGAAGGACAAGGGTGGTGTAGTCCTTTTCCCCTAGATCTCTCTCTCTTTTGTCCCTTTTCTTTTTTCTTGAATAATGGAATTTCAAATATCAAGAGGTTTATCTTCTTCTTTTTTTTTTGGGTTTCCTTTTTGATTGCGGGGGGGCGGGGGGGGGGATGTAAAAAAAGTTCTGGCTAATGCACCGGCCGAAGTGTCTGGGCCAAGTGTTTTAATAGACCAGCGGGTGCTTTGAACAGTTCTCTGCAGGTTGGAATCATATTATGTCTAATCACAAACTGGCCCAAAGAAGTTTTGAGGGGAAAGATCAAACTGTTTGCTTCTTTGTTGACTGGTTTTCAAGATACTATTATTCGCCGGCTTGGTTTTGCTAGGTACGGTTTTGTCTTTGGGATGGTATTTTGGTCTGTGGGAATGTGAATTTGAGCTATGAGCCAGGCAAATGTTGTTTCTGGTGATTTCTGTGCTCAGGTCACTTGTTAGTTGTGGAGTTCTATTTGGACTGTGGAGCCTCTGGCTCACTTGATGATTCATAGGGTTGGTGGGCTGCAACAATGTTTCTGCTGCAGCTCTTTCCTTTTGCTCTGTGCTAATTCTGCCATCCCACATGTATTTTTTTCTTTTTGAATACCCTTTCTTTTGGTTGGAAATATGTCACTTCTTTCATAGCTTTAAGTTTAGTATACCTTCACTTGTTATTAGTGATTTAAAAAACAAAGATTGTTAGAAATATAAGGTAAGAACATTGAGGTTAAGTATTTCATCAAGAAACAAAGATGAATGTGTAATTGATTAATTTGTCGCCTTTTTGATAAAGTATCTGTTTCTAAGAGAATTGTAAAGACCCTTGTTTTGATTGCATTCCAGATGCCACAATACTTAGGAATATAAGATGAGTTCTGTCATGCCACGATGCAAACCCAAATTTGTGGGCATGTTGTCTAGTAAACATTTAAACATGGACCAAATTCACGGTGTCCCTGTAAATTGCATGAAAAATGAGGTTACTTAGTTCCATAGAAGGCACTATAAAACCAAGGAGAAAACACCATACATGGTGGGCCATATGGTTGAGATAGGTCATCAGATTTGACCGGTTGACTATCAGGGAATTGTCCATCCTATCCAATGGTTAGCCTATCAAATCATTAGTTCACATGGCTTAAAAGCTGGTGCATCATGGAAAAGGTTTTGGGTATGGTGTTATAGAGTTGTTTTTTTTTTTTAAAATGACTTGTTATAGAGACATATTCCTTAAATATTTTATCTAAAGTATGTGTTGTTTTTCTTTTTTATGTCACTTCAGGCTTTGGGCATGTATAGTCTTGCTTTTTGCCTCATGGTGTGCTTGCATGATGATCAAGATCACCTATCAGATTGGGAACTTATGGATCAACAACGTTTATATGTCATGCCTCTGTCAACCCTGTCCTATGCAATGAATTTCACTTCGTGAAATATAACCCTTGTCATTTTCACCTTAGTTTCAAGAAATCTAAAAAAAGACCCTAGTTTTTCCATGTTTGCTGTGGGATATTGAGCTAAAGTTACTTCACGGATAAAGGGTTCCTTGGTGAACCACATGAACCGTTTTGGGCTGCCACATGTATTTATCATCTAGAGAAAACTTTTCAGGTCTGCTTTGTCCAAATGGCATGTCTGACCCTTATATATTGAACAATGCTGTTAGCTAATTAACATAAATTTCTTTTTGTTTATGAGTATTTTTCGCAGTGACCTTAGTATATTCCTTATCACATGCTTTACACTTAAATATGGTAAACATTGTCTCCTCTGTATATGCTTACAGGATGTTTTTGGGTAGTGTAAGCAACTATTGTACAAACCATGCACAGTGCCCTGTCATTGTAGTTAAGGGTGCTTCTGCTGCATCTTGACAAGCTTCTAAGGTATGTTTCTCCTTTTTTTATTTTATTTTGGTAACTATTATGGTGGAATCAAGCAATATATTTCCAATTTGTACATCCATCTTTTTTAATTGTTTTGTGGCAGTACTGCTGTTTTGCATGGTTAAATCTTGTCCTCCGTGGGCGTAAAAGTGATAATATTATCTTTCTTTCCATTTTAGATCTTGTTATTTGTGAACACTGCTTTGTATGCAAATGCTTGTGTGGTTGTAGGTTTTGAACACCCCCCCGCCCAAAAAAATATATATATATATATATATATATATAAAGAAAGAAAACTAAGGGTGTTAGATAAGTTCTTGACCTGGTATTACTGCATCTACAATCACACCTTTTTTCTGTGGAGTATAGGGAAAGGATGTTAAACATTCAACCATATCATATACTTTTCAGCATTATAAGATTAAATCAATTTTACTGCAAATATATCGAATGGTGCTGTCTCCTAATCCTTAGCCACCAGCAGAAAGGGAAGGAGAAGGCATATGCTTAGATGGATTTGGAAGTCAAGCTTGACATGTCAAAGTTCAACTTGACTCTCCAGTTGTGGATACTTTCTTAAGATTAGTTATATAAGTTTATGTTGAGATTGGCTAATTTACCCGATAGGGGTGACTTAGTCCTTGTTGGTTTCAGTTGTTTGTTTTATTTAGTTTATGTTTTAAGTTGTTTTTTCCTGTTTTTCCCTTCTATCCGATCTCTATTTGGGATTCCTAGTTATAGTGGGAATTCCTAATAGGAATAGGATTGGGGGGGATTCATACTTTAGCTGTAATTTGATTTTATTATAAATAAGAGGCTGGGTGATCGATCTAGATCATCTAAGCATTCATTCCCAAGGCTGTTTACATGGTATCAGAGCCAAATCTGATCTAGGAACAGCTTTTCTCGATTTCTGGTTCTCTCCTCTCTCTTCTTTCTCAGTTTTTTCTTTTTTTCTGGTCTTCCCCTGCTCGGTTTCTGTTTTTTTTCTTTTTTCTTTTCTCTCCACCACTCTCGGCCTCTTTCTCTCCATCAGGGCAGCAACTATGAGGTGATCTAATGCAAATTGCTGCCCTCAATGTCACCTCATTGAAGATTGAAGAACAGTGGTGTGACCTAAATCTGCCGGCAGGTTATTTCCATCCTTGGGGATCGAGCTCTTCTTACACCTGAAGTTTGATTTCTACTTTTATGGAGATTGTTTCCTGCTTCTATTGGTCTACACCAGTCCTTAGTTGAAGACTGCAGAAGTGATTTAGATCCAGTGCTGCACTTTTCTGCAATCAAGTTTTCTTCCTAAATTTGTCAAAATTTAGGGTTTTTTATTGGCTCATCAGAAAGAGCTAATTTTTGGAGGATACTCGACCAAGGTTTCAGCCCATTCTGACGGCTGAAAATTCTGCAAATTCAAAACCCATCATTCACATTCGAATCAAGTTCTTTTTGCAGATCTGATTTTTTCTGTCTGGCTGAATCATGGGTGACTCAGAGATGACTACTGCTACTTCTGGAGGAGATCAAACTAGGTCTGATTTTCTTCCCTATGCTGCTGCCATTAAGCTTGATGGTACAAACTACTTAATTTGGGCCAGATCATTATCCCTAACAGTGGCTGGTAGGGGACTCACTGGCCATCTTACTGGCACCACCAAACAGCCTACTGAAGAAGGTGTTACTCGTACTAAATGGGCTGCCAATGATGCAATGGTAATGTCCTTTGTTCTAACTCTATGACCACCGACCTCTCTAGTCAAGATCTTCTCCTTGACAACTGCTACACGTATATGGACAGTCATCAAGGGCACTTATGGTCGTTCAGGTAGTGGTGCTCAGGTTTATGAAATCAGGAAGACACTCCAAACCACTACTCAGAAGGAGATTTCTGTCACCAAATACTATGCTGCCCTCAAGTGTTTATGGCAACAATTGGATCACTATGTTCGGTTTCAGCCTGCTACTACTGCTGATATTACTGCCTACCACACCTATGTATACCAATTCCGTGTCTATGATTTTCTGGCTGGCCTCAATGATGACTATGACCCTATTCGGGTGCAAGTCCTTGGACGGGTTCCTTTCCCCACTTTAAAGGAGACCTTTTCTTATGTTCACAGTGAAGAGACACGAAGGGCTGCCATGATGATTACTCTCAAAGTTGAGAGATCAGCCTTACAGACTACTGGCCCCACTCCTGTTGCTTCTTCTGACAGTGTTGCTGCTTCTACTACTACTACCAAAGAGCCTGTTAAGTGTGAGCATTGTCACAAACCATATCACACTAAGGCTCAATGTTGGAAATTACATGGGAAGCCAGCTGATTTTGAGGCCAAACGTGGTCGTGCTAAGTCTAAAAACAAAGCCAATCATACTGAAAGTGTAGCTCCAACTCCCATTGCTGACATTGGTTTCTCCCAGGAAGAACTCCAGGCTTTGCGTCGTATGTTGAACACATCTACTACCTCTACTACGCTTGCTGCCAATTCAGGTTCCTTCTTTGCCCGTACAAGTATTTCTTTTGCTGGTCATTGTGCATCAGTAGTATCCACTCAATGGATCATAGACTCCAGTGCTACTGATCACATGACAGGTTCTTCTAGCCTTTTCAATACATACTCTCCTGCTTCTGGTAAGGATAAAGTCAAAATTGCTGATGGGTCCCTCTCCTCCATTTCAGGGAAAGGATCCATTGGTTGTTCTCCTTCCCTTACACTGTCATCTGTATTGCATATTCCCAAATTTACAACTAACCTTCTTTCCATTATCAGTATCACTAAATCCCTGAATTGTAAAGTGACATTTTTTCCCACTCACTGTGTTTTTCAGGAACTGGACTCAGGGAAGACGATTGGATCGGGTAAAGTGCATGGCGGATTGTACCTGCTTGATGGCAATCCTTCACCTACTCAGGCTTTACCTTCGGCATCTTTCTCTTCTGAAATACATAAATGACACTCTAGACTAGGCCACCCTCCCTTAGGTACTTTATCAAATTTATTTCCAGCATTAGTTATCCCCTCGTAGGCTTTACCTTCGGCATCTTTCCTTCATCTAAGCATTCATTCCCAAGGCTGTTTACAGTTTAGTTTTAATTTCCATAAACCATTTACATTAACAAATGGAATTTATTTTTGGTCTCTCCCCAATCAATATGCTGTAATCTAGGAAGTATACAATGGTGATGATACTAACCGGATGATTTGTTCTCTGCTTTTGGATCATCAGTAAGACTATCAGCTGGTCTGCATAAATCTGCTTGGATGTTTATGATTAGCTTCCATGGTGTGATCCAACCTTTCTGAATTAAATGGGGGCATTTTGGATCTATCTGATGGCCAGCAGAATTGTACAATCTATTTACCTGTTTGACTTGGGTTGAGGCACACCTTATTCTTGATAAATCAGAAACAGCCCATGGTGAAAATTCTTTTAATTGAAAATTTGTACTGAAGGTCATAAAAAACATATGGCTTCTTCTCATGTGGTCTTGTTATCCATCCTTTCATCAAAAACCCGGTTTGCCCAATTACTAGAACAGATTTTATTAATGGAAGTGAAGGGGCAAACCGAAAATTCCTTTAAAATTTATATAGGAACAAGGAAGCTATTGAAATCTGGGCAGCTAGGACATGTCATGGATGTAGGTGTCAGACACAGATGTGGGTTATCTACGTAGCACCTCCAGTGAAATTTTTGTAAGCCTTACACAGTAAACAGAATTGTCATTGTCAACGCAAACATGGACCAGGGGTATCCTTGTTACACATTGGGATTTCTAAGTTGTACAAGCTTAATACCAGTTTCTGCCATGAGAGATGGCATCCCACACTGGGAGGACCCTAATATATTTAGACTCTTTTTTAGTTTTTGAACACTTAATAAATCCAAAGAATTCCATTGCAATTTCCGTGATACCTGAATTTTCTTAAATAAAAAAAAACCTCGATTTTCACTTCAGACATTGCTGTGAAGGACCCAAATGGTAACAGTATATGCAGACTTAGAACTTGGGCTTGCTTATCTTCCAAATGTCTTCCATTATTTTGGCTCCTTTTCCAGACATGCTTGTTTTCAACTGGATTTTCTCTTCAGACATCCTACAAAATTTGGCTTCCATTTTAATCGATGCCATTTTCCTTTTTATCAGTTTGTTAACCAAATTATAATTGCCAGAATCTCTTCTTTGAATTGTGCGGCAACGACTGCATTAATCAATATCAGAGCCTTGTCATCATGTTAAAGAATGTGTTTTGACCAGCCAGTGCTGTCACTCCCATCTTACTATGTCACATGACTGGTTCTTGAGGATTTTTAAGGTAATAGATACTTTTCCTAGTTTGTGCCTATGTTGTGTTGTATTGGTGAAGTTTGTTCAAATCTTGTGAAGATTGTTGTAAACTTTCTTTGGCTCTGGGTCTGGCTGTCCAGACATGTAATTTGGCAAAAAGGTTGAGTTTTTCTGATCATTGGTACTGCTCGAGCCCCTTGGCTTGCCTTTGTTATCTTGTGCAACAACTCCTTTATTTGTTATTGGTTATGGATTCGCCAATGGTTTATGAATAATGTTGAAGATTTCTTGTTATGGCCTCTCCACTCTGTGTGTGTGACTGAAGGTGGTTTTTTTTTTTTTACGATTACTGCTGCAGAGGGAGAAGAGTAATAGCGAAAATTCATTGCAAAGATAATTTTATTATTTGATTATGTGTTTGAAAAAGTGGCTGAGCCTTAGCACAACAGTTAAGTTGCAGTATTGCAAACTGTTGGTTGCAGGTTCAAAACTTGGAAACAGCCTCTCCTACGAAGCTGGGGGTACGGCTGTGTACATTTGCCCCTCCCAAAACCTGCAGTAGCAGGAGCCTCATGTACTGGGACTCTCTTTGATAATATGTTTGGAAATGACAGAAATGAGATCATTTTATTTTAGTTTTACAGAGTATTTAACTGCACTTTATCACGTGAAATTGAGTCATCCCCTGAACGTTGATACAAATCAAAAAGAATTTATTGCTTGTCATCCTAAAGAATGAGTGCAAGCTGATTAGGGAAGTAATGAATATAAAAGGAACACATTGTGGGAGTCTTTAGGCAGTGAGCCAAAATTAATTAGGATGAATGCTTTTCTGAGAGATCAGAAATGGCGCATGCATGACTGAAGCAATAGACTGGACTATGCCATAGATTGAGTGGAATGGTTGATCAGGATTCGTCAAATCTGAGCCAAGTACTTGATATAAGGTTCTTTTTCTATTTTACATTTGTTATATTATTAAAGTAAATATAGCATTTTTAACCTGTTAATTACTTACCAAGGTGCTCAAAGGCCAAACTTTGAATAACTTTGTCACTGCTAAATTTGATGAAAGCTATTATCTGTTGAGAATCATAAATCAATTTCTTGATGGAAATGCCAACATGACCTTAGAAATTGATGGTACTTCAATCCACCCTTTGATCGTGTGGTGTTAGCACCATATAGTGCAATGGCCCTCTCAACCTCTATCTAACCTCCAATGCAAAGGTACATGTACCTTACTATAGGAAGACAAGACTGTGAATCAATTCTTACCATGCTGGATCATTCATATATGCTCACTGTTCACTGTCACTGTTTCTCAGTAATACTTGTTGAAGAGTGGACTGTTTATGTATTGAATCTCAAAGTGGGGGGGGATTCATGGCCATGGTGAGCAAGATAGTTTTTCAAAGGCCTAAATGGACACTTAAGGGATATGATTATCTGTGACTATGATAAAAAAGAAGCATATATTGTGTTATATATGTTGTATTTCTCAATTGCTCATTTTGTGCATAAACAGATCTTTCTTCTCTAGGTTTCAGGTTTTCCACCTCACACCCCCCTCCCCCCCTCCCTCCAAAAAAAAAAAAAATTTCCTTTGCGTGCTTTGCTCTGCCCAAGTCTCCACCCATCCACTGACTCCAGGCCTTCGGGGTGTCAATGAGAAACCCCTTAACAGCCAGGGTTTTAAGATTCGGGAATTGGATCGGTGAATTGGCCACCGATCCATCACGGATGATTCACATCCAAAAACCATAGAAATTCCCTGTTTTTGGATCTGAGGACCAATTCTAGGGTTCTTGAGTACTGATTCAAGCTGATTCTAATCCAATCCAGTTTACAGCTGATTCTCAAGGGCGAGGCTTACACCCAGATGCTTTATTTTCGTCCCCGACAGTCCCCCAGTACCTATAATAGGGGGAAGGGGGGCAATGACCACCCTACTCCTGCCCGAATACTCTGCCAAAGTGGGGTCTACCCCTCTTATTGCAGCCACTGGAAACTGGACTGGGCAGGGAACTAGAGGAGATAATTTTCGGCTGCAAGATTATACTTTGCTAAAGATGAGCGTAGGAATGTAGTTTCATTTAAATTATTCACCATCCAAGAATATCATAAGAAGACGACACTTGAGATATCTGTTCATCGTCTTTGGATTCTTTTTTCGAACTGAAAACAACCTGGATCTTAGTATACGTGGTGGCAGCATGGTTCTTAGTATTTATCAAAATAAAAAAAAGCATGGTTCTAAGTATCGGCATCGGATCGTCTGTATTGGGTGATCCGTATCAGTTTTGCACTTTATCGATCCCAATGCCTGGTCAATACTGGTGCGGTTGGACGGATCGGGTCTGGTATCGATTGTGTAACATGGTATCGTCCGTTCCTACGTTACTCACCCAGAAATCCACTCATACATACATGATGTCACGAATTGATATATCGCATTCGTTCCTAAAAGCAAGTTTTTCCTTGATTTCAAGATTCCCTACTGTACCTAAAACCTGCATACCTACCTTAAAACTAGCGTATTAGCTTCCTCTTTCCTCTTTCTTCTTTCGCCTTAATAGAATATATATTATTAAAAAAAAAAAGCCTTAACAGAATAGAACAATGCTATTTTGTAGTGATTTTGCATGCATTCTTCGGATCTTCTCCTGCCTCTAATCTCGCATGATATGATATCGTACATTGTATTTAAGGTAAAAATAAATATATATTTATTTTAACATAATTAAATTTTCACATTGACTGATTTTTTTTTCTAGAATATAACCCATTTTTTCTACAAATATATTACAATATTTGTTATATTTTGTTTAATATTTCACACATTGATTTAGTGTTTTTTTAACAAATATTCTTTTTTATCATTTATGCACATTTTTTTACTTTTTTTTACCGATACTTGATCCAATACCAAAAAGGTTTGCTGATTCAGCATTTTTACTGATACTAATCTGATACTACCGATACCGATCCAATACCATATTAGTTTTTAGGTTGACCGATACCCGATCTGATACCATGCACCAAATCCATCCCTGCCACCGGGACGATCTCTTTCAACCTTCTTTTTGGATCATTATTGAGGCCTGACGTGGTAGAATGAAACAGTTCTTATCATTATTGATGGGGAAGGATTATTCAAGAACGACGGGAATCGATCATTGAGAAGGAAATGTCTTTTTCATCTCTCGTCAAAACAAAAACGTGGCCGGACTCCATGGGGACCATTCGGGCTTCGCCTTATCTGCACAAGGCAACGCCATTAACAAGCAGTGTGAACAGTGATCTCATGAGGCTATGACTATATATTGTAGGCATGTAGATACGGTGAAAACTCGTTCTGTTATCATGTAAAGTTTTCAAACTAAAAGTTTGAATTGGTATACTCCATCTACCGGTAGATGAACTCACCAAAGATGTGCGACAAAATGGAATAGTACATTGGAGGTCAGCAAGATCATTTTATGTGAGGAATGAAGAAACACAAAGGTGCTAGCATACCTTAATCCAGCAACTCAAAAAACCTTTAACCTTTTTCTAAACATAATTTTATGCATTATTCTTTATGGGAAAAGGCTAAGTAAACTAGCGGTATAACGTATGGTAACACCCTATGCGTCCATCTCTCTCTTCCTCCCTTTAAGGGGTAAGAGAGTCATTCATACCCATCCTTCTTCCATTCTTTATATAACAAAGAATTTGTAACCATCTTTCTTTGCCTACCATGATCTGAACCAAATAAGACAGAGATTAAAAGGTAGTTCCCCATGGTGAAGAAGATAGGCACATCAAGCGAGCTTTGATACCATTTATTGGGATTTGGTTAAAACTCATTTCTTAAAGCTAGCCATTAAGAAGAGGATGTCCAAGTCCTTATAAGTCTTCACATTATAGGCTATTCATATCCAATGTAGGATCAATTGCTTTCGTGTGAAACCCAATACCTTTCTAGTAGAGTGCAACCTCCCAAGGTGGTCACTGGTTTGATTCTCCTATCTTCACCTTGTGCCTTAAGGGTCCTTCTCCCTCTCCCCCACTCTCTAATAATTGTACTTAAAGCTTCATGAGGCATATTAGATAGGTAGACCAAAATAAAAACAAACATGCTTGTAATGGAGAGTAATAATGGCACTAGGATTTTGGGTGAACCATTCTCCCATAGTGTATAAGATTATATAAAAATCTCATGGGCTCATGTTCTCTGTCCCACAGCGCAGGCTGCACCCAGACACATGGGCCTGCCACACAAGGGGGCAGGGTGGTCATTGCGCCCACCCTATGTGTCTGGGCACAGCTTGCGCCCCTGGCACAGAAAACATTCTCCCTAATCTCATACATGCAAAAAGGAGAAACTTGTTGCGATGATATTCTCTATGTGACCAACCATGATTACCCAAAGCGACACCTTTTTATTGAGAATCAAAAACTACATTGAGTTTTACTAGTATTACCTACTGTATCACCTTTGTTAGTAGCATTCCTAGATCTACTGGCTTTTCGACAAACACAATATTACCCATTTTAGATTTCCATGACTGTCAACCTTTCTTTTGAAACTTGATCTATGAGTGGGGGACTTTTTTGTTTTTTTTGGGTAAACTATGAGTGGGGAACTTGAGCCTTATTTGTCCAATAAAAATTGTTTGCCTCTTAAACTTAATGCATGTGCACAATCAAAAATAATAATAATAAAAATAAAGGAAAGAGAATGCCATGCGGTCACACTAGACATGCCGCCCCTACGTCTTGACATAGGGGCACATGAAATAACCATCGCACCCCTTGGAACCTCAGAAAGCCAGAAATGACCAGGGATGCGGCGATCATTTCAAGTGTGCAGGGGTAGCGTGTCTAGCATGACCGGTGGCGTTCTTTCTCCCTAAAAATAAAAAGGGAGAAAGTTTTCTGTGCTAGGGACGTAGGTTGCGCTTAGACACATGGGAGTGGGCGAAATGACCACCTTGCCCCCTTAATGGCAGGCCCATGTGTCTGGGCGCAGGCTGCGCTGCTGCACAGAGAACATCATCCCAAATAAAAATTAGTCATTAGTCTCACCATTCAATACTTGGCAGATATGTGTGTGCGTCTATGTTGCAAAGGATTCCGAGACCACCTCATTGGTGAAGTTTTAGGCTCCAATAGAAGAAAAAAAAAGGCCTCAAGTTTAATTGTCACTAGATTTTAGCTAGTGAATGACATTCTAATAAGGGATTGTCTAAATGACACCTCCATGGGTGTATTTATTACATTTAACATTTTATTTTACTATCCCTTGTTTTATTCTTTAAATTTCTAAAAGTTAGGGGCAAATAAAGGTTTTCAAATAATTTTTTGGGACAGATTTTTATACACGGCCATGGTTGTCCTTTAAATTATTAGATGGGCATGACCGTGTACAATACACGGTTTCTCATCTCCATCCAATGGTTGAAGGCATGATCATGCACCATGCGCGACCGTATATGAAACCTTTTGCCTAATTTTTTCGATGAAAAGTTTTCAAAATAATTTGAAAGACTTAATTTTAGATGTGCAATGATGAAGAACATCAAATCTATTGGATGACATACAAATTTTAAACATCTAAAATAAAAACAAAAGAAGATCAGAGGAGGAGATATGAATTTCGGCTAGGTTGAGATCCAGAACTGGAATCGATTGAGAGAGATCCATCATATGAACAGAACTGGAATTGATTGAGAGAGATTGATAGAACTGGAATCGATTGAGAGAGATTGAAGCTATCTTACATGTTAAGATAGCAAGAGAAATGTTTGATGTAATGGATGAGGAAGAACAAAAGAACGATAAGAGTTTAGGAGACATCTTAATCGGATCATAATCAAACAATAAATCCCCCTTCTGTCACACACCACACAAAAAAAAAAAAAAATTCTCCAAATTCAACAAGAATAACAGAACATTAAGAAGCAGAGAAGAGAAGAGTATGAGTTGGAAACAGAAAGCAGTCATGGTTGCTGGTTAATCACTTAGAGAGTTCTAGAACAACACCGAAACCGATTCAAAGTAACCAATTCCAAATTCAATAAGAATGAACCAAAAACTCACCGTAATGATCTCCGAACGGCTGGAACTAGATAATTTGTGTATACACCAAATCGATGAACAAAACCAGAGAAGAGGAAGAAGGATATGAGAGTACCTTCTAGAGGTTCGGAGAGATGAGAACTTCTCAAAGAGACAACCACCATCGCTTGCTCAGAGCTTCAAAGCTTCGAAGCTTCTCAGAGAGACTGGAGCACCAGAGACGTTAGGGCTTCTCCAAGCTTTCAATCGATGAAACAACGCCCTCTCTCGGGTTTTGAATTTACTTGCGTTTTTTGTCGGAAAATAAAAATTGCAATCTTACCTTAAAAGTGAAATTTATTCTCCATGGGGAAAACAATTCCCTTGCAACCAAACACCTAAAATTATTAACCTTGGGAAAAAAATCACTTTACATCAAAATTTTGTATTCCCCTTGCAACCAAACAAAGCCAAAATATAAACATGCAAAGAAAATTATTGGTTAATTGTAAATCTACAGCTCGACTGCAGGGGTGACCGTACACCAGAGAATACGTTCAGGCAATACTCATCATCCATTGCCTTTTTCAGTTGCTATCAAAACTAATTAAGTTTGACCTTCAAGGGACAACCTGGGCTATACAAGAATGAATGCCTCAAATGACATTTTTACTCTCATTATCAGTACGTATTTGTTAAAGTGTTTAGCATGAAACCATTAGAATCGATTTCTTATGAGGTAGGTGAAGATTTCAATCAATTTCACAGAAATAAAGTGCAAAAAAATCACATCAAACACTTTCCACAATTGAAATCATACCTTGAAGTAATTCTCAAATTCGTAACAAAGAGAACTTAAATGAGCAATAGTTTTTTCTAGACCAGCACATTTAGAAGGTATCTCTAGATCAACACCAAGATTTGCCATATGAAAGAGATGTGGCAATTTCAACCATATGGATATCTAAAAAAGGTCCAAGTTGGCCACATATATTATATTTCAGACTTGGATTTAATGCATTTTTTATTTTTTTTTTTGGTAAGAATATCTTGTGTATTTACAGCCATCAATTTAATGCATATTTCAGACTTGGATTTAATGCATATACCCTCTTATGAGTTTGAGTTTTTTTTTTATTTTTTTCTTGTAAGAATATCTTGTGTATTTACAGCCATCAATTTCTTCCTATAAAAGTTCTATTCTTTTAAGGGAAACAGTTTTCTGTACGGGAGTGTGGTCTATGCCAGTACTCCCATGTGTCTCTCTCTCCTCCTTAAAATAAGGGGGTAGAGGTGTCTTTTTACATGGGGAGGAGAGAGATAGACTCATGGGAGTGCTGGCGTAGGCCACACTCCCGAACCGAGAACTTTTTCCCTTCTTTTAATTAGAACTTCAAAGGTTTATTCTTATTTTTATAACAAAAAGCAAATTTATTGAAGAAAAAGACATGGAGAGTTCAAAAGCTTCCAAATTACAAAGATCTTGAAACCAAAGAGAGGAAATAGGTCATTTTGTCTTATATGTCCGAGATAGAGCCTTCCCTTCCCTTCCCTACTAGGGAGTGCGAAACATTATTCCCTTTCCTAGAAATAGGAGTGAATATACATTCTCTAAACTTCCCTCTTAACAAATGGATATGGATGCCCCCTACGCGCTGAGCTCCCTAGAGAAACTGGGCAGGGTCTGAGCCTCTGAGGCATGTTGTTTGCCTGTTTGGCAATGGCAGGAGCTGCAACTATAATGTAAATCCAGCAAAACCTAAGGATTATCGAAAAGGGGAGATATGAAAAAAAGTTCCGTTGCCGGGAATCGAACCCGGGTCTCCTGGGTGAAAGCCAGATATCCTAACCGCTGGACGACAACGGATTGGATGATTACATAGCTTTAGTCAATTATTTAATCCAACTCTTTTAAAAACCCAAAGGGATTGGTTGTTAATAAAGTTCTAAATTTCTGTTTTAGAATAACAAAAAAAGAACAGCATTATGAGCTTCAACTATGCTCTATAGTCTTCAACCTTTTTTTTTTGTTTTGGTCTTCAACATTTCGATCACGTGATCATCCAACTAAAACACAGGTGATAAGTCTCTCTATAGACCATGGTTTTTTCACATCTTCTATTCATAATAAAAGAGATCATACGCATGTACCTAATTGGACGAATGATAGTTTACCAAAACATCAATATTTTTAGAAATGGTAAGGTGATTGGAAATGAAAGTTCAATAAATGGTTAACCATAAAAATTAACATATGGTCAATCCAATGATTAGGGTGGTCAAATTAGTTGTCCACGTGGTACTATACCATGGTTTTAAGTATCGGTATCGTATCGTTCATATCGGGTGATACGTATCAGTTTTGCTAGTCATCGATATTGTATCGATAGTACGGTACGGATATGGGGTAAAATGGTCAAAAAACTCATTTTTTAGGGAAATTCAGGAATATTTTTGTTCGATACAACCGATCCAGACCGATATTGTATCGATATCGTATCGATTTTACGGATCATCGATACCCATTCTGATACCGTGCACTAAAACCATGTACGACACGACTCGTAGAGATGGCATGCACCATCAACATTAATCTTCATGACATTAGGAGGAGGAGGAGGAGACTAAGAACTTTGCCTGGATAATGTAGGATTGGACGATCTCCTTCCAGCCTTAAATTCATCGGCCAAAGATAGAGCACGCACGGTAGGTTGTGTGATTGAGGTCCTTCCCCATGAGTAAAACTCATATAGGAGGTCCACAGATGCCAAAGCATACATGAAAGAGTAGCTATGCATTTCTAACTTTCAGACCTCAAAGTGCTGGCAATAGCTTGACTCATATAGACTCTAATGTCACTTGATGTATTGATGTCTCTCACATTGATGTTTTGTCTAGGGGTGCAAGTTTGGTCCTATCCGCTTGAACCCGTCCCGGCCCACCCTGAGCTCGAATAGGGCCTGGGCTGTGATATTTGACCTTGAGGGCGGGTCAAGGTTGGAAACTTTTGGCTCTGAGTCAAGATCGGGTCGGGTTAGGGTTGAGGTTTCGGGCTAAGCCTGGCCCGGCCCTGCCTAACCCTATTTTAAGTTATATTGTAAAATATATATTGATATAATATATACAAGGAGAAAGTTTTCTGTGCTAGGGGCGCAGGTTGCGCCCAAACACATGGGGTGGGTAAAATGACCACCTTACCCCCCTGAATGGCAGGCCCATCCGTCTGAGCACAGGCTGCGCAGCAGCACAGAGAACATCATCCCATATATATATTATAAACTTTAAATGCCACCCACATTTTATAATATAATATATTATATATGAAGATAAGTGATATAATACATTTTATTATACTGTTATTTTATGTAAAATTGATAATTTTCACCTTGGCCCATTCTAGTCCATGCATTTCCTTCCCCCTCATCATGATCAGGGCCAATCAGAGACAGCCCGACCCGACCCTGAGGGCGGGTTAGGATTGGATTTTTCAAGCCTTGAGTTAGAATCGGATCAGGCTTGGGCCTAGTTAAGGGAACTCAGAATTGAACTAGGGTTTAATAAAGCCTGACCCAATCCGACCCTGTTGCAGCCCTAATATGGACTCTTTGGCATCTGATGAACAGATGATTGGGATCAAAAGTTTCCCTTGAGCAAACCATGCATGTTTGAGGTACATTAAAACCCCAGCTGTTAAGAAGGTCAGCAGTAAGAAGCCGACCCAGCAAAAGCTTCCAAAGAAAAATTTTAACCTTTGGTGCCGTAGGAATATGCCATAAGTGGAGCCATAGCGTGTTTGAAGGGTTCAAGTCGCCATCTAGAGCTAGGTGGTACGCCGATGCAATTGAAAATTTTCTATTGGCTGTTGGAAACCAAATGAAGCGATCCAGAGAAGGAAATAGCGATAAGGGAATGGCTAGGATGTCCAACGCAACATATCCACCCTCCGGTTCTTGATTTAGTGTGAATAAGTTGCGCAACAGAGAGAGAAAGAGAGAGAGAGAAAGAAAGGGTATAAATGAAATTTAGCTTGTTTCTGAGGAGCCTAGCAGGTCCAGAATGTTGTCAACTATTGGATTGTGCTGCACACATTCAAAGCAGGCGTCAATATGTGTGTGATACAGCTCAACCCCTGGATGCCCTGGACACGCCTTGGGCGCTGGGCTCCCTAAAGACGGTCCTGATCCGTGTAACTGTAAGTGGGATAGTCAAAAATCTAGATCTGGTTGAAATTCACAATTGTTTATTTGGATCTCTCTGCCCGTGAGTGGGACCGGGGACAGAGTCACGGAGGATTTTATTATTTTTACTCCCATTCGGCTTCACATGCAGTGGTCCCCACTCCCCAGGCTTCAAGCTTCTTCTCTTAAAATCTTAAGTTTTTTTGATAGAGAAAATCCTAAGTTTCCATTCCAGTGGAACGAGGGTAGAAGACAACACTTAAGAAAAGGACTTCTTTAAAAAGGTCTCCACGTGTAAGAATAGGTATCCAATTTACTGTTTTGACCTTGTACCTGGTGGGATTTTAATATTTAAATGATACAGCAAATTTCATTTACACCCCTTGTTCTTATTAGGCTGGCCATATCAGACTAGGGTCACTAAAAATCAGGTTACAATTTCATTTGACACGTATGAATGTGTTATTTAGACAAATGGATTCAAAATATAAAGGGAGAAAGAACTCTACCTGGTCATGTTGCGGTCAGACATAGGATCGCACGAAATGACTGTCGTACTATCATGGAAAGACGAAAAATCCTATGGCATCATGATCATTTCACACGATACTGTGTCTGGATGGAGGGGTTGCATGTTGCACACGATCAGGTAACATTCTCTTTTCCAAATGTAAATTACCCAAGGGAGAGGGTTCTATGACCAAGTGGTATAAAAGAGTGCTATGAGCAAGTGGTATTATGAGGAGAGAGAGAGACAGATAAAGGGTATTTGTGTACATCTGCAGTGGTGGCTCAGAGAACCTTTCCCCACTACTCAGAAATGAAAAATTGGAAACAAATTTTCTTCACCTAGAATAGATGAAGGTCCTTACGATCCCTATTAATGATTCCTCGTTCATTGTGGCTTGAGAAAAACTTGATCATAAAAAATTAACAAGTAAATAATCCACAAGTGCTTATAGGAGTTGTGTAAAAAACCCTTGTGATGAAAGTAGAATTTCTCTTTAGAAAAGTACTTACTTCTCCTTTGCGAACTCCCCAATCTTGATGCCTTAAAGGAAGGGACAAGCAAATTAGGTGTGATGACTTCTCCTACAATTGGGGGGTATGTTGTAGAACACAAAAGGGTACATTCTTTAAGATTTGAAAAAAAAATTGGCAATCCCTAAACATAACCTATAGTACCCAAACTCCCCTATGAATACTTCTTTTCTAATTCCCCCAATAAAGTAAACTATCACCTGTCGTTCTCCTTTAGTTTTTTGACATTTTTGAAGTTTGTCATTTAAAGTTTATAACGCCGTCAAAGTCATGGACACCCTCAATCCCAAAAGGATCTTGTCCAGCACCCTCCCTGGGATGTATGTGCAGCGTCTAACACAATGAGGCATGAAAAGACCGCTGCTCGAGCAGGGGTGAGGTGGTCTTTTCACACCTCAATGTGTCTGGCGCTACACGTGCAGCCCGAGCGGGGTACTGGACAGGAACCGAGTCCCCCTCAATCATATGATACACATTCTCTAAAATTTCTCACCAAATTAGTGGATTGATTGAAACATGAAATTATTCTAGCATATACTTAGTCTACATTAATATATAGATAAAAAAAAAATGTGCTATAAAATTGGTCAATCCACATTATTTGGATTGAGAATGACCATGTCAATGTTAGAATGAAATATATAAAAGAGGGATATTATAACATTAAAAATTATCATAATAGAGACCTTGAGGTACATTTGAAGGTGAAGTGAAAGAAAAGAGTGAAAATGTCAATGAGATAATAATAATAACACTTTAAAAAGCCAAGAGAGAAGGAGATGAAAGTTTGCTTTAGTGCAAAATAAGAAGAATAAAAATGTCTTATAAAAGAGTTTTTTGTACAAGTAATCTTTCAGTTAGGTTTTTTGGAAAGCTTAAAAGCATAAGAAATCATAAGATTGATAACACTATCATAAGCACTAACAAAGAAACAGGCAATTATCTACAACCAAAGGAATTGGTGATTATCAATTTAGAGGCACAGTTTTACAGATTTTGATCTTCCTGTTGATTCAATGGGACCACAATTGGGCTTAAAAAATGTTTTCAAGCTGAAACCTTAGGTTGACTAAAATTTGATTTAATTAATTATTAAATTTAACACTGAATCAAATTAACTAATAGAAGAGAAGAGAAGCTGAAGAAGAGTCAAGACAAAAATCAAGTTTATTATTTTATTAGTGCCATAAGGCCCCACAATTAAATCCAAATTCCAATAAAAAAACAAAAACCCATATATTTTTCTTTGGATGGAAGAAGACCCATGTCATAATTTCATACATAGAATTTTATGAAAATTAAAAATAAAAAAATTGGGGGTAATTTTATGCCATTAACAAGTGAGAAGTAAGAAATGAGAACATAAAATTGAACAGTGCCCCCATAGTATTGAGAGTTTGAGACAACTAAAACACAGTTTTTTTTTTTTTGATAAAAACTAAAACACAGTTACATGAGAAACAAGTAACATCTGACCAACAATTTCACTAAGGACAGACAGAATCAGATTTGACAACACTGAACGAAAGAGAAATTAAAGGGAATACAAAGTGAAAACAAGAGGGAGAAAACATGTTATTTGGAAGAAAAACACAGACCGTGTAGGCTGCATATCTGCAATTACCCACACAAACACACACACAGAAAAGAAAACAGAAAGAAGGCTTTCGATTTTCTTCTCTTTCTCTTTTGCTTTCTCTAACAAAGTCAAAATCTTCGTCAACCCCACCATTGATGGACTGCAACTCCTTCATCCCTCAACCTTCCATAGAGAGCCAAGCATTCCCAATAAGCCCTCTTGCTTTTGTTCTTCCTTCCTCCCAAGCTCTGGTGTTCGCATTCTAGAAACAGCTCATCCACTAAACAGATTGCTCTGCTCTTCACCACTTCCTCTACTATTTCTGCTTCTGCCTTCATAACTACATACTCCTCTTCCCTTACATTCTTCTTCAACCAGTCAGACATGCTCATCTGTGGAACTCCCTCATCCAAAACCTCTTCGTTTAGAGTCTCTATCTTGTACATTTCAAAATCTCGATTCCTTGTTGGGTAGTTCCGTGCGAACCACATCGTGCTGCCATTGATGTTCTTGTCTGGTAAGCCAACATCGATGAATAGGCGACGAGGGTACTGTTCTAAAGAATCACCCATTAAGTCAGGGAGGTATTTGGTCCTCTTCAAGTACTTGTTGTTCTGTTTCACTGAAGAAGCTCGTGGCGGTTCAAGCAGGACATCCTCCAGGCCATTCAATGCTGCCCTCTTGGCTTCCGATGACAATGCGCAGAGACGCCTCTTCGTCTGTGAATTTGTCTCAGCAGGTCCGGTCTTCTTCAACGCCAACACCGTGGATTCGAACTGCCTAAGATACACGATTTTGTAATTCGATGGTTTGTAGAAGGCGTTCGAGGGATTGTTGCTCAATTGAATGGCAACGATTCCGCCAGTCTTGAGGATTCGATCGATGAACTCGCCGGCAATGACATCAGAAGCGAAGACGAAATCAAATGTGCCATCTAGGATCGAGTTCTGTCGCTCGGCATCGGATTCAGAGACGAGATCCATGACATGGGCTTTCAAGATCTGGGCACCGTGAGTTGTAACCTCGTCGCCATCGCCTTGTCGGAGCACAAAGAGGGCTTTGTCTCCCGATTTGAAGAGACCCTCGCTGGTTAAGTCGTGAAGGAGCACAGGCAACAATGATTCACCATGAATGCGAGCCTCAGAGGTTACAGAACTGTAAATTAAGGAAGAATCCCGAATGACCATTGATCCAAGCCAGGGAGAAGTGATAATGGCCAAAGCCAGAAGCACCGATCGGGCGATAACCTTAAGAACCCTTGAATCGGGTAGCTTAATTATGAGCTGATCGTGAGGAGTCACAGTGATCCCACCTCTGCGCAGGTGCTTGATCCTACACTGGGTCATGGAGGGTCGAAATCTTGGAACCAACCCCATCTCTTCTTCTTCAAAATTTCTGCTTTAAAGTGTCGAGAATTCGATCTGAATTCTTCAGAATGCAGGCGAGGAAGGGAAGAACAAAGAGTGTCGCAGGTTTTGCTGGGAAATGGGCTTTTTGATTTTACAGACGATGATGATGATATCAGAGAAAGAAAGAAACTAGGGAACAGAGATGATTCAGGCGAGAGGAGAGGGAAGAGAAGTTAGCGAGTGCAAAACCTGGAAGCGGTGTGGTTTCCACCCACGAGGGCCACTCGGGTACTTCGGATTCTTGACCAAAGGAGCATCAACTGCCTAAACCTCTGAACTTCCATTATTTCCGACCAAACCGCCCAGATTGAAGAAGGGTTTTCCTAAGCAGCCAGGGTTTGTTTCTTCCTTTTTAACGGGACTGAGATAGGAGGGGAAGAAGAAGAAGAAAAGAATCTTCTTTCTTCTCGGCTGTTGTTTGTTTGGAATGGAGAGCGTGAGAGGATGATGTATTGAGTGAGCCAATGGAATTCAGTTGGATTAAGAAGGGAAAGGTGAGCTGTTTGGGGTTGGGAGTTTAGGGTTGGGGGTATTGGAGAGGAGTGATGGAGAGACATTGCTTTATTAACGGACCCACGAGAAATAAGTTCCTCCATAGTTTTTGTTTCTTTTCAAAGCTTCTGTCGTTGTCAATGTGCCTTCAAAGGTAAAAAGAAAATGATTTACCCAAAAATAAATAAAATAAAATAAAAAGAGAATTATCACCTTAACCAAAAATTCTGTTATTATCTAAAATTTCATTTAATTATATGGAAAAATATAATTGATTGGTAATTTAAAATATAATTTATTTGGATAAGAGTTCTCTGTGGAGGCTATGGAAGCGCCAATAAGAGCACGCGGTGGTATCAACAAAATGGTCATTACCACCTTTCATGGACGGTCATTTCACTCTCCCATGGAGAACATTTCTCCATATTTGTTAGTCCACAACACAATAGATCATGCAATTGGAATTAGGGAAAATGTAGGCTGTCAGGTTGTGTGGCGTTTGGGACTCGTAAAATGAAAAAGCTCAACCTTGTTGGATGCCTATGCACATTCTATCATTAGCCTCCGCATTGGTGTAAGGCCACACAACTTAGCAACAAGAATCGTTATCCTCTCCTATTATAGCACGGAGTAGTAGCGCATCATGCAGCGCTATAGAGGCCATGTGGCACAGTGGGCCCCACATGGTGCACATGGCCTCTGCAGCCAACGCACGATGCATTACAGTACTGTGCTGTAACAGGAGAGGATAAAATTTCTAGCAACAATCCCCCTCCCAATTAATTATTTACTCTCATTTTAATTAAATTATCTAAAACAAAGACGTATAATATTGAAAAATTCTAAATAGTATTCACTGTACAAGAGACCCTCCAATGTGCACATTTTTTTTTCCGATCATCGTGTAACTATGCATGGTGACAATGAGTTATTATCGTAGTATGTAAAAAGACGAGTGTGTCGCATATGAACTAAAAGAACATTATGAAATTGAACTTTTCACTACCAGAAATTCCTAACTCTATATTAAACCAAAATAATACCAAGTTTGTATATATGGACAACATCATCATGGTGATAGGTTTGAGGTAATCAACCTTGGTTACACCAAGCAAAACCTTTTTTTTATATTTTTACTTCTAATCATAATTATAAAAATGTCCAAAGGCGGCGTTAATCGTGTGAGCACAAGTATAAATGTTGTTAACCGTGTGTGCACAGGTATAATGTATGAGTGTATGATCATATGACCATAACAAATTTTTTTTTTGGTGACCATAACAAATTGAATGAATAGAGAATTGGAGCAATTAACAACTCATTTGGATATTTGTACTACAATGGTCAACTGAAAAAATACATGATATACAAATAAGAGTGTACAAGTGAGACATTGATGTTTTTGTTTTAGAAAATTCGATTAAGGTAAATCTTGTTGTAATTGAGGTTGATGAAAAATAAGTTGTAAACTTATTTTTTTGTCCTATTAGTAAGACACTTTTTGTTTACCAAAAAAAATTGTAACACATTTTTTTCTATGAGAGTAAATATTTTTATTTTACATGTATAATTGAAAAATATGCAAGACAACCATACTTTTTATCACAAAAAAAAAAACAAAGGGCATATTTTTTAATGATGAAATAATGATAAATCATTTTTAAAATATTTTGAAAATATTTTTTTATCTCTATCCTAAAAAACTTTTGGGAATAAGACACTAGACAAGCAAAAGAAAATTAAAACTTTTTCACTCCTTTGGTAACAACAAGATATACCGATATGATTAAATGAAAGATTTGATGTGTAATATGATAGATAAAGCCATATTTGGGTATTCAAGTAATTTTTCTAAGGTTACAACACATGGATAGAGAGATAAGACTTATAAGAGGGGTAGATGTAATTGCAGCAAACGTTTATTATTTCCCTTTTTGCTTTTTAAACTTTATTCTCTTTGAGGCTTGGAGGTGTATGATTAGGGATGTGCCTCTCATAAAGTAGCCCCTAGATTAAAAGTTTTAAGGCATGATGATTTTGAGCTTCAAACAACAAACTAAAACTAAAAGATGGAGCAAGGGGAGGTTACATTGACACCTTCTCTTACTATTTCTCCTTCTGATTACATAAAATGATCTCGCTACCCTCCTATGTAAGTAACTATTTCGTTGCACCACATTGATGTGTTCCTCCTATCCTCTATACAACTTCCTCAAAGAACCTTCTCCCCTAAAATACATAGAGGTTTTTAAAAATTAAACAAACATTAATCTTGATTAACACTAATTCTTCACTTATTGAGTCCGATCGAGTTAAGCCACATCTGATTGGAGCCAGATCGATTTCAAAACGACGAGATCGATCCCATATCCAATTTCAAGTTTTTGTAAACCTTGAGTGTATCAGTTTTGACCAAGTTTTTTTTTTTTCTACCAAAAAAAAAACAAACACATTTTTTCTTTTCATACACCAAGTTTTGACCAAGTGGATGGCACCATAAAAATGTCCATTACATGATTTCAACAAAAGAAAGTTCTATTGACTAAAGGTAGTCACTACCATGTAGTATCATGAATGATAATTTTTAATACTGGATATGAAGACATGGTGGTTTGGATTTACTACGGTTCCGTTTGTCTCAGCATATAATTTTACATGAAAATTTTTATTTGAAGATTTTCACTTCAAAAAATTTTAGATGTAAAATTTTATATGTTGAAAAGCGTTCCAATGTTTGTTTTTTGATAAAAACAAACATCAGAAAAAATTTCAACATGTAAACTTTTACATTTATGAAGTAAAATTTACCGCGAAAAATTTTACACTAAAACAAACGGAGCCTTACATGTCAAATCTTAAATCCAAAATCAAGTCATTTTACGCTCTTTGTATTGATATGCACCCTCTCGATGATTCATGTCTTATGCTGCGTTTGGTATGTTTTTTTGGATTGCATTCTAGGTCGATAATGCATTTCAATAAATCATATCAAACATAGCCTTAGTTTTTCACCCATGACTCGGGATTTACTATCTATTTAACATATTTTGTCATCTTGTCTTCTCAACTTCAATATTTTGAGTCTTGGGCATCTCACCCTCAGAAGATTTCAACTTTAAAGCATGATTAAAGAGAATAAATTATACTATATTTTGAAAATATTTAGAACTTTTTGAAATTAAGTTGGGAGCAAACAGACGGATCGGATGTGATCGGATCCAGATATTCCCTGCTCGGATACAGATATTCCTAAACGGATATAGATGTGAATGAAATTTGGATTTTTGACTAACCGTTTACATCTTTGACTTGTGTAACCCAGACCTTCCTCCCCTCAATGAATACGATTCACTCTCAATACATGTTTTAGTCTCATAATTCTCATTTCCTCATTCTTTAGAACCTGTTGAATCTTCAAAAACCCTCTATATCATTAGATGAATATCCATTCGGATCGGATAATTTTTTTTCTTCGAATACCCCTAAATGAATACGGTTGCGAATCAAATTCGGATTTTCGGGTACCCGATTACATCTCTAAAATTAAGGCTGCAGTTGGTAGTACCAATGGGCTTAATATGTGAGCACTGACTACATGGGTCCATTGTAGGTCTGGGTGTATCAATGGGCCATTTTGGGCCTCTCTGCTGTTGGGCTCGTGTTGCCTGTTTTGTTAAGAATAGACTGATTCGTTGATTCCTGTAAAGACTTGGTCTCTATCACATATCCCTAGCATTTATGCTTATACACGGTTATAGTAATCGAATCGGGGACTCAATCTGAATCGGCCTCAGACCAATTCAAATTTCGAGTCGAATCGCATGGATCGGAATTATTCCCATTTTAGACCACTTTTTGGAATCAGCATATGTCTCGAGAGTTTTACTAGTAAAAACTATTAAAAAAATCTAAAAAGTAATGCTCCCTAGTTCCATGTGAGTCACAATTAGGGGGTGCAAGTTTGGCCAGTGAGTCCGAGCCCAAGACCTGTGTAGGGCTTGGGCTGGGTTTTGCAGCTTGCAGGGTAAGTGTGTCAATTTGGGTCTGGAACTGGGAATTGTTCTAGAATTGTTCGACTAAAACCTAGAACCGATGTGTCCCATTACTAAATGGATGGTACTGAGAGTTGGCTTTGGGACCAATTATTAAATGGGACGAGACGGTAACCGAAAGGCCAATAAGGAACTGGCTAGAACAGGAACCTCTAGGACCTGTTTAACTTTTTTTTTTTATCCTTTTTTTGTAGAAAACGAATTTATTTAGATGGACGTGAGTGTCTCAATGGATGACAGATTACACTGATTCAGAATTCACGGATCGGAACCTCTAGGACCTGTTTAACATGCCCAAATTACTTATTTGGGACTTGTTTATATTTAATAGTTTTTTTTTTTTTTGTTTTTTTTTTTTTTATATCAAAGTTAATACTTAATAGTTATAACTTATATAAGAGTTATATTCTAATTACCAAAAAAAAAAAGATTATCAGTAATTTTGCTAACTACATAAGTTATCTTCAACACTTCAAGTTCACAACGCAATCTGAATTAGTATTTCATACTTACATATCACATTATCATTTTGAGGCTCGAACTTTGAACTGAGGAAGATTAGAAGACGTAGAGATCAAGCTACAAACAAGGAACTCTCTCTCTCTCTCTCTCTCAGGCAGGCGCAGCAGAAATGATTTGGAAGTGTCAATTTTGGGCTTAATTGAGTGCGTATATACTTAAGAATTGATGTTTGATTATTTAATGTTTAGAAATATAAATTCAATTATTTGTATGCTTGGAAATTTATTTGTGTACTTAGGAATCATCCCAATTGCCAAAATTGTCACGTTCGATACCCTTACCATAGGGTGGTCTAGGATTGAGATTCTTTAGCTCGAAATAGGGCTGGGCTGGACTTAAGCTGAGGCCTTGGGTAGTTGGGTTGAGCCTAGCCTGGTCTAGCCCAATATATAAATTTACACATTTTTTTAAATTTATATATAAATAAAAAAATAATGTAGTGGCTTGGGAAGTTGGGATGTCTAATTTTATTTTCTGGCATCATATTCTCTATTCCTTCTCTTAAGTTTTCAATGTGAGATTAAAAAAAAACCTTCTTTTTCACTCCAAGAGAAGAGAAAGGGTTAGGAGAATGCATCCATTTTTAGTCCTACATTGAATATTTATTAAGAAGAGACGAAGGGATTGACAAACTATAAATAATAGGGAAAAATGGTGGATAAACTCAAAGTTGGTTATTAACACAAGGAAATAGCTTAGTTTCCAAGAACCAACACTTCACAATTAAGAGGTCATGAGTTCAATTCTCCATACTCTATTCAAAAAACAGATTATTATTGAACTAGCAAAATGGTCTAATTAAAAATAGGGCCAAGCCTAGCCCGCCCTGAGCTTGGTAGGGCCTAGCCTAGGCTGAAAAATCAATCGGACCTAGGGCTAGGCTTGGGCTAAGCCCTAGGGACCCTAAGTTGGGCTCAGGTTTTTAAAATCGGCCAAACCTGGCCCTGTTGCACCTGTAGTCAGAACCCCCTACAATCTGCAACTCCAGTTCTCCCCCGTCCTAGTCAGGCTCTCTTATTTCCCCTCTTTCTCTGTCTCTGCTAGAAAATGTCTTATTAAATAAAGTTTCAAAATGCCTTTTGTGTTTTTGAAATTTTGGTTTTGTGTGCTTTCCCTCCTACTTGTTGTTTTGGCTTTTACAATTGCTTTTGATAGACACTTTTGTGTGGAAATTCTAGTCGTACAATGGAAGTGGATGAGAATGTCAAGTGATTGATAAGTACGAATGAGAATCTAAGTGTAAGGTTCCTTGAAGAGAAGAATCTCTCCTCCGTCATATCTGGGATTGGTCCGAGGTATTTTTGACACACGCATGCACATGTGTCGAGCCAGGCCGAGTCGTGTCATGTTGTGGCGAGGTGAGGCAAGGGCAAAGCTTTGATATATAAAATATTATTTTTTACACCGAGCATGATTTGAATCTAGATTTCTCTTTGACCAATGTCATATAAGTCCTTACTAATGTCGATAGATCCCATATTAGTGCCGTTTGGGTTCTACCCGATGTCGACGAATGGTAGTTAAGCATCGAACAGAACACACTGCATAGTCGCTGTGTCTTAGAGACGAAATTGACATGCCTTACTCTCTGACCGGTATTGGGTATGCTTTGACCAACGTCGGCCGGTCACATCTAATATCGATGGCGGCCATAATTTCTAGAAGTTGGATCTATTTTCTAGAAGTTGCTTCTTTTCATAGAGGTGCTTTCAAGGGGCTTCTTTCGTCTATAAATAGATGTCTTCCCTGCCCATTTGGAAATAGTGGATTTTATTTGCTTTCGATCAACTTGAGGTTTCATTTGCCTTGAACACTAGTACACTACACTACCTGAAGAAAGTATTGATTCGGAAGTGAATGCCTACAGGGATGCATGACTAAAACCCAATTTACCAGTGCAAGAATAGCATCCTCAATTCATCTAATGAACTATATATAATGTGTATGCGCCTCTCGAGTATGCACACTTGATTTGGACTACTTTGGATAAGAAATATTCGATTGAAGATGCGAGCAACAAGAAATTGTTGGTTGCAAAATTCTTTGATTTTGCAATAACGGAAGAGAAAAGTGTTTTTGTTCAAATTGACCAGTTTTCAAGTTCTTGCTGGAATGCTTAGCAAAGAAGGTATGGTGCTTTCAAATGAATTTGTTGTCGAAGCTCTCATTAAAAACTAATGGTAGGGTTCTTCTGAATGCTCCAACCAAAACCAAAAATAGGACCGAACTCAATAAATAACCGACACCAAACCAATATTAACCCAATAAGAAACCTAACCACCCCCTCCCCCCCAAAAAAAAAAAAAATTTTTCCATTAATTTCTTATGTATACATGTGAATCCAAAACCGAACTAAGTCGAACTTGATAACATCCTTATTACAAACTAATAACATAAATCGATAAGAAATCAAACCAAATTGAACCGAACCAACTGATTGACACTCGACCCTTACATTTCCAAATTCATGGTTTGAGCATTTAAGGCATTATGCTCTCGCAGCCAGTCAATCCAATCCACGTATGCACCAAAAAGTCGGTTTTAGCCTAATACGTACAAGTGCCTAGGAAGTGAGAAGGATTCTGATAAAACAAAAACGGGTAATTATTATCACTACTCTACACTTAGCCTGTATTTATTAAAAGTATCCTATCTTAAACTTCTTACCCAATACTACCCTTCTTTTAACATTTTACATCTCTTTCTACCCTCATGTCTTTTATTACCCAGATTGCCCTTCCTTTTCACCTAGTAACCTGCTAATCTATGTAGCTTTCCATTCATCTTTTACTTTTTACTTTTTTTGTCATTAAAATAGTAAAAAATAAAAGCACCCACCCACTTCTTCTCTCTCCTATTTTTTACTCCATTTGGTTTTTTTTTTTTTTTCAATTTTTCTATCTAATTAATTTTTTATTCAACATTTCATCCTCATCGTTCTTTGAAATTCGAACAGATCATGGTTCTAAGTATCGATATCGTATCGATATGTACTAGTTTTGCTAGTCACCAATATCAATACCATGTCGATACCGTATCGATAGCACGGTACAGACAAGGGGTAAAATGGTTAAAAAATTCATTTTTTAAAAGAGATTTAGGGGTAATTTTGTCTGATATAGTCAATCCAGGTCGATACCATATTGGCATCGTATTGGTTTTGCAGGTTACCGATACCCGTTCCAATACCATGCACTAAAACAATGGAACAAATCGACTCTCTTCAAAGCACCCCACTTTTTCTCTCTCTTCCTATTTTTATTTGATTTATTTTTTATTATTTTTGAAGAGAGTCGATCTGTTCCATGGTTTTAGTGCACGGTATCGGAACAAGTATCGATAACGGCATGGATTGGTTGTGTCGGGTAAAATGTACCCTTGAATCTCCTTTAAAAAAAATGAGTTTTCTGACCATTCTACCCCTTATCTGTACAGTGCTACCGATACGGTATCGATATCAATGACTAGTAAAATTGGTACGTATCGGGCCCATATTGGGCGATACGATACCGATACTTAGAACCATGATTTGTTCCAAGAAGAATGATGAGGATGAAATGTTGAATAAAAAATTAATTAAGGGTAATTTACACATACCCCCCTGAGGTTTAATGAAATGATATTTTCAACCCCCAGGTTTGGAAAATTCTGCGTACCCCCCTGAGGTTTGCAAACGGTAACAGATAGGTCCATTCCGTCAGTTCATGACTAACATTGTTAAAAAATAGACTTGAACTGAAGGAATTGCCTTACACAAAAATTTAAAAAAAAAAAAAAAAACACCTGCAACTCATCTTCCCCAATCGATTTTGGGGAAGATGATTTGCAGGTTTTGCTGTGTTGATGCACTGATTCAAGGAAAAAACCATTAAAATTGGGAGCTTCCAAAACTAAATAAATGAATTGAATCTCTTCACCCCTTCATTACCTCTTCTCCTTCTTCTTCTAAAACCTAATCGAAGTGCTGCTCCACCATCGCCACCTACTATTTAAGCAGTCGTTCTATCCTGGATTCAAGATCATTGTCTGAAATATCTTTCTCCATCCCTCTTCACCAAAAATAAAAAATGTCATTCTCCATTCCAGAGGGTCAGATCCCGTGGGAGAAGATATTTTCCCTTCACAAAAAGTGGGTCCTTAACGGTTTGTTTGTATACTTCGATACAGGCCATAAGTCCCATTCCATTCGGAAGCGAGAGATTTGAGCCAAGAACGTAAAGCCGAGATCTTTTAACCGGCGAAAAGGGCAGCATCACGGAGATCGACATTGTAAATTTTTACTAGCTAAGTGGTTTTCCAATATTTGCAGGAATCTCGAATTTCATAAAAGGGATAAGTCTTCCTTGGTTTTGGGCTCTCTTCTGTTCTCTTTCTCCCACAAATTGAAAGGAAAAGGGACGAAAATGCAATCTTGCTTTGGATTTTCAATTATCTCGATTGATTGACCTTTGATTTAAAATATTTTATTTTATTTTAAGTTCAAAATTTTTGATGCTTGTTATGGTGGACAGATCGAATTAAGGTGAACTAAATACGGTGAAGTGTAGATATAATGAGTGATTCATTGATGTCGGGTCTCTTCTGTTCTCTTTCTCCCACAAATTGAAAGGAAAAGGGACGAAAAATGCAATCTTTGCTTTGGATTTTCCAAATTAAATCTCCGCTTCGATTGACCTTCTCAAATCCTTGCTTAGAAAACCTTATAGCTAATGGCGACCGTTTCTTCTTTATCTTTCGCAGTCTTGCTTCTGTCAAATTAACCCTTGATTTTTAGGTTGCTTGAACCTCGAGTTTGTTGGCTGGTTCCAATAGAGATGGGTTTTACTACTTGAGTCCAGAATTTCTGCTCGAGTGAACCTCATAGCATGGAGTTCTTCTCTTCGAGGTTTGGAGCTACCGCCTGGTCTTTCATCGAGGAAGAAGAAGAAAGGTTCTTCTATTTCTTAATCTCTAATTTCTGGAAAGGTTCTTCTATTTCTTAATTTGACATTGGCCTATTTCTACCTGTTTTGATTTTTGTGTCAAGCATGACAATCTTGAAGTTGTTAAATTCTTTCTTTTTTCATGTCTTCACTTCATTCCTGATGAGATTCCTCTTAGGAAGAAGAGTTGCAGGTGGAGTGGATTTGAAAATTTTCCCTAATTTCAATAAAGGTTGAAAGGGTTTTGAAACCTACAACTCATCTTTCCCAAAATCGTTTGGGAAAGATGAGTTGCAGGTGTTTTTTTTTTTTTTTTTTTTAATTTGTGTAAGGGCAATTCCGTCAGTTCAAATCTATTTTTTAACAGTGTTAGTCATGAACTGACGGAATGGACCTATCTGTTAATATTTGCAAATGTCAGGGGGGTATGTAGAATTTTCCAAACCTGAGGGTTGAAAATATCCTTTCGTTAAACCTCAGGGGGGTATGTGTAAATTTTCCATTAATTAAATAGAAAAAATTAAAGAAAAAACAAAAAAAAAATGAATGGAGTAAAAAACAGGAGAAAGAAGAAGTGGGAGGGTGCTTTCATTTTTACTATTTTTATGACAAAAAAGGTAAAAAGTAGAAGATGAATGGTTGGTTAAATAGATTAGCAGGTTACTAGGTGAAAAGGAAGGGCAATCTGAATATTTAAAAACATAAGGGTAGAACGAGAAGTAAAAGTTTAAAAGTAGGATAGTATCGAAAAAGAAGTTTAAGGTAGGATAGATTTAATAAAAATAGGCATTTACCAAAAAAAAATAAAATAAACATAGGCTAAGTGTAGGGTAGTGATAGTAATTGCCCCTACAAAAAAAGGGGGAAGTAGAGTGGGAAAAGATCTTATCCAGTCGTGGCGGGAGCTGCACCTGTGCAGCACCGCTAAACGACAACAAAAATAGGGGTAAGGTAGTCATTTCACATGTGGGTCCCACCTAGGCCCCACATGTGAAATGACCGCCTCCCCCCTATATTTGGGGTGGGTTTTCGAGCTGCACAGTGCAGCTCCCACCACAGCTACACAAGAGCCAAGTCCAGTAGAGTGATGGTTGAGTCGTTGACCAAGTTTGCTGCTAATGAGTAAAATGATCATCGCAGCTTCCCTTAGAATCGTCAGATTAGGATCTAACCAAGAATCAATAGCAATGCATGCGTAACATAATAAACATCTTGAAAAAATTCCATGAATTTTGAATGAGAAATTAAATTAGTTTATTTTTTAATTGGGGAAAAGAATGTTGTCTGTTCGCGTTTGGTGTGTTACACACACAAGGGGGATGAAATGACTATCTCACCCCTCCTGTTGGATGCCCCTACGTGCCCCCTCATTGCCCCCCCCCCCCCAACTGATGCAAGGCCACGTGGCAAGGCAAGAAACTCTTCCCCTTGGACCCATTTGTTTAGAGGGGAGAGTGGGGTAGAATTATTGGGAAGATGAGATCCACATGTTGGTGGGATTATAATGGGAAAAAAATATTGTTTTCAAGAACGGAAAGATCTCAAAATAGAAGATCAATCAATCATTGCTTTCCATTTATTCAAAATCTAAAACCCATAAATATGTCTCGGGAAACCAATTCAACATCTATGATGAATCATGAATTAATGACTTTTTGCAATTACACAAACAAAGATCCGAATAAAGTCATGAGAGAAGCTATTGGAGATGGACAAGCTTTCTCGCCCAACCCGTGCAGGCCCATCTAGCATCACACCACCGTGCTGTTCAATTGGGATAATAATTTCATATATTCCGGAGTCGAGAACGGAAAGATCCCAAAATAGAAGATCAATCAATCCTTACTTTTCATTTATTCAAAAGTTCAAAACCCATAAATATGTTTTGGAAATCAATTCAATATCTCCGATGAATCATGAATTAACGATTCTTTGTAATTACCTAACAAAGATCCAAAATTCTCTCTTTGTCTCTTGAGATTCTAACACCGCCATGGATGGAAGGGTTGAAGAAGGTCAAGAGAGAAGCTATTGGAGATGGATAAGCTTTCTAGCCCAACCGTTGCACCCCTGTCCATCATTACACCAGGCTCTATCACTACAACCCTCTTCAACCCAATCACCTATGTTTTTGAAAAAATTCTTACAATTATCCCACCCTACCAAAACTGACCTCGCTCTTGTTTAGACGTGGCAGGAGCTGGATGGTCTAGTGCTTTGAAACCATCCTAAAAATAGGGGATGGTCATTTCACATATAAGGCTTAGATGGGTTCCACCTATGAAATGATCATCTCACCTCTGTTTTTACTATCATTTATCAAAATTGGACGGTCCAGCTCTCGCCACGGCCCACAGCTGGACAGAATCCTTTTCCACCAAAACCCTTCTATATAAACAAACGTGCCTAATTGATTTGATCAATTAAACTTCCAACTCCCGCCATTTTATGATTCCGAGTCTACAGTGTATCCAGCTCGGTGTGACAATAACGACAACCCATTAATCCGACCTTTGGAATCAGAGAATCATAATAATTCCTCACCATTTGATCTAAGAGGAGGAGCGTATTTTTAAATCAACGGTAGCGATAGTTCCAACATAGAGTTTTGTGCCCGTGTCACTGTGTGCACGTGTCTGAGTTTTTAAAGCTCAAACAGTATCAATTTTTTGAAGTAAAGCATCTTGTACGCGCTCCCTTCGGCTCACCAACTTTTCAAAGTTTCAAACACGACTAACACGAGACTCAAACACAAAACATTTTTCTTCCGGGTTCTTTGCAGTCGGAGAAAATCCCTTTCAGCAGAGAAAACCGGCGAAAACGCCGGATTTATTCCTCTCTCTCTCTCTAGAGCGCAGTGGGCAGACGACGTTGAAATCGGACCTGTAATTTAGGGTATTTCTCTGTCAATCTTCGTCAGTGCCGAAGAAGTCAAAGTTACGAGTGAGTAGCAAAAACTTCTGTTTGATGGATTTTCAATTTCGGTTCTTCCTTTGTTTCTATCATTTTTTCCCACTTAATAATAGTTGAAGACCTTAGGTTTCACAAAAATTAATTTGTGAAAAATCTCTGAATCATGTGGAGCAATTGAGATATTTGAATTGCTCAACAAAATATATGTTGTGATTGATGGTTTTCTTATTATTAGTTGATCGAAGGTTTATTCATTTCAAAATTTCTTATTAGCTTATTTTTGTTTCGGCAAAGATGATGTTGGCGAAAGTCGAGTCTGGGAAGAAACATGGTGGGGGTTCTGGTAATGGGAAATTGTTGAAGGAGCTTGAGGTGTTAAGCAAATCCCTTTATCTCAATAAAAATCTTCCAAATGATAAGTTCTCTGCAACTGAAGTCAGATCTAAATCTGCTGGGAAAGCCCATTTTCCTGAGCAAAAACCCAAACGCTCGTTTGTTAAGGAAGACCTGTCGGAGAAGGACAAGAAGTCGTCTATATGGGATTGGAAGCCCTGGAAAGCACTCTCTCATATTCGGAGCCGAAGGTTCAACTGCTTTTTCTCTCTCCAAGTACATGCGATCGAAGGGTTGCCTCCCAATTTCAATGACATCAATGTCCGTGTGCACTGGAATAGAAAGGACGGGGCTTTGCAGACTCGCCCGGCTAGGGTTTTCCAGGGTGTAGCTGAATTTGAAGAGATTTTAACTTACAAGTGCTCTGTCTACGTTAGTGGAAACGGGCCTCACCATTCAGCCAAGTATGAAGCGAAGCATTTCCTGCTCCATGCTTCAATCGTTGGTGTTCCCGATGTTGATCTGGGGAAGCATCGTGTTGATCTCACTAGGATTCTTCCGCTTACACTAGAAGAGTTGGAGGAGGAGAAGAGCTCAGGAAAGTGGACAACAAGCTTCAAGCTATCGGGCAAGGCTAAAGGTGCTACCATGAATGTTAGTTTTGGGTTTTCAGCAATTGGGGATGTTCAGGTTCCATCTGGCAGTTACAGAAATCATCCTGAAAATCAGAAGTTAACTCAAAATAGAATAAGTTCAATGAAGCTTGCAACTGCTGATCAAGTTGATAATAGGGGAAAGGTCAGTCTTAGACGCTCTGGAAGCCTTCCAGATATTGCTAATCAGCGGTCGCATCTCCCATCTCAATTTATGGAAGATGTCAAGATTCTTCATGAGATTTTGCCGAGTTCAAAGTCAGAGCTTGCTAGCTCGGTAAGTATTCTGTATCAGAAATTTGATGAAGGCAAGATAGATTTGTTTGTTGATTGTAAACGCGAGTTTGAGGCTTCATCTGAACATGTTGAGCCTCTTAAAGCAAAGCTTGGCTCTTTCTTTGAGCCTCCCAAAGAAAATAATGAAAAAGAGTGCAAAGATACGGAATTTACTGTGGTTGAGAAGAGCATAGAAAAGCCTGACAAGTTTTCCATAGAAGTGGAGGAAGAAGCTAGCGAGGCTGTTAATGTTTCTGCAGAAGAAACTACTGAGGTTCCTGAAGTTGATGAGAATTATGAGGTAACCATCGACAATGACAATAAGCCACACCCCCAGGATGTGGCCTACCGCTGTAATCAAGAAGTCAATGTTTGTGATTCTAAAGAGAATAACATATGCTCTGAAGAATCAATCATGGAGGAGCTAGACTCTGCTTTTCATAGCCTGTCAATTTCGGAGTCAGCAGGTTGGGATTCACCACAATGTAAATGGGATTTTACTGAGCTAGCAAATTACATGGAAGTTAAATCAAATTATAAGGCAGAGAAGGTGGGAAAGTCCCTTAGCCTGGACGATGCTACAGAATCTGTGGCAATTGAGTTCTTAAGTATGCTTGGTATAGAGCATAGTCCATTTGGCATGAGTTCTGATAGTGACCCTGAGTCTCCGAGAGAGCGCTTGCTAAGGCAGTTTGAAATGGATACCCTGAATAGTGGAAACTGCATCTTTGGTTTTGATATCAGCGAGGGAGAGGAGGCAGAACTTTGTTATGATGTCTCTTCTGGGTCCAGGTGGGGGGATTTATCTCAGGATTTTGAACTCTCGTCAGCTATTCAAGCTGCTGAGGCAGAGCACCAGATAGCAACTCAAGCAATCAACAGTAAAACAAAGGCTAAGATGCTCGAAGACATGGAGACAGAAGCTTTAATGAGAGAGTGGGGATTAAATGAAGGTGCTTTTCAGAGTTCGCCACCTGACAGTGCTGGGGGATTTGGTAGTCCGATTGATCTTCCCCCTGAAGTACCTCTTGAGCTGCCTCCTCTTGGTGAAGGGTTGGGACCATATCTTCAAACAAAGGAGGGAGGATTCTTGCGATCCATGAACCCCTCGCTTTTCAAAAATGCAAAGAATAGTGGCAGTTTGATCATGCAAGTCTCTAGTCCCATTGTGGTGCCTGTTGAAATGGGTTCTGGTATTACGGAGATATTACAGTGTTTGGCCTCAGTTGGAATTGAAAAGCTTTCTATGCAAGCCAATAAGTTAATGCCTTTAGAAGATATTACCGGAAAGACGATGCATCAAGTAGCATGGGAAGCCACTCCTAGTCTAGAAGCAGGGGAGAGGTTTGTGAGTTCACTCCTGGCATTACTAGTTGGATTTAAGTGTTCTTTCATTCGTTTTGTTTTGTTTTTTTTTTAAAATATAATTCAACTTGGTAGTTCATTCGTCTCATTCATCCTTTCTGTTACAGGCAGGCTTTCCTGCAGAATGAATTGGAGATTGAGCAAAATAGATTTGGTGGGACAAAAAAGGGTAAAGGAGGTCCTTCTGGGTACCGATCCAATAACTTGGGCTCAGGTGCATTAAGCACTGACAGAGGTTCAGAATATGTATCTCTAGAAGATCTTGCTCCTTTGGCAATGGATAAGATTGAAGCCCTCTGCGTAGAAGGTTTGCGTATACAATGTGGCATGTCAGATGAAGATGCACCTTCAAACATCTGCCCTCAATCTATTGGGGAAATCTCTGCTCTTGAAGGTAAGAAGGCCAACAATGGTGGCTTTCTTGGTTTGGAGGGAGCAGCAGGATTGCAGTTGTTGGACATCAAAGATGGTGGGGATGATATTGATGGATTAATGGGCCTATCCATAACACTGGACGAGTGGATGAGGCTGGATTCTGGAATTGTTGATGAAGATCAAATCAGTGAGCGAACTTCTAAAATACTTGCTGCCCATCATTCTAAGGACCTGGCTACCGGAGGATGGAAGGGAGACAAGAAACAGGGCAACCGTTCTGGTAGAACCTGTGGTTTACTTGAAAACAACTTCACAGTAGCATTAATGGTACAGCTTCGAGATCCCTTTCGTAACTATGAGCCTGTTGGTACTCCGATGCTTGCTCTAGTTCAGGTGGAGAGGGTTTTTGTTCCTCCAAAGCCAAAAATATACAGCACAGTTTCAGAGAATAGGATCAACAGTGAAGAAGATGATGAGTCTGAACTTATGGTAAAGGAGGAGATTAAGAAGGATGAGCTCAATGATAAGAACGATGGAGAGGAAGGTGTCCCACATTTTAAAATCACTGAAGTCCATGTTGCTGGTCTAAAGAATGACCCAAACAAGAGAAAGCTTTGGGGCAGCAAAACACAGCAGCAGTCTGGGTCCCGGTGGTTGGTTGCTAGTGGCATGGGGAAGAGCAACAAACATCCATTTTTTAAGTCAAAGGAAGTAGCAAAATCACCACCTCCCAAAGTCACCACAACAGTGCAGCCTGGGGATACTTTGTGGAGCATCTCATCCCGTGTTCATGGCACTGGAGCCAAATGGAAAGAATTGGCAGCCCTTAACCCACATATTCGTAATCCGAATGTCATCTTCCCAAACGAAACTATCAGACTACGTTAGGGCTCGACGAACAGTTAAAACCTATAAATGGAAGTGTGTTTGTGAATCACCCTATATATGGGGGAAAGGTATGATTTGGTCATTTGCTGTCTATAACGCTGAATTTAGTTACTTGGTGCCTGGGAAGGAAGATTGATCAGTCCTGATTGGAAATGGAGCTTCACCTTGTGTATTAGTTAGTTGATATTTGGATCCATGCAGCTGAAGGTAAATAGCTTATGTTCTCCTTTGTTTTATTGTTGTTGGTAAATCCATCTGTTTTTGGGAAGCATGTGTGCAGGCCTTGTAAATCTTCTCACTGTATAAGAAGCAGTATTTGATTTTTCATTGGCTAGTCTATGTGAGAAAAAGTATGTAATTCTCTCTCTCTCTCAATTTTAACTTCTCCCCTTAGGTGGGGAGGTCTGAGGAGGAGAGAACTTGATTGATTTCTGTTGCAACATGCAAATAATGCTTCAAATGCTTACAGAGCTTGTCAATCCAACGCAATTTGTGTTTCACACTTGCACTCTCCTTTTCAATCTTATTTCTTTGTTCTGGAGATAGAAAGTAGCATTGATGTGGACTCACTGCAATTCTCACTGACTCATGTTTAACAGTTTGACTATGAAAACTAGAAATGGGCATTTCAGGATTATTTTTTTGAAGCCCTGCCAAAATTCTTTCTGATCATTCAAATAAATGCAGGAGAAAATTCATAGATGGTTGAGAGATGAAATTTGGGAGCATCTGCTTAAGCTAATTTTTATTTGGTTTAATTATCTTAGGCGTGGTCCATCCATAATGAGTCCATATTCTCTTATAATGAGAAGTGACAAGTTATGAGGCATTTTCTTTTGTTATTTTGACATGATTATTATAGGTGGTAACCGATCAAATGTTGGTTTGGATTCACAACCCAGTGAATCCAAATAAACTCTCTCTTCTAGTATTACCAAATTGGTTTACAATCTAGGCTTTTCAACAGAGTTCATTTATTGCTCAATTCTTGTGAACAGGTTGTCTCATAATCTATTTAGTTAGACATAAATCTTTTAATCATCCCTACAAATGAAGAAAATAGTTGTTGTGCTGGAATCCCTTTTTCTGTCTTTTTACATTTTTACATTTCATCGATAATATCTTAGGGGGTGTCAATCGGCCGGTTTGGTTGGGTTGAATCAGTTTCTAGCTAGTGCTGGGTCAAGGCAGACTTTGGTTTTGGGGTTTTTTTATTATCAGGTGTATATTGAATTCATTCTGGTTTGATTCATGCTGAAATTTGACACCCCTAGAGTTACTTATGGTTTTCAATAGATATTTGATCCCCGTTTAATATCTCTAGTAACTAGTCAATGAATGATGTATCGCCTCCAACATCACTCATTCATTGAGCTTTGCAGTGTTTTTAGGTAAATCCATTTGAACTATTCAATATTAGAGAAAGTTTTCCTCCAACATCAATACAAGATCAGACACCAATCCCATGTCCCAAACGATTCATGGTGATCTAGATCGGTATCGACTGAGACCAAAGCCGTGTCTCATGCTTGTGAACTTAAACCATGTCCCTCTCTCTCCTATTTTTTTTCCCCCCTAAAATGTTTCAAAATTTTTTTTTTTCTTTTCTTGACTTCAAGGCATATTAAGGAGAAAATTGAAATTTCGTTGCTGTGTAACCTAATTCAGAATGGACTCGTGTCCACAACTAGGGATGTAAACGGATCGGATGTGACCGGAGCTGAATATTCTCTGGCCGAATACAGATACCTCTAAATGGATTCGGATGCGAATCAGATTCGGATTTTCAACCATCCATTTACATCTCTGCCTTATGTTACGCGGACCTTTCTACCCCTAGCGGATACAAGACTCTCAATCTGTATCTCTTAGATCATGATTCTCTTTTCGTCATATTCTAGAACCTATTGAATCTTCAAAAACCCTCAAAATCATTATTTACTTAATTTTTTATTATGAAGTATTCAGATTTTTTTTGGACAGATTATAATCGGAGTATTTGGATTATTTTCTGGATATCTCTAAACAAATACGTATGTCCCTAAATGATTACGGATGCTGATTCGGATTCGGATTTCGGTTATCCATTTACATCCCTATCCACAACCAAACAACCCCTGGACGTTTTGCTTAAGGAAACAAGGCGTGCTTCATTCTCCTCCAGATGACTCCGAGTAAGGGTTGGTGACAAAGGATCGGGGTAAGGGAGTAAAGTTTTAAAAATTAAGAATTGGATAAGTGAATCGGTTGATTCTAGGGTTTTAGTAATCAGTATCGGTATACCGATACTTATCCAAATCGATTGTATCGGTCTGGATCGACCGACCCAGATCGGTCGTATAGGTCTGGATCATCTCTGTCAGGGTTGCAACAGGGTTGGGTTGGGCCGGGCTTTATAGAACCCTAGCCCAACCCTAGGTCCCCTTAGCTGGGCCCAAGCCCAACTTGACCCTGACTCAGGGTCAGAAAAATCCAACCCTGACCCGCCTCATGGTCGGACCGGGCCGACCCTAATTGACCCTGATCATGGGGAGGGGAAAAGAAATGCATGGGCTAGAATGGGCGGGGAAAAACATTATCAATTGTACATAAAATAATAATATAATAAAATATATTATAACACTTACTGTCTTCATATATAATATATTATATAAAAAAATGTGGATGAAATTTAAAGTTTATAGTGTATAAATTATATCAATATATATTTTATAGTATAACTTAAATCAGGGTTGGCCCAGCCGAGCCAAGCTTAGCTTGAGGCCTCAACCCTAACCTGACCCGACCCTAACTCAGGGCTAGAAATTTCCAGCCCTGGCCTGCTCTCAGGGCCAAATATCTCAACCCAGGCCCTGTTCGGGCTCAGGGCGGGCTAGGACGGGTTCAGGCCGACAGGGCTAAACTTGCGCCCCTGATTCTCTGTTTTCATAAAATATTAGGTTTTTCCAGTTCTACCCTGTTTCATCAATCCATTGTTAGGGATCGGTATCAGTGGAGATATGAATCGACCGATCAGATACCAATTCCTCAAACCATAGTCGATTCGGATTGGAATGGCCATGAGGCCCATGATCGATCCTGATTCCGACCTATTCGATATGTCTGATATACATCCAATCCGTACTGTATCCCTCATTCATTGGATCTGAAGACCGATTCTGATTCGACCCGGATCAAAATTGGCACTACCTGATTCCTTGTTGTATTCTGGGGTTTTAAAACCCTGACGGGCCTGACCTGGACAAGGAGGTTCGGAAGGAACCCTACGGGCAACTATGCTGCATATGGCGCGTAGACTTTAATTAGACGCGCCTATCTAATTCATTGATGTGTGCCAAATAAGGACTGCCACGTGCCACAAAGCTTATTACGTCGTCACTTAGTGTAAGGATCCATTCGTAATTTTGTCTCTACAGGTTGAGTCTTTTGCGAGGTTTGGAAGAGAGAGAGAAGGCGAGGCCGAGTCTCCTAGAGGGAGAGAATACAGAAGAAATCGCACCGTGTACACGTTTAGTAAAGAGGCGATCCTTCCTGTAGTCTTTTGTTCTTCATTTTTTTTTTCCCGCGATCGAAATTTCTTGGATTTTCCGTTTTCTGACGTTCAAAGGCTTAAAGGGAGTTCGATTCCTTCAACCATGTTCAAGTCCTTCTGGTAATCTCTCCCATATCTCTTATGCTTTTGTTTCTATTTTCCTTGAATGATATAATCATGGAAAATAATTTTCATCTATTATTCTTTTGTTACTTTCTCTTTCTTGTGCCTTAGAACTAGTATCTGGTCTTGGGCTTCTTGTACCCCCTTTGATCGTGGCATTGCAAATTTATCTCTCTCTTTTTTTCTTTATTTATTTCATTTTTATGTCGAGAATTAAGTTTTAGCATAACTGGTTGTTTCCCTGTCTAGTTAGTCTGCTTGATTTCTCTGATCAGATGGAGCTGTCGTTGCAAATCCTTGTCTTAACAAAGTAATGCTTTAGGGTGTGAAATGGTGATGTGGTGTCTAATTCGTCTTAAGACAATTGTTTAATGGGGAACTTACTAAATGCTCTAGGCTGCTAGAATGTTTGAATAATGTTTCCTATATTCTAGAGAGATCATTGGAGGCAATGGAAAGCAATACAAAAGTGCTTATTAACAGTTATATCTTTCTGTGATCAATTAGCATTTAGGAAAACTGTTCCGATATAGGGGTCGAGGCCTTTGTGTGGATAGTGGCTTCATATCGGGACTTAACTTTTTTTTCCTTGTAGGAGAGATAATACCAGTGCCCTAAATCGATTTTAAGGTGTGGACATACAGGGTAGATTTGAAACACTTATTTCTCCATTGCCAGGTGGCCTTGGGTGTTAAGGTGTTAAGAGGTATGACATAGGAATTTATTTGGGGTGGCTTGGGGATAACATCTAGAAATACTTCAGTCCTTTTCTGCTCATGGCTGTCTATTTCTTTATGTTCTTTGGATTGAATTCTATGGAAGACACTTTGTCTGTCATAAGTTGGGGTTTTGTGGAAAGAGAGGAATACCCATCAATTTTACATCATCTCTTCCAAAATATGTCGGGATACTGGATCTTTGCTGATTTTTAGGCATGTTTTATGAAGGAACTTAAGAGGTATATTACGTCCTTTTCTTATTGAAGAGCCATCCTATGGGAAAATTTATTGCATTGTATACATTTCTATTTCTTTTCAGTGTTTACCTCTATAGGAAATGCTTCCCATCTGCACTTTCTTTTCCCCAATACATATAAACTCATAGTTTAAATAAAATTCTTTCACAGTAGCTTGAAAAAGGAAAAATTGAAGTTTCTAACCTTTTCGTTTTACAGGGGTTCTCAGGAGCAACAATCTCAGCCACACCCACAAGAGGCTCCTACACAGTCTTGGTATCCTTCTTCACTGGTTGGCTCACCAAGTTCATCACGGCCTTCAGACCGGCCACAGTCTCCATCACATGTGCAGCTTTCGCCTGCTGAAGCTGCGGGCATGATTGGTCTGTTAAAGGACAAAAGGTAATTTTTGAATTATCTTAGCATATTTAACTGGACTGTTCCTTTTGACTGGCTTCTAGTAGGTGATTAATGTAGGGAAGTTGTAAAGATGGTCGAAAATGTGTCTGTGTGATGAATTCTTATGAGGGATCAGTGGTAAGGACATGGATTTGTCGTCGATTGCCCTTAAAGAAAACCATATCAGTTGATTCTTAGATTTATGGGGAGTTAATTTTGTTATATTTTTTGGATAAATATATGTATTTTTTTCTGAGTAGTATTTGAAAAGTTATGACCATGTTTTTTGTCACAAGGACCAGGGATGTCTTCAACGAGGACATTGTTTAAGCATGGGGTTTCATACAGATCTTTGACTAAATTCTGATCACCAGTGGGTTAACCGAGGATATAGGAAGCGCTGATGGGGAAGTTTTTGTTTGTAAAATAGAATCGAGGGTCTTGGAAGTAAATAGAAAAATAGGCATCTGATTGTCCTTGTTTCGAGTTCAGGTTGTTGCATGAGGTCTCTACTCAAGCCCCATCTGATTTTAGCTTGTAGTGGGATGTTTCACCAGAATTTGAACCCATGGTCCAAAAACCCACCAGAGCTATTTTGAGTTGGTTAAGTTGTTGGCTCTGTTGTATGCCTGATGCTAGTTGAACCCCTGCTGTTAAGTGCTCTCCTCAACCTCTTCTTTAGAGGCATGATAGGTACTTTCAAATTTTCTTGTTCATGAGCAGTTTCTTATTTGTTTGACTTGATGGTCGTTTGACAGAGTATTGCTTATCTCAACTTTCTTTGAAGACAAACTTTTAACATGAGATCATATTCTGTGGAGTTTGATACCTACTGTTTGTTTTGCGAATGCTTGGGATTGATAAATATAATAATGGGTACACGTCACCCCCTGGTGTTCACACGAATCTCAAATCACCCCCTGGTTTTTGAAAATACTCAAATCACCCCCTATATTAGACCCCAATATGGCAAATTAGTCCCTACCGTTAGTTTTATGCTGTTAAGTGATGATGTCAGCCAGTTAAATAAATTTAAATCCCTAAACTACCCTTGACATCCAAACATAGATTTTGAAGGGTAGTATTGTAAATTTAATTCTAATGTTTTAGTACAAGGGTAAAATAGTCCTTTCACACCAATAACTAACAGCAGACTAGCACCGTTAGTGTAAAGGGAAACGGACGAGTATTTTCAAAAACCAAGGGGTGACGTGTAATTTAACCTATAATAATTATCATCCAAGTAGTTATGGCAATGAATGGGATTTTCACATTCAGATTGCAGTTGTGGCTGTTTCCTGCTATTTTGTACTGCCAGCTGGTAATTGCTACCTCATTCTGTTGTTATGATTGTGTTGTAGTGTTGACGAGTTGCGGAAGCTTTTGTCAGATAAAGATGCATACAACCAGTTCTTGCTCTCCCTTGATCAAGTGAGGACACAGAATAATGTAAGTTGTAGAGCTCACTTTCTAGAAGCACATTTTTTAATACCTATACTTTCATCATAATTTGCTATAATTGACTTGATAAAATGCCCAAGAGCATGATATGGTTTGCTGCTGCTGAAGTGGGAATTAGTTTGGCCAAACCCAGAAAGATGAGTTGTTAATTATTTAGCAGAAATTGAGTAGCTTAATATTATGAAACATGAGTAAAGATACAATGAAAAAATCAAATCCAACAAGATCATAATTTGAAAAACATGTGTTACTTCTAATTTTCATGTTCGTAGACATACTGGGATCGTAATACTGAAGATTTATATAAAAAATGACATAAGACCAAAGAAACAAATTAGAATGAGAAGGAAGCATATAACGAGAACTGTTCTAACTAGAGTGATTTTAACCTTGCATCTTCAAAGTGTTTCTTTCTTTTCTGATTATATGCTTCCCAAATCTTTTTGCTGTACGATTTCTGATGGCTGGGCTGAGTCTTTTTTTATGCAGGAGCAATTCCTTGGACCGGCCCAAACCTGATGGGTAATCCATGTGATGATGAACCTTGTCCAATTGTTTTTTTTTTGGGTTTAATAGGATAGTTATTTATTTATTTATTTTAGATTTATTCATTGAGTTTATTTTGTAATTCTTGTTTTAGTTTTAGTCAGCTAAGTAATTAGAAGAGTTAAGAGTCCTGTTTTAGTTTTAGTTTTTGTTAAGGATTAGGTTATTTAGGTTAGGAGTCTCTTATTTTTAAATGCTCTTGTAATCGTCTTTTTTTTAAGATTTGAATGAATGAAAATTTTGAGTTGTTTTGTTACCAGATTGGTACGAACAAGGTCGTGTGACCATATCCCCTTCCTCCTCCTTCTTTCCCAGCGAATTTTGTGCTGCTCTGCTCTGGACGGTAGTAGCAGCCCCATACTTCTGGTTCGATCTCCTCCCTCAAAAGCCCTTGTTCCTTAGGCTTTAGGGTTAAGATTATTTACCACCTTAGGGCGATTCAATCTCCCCAGCTCAGATCTGAAAGCCCTCTGCCATCTTGAGTTTGCATTCAACTTTCAGACCTGAAACCACAGATACCACCATAGCTACTTTCAGAGATTTGTTTCTCTCAGTTGCACATCTTTAATACTATTAAGGCTTGCATCCAGTAGAGCTTGGGTGTAGAAACCTTCGCCTGAAGTCTCGTTTTGTTTGGATCAGTATTGAGGAAAATCTTTCAATTTGAAGAAGTCCAGGTTTTTCTGCCATGTTCTGTTCACCGAAGGTTAAAGAAAACTTTCAATTGTGAGTTGTGTTTAATCCGTTTTTTTTCTTTTGACTTTCCATATTTGCCCCTCCCTTTCTCCAATAACCCCTATTGTCCTTAATTTATCTTCTCTTCCTAGTTTACCCCTCTCACTAATAGGTTGAGTTCCATTCACTAGACTTCATAGTTCGAGAACTCGGTTTCGGTACTGATGTAGATCACAAGTCCATATGTACCTGCAGGAACAAGCCCCAAAACCAGCCCAGCAAGGTTGTGGGATGCGACTGCTGTGAGAAGCTGCCTGGTCTGATGATGTGGCAAGTTTTTGTTGGCTTGATAGAGCATCACTTAAGGCAGCCCCAGCCCAGAGTAAAGCATGAAGAAAATAAAAGACCAAAACACTGTTTGTGGCACTGTTCACTTGAACAGTGTCACACCTCATATTTTCCTTGTGAGGAGATATTTTTTAGAAGATTTTGTGGGCCCATCAAGTGGAGAAAGATCCCATCCTAATGCTGCCTAAGTTTAGTTTCTATTTTCAGTTTTAGAAAGTTCATTTTATTTCATTTAGGTAGCTTCTCATTTCAGTTTGTTTCTATTTTCGTTTCCTTGCTTTGTTTAGAAGGCTGGATCTATAAAGCCTTAGTTTCTATTTTCATCTAGTTTCTATTTTTCATTTGTTGCTATTTTACTACCTTCTATTTTGGTTTTAGGAAGTTTCTATTTTCTACCTTCTATTTTGTAAGCTTGCCTAAGCTATTAATAGGCCCCCCCTATTGTAAGGAATGATCAGATCTGGAGAAAAGAATTTTCATGCCTTGTTGCCATCGGTTAAGAGAGAAATTCCATATTTCAACAGCTGGGATAGCTGTGGGTGAGAGACCCAGGCTGAGAGAGCCATTCCCCTACCCCCCCCCCCCTTCTCTTCTAACTTCTCTATATACCTTTCTTCTTCTTCTTATCCTTTTTGTGTTCCTCTTCATATGTAACAGAAAGGTAGCAATAAAGAAAAAGGAGTTGCAGTTTTAATTTGTTGTTTTCATTGTATTGATCCTGATGCAATCAATCTCCCATTGGTTTCCCTGGTTCGATGTCGATTTTGCATTAGGTACTGGTTTTGCCCAGCCAAAAAGTCGAGTTGGTGCAATTTTTTTTTTTGGAACTCAATTGATGGTTTCAGTGGGTTTTTGACCTAGTTTGGTCATGAAGTTGGTATACAACCTATTTTTGGGCCATTTAAACACAATGACACTATCAGATTTTAAAAATCAAAGTCCAAATAGGATTTTGACTTAATGGAAAACCATGACAAACACTTATGCCATAAACTAGGACAGCCACTTATTTATGCCTAATATCATTTAAGTAAATGTTTGTTATTTCATTTACTTAAGATATTATTCATAAATAAGCAAATACCCCCTATTCGAATCCAATAAAAATAGTTAAAAAATCAAATTCCAAAAGGATAAAAAGTCAACCCCCAGTTGAAGAACAAAAACTAGATTTTCGGCGATAGTTGCAATTTTCAACTTTTAAATGTTGGGGGTTTTCTCAAATCTATAAATTCCATAAGTCTTAATATGGTAAAACATTGCTAAAAACAAAAAGTGCGGTAAAATATTCATTTGTTTTGATGTCTAAAAAAGCATTTTCATTCAGAGCGATTTTGAGAACATTCGCGCACACCAAATTGAGTTTGACTGAAACATAACTCCCTCAATATAAATCAGATTTAAGCAATCTTGGATTTGTTGGAAAGCTTTCTGAGCCATGTTTTTATTCCAGAAATAACTTTTTCACAGAGAATTAAAGAGTGATGGATGAAGTGGAGAGATGTAACCGGAGTGTGTGTGATCTACGTATTCCTTTAAAACTTGGAGGAAAATTCTATAGGACAGTCGTACGACCAACCATGATGTATGGAGCGGAATGTTGGGTAGTTAAGAAGTGTCATATAAGTAAACTATGTGTAGCAGAGATGAGAATGTTGAGATGTGCGGCAAAAGATAAAGTAAGGAATGACCATATTAGAGCTGATTTGGAAGTTGCCTCAATACATGATAAGCTCTGTGGAATTTGTTTGAAGTGGCATGACTAGGGATGTAAACGGATCGAATTCGGTATGGATACACAACTATCTGTATTAAAATCCGGTAATCTAATTGTTATCCAAATTCGATTCATTATCCTCTGGAGATATTTAAAATATTTCCGAATCCAAATTCGAATAACCAACGGATAATCCAGATATTCGAATATCCAATTCGAAACACACGGATGCAAGTTGCAGAGAGGAAGGATGCAGCCGATGTCTCTGCCTTGTGTGTGCGTGTGTGTGAGCGAGAGAGAGAGAGAGAGAGAGAGAGAGAGAGAGAGCCATCAAGCAAAAAATGTTGTCCTCAGCCCCATCAAATAGAGAAATCCTTTTTCGGTAGACATCAACAACAGCAGCAACCAAATAGATGTGACCGATGAATGGCGACAGTTGCCAAATCAGATCTTCATCACCAAGATCAGCAACCAGCGAAAATAGACAAAGGGACTCTGTTCGTATCTTCTACAGATCAGTACCTTCAGTAAGATCTGCCTTCCTCAGCGATGCCGATGACAGGATTAGCGAAGACCAGCGGCTGCAAGACCAGCGAGTGATCCTAAGAACTACGAAAACAGCGACAGGGAGATCTCCCTCAGGCTCACTCACTGAAACCCAGATCTGCAGTTCTTATCATTCCTCTGTGTCTCACTGGAATTTCTGAGTTGCAAAGGCACCAAGAAAGAGGATCTTCATTTATCCTCAGTCCTCTTTGTCTCACCTTCAAATACCGGCCACTCTATGGTCTATTAATGTCGACTGCAACTCTAGGCTCTCTTCTCCATCTCAAATTTCCAATCTTTCAGTTCTCAGTTTCGGTCTCTCTCCCTCCCTTTCAAAAAAAAAAAAAAAACAACCGAAGCTTCAAGAAGACAAGAATCCTCAACCAAAAAAAAAAATAAATAAAAATGAAAAACTAATTACTATATTATTATTTATTGTAATCATGATTCAAAAAGCATTAAAGTCCTTACGTGGACCCTACTCTGGCTCTACTACCTTCACCTCATACTTATCGTGGTTCAACTCTCAAAAACTAACTTTCCTCGATCCACGACATCCACCATCGGGAAAAGCTATTTATATAAAAAAATTGAAAGGTCCTTAGCGTAAACGAATCGAATAATATCTGATCGTATATTGAGATATCCGAATTCGTATCCGATTAGTTTTTGGATGAATACAGATAGTTTCTGGATAGTGTTTTTCGAAAATGGATATCCCTAAACGACTACAAATGCGAATCGAATTCGGATTTTCAGCTCTTCATTGACATCCTTAGGCATGACCATGTTCAACGGAAGCCTTGGGATGCACCAATACGGAGGAGTGATTTGATTCAGATTGAAGGATTTGCAAGAGCTAGGGGCAGACCTAAAAGGACCCTAGGAGAAATATTGAGGAAATACATGTATAGTTTAGGTCTCATCTCAAGTATGACCTCGAATAGAGCTCTGATTGGAAGGCAATGATCCATGTAGCTGACCTGATTTAGGTGGCATAATGTTGAGTTGTTGATGTTGTTGTGTTTTTTTCTTTTTACTATTAGTATTAATATTTTGTCTTTGCTAGGATCCTTGTAGCCGACCCCATTTAGTTGTGATAAGGCTGAGTTGTTGTTGTGATATTCAAAGCTGTAATAACTAGAGTGGAATAAAAGTTATGAACCATACTATAAAATTATGGGAAAGAGTAATTGAAATCTGTCTGAGATAAGAATCTAATATTTTGGATAACCAATTTGGTTTTATGCCAAGAAGATCAACCACGGAAGCTATTTATTTGCTTAGGAAACTAATGGAAAGATTTAGAGAATGTAAGAAGGATTTTCATATGGTTTTTATCAACTTAGAAAGAGCTGATGAGAGTCCCTAGAGAGTTACTTAGGGAAGTGTAGAGAAGAAAAGTGTTTTGAGGAATTTTTTATTTTTTTTTGGACATGAACACGGTTGAAGATATGTAATATCATGTAGCATAGTCTTCATGGCGTCTAAGTAACTCAAGGTGTTGGAGGGTGCTAGACGGAAGGCAACACCAACAAGGTGCCTAAGCACCCTCCTAGGTGGCCTAGGCGATGATGCCTTGACAACTATGTGGTGTAGTGATTTGTGTAAGAACTGGGAAGGGGGGGGGGGGGAGGAAGGGGTAGTGAATTCCCAATTACAATTGGATTACATGAAGGATCATCTCTAAGCCCGTATTTGTTTGCGCTATTCATAGATGAACTAATTAGAAACATTCAAGATTAGATCCTTCGATGTATGTTTTTGCTGATGATATTGTTCTCGTGGATGAAACAAACGAATGGATAAATGCGAAAGTTGGAATTACGAGGATCAACCTTAGAATCAAAAGGTTTTAAGATAAGCAGAGCAAAACAGAGTATATGGTGTGAAACTTCAGTAACAATAAGACAGAAAATGGGATGGTAAAAATTGATTATAGGGAGGTCGCACAAAATGAAAAAAATTTAGGCTCCTAGGTTTAATCATAAATAAATGATGTAGAGGGAATATCAGAAGAGTATTTGAGCCGGTTGGACCAGCAAATGTCCACCCGGAGTGGTCGGAGGTACTAAACAAGATAGGTCAAATCATATATCAAATCGAAGATCTCAAGAAGATCTACTGGAGTTAGTGCCTTCGGAGCTGCTGTTTACGTTTTTTGGCCATCCGGGCACGTTTCGAAGGCGAAAAGGCCCGCCGAAGTTTTGAAATTTGAATTTTGGCGCAATATTTTGAATTTTAGTTTTCACCTTTTGAATTTTGAATTGTACTGGACCTTATTTAAGGTTTCTTTTGGATTTGTATCAGTGATTCTGAAATCTGTTGAAAAATTGACAATTTTGTCCTTTTCCCCTACCTTGTGGATTTGAGGTCGTTTGTGCTAGTACGCTAACTAGCCCCCCCTTCTATTGCGTCAATAAAGGAGGAGAAATAGAGGATGATGTTGCATTAAGAATTAGAATATGGTGGATAAAGTGGAGGGCTGCATCTGAGTGTTGTGTGATCGACGTATTCTTTTAAATCAAAGAAAAATTTAATTGGATAGTTATACAACCACCAGTGATGTATGGAGTTGAATGTTGGGCAGTAAAGAAACAACAAATAAATAAATTTAGTGTAGCTGAAATTAAGATGTTGAGATGGATGACTAGTAAAACTAGAAAAAAGATAAAATAAGGGATGAACAAATTAGAGCCAATGTAGGAGTAGCTCCAATACATGATCAGTTGCGAGAAAGTCGTTTGAGGTGCATTGGACACATTAATGGAAGCCTTTGAATGCTCCAGTACGGAAAGGGTGATTTGATTCAGATTGAAAGAACTAAAAGAGCCAGGGGCAGGCCTAAAATGACTCTAGGAGAAGTGAGAAAAGACATACATAGCTTAGGACTAGTAACATGTGTGGTTTTGAATAGAGCTGATTGGAGAAAAAGGATCAGTGTAGCTGACTCCATTTAGTTGGTATAATTCTGAGTTGAGTTGAGTATTAGTTTGGGTCAAGGTACTAAAACTCGGGTCTCGGTACCAACTCGGCTCTTGGAAAAACTGAGACGAGTCGAGATCTTGCTGAGCTGGTGCATTTTTTTTTCCAACTCGAAGCCTCAACTTTGGGTCAACCCGAGATCTGGACCCGAGATCCGAGATCTCACCGAGATCTCGCCGAGATATGTCGAGTTTTGGCAAGTTAGGTAAGGTATTTAAGTGGTTGGTGGGCTAAAAAAAGGGTCGAAACCGAGATCCAAACCGAGATCCGAGATCTCGCCGACATATTACACTTTTGAGACTCGCAGGCAGTCTCATCTCGGCTTTTCCAAAAACCGAGAAACTCGGCGAGATCTCGCGAGTTCTCGATCTATGGTTTGGGTCAGCATTGCTATTTAAAGTCCAAGTGCAGGTTAACGAGGATCTTTCCTACAGTTAGTGCCATATACGAAACATATGGCAGCAGATGAAAGGTTCCACTCAAATATGTTCCTTAAATCTGTAGGCTGAGCATTTCCACCTAGTAGTCATTTCCTTCCTTGGCCTGAATGCTTGACAGAACTAACGTGAAAAGATGACGAAGCTCAGATAATATCTCACATGTGAAAAGGTAAAGTAACAGAAATAAATCCCTCCTCAATATCCTTGGTACACAAAATTTACAGATCCCCTTTGTGATCTGGTGTTGGGCCAGTACAATTTTATCCAGCAGCAGTATCTGCATGTATTGGCTGTTTCACATCTAAAAACCAAATACAGCCCTTTCTGTTGATGAACAAGTAGAGACATGTAGGACAGCCATTACTTCTGGTTCTGTATTTTATTCGGGATTGCTTCTGACCATTGTTTTTGGATTTTCCTTGTCAGCTACGGGATGAACTCCGGAGGGAAACATTGCAGCTTACAAGTAAGTGTAGTTGCATCATTGCATTTTACTGCTAATTCTTTGTGCAGCTCGTGTCATTTACAGAGCAAATTTCGCAAAATTTCCCTTTTTCTTTCTCTTTTAATCAATATATATTATGTCTTTTAAATAGGGGAAAACTTGGAGAAGCAACCACGCATCTTGGAACTTACAAACCAGGTGATCATTGGAAAGGCTCCTTAAAAATTGGCAACTTGAAACAATACTGACAAATACCCTGCATCTATATGGAACAACAGTGCAGAATCATTCGGACAACAGAGTTAGCTACTGCTAAAGAGAAACTAAATGATCTGGAGAGACAAAAAGAAGAAACCCTGAGGTATTCACCCTCAATGCTGCTCCATAGGCTGCAAGGTAAGTTAAAATTTGTTTTTGGTACATAGACTGTTGTTATTTTCATTGGATGCATTTATAGCTGCTTAGGTGGCACCAATGCTTGTTAGTGTGAAGATTTAAGTAAATCCACTGGGTAGTAAACATACAACAACTAGTCAGCCTTGTCCCAATTAAATAGAGTCCCGGCTACATGGATCCTAGTAGAGAGAAAATATTAACAATAATAGTGAAAAGGAGCACAACTACATCGACAAAAACTCAGCAAACAGCTCTAAGGTCGAACATGACATGATAAAATTATTTGGGTTTTGCAGATGCAACGAACAAGGCTGAAGAGGAATCTGAAACTCTCCACCGGCAACTACTTGAGAGAGAGATTGATATGAGTGTTTTTGTACAGAAGTACAAGAAGCTACGCACTACTTATCATAGACGGGTGCTCACCCATCTTGCAGCTAAGACATCCTCTGTGTGAGTGTGCATCGATGTATGTATAACTATGACATAAAAAGGGTTTCTTTATACATCGATTTATGGATAAATATTTTATTGGTGAATTAAAATATTGAAGGGGTAAAGTTTATCTGTCGAGGTTCAGCCCAGTTGGTTAAAGCTCAATGGACTATGAAGCTGAACACCTGACACCCAACAATATCTGCTCGCGAAACTTGGTAGCACCACTGCTATCGATCCGAATCAGCTGATGCAGGGATGTGTTCCACACTACTCTGTAAGGGTGTCAATTTCAAACTGAAACCGTCTACCAAAATCGATCTTAACTGTTTAAATCAGAACAGGTAAATCAATTGTTATTTGATTTGATTTTGGTTTTCCTTTAGAGGAAGGTTATTATCGACTTCGGCCAATAGAGGGTGTTTTAGGACCCTAGGATGGTGGCTGATCCTTGTGGTGCAGTGAACAAAAACTATCTCCTTAAATATATGGACGGATATATATACTTGTGCTACAATGGAATGCTGATGCAACAATTCTAACAGCCACATATAATATCGGAAGAATGTGAACTGACCAAAAAGTCAAATTTCACACTTTTTAACCATTAACCCTCCCCTACATGTCCATGAAACCTTTTGATTTTTTCAAGAGTCCTCTCTTGGTGTTCCATACATTCTCTTTCTCGCATCAGATTTTTCAAATAAATTATGTTAACTAGGTATACTATAAAAAGCAATTGGTACAGAAACATTTTCAAACCAGCTTACATAGTTACCATCAAGTGAAAAGAAGCTGATAATCAAGCCACCAAAATGGTCCTCTTAGCAGAGTTCCCAAGCTCAGCTGCATTTGTGCATTAATGCCACGTAGTGTCATCCTGACAGTAAAAAAGCATTCCGAATACAGAAAAAACAATTTAATTGATTTTTAAAATATTTAAAATTAAAAAAAATATATATAAAAAAGGGTAAAGGACACGTATCCCTTATAATGCACCCAATATTCTTCATACCTCCCTAAGCGGCTCAATATTCCACATATCACCCTTGCTTTACACCCGAAATGCCAGATAGGTCTAATATGTTAAAGATTACCGTTAGATGTCAAAATTTTGATCATTTTATCCTTTGCCCCATTTTCTTAAATCTAAAAAGACTTAATTAACCTTACTTATTTGTTGTCCAAAATTAATTGAAAATGACCATTTTATCTTTCATTTTATTTTTATAAATGAAAAGACCTAATTACCCTCATTTATGTATCACCCTAACCTAATTTGAAAAAGATTATTTTACCCCTAAATATTTGTTCCTAAAAACCCCAAAATGCCCTCATCTTCCCCAAATCATTATCTTCTTTTACATACCAACCACCACCGCCGCCACCAACCCAACCCCTTCATTCTTCTCGTTCTTCTCCCCCCACCCCCACAAAAGCCAATGACGGTGGTGGTGGTGTAAAAGAAGATAGATGAATTTTGCTATTTCATCGGTTGTTGGGTTTTTTGCTTGAGCATTCTGAGTTTTCTATTTCCCCAATTTCATTCACTCCCTTGTGATGTTTGGGTTCTTGGCTTATTTTTAAGCTCGTGGTGTCTGCTTTTTGGCCTTGAAAACCTGTGTTTACTTTCTTCTACAACTGTAGTTTTGGTAGTTTTGGATTTAGGGTTTTTCAGTTTTTAGTTTGAAATTGTGATTACAGCCTTGGAATTGGATTTGGGGTTTTATTTGCTCTTTTTCTTTCTCTTCTCTGTGTGTGTGTTAATTACTTGGTTGTGATCATGGCTAATTCGATGTCAGCCGTGTCTCTGTTCAAGAACTCCCCTGTCATCAGCGAACTCTTTAGCCAGAAACAGGGTTTCTCCTTCTAGAATCCAGGTAGCTTATCGGGGCAGGTTTGTTGTCTGTGAGCATGAGCAGACTGGATTTGCCAAATAAATTAAAGATTTTCTTTTTTTCTCGTTGGGGTTCTATCAGTTTGGGATGAAATTTGGGTATATGTGCACTTACCCTGGGGCGATTCAAATTGTAAACGTAGGTCGGAAAGTTGCCTGAGTTGGGGTTTCTAAGATCAAGTTTCAGGTTGGGTTCCTTCCTGCTCTACTGCCAGAAACAATTACATTCCTAATTTTAACTTGCAGGAGCCTTTTCTCGACTACTCTTCCGATGAATTCTTCAGATGTGGAAGAAAATTCACCAAAGTGTATTCGAATCTCCAACTTTTCTTCCTTGCTTTTTCAATTTTCCAACTCAATTGGGATTCCTGTCTCTGACCATCTAGAGAGAGTCGAGGAAAGAGGAGGGAGAAGAGACTGGGGCTTGGTTTGCTGGAAACGATGGGGTGAGATTTGGTTTTAGCATGGTGGGTGGTGGTGGCGGTGGTGGTTGTGGTTGTGGTGGTGGGTATGTAAAAGAAGATGATGATTTGGGGAAGATGAGGGCATTTTGGGGTAGGAACAAATATTTAGGAGTAAAATACTATTTTCAAATTAGGTTAGGGTAATACATAAATGGGGGCAACTAGGTCTTTTCATTTTTTAAAATAAAACAAAGGGTAAAATGATCATTTTCAATTAGTTTAGGGCAACAAATAAGTGAAGGTAATTAAGTCTTTTCAGGTTTAAGAAAATGGAGCAAAGGGTAAAATGGTCAAAATTTTAGCATCTAACGGTGGTATTTAACGAATTGGACTTATCTGGCATTTGGGGTGTAAAACAGGGGTAGTACTTGGAATATTGAGGGATGGTACATGGAATATTGAACTACTTAGGGGGTACAAAAAATATTGGATGTATTATAGGAGGGTACGTGTACTTTACCTTATAAAAAATGATGTATATCCTTAGGGTCCCTTTGTATGGCTTCTAAGAAGTCTGCAATACATTTTTGGGTCAGAACTCGTTCTGGCTCCAAATAATCGTGTTTGGTATCACTTCTGATTCCTATTCCTTTTCTTGAGAATGGGAAATATCTAGAATAAACTTTTAGCTTATTATAGAAATTCTGAGGAACAAATTCTCCATTTGTGTTTCCAAGTTAAATTAAGGATGTCAACGGATATTCAAAAAATTTTTATTTAATCCGTGTTCGTATCCATTTAGGAGAATTGAAATCCATCCGAAAATTAATCGGCTATGAATATGATAATCTTCCTATCCGATTGATTATTATCCGATTCGTTTAGCAATCTGACAGTAATAAAATGTTTGAAATATATCTTTGTGTCTGTATATTCGGCTAAGTTACCTTAGTGGATTTTGTTTACTTATTTTATAATAATTTTATAAATTAAGATAATGTGATTCTTTTTCTAGATTTTCTATTGGTTTATATATTATTTTATGCATTTTGATACATGAAATCACATATCTATTAAAATAAATACAAGATAAAATCAAAAATAAAAAGACAAGAAAATCAAAGACTAAGAAGATTAAAAGAAAGGGTAGTTGATGAACTCTCAAGTCTCAACCTTTACCCTCATCAACAAAACGATAAAGATGTCAACGGATAGTAGAAAATTCATGTTCGATTTGAGTTCATATCCATTTAGGAGAATCCGTATTCAAGAAATCACTATTCGGAAACTATCCGAATCCATCTGAAAACTAATAGGATATTATTCGAATTTGTCCGAATATAGGGAAGTGAATATGATAATGCCACTATCCGACCGAATTCGATCCGTTTACATCCTTAAGTTAAATGAACATGTGGACCAATGTAAAATCATTTAAATATAGGGATGCAGCCTGAGTCTGACACGGCATAGGTTGGGCTTTTCAGCAAGAGTGGCTAGGGTTGAGATTTTCACCAGGTTGAGCTCGAGCTGAGCTGACCTTACATTGTGCATGTAAATATAAAATACACTATCATACATAATAATATCATACATACGGTTAAATGGTTAACTCCGCCTTACCTAGCCCTAAAGTGGCAAAAATAAGGACTGCCAAGGTCAATTAAACCAACCTGGTCAATAAGGGCCAGAGTTTAATCAATTACTTAAAAGGTAGGTCGATTCCTTTTCTTCCTGGTTGATTCGATTTCGATCCGGTTCCTGGTTTTGATCCCAAATTGAGACCTTTTCCTCCGCAAGTGAAAATTATAGCGTCATATAAATGGGCACGCTCTGCGAGATTTGCGAGACGACAAAAAGATCAAGAGCTGTTTTCAGAATTCAGGGGAAGGGAATCAAAACGCTGTATCATCATCATCAGCAGCAGTTGTAGCAGCAGGGAGCCGGGGCAATGGGAGTGGAGAAGCAAGTGTTGAGGGCTGGAACTGGTCCCAAACCTGTTCCTGGTCAGACCGTCACCGTCCAGTGCACAGGATTTGGTTTGCACATCTTTCCGACTCTGCAAATTTTTTTCTCCTTTTCCTGTCGATTCCAAGTTCGTTACTGTTATTGCAGTTTGTGTTTTCTTCCTTAAAAAGTTACTTAAAAACCCAATTTTTTTTGTTACAACATCGAATTCAGTTGTTTGTTCCTGTGGATTAAATAAATGATTTCGTTCTTGCAAAAATGGATAAAATCAGTGACAGACCGTAAGATGTTGGGGAAGTCAAAATGATAAGTTTGCTTCATTGTTTCTCAGAAGCGTGCTGGACAAACCTAGTTAGCCAAAGAATACAAGTTCATCTCACATGGTTGTAGAAAGTTCAAAGGGGATTCCCCAATAGAATATTTTTTTTAATTTTTTTTTATTTGTGTTCCTCAAAACATAATTTCTTATCAGTGAATTGCATTTCATCCCGTTCTGTGTGTGCATTCTTATTGCACGATTTTATTTTGCTCTGTTGCTTAATGTAGGTAAAAACGGTGATCTCTCTCAGAAGTTTTGGAGGTTAGGAGTTTCTTGCTTTCTTCATCTTCTTCTTTTCTTAATTTCTTCCATCATTCAAATAGTGATTATTTGTTTTTTTTTTTTTTTCGTTTTTCTAATCCTTCCAATCTACGAAGGAATTCAGTGCTATTTGCATCCCGTTTGTTTTTGTTCTCATTTCTATATTTGTACTTTTAGCACAAAGGATCCTGGGCAGAACCCTTTCTCGTTTAAAATTGCGCAAGGTTCGGTTATTAAAGGTAACTGTACTGTACTCTCTCAGACTGTAGTTATGTTTCATCAAGATGTTCTCAGTAGTAACTTTCCACCTATGGTATAATTCGTTGGCATGGTTTCTCTCGCAATTATATGTAATCCTGTATGTTACTGCAATTTGATTTACTGATTCTTGAAAGGCTTGCAATATTTTAAACTATGAATATTGTTTTTAAATTGATGTCATACATGACTTGTTCCATACTAGGCATTTCTTACTATAACTCCTTGTGCGTTATTGTGTTTATTGTTGTTTATCTTTTAATTTAATCCATGGTCTTGCTTTATTGGATTTTATTTTGTTGCTCTAGTAGTGCAAGGTTCTGAGTGTCAAAAATTTGCTTTATGTTTGTATGTTTCAAACAGGAGTGATGGTGTTGGTAGTTTATTGGTATTTAGGTGTTGTGTTAGTAAGTTTTGTTACCAGTGTAACTTATGGAAGCTGTTCCTTGAAAGCTTATGGCATGTGGTTAACTTTAGAGTCCCTGTAAAAAATGGTGTTAGTATGGGGAGGGAGGTTGCTTCATAGAATCTAAGAATATTGAGCATTGAAAATATATTAAGATGGGAATAGCCTCTCTGCGAAAGCAAGGGTAAGGCTTCATACATTATGACCCTCCCCAAACCCCGCAGTGGCGGGAGCCTTGTGCACTGAGTGCGCCGAAATATATTAAGGTGGACTGTCTAAACCTTAAAGTGTTGTTTTATTGTCACAACAGTGGTAGGGTTTGGTTTGTGATTGGTTGAAATTGCATAAGGCTTCAATAATTGATTTCCTAGCTGAGGAGTCAATCACAACTAGTTGTGATGTTCAGCTGCCTCACTGCAACAGTCAAAAGAGTATTACAAAAAGAAAGAGGGGAAGGAATAGAGAAAGAGGCAGAGGTCCTCCTTATATACAATGTTGCTTGCACGGAGTGAAACGAAAAAACTGGAATGCTTATAGATTTAGGAGGAGGGCATGATAGCAGACATTAGATGACTGGATTGTTGTTATTTTTATTCCCCAGTGCCAAAGTTTTTTTTTACTTTGGTTGGATGTCAATGATTTAAGGATCAAGGTTGCTGATATTATATTGTTGTCAAGCCATTGTTTCGGTTGCTTTCAAGAATTCACAGAGATTTGTATGTAAGTGCTAATATAGTGTATGACATACGTAGATATTTGATCTTGTTAATTTTGTGAGGCACAATGTCAGATGCTCGAAGTGGATTGATGATGGGGCTAATTTCACGAAAATAGTAAGTAAATACCCAACCCTGTAACAGGATCGATGGGCACTGTGATACAACAAGTAATGCAATACTTGTTTGAGTGTTCAAATTAGTAGCCAAAACAAAATTTTTTACTCAAAGGAAAAGTTCAGATTAGGATGATTTAAGATAAAACAAAAGCATGTGGTTGAATAGAGCTGTAAGTGCATTCAAGTGTGACAAATAGGGCGTGGAGGTTTGGTGAAAGTTTCAGCCAAATTATATGGTTAAAACGGTAGCTATGGGCAATTCCTAGTGCCAATAGGAATAGGAGTAAAACAGTAATTTATAGTCAGAAATTAGGGTTTGGGAATGAAAATTAGATTGGATTTTAGATATAGTTTAACCTATTAGGCTCATGAAAACAGAATTGAACTCAAGTGCGGATTGACCTAAATAGTAGCTCTAATGGAGGTAGGGATAGAATTGGAAATATAAAATAACTCAAGATCCAACTGTCAGAATTAGGTCAAATTTGAATCGAGTTCACCATTACGGTATTTGAACATGTGATCCAAATTTCATGATGATTTAACGGCAGATTTTCTTAATCTCATAAAATATGCTGTATAAGATCTTCTAGAATGATAGGTTCTAGTTACCGTATTTTCAGATTAAGAACTCACCTGTGATGGCTGTAATCTGAGAATAGGATGAAGAATCAATAACTAGCAATAGTAGGAGAGCAAGAACACAAGATAGATCCACCCGGGTTTCACACTGTAAGGTGTTGATTGGATCAAATACTAATCCCTTATTCCTTGATCACACACACAGCTTCTCAATGGAGAAGAACAGTTGCAGCAGCAGCTCTGAAGTTTCTATTTTAATCGTGGTAAGAGAGAAAGCTCATGCATGGTTTTATGTATTAAACAAAAACAGACTTTGAGTTGGATTGGGACAGCTCCCCAACTGACTCAATTACAACTTACAGTCACTTTAAATCTATCTATGTCGACTCAAGTGATGTGAACCCACTTATGTAGTTGCTAGCTAAAGACTTAAAATTAAACTACTTAAATTGAACCAACATTGGATCATGGTTCAATTAAACAAAACAAAAGACTTGAACATAAACTAAGTATAGAAAGCAATAAAACAGCAACACATTAGGCCATGGTTTGGCCTCCTCCATTGGATTTCTTCCTATGTGAGTAGGTCTTCAGATCTGCATCAGCAAGTGACCCATATTAAACAGTAGCATAGGATAGTAATAAGCCTAAGAATTAGGCCAACAGTATGGGGGGTCGAAACTAGAATTAATCCACCAGGTTTGGACTTATTAGTCTAGGGACTGATTTGACACTAAACAGTAGAATGGCAGCTTGCTGCCCAAATTTAGAACTATGAAGAACCCTTGATTCCCAGGTCAAGTCACTCTCAAACTGATATAAACAGTAGATAATAACCCCACTATGAAACCTTCCAACTCTCAGTTACAACTGATGAACAGTACTGAAGCTGCAGCACAGTTCCCAAATTAGTAACTAATGGATGTCTAGCAGCAGCAGCCGTTTGGCATCATGGATGGAGTGGAGATTACTGTCAAAGGAAATGGATTGGGTCCACCTGAATACCTCGAACGATCAGCCTCAATGGATGGTTGGATTTGGAGTGTTGGTTCTTGCACAGAATTAGAAATTGGAGGGAATAATTAGTAACTTACAGTCACAGCCATATGCAGCCTATGGATGTGGCTGAAATCAACATCGAAGTAACAGATCAAGGTAAGTATTACACCTTCAAAATCTGGGATGAAACTGTTGGGTAGATCTAGAGTTATGTGACCTTTGTTGTTGCACGGGTTGTCATTGTTGTCAACACTGTTCATTGGGGCTGTGTACAGTGTACAAATGGCAGTTGCAACAAGTGTCAGCTTTGGAGCCAATTTGAGCAGACCAAGCCACAGAATAGGAAGGAGAGTTGTTCTGGAGAGTTGTAGAGCATCAAATAATCTTTCCAATGTAACTACAATTGTGGCGATCTGACTCCGGATGAGGGAGTTATGGTCGTTTCTGTACAATCATTCCGAAATGCACGTGTTCGACAAACTGTCTCAAAGAGGAACCCCATACATGTGGCTGATGTATGATGAGCTGGCATTGTGTATTATAATGTGGCAAAATCTGTTGAGGTGGCAGTGATGTGGCATGTGGTTGGTGACATGGCATGGTGGTCAAGGGTGCAGGACCATGTGGCTCATAGCAACATAGTAGGCATCCAAGGCATGTAGCCACGGCCGCACGATGGCGCAGAGCAGCAGTAGCACTCATTGCCGACCACGCCTGCAGTTGTGCAGCAGGACGCCCGCAAGGGGCTGCAGGCCACACCGGCCCATGCCGGACCTCGCGCGTGCGTGACAGGGGCCATAAGCCAAGGCAGCATGATGGGTTTGTTTTGCTCCAGCGGCTAAGTGTAAGGAGGCCCGCCACGTGCTTGGCATAATGCAGCAAAGAAGCCTCACTCAAGGTTGCTCTTGGGTGGATTTTCCTGAGACATAATATGAAACGTATTGTTTTTTGATTCCAGAGGCCTATTAGCCGTCTGATTGAAATTGATGGACCTGATACACATCCAATGGCCATAAAAAAAATGTGCAAGGCACGATCTCGCTGACTTGGAAGATGCCATCGCGGCACTCCTCACTAGTCAGTGCATTGTCTTTTCGTAAGCTGCAACCCACAGTATCCCTGATTGATTAGATGCATCGCGTGCAGTTGGTACACCTGCAAAGATTCCTTCTGGTTGGCGTGCATTACATGCACGATTTATGTTTTCTTTCCGGCACGATCGTGTGATCGGATAGGTTAAATCTCACCCGCGTTTCAAAGTTAAATTGGATGGCCAGGGGCCGTGCCGCCAAGCCATTACATTACGGGGTATCACGAGGAATCAATGATTTATTTAGATGATCCGGGCCATCCCCCCCTTGCTCTAATAAGATGTTCCAGCTTCAAATTACCATATCTTGCTCAGTTTAAGTCGAAATTGCCCTCAATTTTTGCACTATTCCCCAAATTGCCTCTAGAAACCCTTTGTGGGTGATTTTGGAGTAGTCAAGCCCTAAGCAATATAGAAAAGAAGAGAGAGAGAGAGGTGAAGTGATTAAAGGTGCATTGATTCATCTCCAACCACCATTCCAAGGTGCATTGTAGCTCCATTTAAGAGGGTTGAATGGTTGGTGAGCATTATTGAAGTCCTTGATGAGTTAGTGCAAGGAAGAGAAGGAAGAAGGGTCCCACTTGCAAGGCATACTTGAAGATTCAAGTTCTCCATTATTGAGGGGTTGTTGAAGATTCCACTGAGCATTGAAGCATTGTTGGGTGACTTGGAGTCCACGGGATACGAAGATTCGACACGAAGACAAGCGTTGTAAGGGTCTCTACTACTTAACCCTATTTACATGTGTTAGCTAGGTTGTAAATTGTTAAACATCTAGGCTATTCTGCTTGATTGTAGGGCATCATCTATAAGTCTGATTTGTTTTTGTATTGTAGGTGCTGGACACGAGGGTTGTAGCTACCTAAACTTTGGCATTGTAGCACCCTCTTGGTTATATGCTGGGTAAACTGGGGTTGTAGCCCTTGTCAGTTGTAGCTGACAGAAGTAGTTGAGTGTTGAGCAAATACGAAGCCCAACTGAGTTATTGTTCCGTAGATATAGGCAACTTGCCGAACCACGTCTACTTTGTCTTGTGGTTGTGCTTGTGTGGATATGGAGTGCTTTGTCTGCATGATGGGTATGCAGTAACTGTATGCCTGGCCACATAGTGGTTGCGTGTGTTTGATATTGTCAGTGTCGACAGTCAGTTGCAAAGTACAGTGGGGCTGTTAAAAGAAAAAGTTATATACACTGATTCATCCCCCTTCTCATGGCAGCCATTGTCCAACAACCTTGAAGTGGCTGCTGTAGAAGATCAAAAGAGCAGTGCTGCAGGGTTGTAATAGAACTCCAATAACTGATTCTGTGTTGGATCAATGAAACACCTTCAAAGGATCAACAACAACAATAGCAGAGAAGGAAGATGGCCTCAGTACCTCTCAGCTGATGATCTTTTGCAGGATTAATTAAAAAAAACCTGTTAGAGAGAAAAAAAAAATAGGGAAAGAAGAAGAGGGGGGGGTGATATGACCAAGAGCTCTCACCTATGGCCTTGGTCAATCTCTCACTGACCTTAGTCTGACACCATTACTGTCTCTCATAGCACACAAGGCACAAGCCAAGCTTTCTTCAAAACTCAAATCGTGGGGTGGCGTGTAGACAGCCCCCCCCCCCCCCCTCTTCTTTTATTGATAAACAGACAGCCCCTTTTTTATTGATAAACGGAAACTGGATCCCTCCTTGCGTGGGAAGGAGTTCTCCTCACAATATTGCAACTCTCTAATTAGAAACTAAATACAAAATAGAATCTAACTTGTAGCTAAATGACAAAATAGAAAGAGTCCTAAAATTAGCAACAACTATTACATAAAAAAAACCTAGATAAAAAATAGAAACTAAATAAATCTACTCAATTCCCCCATGGATGGACTGTCTAGGACAATAGTGGGCCTTAATCTGGCCCATGAAAGTGGTCCAATAGCTGGTCAAAGGCCTTGGTTGGCTGGCTGGTTCTTCCTCCTCTTCAAGCTCCATTGACTTGCATCAATTAACTAATTAAGTCAGCCTCTTTTCCAGATCTACCTTTGGTTTAGTTTTCAAGATTTTGTTGGTCTCTTTGGTGCCCACATCTTTGGCTGTAGTTGCTGGTTCTATGTTAGTGCTATGAGTTGCATGGTTAATTTTGAAGTGAAAAACAAGAAATCTGAAACAAGTATCTTGGGGCCCCTAGTTTTAGATTTATCATGATATGCAATTTTAGTCGGTGCTACCTTTTAGTTATTTGGGAGATTCAGTAAATTCTTTCATACATTGATGGATAGAATTTTTTATTTGAAAAGGCAATGTATCTTGTTTGACTGTTGTCCCTTGTGCCTATTCTACACATTTTTTGAGTGCTATGAGACATAATTGGCAAGTAAAACAAGTAAATTATGCAATAATAGATGAAGATTGAAGACAAATAATATTGAATAATTATTTAAGAAATAGTTAAAGACTTGAACTAGAAACTACAAAGTATAGCGAACAATGCATGTTAGACACCCAAGTACAGTGAACAATACATATGTCATAGACACCCTAGTCTTCCATGTCCCAACAATACAATACTGTGGGTCTATTGATATGAACTATGACGTGCTGGATCGAGTCTACTCAGGGTCCGATGGAGCTGATGTGCATTGTCCTCTGTCTGCATGACATATGAATGCCATGTCATAGTGTTCAAGAAGAAATGAGAGTAGTTTCTTCTCAAGCAGGTCAAGATATCCGAGATTTTCGAGATTTTGCCGAAATTTCGGTAAATTCGACCAAAACTATGTAAGTTTGAGATCTCGTATACCGTCTCGTCTTGAAAAGGTTGAGATCTCTGAGATTTCTGAAATCTCGCCGGGATCTCGACGAGTTTTTCAACTATGAAAGTGGTAATTTCCAACAAAGCTTTTTTTATGTTGTTGATTCCTAGATGTAGTGTTTCTTCTTCACACTGCCTATTGGTACTATTGAAATGGGATTAATTGGTAATACAAAACCTATAACCTTTCGCTCAATACTGATAAAGAGTATAGCTTTGATCAACTATAATAAAACGATCCTTGTAATTAAGACCTGGACGATGGTGTGTTATATTTTCTTTTGCCATTGTTTGATGGAGGGTCCTGTAGGCTTTAAAACCTTCCATTTGGTGTATTAATCTAATCGGTTCTGCCATTTTTTAGGATGGGATGAAGGTGTGATGGGTATGCAAGTGGGAGAAGCTGCTCGTCTTCAGGTAACATTCATTTCTCTTGGCATCTTGGTATTTTGCTCTTTGGAACATTAGTTCTGTTGTCTGTCATTTAGAATTATAATCATCTCCATCACCCTTAACTAATTTCACTTTAGAAATTTGTGATGAATACTTTCAATTTTTATTTGGGTGTACCGGTGTAGGCCTTGTAGCTGAAAATGCTCAAAATTTGGTTTGGGTAGTAAATATTTGAGAAATGAAGCAAAATCTACCCAGACATTTATTCATGTTGGATTTTGTTATTATTGAGGTTCTCCTTCGTTTTTCTTATTCTTCTTTTTTCTCTCTTCCATTGGAGGAGTCAAGATATCTTGGTGTTGCGGGAAAGACTCGGGGGGGATATCAAAATGATGGATTGTTGGTTAACCTTTTTGTTGCATCTTAGTGGGAAACTGCAAACATGGTCATTCTACATCTTGCTGCACCCCAAACCACCCAAACTGAAGCCCTTTTTCAGGAAAACTGGTGCAGTTATTGAGTCACTTTACTGGTGGAGTTATTTTTCACTTTTCGTTTGACTTGGCCCTCACTGATCTCTTTTCTCACTTACCACATTAAACTCTCATCTCTAGTGTCTTAGTAGGTTGTTAGGAACATTTATGTCGGATGCTGGACACGGTGGGAGTCATTTTACTGCAACCTTTAGAGAGCTTGAGGAAAGGGTTTTTTGTTATGAAAACCCGCATTGGTACATGAGTTCTTAAAGTTCCGTTTTACAACACTCTTGGTATTTTTTTGTTATGAGGGAACACTTTGGGAGTGGAATCGCATTTGTCAATTCCGGGATGGTTTTATTTTCTAATGAAACGAACTGGTCCAAAAAGTGTTTTGAGAACAAAAAACAGAACCATTGTTTTTCTTTCTGTTCTCAGAACAAATTGAGCTCGACAAGCCCTTTCTCGTGATCTCGCTCACCCTCACCTCTCATCTCTCTGTGACACACTGCTCGAACATAGTAACCATGGCTTTCTCTTTGGCAGTCCTCTTCTTCGCCTCCGACATGTTGTTCAGCTCTTGATTCCATTCATTCAGAAGCTTTTTAAAGACAAGTAGGATCTTATCCTCATCACACTACTTCTCGAAATCCTTGAAATTCAGAAGAAGATGATGAAGAGGGTAAAAGATGATGAGCAAGCTAAAGTTACACCTCCAACTTTTGTCAAAAAAATCTTTTGTCAAGAAGCCTCCTACCAAGCCCATGTCCCCTACAACTGTGAGCGCCAGGTCTACCCTTGATTAAGGGTGTCAAAACCAAACCGAACCCGAAACCGAGCTGAACTGAATTAATTCGGTTTGGTTTTGGTTCAACTGTATGATAAGTTAATTCGGTTCGGTTCGGTTTCGGTTTCATGTCCAAACCTGTCGGTTTGAACCGAAACCGAAACGGAAACCGAATACCCATTTAATTCCCAAACCCTATATCTTTTAATATGTTTTGGGTAAATGATATTTAATAAAGTAACTAACTAAGTAAAACAACCAAAACCGTATGCACCCAAATCAAAAACCATATTTATCTATTTGATGGTTTGATGGTGTTGTCATTCATTTTGAAACAGCTAATTTTGATGTGTTTCTCTATGATTTTATTGATGTGTTTTCTTTTAGAATTATAATTTTGATGTGTTCCTTGAAGGTTTTGTGAGCATTTATTTATACAAATGGAGTTCCTTGAGAAATGAGAACACAGCAAAATAGCAACAATGGATGAACTAGCAGCCTATAAAAAATGGGACCGTATTCAAGAACCGAATTATATTGTATTAAAAACCGAATTAAACCCGAATTAAAACCGTTTTGTGAAACCGAATTAGGACCGAGGCTGAACTGAACCGAGGTGGTTCGGATTCGGTTGTTAGTCCCAAAACCGACTCGGGTATCGGTTCGGTTTCAGGTCACACCCACAAGGCATGGAACCGAACCGAACCGAACCGGTTGACACCCTTACCCTTGATGGCCAATCCTCTGATGAGAAGACGATGAAGAGTCTGGTATAGAATCCTGCTCTGATTTTGAACCTTTTTCAAAAAGGCCTCACGCCCTCACCCCTCTTGAAGTGCTGATCCCAACATAAAACCCGTTTCCTCCAAGTCCATGGATGATGATCCGAAGTCCAAGAAGTCTTTGGTAAAGCCTTCTGCTGCGCCACTGCATTGCGCCCATAGGCTAAGTATACTGTCCTAGTTAAGTGCCTTGCCGAGTCAGACAAGGATGGTAGTAATGATTCCAAGAGAATGAAGAAGGTTATGGATGAGGAGGATGATGTTGTGCTCTTCTAGGTTGTTGAGAACATAGTTAACAAGACGGCAAGGCGGCAAGGCGCCCAAGGCAACCAAGGAGCAAGGTTCAAGAACTCGGTTTCGGACCTGGTTTCGGTCAGGCCAAAAACTGAGTTGGACCGAGATCTTGGCGAGTTGGTGCACCTTTTTTTTTTTTTTTTTTGAACTTGTTTGATGGTTTTGGTGGGGTTTTGACCTAGTTTGGTCATGAAACTTGGTATACAGCCTATTTTGGGTCATTTAAACTCAATGACGCTATCAGATTTTGAAAAATCAAATTCCAAATAGGAGTTTGACTTGGTGGGAAACCAGGGCAAACACTTATGCCAGAAACCAAGCCAAACAATTATTTATGCCTAATATCATTTAAGTAAATGCTTTATTCCCTTTACTTAAGCTATTATTCATAAATAAGCAAATACCCCATCTATTTGAATCCTATAAAAATAGTTAAAAATCAAATTTCAAAAGGATAAAAAGTCAACCTATGCTTACACTAGTACAAATAAAAAAACATTTACTTAAATGATATTTGGCATAAATAAGTGTTTGCTTATTTATGAATAATATCTTAAGTAAATGAAATAACAAATAAAAAAACATTTACTTAAATGATATTTGGCATAAATAAGTGTCTGTCTTGACAACAATGATTCTAAGTACACTGTGCTTACACTACTACACTTGGGTCAAAAACCACAACCATTTTGAGTGCGTTTTTTTTTGGGTGAAAATAGTTCATGCCTTGTATTTAGAATGTCAAAAATAGGCTATATACAGAAAATCAGTCCTAAAAAACCATTTCTGGGCCTCGAAACCACAATCTTGATTTGGCTGGGAAAAAGTACCAAGTTTCGACCATATCTAGGTTTTGGGTGGTCGAAACCCGAGATTTGAAACCTTGATCTGATCTCAAGAGCAAATTATTTAAGAAGACAATCATTACTTTTGAGCGTACTTTGTTGAATGAATCCCACCCAAGGGTTTAACCAGAGTATTTTTTTTAAGTTTCTAATCCTGTTGGATCCCACCTTATCGTTGAACCAGAGCATTTGCTGATAATTGTAATCCTGTTGGGTTGTTTTTGCAGTGCTCTCCTGATTATGCATATGGCCCTAATGGATTTCCAGCATGGGGAATACTGCCGAACTCAGTTTTGGTTTTTGAAATTGAAGTCTTAAGCGTGCAGTAATCACCCTTTCTGAGTTGGCAACAATATAATCAATCATTTGCCCACTCTTTACATAACACAATGGATCATCTTCATAGCTTCCTGATCTGTGAACACCTTTGGGGTTGATATAGTGAACTATTTTTTTTTCTTTCTTTCTTTCTTTCTTTCTTGGATTCCATATCACATCAGTTATGACTTGAACTTTCTTCCTATACTTCAGACATAATGCTTTAAAAACCTATGTCAAGGTAATTTTTTTCACCTGCCAGACCTCTGTTTTGCGGATAAATGTTGGCCTTGGTTACATAGGTGTGGCATGAAGCCATACACCTATTGATTTGGAATGTCCAAAACTTTTGCTTTGAACTTTGATCTTATATTGATGTTCATCTGAGATGTTGCTTATATGCCTAGACTCCCAGATCCACATTTTGTGTATAAGTGTAAATATTTTAGCTATTTGGGTAAAGGTCAAAAGGTGATAGTGTTATTCACTAAGGCCAAAGGTGATATGGGGCTAGTGAAATCCACAACATGTTCACTCTTGGTATTTTTTTTGTTATGGTGCTTGGGGCTTTTATGGTGCCGAAACATGCATGTTGTAAAATGGTTGGGGGGATAATAATCTTTCACCAGTGGAATCATCTCGATCATCTGAGATGTTGCTTGTGGCGCCTAAACTCTAGATTCACATTCGGTATTGTATCGTCTGTATCGGCAATATGTATCGGTTTCACCAGTCAGTGATTTTGATACATTGTCAATACTGTATAGGTAAAACAGTATGGACAATGGGTAAAGCAATAATAAAATCATTTATTTAGAAAAAATAAGGGGTAAAAATATGTCTGATACGAACGATAACGATACGTGCTAATTAATACCGCTTCGTTTATGTAGGTGACCGATACTCGAAGTACTGGATTTAATAGTACAAGAGGAAAGGACCATGAAGGTTCTGTTTGGTACATAGGAAGGTAAGGGGGATGGAGTGGGCTTTGGCTCTCAATAATAGAAGATAGATATTTCCTATCCTTGTGGGGGTCTCTAGCAAATAATTCTAGCCACATGACTTGGCAGGTCAAGTCATGCTCATGCACCTAACATTGTATTGCCGACACTAGTTGTGAACAGAAGGAAAATTAAAGACGAAATGGATAGATTCTTCAAGGTAGTTAAAAGCTTCTGCTGTCTTAATTTCACAATTCCATTATAACTGTGAGAGAGAGAGAGAGAGAGAGAGAGAGAGAGAGAGAGAGAAATTTGATCATTAAGACAATTGGGCTGCCAAAAAGAGGATCTTTATCACGTCCAGTTGGCTGCCCGGCCCAGTTCCCCAGTTTCTCTAACAAAGGGGGGCTGAAATGACCTCTCTATTCATGCCCAAACACTTTGTCCGGGTGGGATCCACCATCCCCCTATTAGAGGAACTGGGGAACTGGGCCGGTCAGCAAACTGGAGGTGATAATTTTCCGCCAAAAAGATGGTTGATGCGGTTGTTCGAATTGTACTCCGGAACCTTAACTCCCTACTTCAGAAAGTGTTTGGTTTGGCATGAGCAGTTGATCGCGAATGAGATCATGGTTCTAAGTATCGATATCATATCGTTCGATACCGGTTTTGTATGTAGCAGATCCTGATACTATGTCGATATCGTATCAGTGATACGATACAAATAAGGGGTAAAATGATCAAAAAAATCTATTTTTAAGGAGATACAGGGCTAATTTTGTTCGATACAGCCGATCCGTTTCGATTACGTATCGATATTGTATTTGTTTTGCAAGTGACCAATACCCGATCCAATGCCATGCACTAGAACAATGGCTGAGACGGGGAGGAAAATATATCAAGCCTATGGAAAAATCCTTTGATTTTTTTTTCAATTTATTTATTTACTTGATTAAGGATTTTTTGAGTTTCCCTCATGATTTTTCTATGGGTAAGTTTTTTGGGGAAGACTTCTCTATCGGAGAGCATGGCCCTTGCGTGTATGTGGAGGCATCAACAAGGTGATCATTACGGCTTTACATGGGCATGGGCCAACCATTTTGTCCCCTCTGTATATGGGCTTAGGGCGCACCCTCTCCCCATTAAAAATTCTTTCTATTTTTTTATAAAAAAAAATTTTCCTTCACCACGCGGTGAAGGTTCATCACACCATTCTAGGGTTCGGTTCATATAACGCCCTATAGGATTTTAGTATTTCCCCCAAAATACCTTCTTCATATCCTCTCAGGCGCATTTGAACCCTCACGATGACTGAAAATATGGCTCAAGGAAAACTCAGTCTATTTTTATTATCAAGGATTGCTTTCAAAAGCTAGATAGGAGAGATCCATTAGACCAATAACAAAGTTTATATATGCTAATCAACTAATAGTTTCTTCCTTTTTAAGGCTGCACAACTAATTTTATTACTATAAAATATTAACCAAGTTAGGATTAGTTGGCGTAATTTACAACTGAAAAGAATAGTTCTCCTTGGGCATATAAATGGAATTACCGGATGGTCTAAGAGCTACCTTCTATCCATCTGATCTTTATAATCAATTACAAGAAAAAAATTCTGTTTGGTAGATAGGAAGGGAAGGAGGATGGAGTGGGCCGGCTTTGCCTCTTAATAATTGAAGATATATATTTTCTATCCTTGTGGGTGGTGGGGGTCTCTAGCAAATAATTCCAGCCACATGACTTGGCAGCAGGACAAGTCAAGTCAAGTCAAGCTCCTAACATTATAACCATTATTGTGAACCGAAAGAAAAAAGAGTAAATGCATAGACGACTCTCTACTCTCGCTGCTCATTCCCACCAAATTCTAGTGAAGACTCCTCCTATACTATCATATTTCCACCATTCCATTAGAGCTGTGAGAGGAGATTCATAGTTTCCTTCCAGTTTATTCGATCAAAGACCTGAATCAACTTTGATCCATTAGACAATTAGGCTGCCAAAAAAGATGGTTGATGCATTTCTTGGAGTTGTTCTTCAGAATATTGACTCTCTACTTCGGCAAGAGTTTGGTTTGGTATGGGGAGTCGATGAAGAGATAAAAAGGCTTTCTGACATCTTAGCTACTATTAGAGATGTAACGGAAGATGCTGAGATGAAGAAATTCAAGGATAAGGCGATCAAAAGTTGGTTAAAGAAACTGAAGGATGCGGCTTATGATGCGGACGACATCTTAGATGAGTGTGCGGCCAAATCACTTCAATTAGAAGAAGAAGAAGCAGGGCAGATGAGAAACTGCAGCAACTGCACCTACGACCAGGCAAGACACTCTTTCTTATCTTGTTTCAATTTTGAAAAACTTATTTTTCGTCACAAGATTGGACACAGAATAAAAGATATTAGAAAGAGATTTGATGATATTGCTGATGAGAGGTCCAAATTTCATTTGAACCCACGGGGAATTGTGGAAGGAAGTGTTGATCATGGGAGGAGTGAAAGAGAAACTAGCTCCATTCTAACTGCTGAATACCCAGTTTATGGCAGAGAAGAGGTCAAAGAAGAGACAGTTGAAGTATTGGTGGACAGCGTTAGCAACCCAAATTTACTGGTTTATCCAATAATCGGAATCGGTGGTCTTGGGAAGACCACACTTGCTCAACTAGTCTACAACCATGAAAGAGTGAAACATCATTTTGAGACCAGAATTTGGGTTTGCGTATCTGATGATTTCAACGTAAAAAGGCTCACCAAAGCAATCATAGAATCTGTGAGTGGAACTCCATGTCATCTCACGGACTTGGATCCAATGCAAAACCACCTTCGTGAGATGTTGAGTAGGAAGAGATTTTTGCTTGTATTAGATGATGTTTGGAGTGAAGATCAGGACAAGTGGGATGCGCTGAAATCTTGTTTAACATGTGGAAATGAAGGAAGCGCAATTCTTGTAACCACTCGTCTTGAAAAAGTAGCATCCATCATGGGCACAGTTCCTGCCCACCACTTGGAAGGACTCTCAGAGGACGATTGTTGGGGTTTGTTCAAGCAACGTGCATTTGGCGACGGGAGCAGAGAGGTGGAGAATGCAAACTTGGTGGAGATTGGTAAGGAGATTGTGAAGAAGTGTGGAGGTGTACCTCTGGCTGCAAAGTCTCTTGGAGGCTTAATGCGCTTCAAACACACAGAGATGGAATGGGAGTTTGTGAGAGACTGTGAAATTTGGGATCTACCAGAAGAAGACAAAGAAAATACCATTTTGCCGGCCTTGAGACTGAGCTACCATCATCTGCCCTCACATTTGAGGCAATGTTTTGGTTATTGCTCCATATTTCCAAAGGATCATTGGATCCAGAAGGAAAAGTTAATCCATCTCTGGATGGCTAATGGTTTTATTCCATCTAGAGTTAACATGGAGTTGGAAGACATTGGGAATGAAATTTTTAATGAGTTACTGTGGAGGTCTTTCTTCCAAAATGCAAGTAAAGATGATGATGGCAATGTACGGAGTTGTATGATGCATGATCTAGTCCATGATCTTGCATGTTCTGTTGTGGACAATGAATGTTTGTCCTTAGATGATGATGGTGATGATGCTAGCAGCAATGATAAATTAATTGTTCCTAGTAAAGGGAATAATAATAATAATAATATTCGTCACCTGTCAATATTGAAGCATGACTGGCGTTCGTTCGACTCACAAATGATGGTGATGGCATCCACTGCACGTACCCTGCTTCTTGAAGCCACCTGGGAGCTAGAGTTTGATGAAAGTCACACGATCAATTTTCTCACTCATTTCAACTTTTCAAATCTTAGATGCCTACGAGCATTAGATTTGAATTTCAGAAATTCAATTATTTTTCAACCCAACCTGCAAGCAATTGATCTGCCATCTTCAGTAGGCGATTTGATACACTTGAGGTACCTCAACCTCTATGGCATGAATATTAGAACATTACCTGAATCCTTGAGAAACCTGAAACATTTGGAGACATTGAAACTACTATATTGTACTCTGCTTCAAAAATTGCCTGCACAACTGAGTACCATGAGCAGCCTCAGGCACCTGGATATTCGTGGATGTGACTCGCTAAGACAAATGCCAATCCGGATAGGGCAGTTGAGTCGCCTCCAGACACTAAGATTGTTCATTGTGGGGAAGAATAAGAATGGATGTGGTATCAGTGAGTTACAAGGACTGAACAACCTTAGAGGACCATTACACATAAAAGGTCTTGAGAACGTGAAGAATTCAATGGATGCCAAAAAAGCCAATTTGATAAGAAAGAGAAACCTCGACTCTTTAACCCTGTCTTGGTCTTGGTCTTGGTCTCAGAGTACTCACATAATCCAAGAAGCAAATGCATCATCTTCTATAGAGGTGCTAGAAGGACTCCATCCCCCAGCAAGAATAAGAAGATTGGATATAAACAACTACATGGGCATGAGGTTTCCAAGTTGGATGGAGGGTTTGTCATCGTTGCTCCCAAATTTGGTTCATGTCACACTCGAAAACTGTAAGAGATGTGAACATCTCCCGCCTCTTGGGCATCTACCACTTCTTAAGTTTCTTGAGTTAAGTGGAATGGATTCTGTACGACACTTGGGTACTGTTGAGGAGTTGGACAGCACTGATGATGATCATCATCATCATGGAAGCTTGGGTGGTCAACAACAAGGATTCCCATTGCTGGAAGAACTGAAGTTACTTAACATGCTAAATCTGGAAGGATTGTTGTTGAATGTTCCATCTCAAGGAAGAGAAGTAGTAGTACTCCCTTGCCTTGTGTCAATGACCATTGAAAATTGTGACAAGTTGACAACCCTCCCATTGCTCCCGTCTCTTCGGAGTTTAGTAGTAAGGACCAAGGAAAATGAAAACATTCCAGAAGGGCTGCTACGAAACCGGAACTTCCCCGTTCTTCGGAATTTGTCTTTTTACAATTGCCACAAGCTCCTCGCATTGCCAAGATTTCCTGTTAGTAGGCCTGGGGAATTAAGCTTCAGCTCTCTTGAATGCTTGTCTGTTCAAGGGTGCAAAGCTATGAAATCTTTGTGGGAGGATGATGATGAGACCCAATTCCAGGGGTTGAGCTCTTTAAAGAGATTGGAGATTGAATATTGTGATAGTCTAGAATCTCTGTCAGGGATGAGATATTTAACAGCTCTCGAGTATTTGAAAATAAGTAATTGTCCAGAGCTGGAACTCTCCCAATTGGAGGATTTTCGGCACCTCACTTCCCTCCAACAACTATACATTAACTCTCTGCCAAAGTTGAGGTCTTTGCCAGGGAGCCTAAAACACGCCACAATGCTAGAACATCTACGAATCAGTAGCTGTGAGGGCGTGACTGAGTTGCCAGAGTGGATTCACAATCTCACCTCACTTCGAACCATAAAGATTCAAAGGTGTCCAAATTTCACTTCCTTGCCAGATGGTCTTCGACAACTAACGGCCCTGCAAACTCTTGAAATAAACGAAGATTGCAACAATGTCTTAATGACAAGATGTAGAGAAGGAGGAGAAGACTGGGACAAGATACCTCACATTCCCAAGCTCATCGTCGAATCATAGATCTTCTTCGATCGGGGTGGTCTTTTCTCTGTTTTTGGAGATGAGGAGGAGGTGATGATGCATATTCTGAGGTATGGAGTATGGCTTTTTCCTAGCTATAAGATAGGAATTTTCTTTTATTGTTTAATTTCATGCAAAATAGTTTTTTTACAAAAAGAGACACTGCATAATGTTGAAAAATTTTACATAAAAGAAGAATTTTATAATGAAACAAATAGAGCTAAAAGAAACAGTGGAAATTCTTTTATATAGAAATTTTTTTTCTTTTTTCCAACTTTTTTTTTTTTTTTTTTTTCGTTTTACATTGAAACAAATGGAACCTATAGAAATTCAGGAACTGAACTTATCGATTTTTGAAAATTAATAGTTTAAAAAGAAGAAAGTTCAACTTTAGTCCACCATTAATTACTCGTCAGATCCAGTTTTAAAAATTATGCTACAGATAGCTTTACAAAAAGCACTTGAGCAAGAATGGTTTCAATGGTCATCTCCCCTTCTTAATATTTAAAGCTCATTTTTTATCCCCCATTTTTGATTTATGAAGGGTTTTTTTTTTTTTTTTTTTCCTGACTTGCTTGTAAGGTTCTATCTGATCATGTTTTGGATTAGGCCTTAGGTATTATATATGTTCTTGGAGCTCAGTGCCCTGTTTCTTCATGTTCTTCATGTTGGTCAGTTCAGGTTCTTCTGTGTATACCTCTCTTTTTTTCAAACTTTTTAAAGCTCAATTTTTTTGTGCCGCAGGGTATGACAATAAAGGAAGCTCTACAGCATTGACCGATGTTTATGTTCTTGAAGACATCACTACACTTGGCCTTAATTGGTAGCTTCCGAACACTATTTTCTATCTTGGACTTGATGATATTTAGTTTTAATGTTCTTATTGTGTTATTAAATATGTAATGTTGGTAATTATTAATCTTTAGTCCAATGCCACTGCTCAAGAAGCTATGCAAACTGATGAGACTAATGGACACCTGTGTGGAGGTTATTCAGGATTCATTATCATACTAAGTTAGCTATAAACCATATTTAATGCCTCTATAGTGTTTTTTTTTCTTTCCGATAATCAAAAGTCTATTCATTAGAATGAGCAAAGCTCGTATCTATAGAATTACAAGATTCAATCACGGAGTGGATATAGGCCAAACCGTCCTACTCGTAATAGACAAATAATATTCAACTAATGAGAAAATTGTCTTTTCACAGCTCTGATAAGATAAGCTTCTCTCAATGGTTCTCAAAATTTTGCCATGTGGCAAAAGGATGTGAAATTCCAAACATTAGACACTGGATATATAGTCTGAAAAGATCACTTGTCAAATTTTAGACCATGGTATTGCATGTTCTGTTATGGATGCATGAATGTTTGACCTTAGATGGACTAGCAAGGGAAAAATTGTTCCCAAAGGGATTCGGCACATGTCAATGAAGATTCACGGGTGTTCTAATAAGTTTTTGCACAAATCTCAAACCGTATGTACCCTGCTGCTAGCTGACCTGCCGCTAGAGTTTAACATTTCAAATCTTAGATGCTTAAGAGTGTTACAATGGAGTAATTCAAGTGCCATTAACGTGTACACTTTAATTAGGCCATCTCCATTATCCTCTTTAGCCTATTAGATACACTTGAGGTTCTCTCTTCTATTTGCCACCAATATAATTTTTTATCTTTCTACCCAAAAAACAAGTCTAATTTTGTATCTATATACTAAATATTTACTTACTTTCCAACTTATGTCTTTCATTTCTTCGATTCTTTAATCTTTTAATACTTTTTTATGAATGATGCGTCATAGAATCCCCCAACCAACCAAAAGCTGCCACGTATACGTACTGGGACTGAATCCGAGGACCGAGCCGACCTGGCCGACCAATCCAAGGGACTCCAAACCGAGTACCGGGGGCGAGCATCGCATTCACCGACCACTGAGCCGAGCACATCAAGCTCGGTTGAAAGGGCAATCATCGCCGAGCACGAATGCCTAGTCAAGCCCCAATCCAGTCTGAGGGCCGAGCTGAGCCAAACGGTGCGACACCAAACAAAGCCGAGCACCGAGGCTGAAGGAGAAGGCCATCACCCTGATCACCAACACGGCCGAGCATTGTGGCCAAGCATTGAGGCCGAGGTCGAGCACTGAGGCCGAGGTCGAGCATTGAAGCCGAGGCCAAGGCCGAGCACTGAGGCCATGGCCGCCCGAGGTCGAGGCCGAGCACTAAGGCCGTGATAGGGCATAAAATCACCTCACCAATTAGAAGCTGCCACGTGGCCGACCTGAGATCAGTCCAAGAACCGAACTGAGCCGAGCAGGAAATCGGGCCGACCCAATCTCCGATAGGTCACCTGACAGAGCCGAGCTCACACAAGTTAGCCAAGGTTGAGGCCGAGCTTTGAGCCGAGCTCACACAAGTCACCCAGGGCTGAGGCCGAGCTCCGAGCTCTGAGCTGAGCTCGCACAAGTCAGCCATAAACTCCTGATCGAGCATACACAGGACAGCCTAGGCCGAGGTGACTGCTGAGACCGACCTACCAGGCCGACCTCCGAGGCCGACCTCCGAGGCCGAGCCCTCCACCAAGGTCATCATAATGACCCGCCGGGAATTGCGGAGCCACGTCAGCGCATCCCAAGAATCACGGGATAAGGATCGAGCCGCAATTCCAACGCGATACGAAATCACGCCAAGTATGGACTCTTACCTTAACAGGAGTCCGACCCCGAAAATGACTCTCCACTTCGCTCTACGCGAGAGCGCCTTCCAAAAGAAGAACTCCTACCATACTAGGACTCTCCCAACCGCCTCACCTCATCCACACTCTATAAATACCCAGGTACGAAGCACAATTCCACATCTCACTTTTGACTAGCTGTTACGCTGTTGCACTGGAGACCTGACTTGAGCGTCAGAGTCCTAAGCTGGAGCCACACCGGCTCTCTTGCGCTTAATTGGTTTTTTGCAAGCTCATCCATGGGCAAACCGGGCAGCGGAGGTTTTCACACGCAACAATGAAATATTATTTTCACTTAAAAATAAGGGTTAATCTATTTGTAATTGAAGTGGTTGCAACAGATTTTGTAACCTCTCTTTTTTAACGTTTGCCTCCCTGATTTGAATAATTTAGAAATAGGGACAATGTAGGTAATTTCACTTTTAGCTTAGCGCAGGCTTAGATTGGATAAAAGCTCTACTTGAGCCAAAGCCACGAGAACATGGATGGGTGGCTTAATTAAAGCCAAAACTTTATCGTCATCTTCTTCTATCCAACACATCAAGGTGAAGCCGCGAAGAAGTTGGAAATGGCATAATTTGAGGGAGCGTCAAGATAGTTGTGAATTTACAAATTTAGACACTTTAATTATTTGCAGAGGTTTCAGTTCGCTCTCATTGGACGGGTCAACTTTCGTCTTGCATCGTTAGATGATCTTCGAAAGTCTGCTTCAGTTTCATGGAACCTCAAAGATCGGGTTTCCATGGTTGCTTTGGGGAGAGGTTTTGTGATCTTTCAATTCAACAACGAGGGAGATATGTTTACAATTTGGCGTCGAAGTCCTATTCGTTTTGGGAATCAAATTATTCATTTCTAGAGATGGAAAACTGATTTCAATGTTCGTGAAGAGTAGGTGCTGACGAAATTGGTTTGGATCAGGTTCCTTGATCTTCCCCTCGAGTATTGGCACGAGCGCATTCTATTTTCAATGTCAAAGGCGGTAGGCAGACCTATTGCTCTTGATCGACGTACTCAAGCGGCTATAATGGGGAATTTTGCTCGGGTTCTTATTGAAATTCCTGTTTCGGGTAGTAGAATCACGGATTGTCAAGTGGAATGTGTCCAACTTGGCTCATCTGTACCGTATTTTTTCACTCAAGTTGTGTTCTATGAGGACTCCAGTCTTTGTTGTAGTTTCTGCAATAAAAATGGGCATCTTATTTCATACTGTCGCTAGAAGAAGAATACGGATGCACGTGATAGAGCCATCCAGGAAGCTAACGCTGGTGTGGTAGGAGCAAACTATGTTGATCAGCATGGGACAGGTAAATCCGGCAAGTCTACAAGGCCTTCTCCGACAATGGCAGACCTTGGGAGTCGATCTTTGTGTGATTTGGAGAGGGGGTCTGATCTTAGACCTTCCATTCAGGGGCAGCTCGCTTCCCATAACCATCAAGCCCACTTTCCTATTGAAACAAACTCTCCTAGTGCGGTTTTGGAAAGTCAACAAGAGTCTCCTATTAATTCTGGGAACCATGAGGTGGCGGATATGGCTGGGAATTCAGTTGGAAATATTTCAAACCATGGGCTGATTGCAAATCAAAGGGCGGTTATGCCTTCCAAGAATGGCGCTCAAGTAGATGGGTCTCATGTAGCTGTTCCCATTGTGGATTCGCATACAGCTGTAGATGAGGATGATGGTAATCAATATAGAGACTTTAATGCAACAAGGAATATGAGTTTTAAAAGTAATGATGAGGTGGAGATTGAATTGGGAAAGGAGTCTTTATATTCAAATAAGGAGGGATCTTCTCACGTAGGTGGGTTGGATGGAGTGGATTCGGGTCTAAATATGGGTATAGGTTCTGCTTGTGCTTCTGGGTCCGATGTGGGTGGGTCAGATTATGACCAATGTGATCAAGAGGAGATGCAAGGTGGGTGGACTCAGGTGTTGGGTTGAAAGAATCGTGATGGCCATAGGAAACCCCCTCGAGGTGGTCGTGTGGGTTGCCATATGGCAACTCCAGTTATTAGTAGAACTCGACGTCAAAAGAAGGCAAAGCCTAGTGTTAAAGCGGTGGACACGGCAGTAGAAAAATCTCTAGTTGAAAAGGAGACGATTTTTCTGATTGAAAAGGAGACTTCATCTCCCTTTTCACTAGAGGAGGAGGCTCTTTTGGCTCGTGTGGCTATTGATTGGCCTGGTGTATATGCCAAGATCCCGCGACAATCAAATAGGACAAGGACTCCGTCGGTGCGCCTCGCAGATCCCCCGTAGCCTTGTTTTGTTATTTCTCTCGGGTAAGCAAGTGCTCCATTAAGGTTTAGGACTAAGTTTCCCCCTTTTTAATCTTTAGCTTTCTTAGCCAGTATTCTGTCATAGGCTTGTTTGCCTCCTTTTATTCAATAAAATTTCTCTTTTACAAAAATTAAAAAATAAAAAAATTAAAAAAATATATAATTGACACCTTAGAATTATAGGAACAAATAAGTATGATTACAAAATCTGTCTGTAACCTTCTTGGTTACAAACAAACGCAACAAAATTTTTTCAAAACTCTATAGGTAACGGAAATTTGAATGTAAAATGGTGAAACGGGAATTTTTTTTCCTATAAAAAAAGGATTTTTATTGTTTACTTTAATGTAAACTACCCCAAAAAAAAAAAGCAGAACACTATAAGAGGTACAAAAATTTTGCATGAATATAAAATATCATTTCTATGGAAAGTTTTATAATGAAACAAATAGGACCCAAAAAAAACTAGTAGATATCTTATTTCCTAGGAAAGTTTTTCTTTTTCAATTTTTTATTATTGAAACAAACGGTGCCTAGAAATTACATACCTCTCCTTTTTCCAACTTTTAATGCTCGACCAGTTTTTGTGTCGCAAGATATAGCAACAAAGGGAAGCTCTCCAAAATCAAACTGCCAACCCAGACAAATCAGTTGCAGCCAACATTTAGGAGGGCATCTTCACAGCATTACTTGGCCTTGGTAGTTTCTTGAAACTATATATTTTATGGAGTACTGGCGTAGCCACACACTCGGACAGAGAACTTTTTCCCTAAAAAGAAATTGAAACTTAATAAATTGAAGCATCTTTTAACCGATTTCTTTTCAGCTACAAAATTACACATATGTGATGTTTAGATTCTCCTATGTGCATTGGAGTTGTTCAGCATTTACACACACTGGAACTAAATATAGACAATTAGGTAAGAGTCCTAAGATTACATGATGTTGTGAAAAGGGAAATCCTAATTAGGTGTAAGGGTCTCAAATGGTTCGGTTTTGATTCGATTTAAGATATAATATGTATAAATTGAAATCAAACAACTTTTATAACCTCATAATCGTAATTGAATCGAATCGGTTTGGTTAATTCAGTTTTATTCTATTTGTACACAGCCTCGGTAATTTGGTTCAAATTTGATATAAGTGAAAATAATCTCTTGAAAAAAGAAAAAAAAAAAAAAAAACATAAAAAGAGAAGGAAATCACTGTCTCATGAAGATACAAGCCCACCATGTCAAATCTCGTATCTTTCAACCCTTTTAACAAAATTCAACAAAAAAAACCCGTAAGTACGTAATTTTACATAATGACACATGATTATAGGGTTTAGTAAGGGTTTGGTCAGGTTTTATTTAATTCAAATCGATTATGTTCAAACCAACGATTTTAATTCAACTCAAAAATCGAATCCAACCGAATAAAATTTTACTTTTCATAACCAAAACTGATCCCTTACCCATAGCTTTTGGGAAAATTTATGACTAAGAAGAAATTAATCCATTGTGGAAATAACCTCCACCCAGGCATCCATTGGTCCAATGGCATGTGCCTCAATATTAATAGTTACCAAGTTACATAATTAATAATAACAAGAACATTAAAACTAGAAATCGACAAGTACAAGACTCCAAGATCGAAGATAAAATATGGGAAAAAGTTTTCAATCCGGGAGTGTGGCCTACGCCAGCACTCCCATGAATCTATCTCTCTCCTCTCCATGTGAAAAGACATCTCTGTCCCCTTGTTTTAAGAAGGAGAGAGATAGACACATGGGAATGCTGGCATAGACCACACTCCCACACAGAAAACTGCTTCCCTTCTCTTTATTAGGAATCTTGGAACAAGATGCTTCTTATGTTTGTAATAGCTGTTGTGGATGTTGCCAACTTGTCAATAAAAAAGTATGAATGCACATCAAGAAAGTGCACTAAAAATAGATAGGGTAATAGAACGTTGTGCCTTGCATGAATCCCATGCCTAGACACACAAAGTGCCTTGGACGATTGGAATTTCTGTCTTTCCATGGGGGCAAGGCGATAATTTTCAGACACCCAAGATGCTTTGTGTGTCTAAATGTGGGATCCACATAAGGCGCACAACCGAGTAGCATTGAAACTGTCCGGGAGTGTGGCCTACACCAGCACTCCCATGAGTCTATCTCTCTCTCTTCCCATATGAAAAGACAGCTCTGCCCTCCTTATTTTAAGGAGAGAGATAGACACATGGAAGTGCTGGTGTAGACGACACTCCCCGACAGAAAACTACTTCCCTATTAAATATTAATGATTTACAGCAATGCCTTCCAAAATGGGGCTTCTAGGAAATTCCCTAAAAATTTATAAGTATATTTATATTAGTGGGCCAGCCTGAGCCCCAAGATTTTATACCAGGCAGGGTTTCCTTGGTTTGAGGTGCTGGCTGGAATGACCCTTGCTAGCTAAGTCCGGCCCACGTACATCTTCGGGTTCGATCCACTAATAAAAAAATCAGCCCAGCTTATTGCATAGATTCTGGAATTTTATATTTTCAGAGTATTATGTGATCGACTAATTCTTTTAAAATTTAAAAGAAAATTTTATTGGACATTTATACGACCAATAATGATGTATGAATTAAAATTTGGACTCAAAAGAAACAATGTATAAATAAACTAAATGTAACTGAAATGAAGGTGTTGAGATGGATGAATGGCAAAACTAGAAAAGATAAATTAAGGAATTAATGAACAAATTAAAGTTAATTAAGGAGTAACTCTAATACATGATACGTTGTAAGAAAATCATTTAAAGTGGCATGAACATATGTGCAATAAAAGCCTTTGAATACTCCAATATAGGGGTGATTTGATTGATATTGAATGAGCTATAAGAGCCAAGGATAGGAAAAGTCGTGCTCGGCTTATGACAAGTGACAAGTATTGGGAGGATGATACAGTGAGCATTATGAATGAACTGTACTCCCGTGTATCCAGGAATCGGAGTCCTGGAGGAGGAACCTTCATCTAATAAACATCATACTATTTAGACAGGCTCTACTCCCATGTGTCTAGGCATTGGAACTCTGGGAGAGGAACTTTCATCTAATAAGCATTATACTAATAGAACTCTACTCCCATGTAACCAAATAAATTTGAATATATATCTGATTGTTAAAAAATAAGAAGGATCCATGTAACCAATCTCATTTAGTTGAGATAAGGTTGAGTGAGAGTCACATAACTGAACTCATGTTGGAGGCATACAGAATTTGCAAACCACATTCAGGCTAGCAAAACCAATTGGACACTCACTCTTAAGCAAACCTTTCGTCTTCTCATTCTCAAGGATATAAAGGATGTTTGTAGAACTTGTTCGATCCAATTTGGAATTTATTTGTCAAAACAAATGATAATTTTCACCCGGATTTATTTATTTTAATGTAAAATAGCTGAAAAACAATTTTACCGTAAAATCAAAATTTATTAAGGAAAAAAAAAAAAAAAAAGAACCTTGTTAGGTTGAATGTAGCTTGTACCCAAGCACAAGATTGCACAAAATGACTTCCCCACCCCATTGAAATGCAAAAAGGAAATATCTCACATCCATTGATGCCCCTGTGTGCTTTCATTGGCCTCACACTTCTATAAGTGTCATGGCTTTGCAGTGATATTGTGCCCTTTTCATAATTCATAGCTTCGATTCAAGTATATAAAATTCATCCTTAGGCCATGTTTGGAAGCCAAGAAAAAAATTCAAAAAATTGTAAATTTGAGGAGAGTGATAAACACATAAATCAATCATTGCATCATCATTATTTTTGTCTTTTTTTCTCCCAGCTACCGAGCGTAACCTATATTGATTAGGCCAAGATTTAGAATTTAATCTATCAATATTTGAACAGAATATAAGAGTCATAAGTCGCTTTGGCCGAGTGGTTAAGGCGTGTGCCTGCTAAGTACATGGGGTTTCCCCGCGAGAGTTCGAATCTCTCAGGCGACGAACTTTTTATTTAATTCTTTATGTTCTGACTTTTCCATAGAACCAATCAATTGTCCCTTTATTGTTCTCGCGCTTCATCCTATGTCTTTGATAGAATAGAATGGAGAGTAGTGTTCCATTTTTTTATTTTTGTTTTAGTTATCTGATAGATTATCTCCGCAAATTCCTGTTGATTTTGAGACAAATCGAATCACAATGTACCTAATTCAGAATTTTTCAAAACGTTGGGCAATACTGATACTCGGTGGATTGGTATGGATCAAGGGTAAAATGGTGAAAAATTAATTTTTACAATGAGTTGGCAAGGGGGTTGCACCTCACAAATAAGATGGTATGGGTTCAACCGTTCAACTATCCTTGGGGCCTAATTATCCAAAAAAAATAATCCATCTAATATGGGTCAATCTAGATTAGTATCGTCTGAAAGCAATACAGTATCCCATATCGATTCCTAAATCCCCTAAAAAATAATTTTTGGAAAAAGTATTAAAAATTAATAAAAACAGGAAAAAATTTGGTCAGGACCCCCCCCGAAAAATGGTCAAAAAACACAATAAAGTCACACGTATCGGATTGAACAATCCAACTGAGTCGACCGATTTAGGGAGTGATCCACTGTTACATGGTGGGATTGGTCATTAATTAGGATTGGTCTGGCCCGCTACTGATCCGATGATTTTTGACCGATCCGAAACCTCAAATCATGCCCCTACTCATTATCAAGCAATGTGAGACTAAATTTGCAACAAAAGAGCACATGTGGCCGGGGACAAAAGCAATGCACCTTTATAATATGATTTTTATGAAACTTCTACATATACATTTTCTCCCCTTCACATGATAGGGTTAATTAACCATAGGGGCAGCAATCGTTTTCTTTCAAAATAAATATGAAGTGACACGGTAAAATTTTAGTTTCCATATTTAGTAAGCTTATGAAGTTTGTACACAATTGTGTTCTGTTACACTACAAAAATGTTCTTTTTTTTTTTTTGGTTTTAATTTTACTTCTAACCATATGGGGCTTTAGTGATTAGGTTAATTCTTATCATCCTTAATTCAAGGGACCTCGAACCAAATTTATGGCAACACCAGTATACCCTATGACCCCAAATTCCAACCCTAAAACAAACTCTAGTTGGTGACTACTTGCACCCAGAAAAAAATCCTCTGCAATGCCCTAATCTGGCGGTGCACTACAATGAAACATTGCTGAGCTTGAGAAGAATGAAAAAAAAAACTTCCTTGCATCAAGCTTGCATGTTGGATGAAGCTTTTTTCACGTGTCGAGCTCACAGGGTCGTACTACGGTGCACCACCGGATGCCTGCACTGCAGATCCACTTGTAACCTTTGCTATATTGATTAGTCATTTGATTTTTTGGGCCTCACAAGTGTTGTCAATTTTGGTGGCCCATCCATGGTTTGTAGTATGCTTCTTAGATTGGTGAATTAACCCAAATATGAACGGAATTGGCCAAGGCCAATCCTGATTCTTTATCGATCCAGTGGTATGACCCAATGGTAAAAAGGTAATAAAAAATAAGGGGAAAGTTTTTATACACGGCCGTGTAAGCAAGCACCGTCGTGTCCCCTCTCACAAAGAGTTGGAAAAGTTATAAACCCCACCCATTAATTAATGCCTTGAAACTCACACCCTCTCACATAAACGACTTTGTAAGCCGTGTATGAAAACTTTCCCCAAAAAATAATTTTCATTGAAAAAAAAACAAAGGCAACTCCATTTGATCCGGCCCCATTCAATGAGATTGGGATCGATAATGGATTGTTATCGGCTAAGACCAATCCCGATCCAATTCTCGTCTTGCCCTCTTGTTCCTTCCTCCAATCCTCCATAGTTCCTCTTTTTATTATTTCTTAAAAAAGAAAAAAGCAGAGAGGAAAAACAGGGGATCTTGAAGATAGATCAAGAACGTACAGGAACAGGAGGACTACTTAAACTTATCAAGAGTTCTTGTCTCTGTTTTGTCTTCCATGCTTATTCTTCCACTCTGTTTTGCTAAATAATAAAATTTATTTTCTTGCAAAAGAGTTATATAAAAATATTCTCTGTTCTTATGAATTTACATGTTTAGTGTATCTTTTCTTTATAATATTATACATTGGATGTCCATATATATATCTTTATACAAATATTGATAATAGTATATATGTTCGATCGCAGATAGGTGATGGTTTGGTGAGTTTGAGAGAAAAAGAGAATGAGAGAAGAAGACACACAATCATAACGTGGTTCGAACTTCCACATGTGAAGCCATTAATGACCTTCACACATGAGCCTATTCCACGGTTCAAGCTCCCTCATTCAACTTACTTTGCTAGGGGAGGATTTGATTCCTTTAAAGAGAAAAGAATACATCTTGGAATGGTAAGTACAAGTGTCACACAATATGGGTTGATTTCCTTCCATATTATTCTGAGGATCTCTTTCCATATTAGTATGAAGAAGGGCTGGAGATTTTATCCTCCCAGCTGTGCACAGTGTGCACACACGGTTTTGGCTAACACTCTCCCTCCAAGTTGGGACGAAGATATCTTCAGAGGTCAACTTGGACAGCAGATTTTGAAAAATTCCCTTTGATAGAGCCTTGGTGAAGACATCCGCGAGCTGGTCTTCACTACGTATAAATGGAGTCTCGACAATCTTGTCTTGAACTTTCTCGCGAATAAAATGACAGTCAACTTTTATATGCTTCGTCCGTTCATGAAAGACAGGGTTTGAGGCTATGTGAATCGCAACTTAATTATCACAAAATAGTTTTGATGGAGTATTACTCTCAAAGCCGAGTTCTTGCAGGAGAAGACGAAGCCAAACGAGCTCACTAGTGGCTGAAGCCATGGCTCTGTATTCGGCTTCAGCACTAGACTGAGCAACAACTTTTTGTTTTTTACTCTTCCAAGTAACCAGATTTCCTCCAACAAATGTGCAAAAACCAGTAGTTGATTTTCGATCTTGCGGACTTCCTGCCCAATCAGCATCACTGTACCCTACAATCTCAGTGTGACCATTCTTCTGCATTAGCACACCTCGTTCAGGACAAGACTTAAGGTAGCAGAGGATCCGATCAACAAGTTCCATATGCCCATTGTTTGGAGAATGCATGAACTGACTCACATAACTAACTGCATAGGTTATGTCAGGTCTGGTAATCGTCAAATAAATCAGGCGACCAACTAGTCTCTGAAAACGACCAATGTCTTGAAGAGGGTTGTCATCCTTAACAAGCTTACTGTTATAGTCCATGGGAGTGTCGGCCAACTTAGTTCCCAGTTTTCCAGTTTCTTTTAACAAATCTAATACATATTTTCTTTGAGAAATAAATACACCCTTACTGGAATTGGCCACCTCAATCCCTAGAAAATATCAAAGATGCCCCAAATCTTTGATGGCGAACCTTTCATTCAATCGTTGCTTCATTGCTTCAATTTCAAGAACATTACTCCCTGTAATGACCAGATCATCTACATAAATCAGAACAACCACAGTTCCTTTGCTCTTTTAACAAATAACGAGAAATCAGAATCACCCCTTCTAAAGCCAAGGGACACAAGAGCAGTGCTTAGTTTCCCGTACCAGGCACGGGGAGATTGCTTGAGCCCATAAATAGCTTTATTGAGTTTGCACACCCGACCGGTCCGACTCTCTTGAGGGTGTCCAGGGGGGACATCCATGTAAACTTCCTCCTCCAGATCACCATGAAGGAAGGCGTTCTTAACAACCATCTGAAACAAGGGCCACCCATTGTTAACAACAACGAACATTAACACACGAACCGTGTTCATTTTCACAACAGGAGCAAACGTCTCCTTGTAATCCCCCCCATAGGTTTGGGTGCAACCTTTTGCAACTAATCGCGCTTTGTAGTGCTCAATGGTTCCATCATTTTTGTATTTGATCTTATAGATCCATCGACACCCTACAGGTCTTTTCCCTTCTAGAAAGGGAACAATATCCCAAGTGTTATTTTTCTTAAGGGCATCAAGCTCTTCTTTCATAGCTGCCACCCAAGTGGGATCACTCCTAGCCTCGAGAAAGGTGCTAGGCTCTTTGTGAGCATCAATAGCACAGAGAAAACTAACAAATTCAGACCCAAGTTGATCATAGCACAATTGGGCTTGAATAGTAGGAAACTTGGTGCTGTAGGTAGCAAAATCTTTAAGCCTTATAGATGGTTGAGTGACCCGTGTAGACCTGCACAAAGGTATAGGATCAAGAGTAGTTTCACCATTGGTAGGACCAGGACCACCATTGGGCAATTCGGTTGTGACCAAATCTTGGACCACATCTTCTTGAACCATGTCTTGAGTAGGGTCGATAATGCCCAAATCTTGAAAAGTTGGGTCAGTAACACCCTCACCCTCATCAATTAAAGGAGCAGGGGCAAATTCAATGTCGAAAGCACTATAATCAAAATCATTCTCTGTCATCTTCCCATTTGTAATCTCCCCCTAAATTTAGTCCCTGGTAGGAAAGAACAATCGATTCTCATTAAAAAAGACATCACGAGAGATAAAAAGTTTCTTGGAGGAGGGGTCATAACACCTATAACCCTTTTTAATAGTTGAATACCCTAAAAAAATGCACTTGTGAGCATGATGGTCAAGTTTTCCTCCAGGTGTATGCACAAAACACACACTCCCAAAAACCCGAAGGTGAGAGATATTAACAGGGCGACCCAATAACACTTCCATAGGAGACTTATTTTTTAAAACTTTGCTTGGCAGCCGATTAATCAAATAACAGCTGGTTAAGACAGCATCAGACCAGTACCCCTTAGGAAGGTTCCCATGGAACAGAAGAGATCGAGTCACCTCGAGAAGGTGTCGATTCTTGTGTTCAGCAACCCCGTTTTGCTGGGGGGTTTCAACACAAGTATTTTGATGGATAATGCTTTGGTCCTTAAGAAAGACTCGAAAAGGGCGATTATTATATTCTGTCCCGTTATCAGTACGCAAGATCTTAACCTGAGTATTGTACTGAGTCTTAATCATCTGACAAAACTCACGAAAAGCAGTGAACACTTCATCTTTAGAAGACAATAAATATAGCCAAGTGACACGTGACATATCATCAATAAACGTCACAAAATAATGAAATCCATCACGAGAATTAGCTGAGGTTGTTCCCCACACATCCGAATGAACAATTTCAAATAAAACTATAGAAGTATGAGTACTAGAAGTAAAAGGTAATCTGTGCTGCTTTGAGTAGCGACAAGTATCACAATGACTAGAATCAATAATAAACTCAGAGTTAAGAGATTTAAGAACCCTGTCAGAGGGATGTCCCATGCGCCAATGCCATAACTGCGATAAAGAATGGTTACTTTGTTGAGCAACCAAAGCTTGTTTTCCAACCTCCAAGATGTAAAGACCATGCTGGAATTTTCCTTCACCAATCGTCTTCCCTGAAGACCTGTCCTGAAACGTTACCTTAGTAGGAGAAAACACAGCATCACAATTTAGTTCTTTGGTGAGTTTTCCAACAGACAATAAATTTGAAGATAAATGAGGCACAAATAAGACTTCAGACACAGTAGATAAAAAACTAGCTAGCCCTTTCCCTTGAACTGGAACTTGAGCTCCATTGGCCATGGTTATAGGAGGATAAGCATTCTTGGTGACATCACACAAGTTAGTCAAACAATTAGGTGTGCAACACATATGCTCTGTAGCACCAGAGTCTATAATAAATTGATTGTTTGACAAAGAAGAGAGAACAAATAGTGCCTTACCATTGTGAGCAACATTACTAGTCTCAGTCTTGACAGGAGAGGAGTTGCATGCTGACAAAAGCTGCTGCAATTGCTGGCTCAACTTTCCAAGAGAAGCTTGGAAATCGATTGGGTTGGTATCCTTAGTCTCAACTGTGGCAGATTTAGCTTCATTTCCTTTGTTCTTAGCAGTCCGAAGATGCGGATACAAAGCCCAACACCGGTCTTTTGTATGACCATCCTTGTCACAATTATCACAATGGAATTTGGTATTGCGAGGTTTCCCCTTCCCTTTGCCTGAGGAGGATTGATTTCCATTTCTAGATTGTTGGTTCTGGTTAGCAACATGAACCAAATTTTCTGCAATTTCTTCTCTGGAATTGGAGCTAGATCTCATAGCACGCTTGTGGGTTTCTTCCCGCTGAATGATGGCACAAATATTGACAAACGAAGGAAGGGTAGTACTCATTAGGATCTGTCTTTTAATATCCTTATACTCTGGTCTAATACTGGCAAGCAACTGAAAGACCCGATCTTGTTCCCCACGTTGCTTATACACTTCCACAGTTTCAGCAATAGGACGATATTGACGAAGCTCGTCCCATCGCCGTTTAAGATTACCGAGATGGTCGGTAAAATTCTGATCGGGTCCTTGAACAGTGAGAGAAATCTCCTATTGTAACTCAAAAACACGGGATAAATTATCCTCGTGGCCATACATGGCTTTAATGGATTCCCAAAGGTTCTGGGCTGAATCGGAATAAGCAAAAATTTCATAGATAGCTGATTCCATAGAGTTAAAAATCCAAGACATGACCAAGTTATCTTGAGCAACCCAATCGGTGTATTTGGCATTGGTGGGTTTTGGCGCTTTAGACTTGCCGGTTATATGTCCCACTTTGGATCTCCCTCCAAGGGCGACCATAACAGCTCGCGACCACGGCAAGTAGTTGCAGCCATTGAACATAGTAGAGGTTAGGCGATTGCTAACCTCAACTCCATTATTAACTTTATTTCCATCAGTTCCAGTCATGATGAACAATAAAAACAACACAGCAGAAACCGAGAACTTATCTGAGAAAGAAGTGCAGGCAAATCACCCACGTCCACGCTCTAATCCACGCTCTGATACCATGTTCGATCGCAGATAGGTGATGGTTTGGTTAGTTTGAGAGAAAAAGAGAATGAGAGAAGAAGACACACAATCATAACGTGGTTCGAACTTCCACATGTGAAGCCATTAATGACCTTCACACATGAGCCTATTCCACGGTTCAAGCTCCCCCATTCAACTTACTTTGCTAGTGGAGGATTTGATTCCTTTAAAGAGAAAAGAATACATCTTGGAATGGTAAGTACAAGTGTCACACAATATGGGTTGATTTCCTTCCATATTATTCTGAGGATCTCTTTCCATATTAGTATGAAGAAGGGCTGGAGATTTTATCCTCCCAGCTGTGCACAGTGTGCACACACGGTTTTGGCTAACAATATAAGAAGATCTTAACCTTATTTAGTTTTTTTCTTTGTTTTGGAGGACTGTTCTTAATTTGAAAGTTGGTGTTTGGAACAAAGTTTTGTGATGTTAGAGAAAAATAACAATCCATCTTTTTATAGACTTAACCTGCCTGATCCGAATCCTGTTTGGGGGGAGTGGATTTTATAACAAATTAAAGTTTTGTGTGTTCAAACAAGTCCATTACTGAATGGGAGGTTTGCTTCATGACCAGGTTGGCCACCCAACCGAACAGAATTTTAAGACAATTGGCTGTTCTAGAATGGCTAGAATCGGAATCAATCAGCCAATTTCGACCCAATTTGAGACGAATTGAATCACAATTGATGGAGACTGATCCCAATTTGGATCCGACTGATCCAGTACCCAATTCTTAAACCTTATGTCTCCCCTCCACGGCATTAAGAGAGAGAGAGAGAGAGAGAGAACCCATGGTTTCTATAGCTTAGGCCTTATTTGGTAAAGAAGAAAGTGAAATGAAATTGCGAGAGAAAAACTACAAAAGGTGTATTCAATGTATGAGTGTACACAGCCTTACCCTAATCTATTTCCCAAAATTAAAACAGAAACATGATAGAAAATTTTGTTTATCAAGAATCATTGTATAACTGATCCACGAAAACATTAAAAATATGGGTGACTTTTAGGGGACCCGGTTAGGTCAAATGATATGTCATTTTATAAGAGGGAGGAGAGAGATTGATACAAGGATTCGTGGGTGTACATTATGCAGCCTAATAGTGTTATTTGTCACATTATGTGTGTATATATATAAGCTAAACCAAACATAAAATAGATCGAACCTGATATCAAACTGGTAATCGAACCCGAGCTTTCCCTTACTGGTTTGCTTTTGGATTCACCCCTTCTCACATTGAAAGCAGATTCGGCCTAGCTGTGTGGCCATGCACAAGCGTGGGGGCCAATGAAAGCATATGTGGGGGTATCAACAAAGGTGGGATTTTTGCATTTCACGGGGCGGGGCCATTATTTGCATGAAAAGGGGGTTGGTTGCTATCATTGGGTAATTTAGTATAAGAGTCTAATTCAAGTTGTTTTAGAGTGAACGGATAGGGAGAGAATATTACATAACTCTTTTCTCTGAAAGAAAACAAGAAAAATAAAATTTACTAATCAGCAAAATAGAGTATACGATTTACCTTGAAGCAGAGTGTCTCGGATATGAGGAAGTGAAGATTTACAATATAAAGTAAGGAAAAACCAAATAACTGCTGGTGACTCTGTGATCAAGAAACCCTCTAATTCTTTCCTCTTTGTTCCTCTTCTTGTTGTTTTATTCTTCAAGAAGAGGAACAGAAAAGAGGAAGGAAAAACAAGGGATCTTGAAGATATAGTTGTTAGAATATTTTATTCCTATTCTATATTCCTTCCTATTTAGTAGGTTCTATTAATTGTGACAACTGCCATTTCTAAAGGGTTGATCTAATAACGTAGATATGCAATATCTTAGGGTTTTCAATATGGACTGGCTAGTGTAGGCTCACAGATCACCGTTAAATCTGTAATGGGAGGATCTATGTTAATCTGTATAAAAGGGAAGCTAGGTCCCTCCTCTAACTTCAATCAACACATTGTAACACCACTCTGTCGAAACGTAGACTGAAGGGGTTTTACCATTGAGCCAGTGCTAAAGGGGAGATTAGAGGAGAAGATCCTTGCTTCAGAGAAGACTAAAGTGCTATTCTGTTGTGTTCTTCGTCGTCTCCATGGATCCGAAGAAAGGTACGCTCCCTAGAACGAATCTGTCACATATTAGATGTGTTCTTAATCTATCTATATGCGATTTTGTTTGGATTTACTCTTACATGTGGTATCAGAGCCAATATAGATTAGATTATGAACCTGTATGGATTGTTTTATGACTTTCGTTTCATGTGGTTTTGAATCGATCTGTCGGAAAATTTTTTCTTGGGGTTCCCTGTCGAATCCGTACGTTTTTCGGCCACTGTCGATTTTTTCGACCGGTAAAAAGTGAAAGTGACTATATGGGCTTGTAGGTCTCATCGGCGCGAGCATTTTGATATGTGGATCGCCGTCGATGGCCACCTGACTCGCCCTCACGCGCCGACGGGTGATCTCACTCGCTCGCAGGTTTTTTTTTTTAAAAAAAAAGGACCTGACCCGCCCGGGTCAACTCGGTATCCGTAGACCTGGCCCATTGGGTCAGACCGTGAACCCGAGACCGGCCCATCTTGGATCAACCCGGAACCATACCGAGACCCATTCGGGTCGACCCGGCAACCCGACCCACTGACCCATTCGGGGCGGCCCGTTGACCCTGTTGGTCGACCCGTCGGGTCGACCCATGACCCGATTGACTGTTGACCGGTCCAGTTCATGTCTGTGAACCGAAATGGACCGAACCAAACCGAACCGTTTTTGCACCGAACTTGATCCGGTTTTGATTCTGGAATATTCCTTTTTTATTCTAGAATCTTTGACCTTGCTTGTTTTTGTACATGTAAACTTTGACCGGCGTTTCTGGGAGCGTCGGAGCTCCGTTTGGGGCGATTTAGGTGTCATTGGATTCGTCTCGGAATTTCCTACATTTTGATATGTAATTTGGGTATATTTTATGTCTCGGGATTTATAAAAAAATTGCAAAATAGTGGTTTTTGGTTACTTTTCTACCCTTTTGTATGGTTTCTGAAATTTTTATTAATATTTTGGAATTTTCTGCTATGATTATGTGATTTAGGCATGATTCTATATTGTTAGAATGTTCACTTTTATAATCTAGCATTTTTGGTAAATTATGTTTGATTGCTTTTTGGCAATTCAAACCTTTTCAAATGATGTGATTGGCACATGTAATTTTTGGACAATTTAGCCCCTTGTCATATAGTTTAAAATTACACACAATATGGTTTATGTGAGTAACATAAAGTATGTCCCTGTATGAGAGAGTTTCATGGATTTGATTAAGTGGTGCCCGCCAAAGTGGCACTCTTGATTGGGTTTATGGAATATCGGTCTCATATGGTAATGGGATTTCTCTAGTTCTAATGCATAGTTATACACCCAGGTGGTGATTGTGTATTGGTGCTTAGAGGGTCACACATGCAGCATATGATTGAGGATTGACTGATCCAAGATGTCTATACACCCAAAGGTGGTAGATTATCGAGGATTAGAATATATTCTCATGGCCGCTGATGTGTGAGGAGGGTATTGCAACTGCATATCATGAATTCTGCCCAAAGATGTTTACATGGTGATGCTTGTGAATTCTCTAGAAGGTGTACTTATATGGTTTTTTAAAGTTACACATTACTCATATTGTGCTAATAATATACATTGTTTGTTTTCTTTCAGTCACTTTTTCTGTCAATAACAATATGGTTACTATCGAGATTCTTACGGGCACAAACTTCAAGAAATGGAAAGAGGATTTTTTGTTTGCTATGGAGATGGCTGATGTTCATATATCTCTTGATATGGACAAACCAGCAGACTTAGATGACAGGAGTACTGATGATGATAAGACAGTACATGCTGCATGGACGAAGAGTAATCGTCTCTGTTTGTTGTCCTTGAAGATGACTATTAAGGAGCATCTGAAAAGTGGTTTCCCTTCTAATTGCACTGCTAAGGAGTTGTTGGCTGCAGTAGCACTGAGGTACCGAGTCTCATCTAATGCTGAAATAGGAACCCTTCTGCAGGAACTCTTAACCTGACTTATAATGGTTCTGGAGGAGTTAGGGATTATATCATTAGGATGGTTGATTATCAAACCAAACTCAAAGCCCTGAATGTTTCACTTCCTGACACTTGTATTGTCCATCAAGTCTTGAACACCCTTCCACCTGAATTTGGGATTATCAAGACCAACTATAGATCTGCTGATGAAACCTGGCCCATTAATGACTTGATTTCTAGAGCTGTAGCTGAGGAAGAGAAACTGAAGAAAGACAAAGCCCATGTAGCCTTGTTTGCCTCTAAATCCAGTACCCCAAAAGGTAAGAAGTCCAAATATCCTACCAAGAAGGATGCTCAGGGAAATAACAAAGAGTCTGGTCAGACTAACAATTTGGGTCCAAAGAAAGCTCCTTTCAAGAAAGGAGGTGACCGTTGCTTCTTTTGTAAGAAGAAAGGTCACATAAAGCAGGACTATGCGAAATACAAAGCTTGGTTAGTCAAACGAGAGAGTACATGTATTGATTCTTTGGCTTTTGTTTGTGAATCCAACCTATCCGAAGCCCCATCAAGTACGTGGTGGCTAGATAGTGGTGCAACTAATCATGTTGTTTTTACCATACAGGGGTTCAGAAGCAGGAGGAAACCAAATAAGGATGAGTCAAAGCTCTTCGTGGGGAATAATAAACAAGCTGACGTAGAGCTCATGGGAGATGTCATTTTAATTCTAGATAGTAGTTTTAATTTGATGTTAAAAGACACTTTTTATGTACCTTCTTTTAGACAGAATTTAATTTTTATTTCTAGTTTGGACATGTGTGGCTACTCCTTTGAAATAAAGAACAATATGGTTGCAATGTTTTTTAATTCGAATAAAGTTGGTTGTTACACTATGTCAAATGGATTGTATAGATTGTGTCTATCTTCCAATGAAATCTATGTCTCTTATAATGTTGAGAAAATTATTTTCAAAAGACCCTTGCCTAAAGAATAGTCTTACACTTTATGGCATAAAAGGCTTGGGCACATCTCTAAAGAGAAAGTAGAAAGGCTGATAAAGTCTGACATCCTGCCTACTCTTGAGGGTGAGCCTGAGACTTGTGTAGACTATTGTAGGGGTAAAATGACCAAGATAAAGAAGAAATCGACAGTTCCTAGTTCTGACCTGTTGGAGGTCATTCACACTGACATCAGTGGACCCTATTCAGCCATACTGTGTAGAAATTATTATTTCATCACTTTTATTGATGACTATTCCCGATATGGTTACTTGTACTTAATAAGGAAAAGTCTGAATCTCTTGAGAAATTCAAGATTTTCAGGATTGAAGTTGAGAAACAGTTAGGGAAAGTCATAAAAATTGTCAGATCTGACCGGGGAGGAGAGTATTATGGCAGACATGGCGATGCTGGACAGCTTAAGGGCCCGTTTACCAAGTACTTGGAGGATTCTGAGACAGTAGGTCAGTTTACTATGCCTGGGAATCCTGAGTAAAATGGGATGGCTGAAAGGCGTAATCGCACCCTTATAGATATGGTAAGGAGTATGGTTAGTAGGACGAATTTACCTGAATTTTTTGTGGGGTGAAGCTTTGAGAACAACCCTTTATATCCTTAACCGTGTCCCTTCCAAATCTATTCCATTGACTCCTTTCGAGTAGTGGACTGGGTGTTAACCTAGCTTGAACCATCTTAGAGTTTAGGGTTGTCCTGCAGAAGTGAGGTTGTATAATCCAGCATTGAGCAAGTTGGAATCAAGAACAACTCGTTGCTTTTTTGTTTCCTATTCAGATCATTCGAAGGGCTATCATTTTTATAATCCTAGTGGAGGTACTAGAATTGTGGATTCTCAGACAGCTAAGTTTTTGGAGTTCGATGTGGCCGAGAAGAGTAGTACTAGTTCTCAGACTGTACAGGAAAGTAGTGGGGTTCGGACGATCGTATTTTATCCTCTGCCTATTCAGACAGATGCAGAGTCTGTTGCACCAGAGGTTATACCTATTGAGGTTCAAGAACCTGTCATTGATCCTGTTCCTGCTAAAGCTCCTCAGGTTCAGGATGTGGTTGTGGAGGCTCCACTTAGGAGATCTGTCAGGGAGAGGAGGTTAGCCATATCACTCGACTATGTGGTCTATCTGGGAGAGCATGACTATCACATTGGTCCAGTGGTTGATCTAGTTACTTATTCGAAAGCTGTTTCTGGTCCTCAGTTAGATTTATGGATGGAAGCAATGAAAGATGAGATGCAATCGATGAGACACAATGGTGTTTAGGAGCTTGTTGAGTTACCTAAAGGCTTCAAGCCCATTAGATGTAAATGGGTGTACAAGACCAAGAAGGATTCTGAAGGTAAGATTGAGAGGTTTAAAGCCAGACTGGTAGCCAAGGGATTACTCAGAAAGAGGGAGTTAACTATAATGAGACTTTCTCACCAATTTCTTCGAAGGACTCTTTTAAGGTAATTATGGCATTAGTAGCTCATTTCGACATGGAGTTACACCAAAATGGACGTGAAGACTGTCTTTCTTAATGGAAGCCTTGAGGAGGAGGTCTATATGACTCAGCCTGAAGGTTTTTTCTTTGGATGGTTCAAACCATCTTGTGTGTAGACTCAAGAAGTCTATCTATGGCCTCAAGCAAGCCTCCAGACAGTGGTACATAAAGTTTGATAGTGTTGTGACTTCATTCGGTTTTGTTGAGAACCGCGTAGATTAGTGTATATACTGCAAGGTGAGTGGGAGGAAATTTATCTTCCTGGTACTTTATGTGGATGATATTTTGCTTGCAAGTAGTGACGTTGGATTGCTACGTGAGGCAAAGCAGTTGTTGTCTAAGGAGTTTGACATGAAGGACCTTGGTGAAGCATCTTTTGTTCTTGGCATTGAGATCCACAGAGATCGTGCACGCCACCTTTTAGGTCTTTCTCAAAGGGGTTACATTGATCGTGTCTTAAAGAGGTTCAGTATGCAGGACTGTAAACCTGGAAATGTTCCAATTCTCAAGGGAGACAAACTGAGCTTATCACAATGCCCTAAAAATGATGCTGAGAGAGAACAGATGCAGATGGTACCCTATGCTAGTGCACTTGGAAGCATCATGTATGCTCAAGTTTGTACTAGACCAGATATTGCTTTTGCAACAGGACTTCTAAGCAGATATCAGTCCAACCCTGGTCATGATCACTGGGTTGCTGCCAAGAAGGTTTTGAGGTACTTGAAGAGGACAAGGGATTATATGTTGATCTACAGACGTGTTCAAGACCTGCAGCTAGTAGGGTTTTCAGATTCTGACTTTGCTGGCTGTCCGGATGACAGAAAGTCCATAGCAGGTTATATTTTCTTAATGGCAGGAGAGGCAGTGTCGTGGAAAAGCACGAAGCAGGGAATGATTACTTCTTCAACTATGCAAGCAGAGTTTGTAGCATGTTATGGGGCAGCCACTCAGGCAGTTTGGCTAAGGAATCTCATAAGGGAATTGATAGTGTTTGATTTTGTGGATAGACCTATCCAGTTATATTGTGATAACAATTCTGCAGTGTTGGTTATCAACAACAATAAATGTATCACAGGGTCTAAACACATGGAGATCAAATATTTGACCATCAAGGAAAAGGTCAAAGATGGTGACATCACAGTGGAGCACATTGGTACAGATGATATGGTTGTTGATCCCCTAACTAAAGGCCTTCGCCCTAATGTTCTTGAGAGACACATTGTCAGTATGGGCTTGGGAGCATCTTTAGATGCGGTTGTTTAGTGGGAGTCATTTTATTTTTGCTCTATTGTGTAATAAATTTTGCATCTGTGCTTAATCTTTTGATAAATTTTGGTATTCATATATCAACTGTCTATGGCATGAATTTTCTATTCAATAAAGTACAGTTTTGTTGACACATGGGTGTTTTACATATTGGCATGTTGTATATGTATTTGTTATAAAGTCTTTGGGTATGTGATAACCTTGAGCAAAGGCTGGGGCATTTGTTTTTTAGCCTTAAGGTATGTCTTATATCACATAAAGTAAAACTCGAGTTACTAAACATAAGACATACAGGTTCGTTGGAACCATGAAGTTTTCTCTATTGTGTCCTTGCATCATGTAAGGAAAGAGAATTGGACTGACAAAAGAAATAACACATAAAGATAAAGTGTTATTCAGTTGCTACACTACCATATTGCATCCTTTTCAGTAGAGTTAAGGGCATTCGTGACTATGGATGGTCCTGTGTCGCTTAAAAGATGCAGTTACCACTATGATTCGATGTTTGAGACTCTACGTGAAGGGATTGATCCTTGAGAATTATCTCTAGACCAACATAAAGGCGCGCGCATGTTTTCAGAAATGTTTTTTAAACTATTTTTTGAACAAAACGAAAATTTTGTTTTAACTTGGTTACAATTAATATAACCCAAGTGGAAGAATGTTAGAATATTTTATTCCCATTCTATATTCCTTCCTATTTAGTGGGTTCTATTAATTGTGGCAACTGCCATTTCTAAAGGGTTGGTCTAATAAGGTAGATATGCAATATCTTAGGGTTTCCAATATGGACTGGCTAGTGTAGGTTCACAGATCACCGTTAGATCTGTAATGGGAGGATCTATGGTAATCTGTATAAAAGGGAAGCTAGGTCCCTCCTCTAACTTCGATCAACACATTGTAACACCACTCTGCCGAAACAGAGACTGAAGGGGTTCTACCATTGAGCCAGTGCTCAAGGGGAGATTAGAGGAGAAGATCCTTGATTCGGAGAAGACTAAAGTGCTATTCCACTGTGTTCTTCGTCGTCTCTATGGATCCAAAGGAAGTTACGCTCCTTAGAACGAATCTGTCACATATTGGATGTGTTCTTAATCTGTCTATATGCGATTCTGTTTGGATTTACTCTTACAATAGTAGGAGTTGAAGAACATATTGGAGGACTTAAGAGAGAGCAACGACCATGAGCACTGCCATTGTGGCCAGCTGGGGGAAGAAGAATTCACAATAGAATTGGTATAGGCGTTCCCTTATAGTATATTGATTAGGCCTGTGGAGCAAATAGAAATCAACCCGACAATTCTGTTAATAACTTCTTAAATTAATAATTTTTTATTTTGTCCCAACTCTTTTTTTTTTGGTTGATAAATCTTTTTAGCTGTCCTAATTCAAGTATTCAACCCAAAAAAAATGGGTGGGTGGAAGTGTAGAGAGCACAAAACCAATGACTCTCTCACTAAAACGACTTTGCTAAGCTTAGAATTAGGGTTGTAAATGGATAACCGAAATCCAAATCTGAATCTGCATTCATATTCATTTAGGGACATTCGTATTCATTTAGAGATATCCGAAAATAATCCGAATACTCCGATTAATATTCGTTTGAAAAAAAAATTCGAATACTTAATAATAAAAAATTAAGTAAATAATGATTTTGAGGATTTTTTAAGATTCGACAAGTTCAGAATATGATGAAAAGAGAATCATGATCTAAGAGATATGGATTGAGAGTGAATTGTATCTGCTAGGGTGAGGAAGGTCTGGGTTACAAAAGGAAGAGATGTAAACAGAAGGTCAAAAATCTGAATCCAAACCGCATTTGAATCCATTTAGAAGTATCCGTATTCAGCCAAGGAATATCCGGCTCTGATCTTATCCGATCCGTATCCGATCCGTTTACATCCCCACTCAGAATCCAACCATTTCAATAATTCACCCTTAAACACAAAGGCCTGAAATTAGGGTATCAATCAGTCAGGACTCAGGCCTAACGAGCTGTTGCACCATCAACGTTCAAATATGTAGTCGATTAGGGCTCCAAAAATTGTGTAGATACAATTATAAATGGTGGGTCAATTTTCAGGCTTTAATTGAGCTACCAATGATTGGGCGTAAACGGGCTACTGAGTCATTTATCTTTGGGCTTTAAAAAATGTGGGGCTGAAAACCATGACCTCGAGGGGCCTAAGTGTATACCTCATAAATCCATTCCAACTGCGCTAGGCAGCTGTTCACATTTTTTTTTGGTAAAGAGAAGTCTATAGATCTGAGTGCGAAGAGCACGTGGTAGAAGATTTACAAATCTCCTAGAGCCACGGAGTGGAAATAGGCCAAACCGTCGTATGCACCGTAGACATGACCTTCTTAGCTAGAGAATCGGCAACACCATTTGCCTCTCTAGGAATAAAAGTGAAAATACATTCACGAAAATAGGATGAAATGTGCATAATATCAGCTAGCACAGGGTGGAGGTCCAGAGGGGCTATCTTGTTTCAATCGTTGATGAAGGATATAACCTCAAGGCTATCTGATTCTACCTTTAAAATCTCCACACCTTCTGAGATGGCTTCAAGAAGCCCAAGACGAATTGCAAGCGCTTCCCCAATAGCAATGCTCTCGAACCTGCTGATTTCAGATTTTGCAAAAACTGGCTGACTGTTAGAATCCCCTATGACTAGGCCAATGCCACAGATCTTGTGGTCTTGCGACCAAGTTGCATCAGTATTTAACTTGAGGAAAGGCCGTTGAGGGGGAATCCAACCAGCTGTACTCCTTGGTTGAGTAGGGAGAGGGATAGCCTGAGATTGAGTAGAGCTTTGACAACTTAAGAACTCAGAGTGCGCCTTGGTAGCCACTTGAATAACCTCCTCTAGAGTCGGTTTAGACTGGCTCAATACCCTTGCATTGCACGCCAACCAAAGAGACCAAGCAAGAAAGCTGCAATAGCTACTTAGCTCTCTAAACCTCTTCTTCCCCAACTTCCTCCAATCATGCCATCCTTCAATCCATGACTGAATCGTGAAGTCCTCTTGATTTGGGACCCGAAATGCTAAGGGACTACCGAACCAAACCACTCTCGCGAATGGGCAGTGTAGGAGTATGTGGTCTGGGCTCTCTACGCTTTCACCGCATCTATCACATTGAGGATCAATGTTCACATGTCTGATTAAGAAGCTTAGCAAGCCCAGCAGCGCATGCTCTCCAAAGAAATGTTCTTATTTTTGGCAAAGTGTGGCATCCCCAAACTGTCTTCCAAACTGTAGGAGATGTTGTAGTCCATTTACTAATCCTTGAAGAGGAAGGGTTGGCTGACTGCGGCACACTCTTAGGCTTACACTGTAGGTAGTAAGCAGATTTGATAGAGTACCTCCCATTCTTAGAAGCTCCCCACACAAGCCTATCTTCACCTGGGAACAAGGGAACCTGGACCTTGAGGATGACATCGATAACCTCCTTGGAAAAGAGTTGGTTAAGCATAGGGTGATTCCATGTTCTATAGTCCTGGAAAATAAGATCTGCTACCCACTTAACAGCACAGTTCAAAGGCTTTGCTTGTTGAATCTTGAAGCCTGGAATAGATGGTAGCCACTTATCACTCCATATATCAATCTTATCTCCCTTTCCCAACTACCAATAGAGTCCCTCTTTTAGAATCTTCCTCCCCTCTAAGATACTTCTCCAAGCCCATGAAGGGCTCCCTCCCAACTTTGCCTCCATGAAATCGCATTTCGGGAAGTAAAGTGCTTTCATGAACATAGCCCAAGCAGATGTAGGATCGCTAAATAATTTCCACGCAGGTTTTGAGAGGAGAGCTCTATTATGCAAAGCTAGGTCTCGCAAACCAAGTCCTCCACACTCCTTTGATTGACTCAATTTATCCCAAGATAGCCAATGGATTTTAAGAAAGGCTCTAGTATTTGTTAGGCCTCTTGCCCGTCCGTTTTATGTTTATAAATATTAATATCGGAATCCTTAGCAGTTTTGGCCATCTAACAATAATAATGATAACAATACCATTAAGTATTGATTGTATTTTACCAAAAAAAAAAAAATTAAGTATTGATTGTATTGGACCATATTGATGGTTTTACTCAATTTCAATAAAAATTAGTTGTTTGGACAAATTTCCGCTAATAAGAATCGTTCCACCTGTACAATATTGACCAGTACAATATGGATCGACCAATACCTCCAATCCAATACCGATATTTATAACCATGCCTCGTAGGCAGTCCACGTAAGTAATGATGCAAAACAAGAGAATTGTTCGATATGGAATTCTTACCTGGTTATGGAGGGCTAATATTCATGCATAAGGAAGAACCAACAGTTCTCTCTCTCTCTCTCTCTCTCTCTCTCTCTCTCTCTCTCTCTCTCTCTCTCTCTAGAGTCTAGGCTTAATTTGTGTGATCACCAAATAATAAAAGAAAAAAGAGAACTGTTTCCTATGGGAGAGTGTATCGTCTATGCCCACACATAAAAGTGAGGGGGGGGGGGACACAAAATGAGTACACCCGATGAAAGGTGAAAATGGTTGCCTGCCTGATGCTTCTGTGTGTCTTCCCATTGGCCCTCGCATGGACGCAAGGGTCACGCTCCCCCATAGGAAACACTTCCCCATCCCCACCCCCCCCGGATCTTTATCCCCTCAATTTGTCTGCTCCTCAATTTCCTCAATTCCATCTAATAGGGGGTGGAAATGACGGGGGTGGAAATGACCACCCTACACCCTGTCCGAACACATTGCCCGGGTGGGGTCCACCTCCCTCTATTAGAGGAATTGAGGAAATTGACGGGCAGGCAAATTGAGGTGATATTCCCCCCCCCCTCCCAAGAAAAAAACAATTGTTCTTAGAAAAAGTCATTTGGTGTTGACTAGTAGAGTATATAAAATTGCAGGCAGTCTATAGGTGAACATTGGGTCACATGCCTCATTTTTTTAGTCACATTATATTGTTAAAAACCTTGGACCCTGTGGTAGAGGGCATATCCTGAGTCCTCCTTCATCCATTTACTCAAATCCCACTTGAACTACATTCTGATCCTAACTTTAAAAACCTATAACCCTTCACATCATGGTGAAGGGTTAGCCACCATCCTAGGGTCATTACTATCTAATCCCCTATCGGTCGAAGTTGATAATGCTTCCACCTCTTGCATGATAACTTCTCGATCAACACAATCCACACTTTTTGGTAAAAGGATTCTCCCTTGATCGTGGGTGTAGGAAATTAAACTCTTGCCCTTTTTATTCACATTTTAGGGATTAATTAGCTAACAAAATAAGGGAAAGGATCTCTACTTGGTGGTGTTTCCTACACCCTCTCACAGGGCTCCATGAGATGATGCCTCTACCCCCTGGGTAGATACCCAAACATGCTCACTCATTGGCCCAAACACTTGTATAGAGACCATTGTTGGGTTTTGGGCCCAATTATTATGACTTGATTTCTTAAGTTCATATTGATTTACTTAAAGGGGATTTAATCCAGACCATCCATTGTGGGGATGGATTAGGTCTAGGGTTATATATATATATATATACATTTATGTTGGTCTCTGCAACCACCACTAACACACATACATAGGAGTTTTCTATTCTGCTCACAAGATAGAAAAGGATCCCTCCAAGTGAAAGACTGTGGAAGATTAACATTCAGGGAAATACAGAGATCATTGATTGCTACTATGCAAAAGGAATTAAGTCTTCATCAAATGACAAAAGGTATGTGATTTAATTATTTACATTGTTTCTAGATGACTGTGTTCTAGCCATTGTGAAGGAGTGAAATCATGGTAAATGATCAACCAGAAAATCTGACAACCATGTGATCAAGTAGAGATCTTTTGCCCACAAAATAATTAATGTGACGGGAAAAGTGAGTTATTTGACCCCATGTCCACCTACAATTTATACTCCAATACCAAAAACCAAATGCCTTGTTATAAGGAATAACACTTTGTTTTTTAACTATTTGAGACCTAACGTTCCCAAATGGATATCTGTCGGTTTCATATCATGGAGAGAACCATATTGAACAATTCTCTTTTTTGAATCATTGCTTACATGGACTGCCTATAGGACATTGTTATAAATATCGATGTTGGATTGGGAGTATCGGTTGATTCGTATTGATATATACTAATTGATCTTATAGATTTGCATCATCAAGTAGTAGGGGTGTCAATCGATCGATTTGGTCCGGTTTTGGTTGGGATGAACTATTTCGGGCTGGTAAAAGGTTAAATCATGAACCCAAAAGTTGATTTTGGTGGTTGTTATTTGAATTGTATTGATTTTTGTTGGTCCAATTTCTACTGGTTTCGATTAGGGTTGATGGTTCGATTCAATTAACTTATGATTTACCCGTCAATTTCAATCGGTCTAATCGATTCAGGCTGAAAATTGACACATCCTATTGAAGAGTCTTCCTCAGGCAAAAGAAATTTTTTTTCTTAGACTTGGGTGTTTGGAAGTTGCCTTTGGCACTTTCAATGATGTAGGAAGTAGGAAAGACTTATGAGAAAAAAACACCACTAACCGCACAAAATAATAAATTATAAACATAATAAACGTACAAGTGGACCTCGGTGCAACAGTAAAGGTTGCTTCATTGTGACCAAGTGGTCACGGGTTCTATTCTAGAAATAGCCTCTTTGTGAAAACAAGGGTAAGGCTGCCGTCATGATGAGCCATAACATTAAGAATAGGGTCAGGTTTGTGGGGTTGTAAGTCCTTTTTTTTTTTTTTTTGGTGGGGACAAGTCACGGCAATAGGAATCAATCAATCGACGAGATTATTTCTCTAATTCAACCAAAAAATATGGGGTGGATGAAATGAATCGCTGCCCGCTCCAATATCCTCACGGTGTAGGGTGGTTATTTCTGCTCCTATATGAGGAATTTAAGGAAATTTAAGTCGATAGCGAATTGGAGGTGATAATTATTCTCGGTGAAACCGTTTTATAGAGTTCTCATTATGAGAGACAGAGAGAGGACAAAACCAGGGGCTCTTCCAGAAAGAGAATTTCTGTTTCTAATTGAGTTCTGACTTTTGGTTAATATAAATAAATTTAGGACAGCTCATATTAATTACTAATTACAACAGAATTTCGGGACATCTAAAATTAGTAACTGCTCGCAGAATTTAATTAAATTTTTTATTAGTAGGGAAAACTTATCGGATTTCCATTTTTGATTTCTTGCCTTCCAAACCAAGGCTCCCTCTACTATAAATACTCCTTTCTTTGCGATTCTCTATTATCTTTCAACTCTCCTATCTGAGCACTTAGTCTTATAACCAGAGAGAGAGAGAGAGAGAGAGAGAGAGGGTCTTTCCAATGGCAATGCTCTCCCGTATCTTCGAGATTCCCTCTTTTTTTTTTCCCCTTCTGATCCTTCTTTAAGAGTTAAAAAAAAAAAAAAAAGAGAGAGGATCATAAGAGGAAAAAAAGAAGTGGGTTTCTCGAGTTCTTGTCTTTGTTTTCCATGGTTAATCTTCAACTCTGTTTTGATGATTAATAAAATTTATTTTCTTGTTAGTTTTTTTTTTATCAGAAATAGTTATATAAAAGTATTCCCTGTTCTTATGAATTTACATGTTTAATGTATCTTTTCTTTATGATATATCTTGGATGTCCATATATCTTTATACAAATGGATGTTGAGAAAAATAACAATCCATCTTTTATAGACTTTCAGAGGAACCTGCCGGATCTGAATCCTGTTTTTTTTTTTTTTGGGGGGGGGAGTTAAAGTTTGTGTGTTTACAAGTCCATTACTGAATTGGAGTTTTGCTTCATGAACAGAATTTGAAGTCAATTGGCCGTTCCATTCCAGAATGGCTAGAATCGGGATCAATCACGATCAATTTCGATCCAATTTGATCAAATACGAATTCTGATTTTTGAATCAGTGGACTGAGTTGAGTCATATTCAGACAAGTCATGCCAATTCCGACCAAGTCTAACCGATTCTCAGCTAATTCCAGCTGATTTTGAGACAAAAAGAATCACAATTGATGGAAACCAATCCAGTACCTAATTCTTAGAGCACGGATCGTGTCCTCGTACAAGTACCATCTAATGCCCTTCAGGGCCAGTCACATGGAATCCACTCCTCCTGTGGGTCCCATAGATTCCATGTGATTGGCCCTGCAGGGCATTGGACGGTACTTGCACAAGGATGCGATCCAGCCTCTTATTCTAAAACTTTACATTTCCCTTCCACGACATTAAGAGAAAGAGAGAGAGAGAGAGAGAGAGAGAACCTTGGTTTTCTATAGCTTAGGCCTTATTTGATTGGGAAAAAATAAGAGAAGTGACATTGAAAGAGAAAAGAAAGTGGCACTCAATGTACAAGGCTCCGCCACACGGGGTTTGGGGAGGGTCATAATATATACGCAGCCTTATCCTGCTGGTCCATTTTCCAAAATTAAAACAAAAATATAATAAAAAATTTTGTTTATCAAGAATCATTGTATAACTGACCCAAGAAAACATTAAATATGATAGTTAAATTTTATTCCACTTTCATTCCAATTAAATGGAGTAGTTAGTGGGGGTGACTCTTAGGAGACCCGTTTATCACAAAAATCTCATTACAGATATTTTCTCCCAATCACATTATTAGTTGAATTACTCATAGGAGAAGCAATCATTTTCCTTCAAAATAGCATTGAATTTTTATTATTGATAATTAGGTTAATTCTTATCATCCTAAACAACTTGAGGGAGGTTCAATCAGAATTGAGATCTTCTACTTCCACCAGTCCGGTACTGTCATGCGCCTAATAGACTCAGTAAGGCAGTGAAAAGACCGTCTTACCCCTGCCTGAGCAAGGATAAAGCGATTTTTACCGCCTTGTTATTTGTGGGGCACACGACAGTATCGGGCAGGCGGAAGTAGAGGATCCGGACTCGGTTGAATCATGTTGATGGCAAAACCCAGCACAGCTTGTAACTACAATTCCCAACCCTATAATAGAAACCCTATTAGTATCTGCAGTGTTCCATACTAATACCGTACCAAATACTCTGTCTAGGAGTGTGGCCTATGCCAGCATTCCCATGAGTCTATGTTTCTCCTCCCCATATGAAGTCACTTTTACCTTCTTGTTTTGAGGAGGAGAGGTACAGACACATGAGAGTGGCAGGCGTAGGCCACACTTCAGGATAGAAAACTACTTCCTTTGTTTTTTGTTTTTTATTTTCATGACCCAAAGGAACTTCCTAAATTTCAGGTTTGTGTCTAAGGGTGAGTTGGTGAAATACTGAAATGGTTGAATTTTGAGGTTATTTTCCACAATTCCACCACCCCTTTTTTTGGGTAGAACAAGAAGGTATCTTCGAGCTTCGAGGTCCCCTCTTTTTTCTTCATCTTGAATTTCTTTTTAAATTTTTTTTTAAAAAAAAAAAAGAGAGAAATTCAAGAGGAAAGAAAAAGAGGGTATCTCGATACCAACAAGTCTTCAGTTTCAATTTTTGGGCATTAATTGCAAGAAAAACTGTTGGGTGCGTTCAATATCACTAGATTAAAAAAAGAATTACAAAATAAGTATATTTTAAATTTATTTTACATCCATAAAGTTATATTTTGAAAAGATTTACCTAATCCCCAAATCAGTTAGTTAACGTCCCGCCCAAACTATAAACTTCCTAATATACGCTTTGACTCAATTTTTTTCGTTAAAAAAACATTAAAGATAATGCTTTAACCGTTTGCATTACCCAAAAAAAAAAAAAAATAGTGTAACCGTTTGCACTTTGCACAAGTACACAACTCATTGAGTTCTCTCTTATTTCTATTTGGCGGGGAACTTGCAGAAACTAGCAAAAGTGGTGCTCGCTAGGTGCAGAAAAAAAAAAAAAAAAAAAGCCTGCAACGGGACAAAGAAATTGAGAGAGAGCCAATACTCACAGGGACTAGTGAAGATGATTAACGAGTGGAAGAGGGAAAACGAGATAGAGATAAGTGATGATGATTAACAAGTGATAGAGGGATAACGAGATAGAGATAAAGGGAAGCACCTAACCGACTTCTATTAATCTTGCAAGTTTTTCTATAAAAAAGGGTATTCAATAAGTTGTGTAAACGGTGGTATTTTTTTTTCTTTTTTTTTTTAAAGTGCAAACCGTTACATTTTTATTTTTTTTGTTGGGTAATGCAAATGGTTAAAGCATTATCTTTAGTGTTTTTTTTAAGAAAAAAAATTGAGTCAAAGGGTATATTAGGAAGTTTATAGTTTGGGAGGGATAGTAACTAACTGATTTGGGGATTGGGTAAACTTTTTAAAATATAACTTTATAGATGTAAAACAAATTTAAAGTATACTTATTTTGTAATTCTTTTTTTAATCTAGTAGATCTAAGAAATTTTCCCTTCTTTATATTCTAAATCTTTACTTCCTCACATCCAACTGACTCGATCTGTTTCAAGGTTAATTGTAAACTCTGTTTTGCTGATTAAGAAAAATTTTTAATTACTGATAGTAATAAAATTTAGTTTCCAGTGGCTTCTGAATCTTTTACACAATTATATGCTTTTAAGGCAAATATAGTCTTTGTGATAATTAGGTTAATTCTTATCATCCCTCACAACTTGATCGAGGTTGAACCAAGTTGATGGCAACACCAATATAATCTGTAGCTACAATTCCCAACCCTAGTTGGTGTTTTTAGGCTTCACAAGTGTTAGTCAACTTTAGTGCCCCATCTCATCTCTTATTTTTCAGTTATTTTCACAAAAAAAAGTTGATTGTGTTAACTAATTTTCAAATCTATTCTGAAATGTAACCATCTCACCATTTTAGAGTTTAACTGGTTAATTAACAATTTAATGTTTTCCACCTGTAGATTGTCTGCAATTTTATATACTTTTTTTTTTTTTTTTTTTGGTTAAATTTTATATACTTCAGGAGCAAACACCAAATGGCTTGTTTTAAGGAAGACAATTTTATTTTTGGGAAAGTGTTTTCTTTGGGGGAGTGTGCCTCCATGTGTATGCGGGGCCAATAGAAACATAATTGGAAGCATCGGCGGGCAACCATTTTGCCCCCTCTGTGTTTGGGCATAGGTAGTACACTCCCCCATACGAAATATTTCTCCTTTTTCTTTTAATATTTGGTGATCACACAAATTAAACCTAGGAGAGAGAGATCCCAAATGGAGAATTGTTGGTTCTTCTTTAGGCATGAATATTAGCCCTGCATAACAAGGTACAATTCCATATCGAACAATTCTCTTGTTTTGCATCATTACTTGCATAGACTACCTACGGGTGACATGATTATAAATCTCGGTATTGGATCAGGTATATCGGCCATTCCATATTGGTATCAGCCATCCTTGATATCTATTAGATCCCTCGTTGGGGTAAATATGTCTAAAGAACAATATATATTTTTTTAAACCATCAATATAGCCCAATACAATTTATATTTATCGGTACGTTATCAGTGTCAAATGGCCAAGATTTATACAGATTCTCATATTAATATTTGGGGCAAGAGATCTTTGTCTGGTCATGTGGCCTGATTACCTATTCGAGCAGTCACGATGTAACGGGAAAAAATGGTGAGACTCGATTAAGCCCGACTGATTGACACCCCAATGACAGCATTGTTGTTCAAAATGGCGAGGATGAGTGATGCCATTTGTCCTTTAAGGCAAATTTATTATCAATTGGGTCCTCAAAAATAGACGCCATTGTAGTCTGACTCAACCCTCTCTCAAATTCTGCTTTGGAATGAGTTCTTACTCATGGTTTTCGTTAGGGTGCAAGTTTGGTCCTGTCAGCCCGAACCCGGCTTCGCTCTCCCTAAGCGCAACAAGGCCTGGGCTAAGATATCTTGGCTCTGAGGGTGGGTTAGGACTGGAAATTTCTAGCCCTGAGGCAGGGTCAGGTCTGGCCAGGGTTGAAGCCTCAGCTTGAGCTTGGCCCAGCCCAGCCCAGCCCGACCTTGTTTTAAGTTATACTATTAAATATCTATTGATAAAATTTATATAGGACTGAGTTTCCTTCCATCCACAGGGAATGGGATCCCATTCACCGAGGGGTGGGAGAAGGCGGGAATTGGGTATCAAGAGCATATTTTGGAACATACTAAAACCCTAGGAGGGATTTGTGAACCGTCCTCTATGGGTGGAGGAAAACTTTGTCCATTTATATATTATAAACTTTAAATGCCACGCACATTTTGTTATATAATATATTATATATGAAGATAATAAGACATATAATACATTTTATTATAATGTTATTTTACGTAAAATTAATAATTTTCTCCTTGGTCAATCCAGCCCATGCATCTCCTTTCCCTCTCCCCATGACTAGCCATTCAGGTCAGCCCGACCCGACCCTGAGGGCGGGTCAAGGTTGGATTTTCCAGGCCTTGAGTAAGGGTTGGGTGGGGACTGGACCCAGCTAAGGGGACTCAGGGTTGGGCTAGGGTTTTATAAAACCCGGCCGAATCCGACCTTGTTGCAGCCCTAATTTTAGTGTACGGTATTGGATTGGATATCGATCACCTTCAAAACTAATACGATACTAATACGTCTCGGCTTGTATCAGATAAGTTTACCTCTGAATTTTGTGACATTGATTAAGTGGGTGTTTTACCAAAAAAAAAAAAAAAAAGGTTTAAGGGTGTCAATGTGTACTGCATACTGTTTACCAATACTGCTATCGTATCGGTTTATCTGTACCGGTATCGGTATGAGATACTTGTACCGAGTTGATATTCAATACAGTATTGGTATGGACAAAACAGTGAAAATGCACCATACTATACCAATACAATACCGAATACCTGTACTAAACAATACCAAATAGATTCAATACGGTATTGGTATGAGTTACCTATACTATTCAATATTCGGTACGATATCAATATGAGGTATATGTGCAGTGTTCCAAACTAGTACCGTACCAAATACTCTATCTAGGAGTGTGGCCTATGCCAGCATTCCCATGAGTCTATCTCTCTCCTCCCCATATGAAAAGTCACTTTTGCCTCCTTGTTTTGAGAAGAAGAGGTATAGACACATGTGAGTGGTTGGCGTAGTTCACACTCCAAGACAGAGAAACTGCTTCCCTTTTTTTCTTTTATTTGTTTGAATTTTCATGACCTTAATGATGAAAGGATTTTCCTAAATTTCAGGTTTGTATTTAAGGGGGAATTGGTGAAATACTGAAATGGTTGAATTTTGAGGTTAGTAAAATCCGTTTATTAGCTTGTCTTTATATGTGAGAATCCCTAGTTTCTCTCACTCTCTCTCATTGTCAGGAATCTATAAAACGGTTCCACACTTCCACCACTCCTTTTTTTGGGTCGAATATTTGAATTAGGACAGTAAAAACTATTTAAACCCCCCCCCTCCCCCCTCCCCCCTCCCCACCCCCCAAAAAAAAAAAAAAAGGAGTTAGCAATTTGAGAAGTTAATAAGAGATTTGTCGGATTGATTTCTATTGCAGAGGAAAGAACAAGAGGGTATCTTCTTCAACTCTTTTATCTTCGAGGTCCCCTTTTTTTTCTTTATCTTGAATTTCTTTTTAATTTTTATTAAAAAAAAAAAAAAAAAAAAAGGAGAAATTCAAGAGGAAAGAAAAAGAGGGTATCTCGATACCAACAAAGGCTTCAGTTTCAGTTTTTGGGCATTGCAAGAAAAAGTGTTGGGTGCGTTCAATATTCAGGTTTCTTTATATTCTAAATCTTTACTTCCTCACATCCAATTGACTCGATCTGTTTCAAGGTTAATTGTAAACTCTGTTTTGCTGATTAAGAATTTTTTTAATTACTGATAGTAATAAAATTTAGTTTGTAGTGGCTATGGCTTCTGAATCTTTTACACAATTATATGTTTCTAAGGCAAATAGGGTCTTTGTGATAATTAGGTTAATTCTTATCATCCTTCACAACTTGGGCAAGGTTGAACCAAGTTGATGGCAACACCAATATATAATACAAACCCTAGTTGGTGTTTTTAGGCCTCACAAGTGTTAGCCAACTTTAGTGCCCCATCTCATCTCTTATTTTTCAGTTGTTTTCTCAAAAGAAAGTGGATTGTTTTAACTAATTTTCAAAGATATTCTGATATGTAATCATCTCACCATTTTTAGAGTTTAACTGGTTAATTAACAATTTAATGTGACAGGAAAAAGTGAGGCATGTGACAAATTTCCACCTGTCGATTGTCTGCAATTTTATATACTTCTTTTTTGTTTTTTTTTTTTGGGTTAAAATTTTATATACTTCAGTAGCAAACACCAAATGGCTTGTTTTAAGGAACACAATTTTATTTTTGGGAAATTGTTTTCTTTGGGGGAGCGTGCCTTCATGTGTATGCGGGGCCAATAGGAACACACTTGGAAGCATCAGCGGGCAACCATTTTGCCCCCTCTGTGTTCGGGCATAGGTAGTACACTCCCCCCATACGAAATATTTCTTCTTTTTCTTTTAATATTTGGTGATCACACAAATTAAACCTAGAAGAGAGAGAGAGAGAGAGAGAGATCCCAAATGGAGAATTGTTGGTTCTTCCTTAGGCATGAATATTAGCCTTGCATAACAACGTACAATTCCATATCGAACAATTCTCTTGTTTTGCATCATTACTTGCATAGACTACCTACGGGGGATATGATTATAAATCTCGGTATTGGATCAGGTATATCAGCCGATCCATATTGGTAGCAGCCATCCTTGATATCTATTAGATCCCTCGTTGGGGTAAATTTGTCTAAAGAACAATATGTTTTTTTTAAACCATCAATATAGCCCAATACAATTTATATTTATCGGTACGTTATCAGTGTCAAATGGCCAAGATTTATACAGATTCTCATATTAATATTTAGGGCAAGAGATCTTTGTCTGGTCATGTGGCCTGATTACCTATTCGAGCAATCACGATGTAACGGGAAAAAATGGTGAGACTCAATTAAGCCCTACTGATTGGCCCAAACATGCTCACTCATTGGCCCAAACACTTGTATAGAGACCATTGTTGGGTTTTGGGCCCAATTATTATGACTTGATTTCTTAAGTTCATATTGATTTACTTAAAGGGGATTTAATCCAGACCATCCATTGTGGGGATGGATTAGGTCTAGGGTTATATATATATATATATACATTTATGTTGGTCTCTGCAACCACCACTAACACACATACATAGGAGTTTTCTATTCTGCTCACAAGATAGAAAAGGATCCCTCCAAGTGAAAGACTGTGGAAGATTAACATTCAGGGAAATACAGAGATCATTGATTGCTACTATGCAAAAGGAATTAAGTCTTCATCAAATGACAAAAGGTATGTGATTTAATTATTTACATTGTTTCTAGATGACTGTGTTCTAGCCATTGTGAAGGAGTGAAATCATGGTAAATGATCAACCAGAAAATCTGACAACCATGTGATCAAGTAGAGATCTTTTGCCCACAAAATAATTAATGTGACGGGAAAAGTGAGTTATTTGACCCCATGTCCACCTACAATTTATACTCCAATACCAAAAACCAAATGCCTTGTTATAAGGAATAACACTTTGTTTTTTAACTATTTGAGACCTAACGTTCCCAAATGGATATCTGTCGGTTTCATATCATGGAGAGAACCATATTGAACAATTCTCTTTTTTGAATCATTGCTTACATGGACTGCCTATAGGACATTGTTATAAATATCGATGTTGGATTGGGAGTATCGGTTGATTCGTATTGATATATACTAATTGATCTTATAGATTTGCATCATCAAGTAGTAGGGGTGTCAATCGATCGATTTGGTCCGGTTTTGGTTGGGATGAACTATTTCGGGCTGGTAAAAGGTTAAATCATGAACCCAAAAGTTGATTTTGGTGGTTGTTATTTGAATTGTATTGATTTTTGTTGGTCCAATTTCTACTGGTTTCGATTAGGGTTGATGGTTCGATTCAATTAACTTATGATTTACCCGTCAATTTCAATCGGTCTAATCGATTCAGGCTGAAAATTGACACATCCTATTGAAGAGTCTTCCTCAGGCAAAAGAAATTTTTTTTCTTAGACTTGGGTGTTTGGAAGTTGCCTTTGGCACTTTCAATGATGTAGGAAGTAGGAAAGACTTATGAGAAAAAAACACCACTAACCGCACAAAATAATAAATTATAAACATAATAAACGTACAAGTGGACCTCGGTGCAACAGTAAAGGTTGCTTCATTGTGACCAAGTGGTCACGGGTTCTATTCTAGAAATAGCCTCTTTGTGAAAACAAGGGTAAGGCTGCCGTCATGATGAGCCATAACATTAAGAATAGGGTCAGGTTTGTGGGGTTGTAAGTCCTTTTTTTTTTTTTTTTTTTGGTGGGGACAAGTCACGGCAATAGGAATCAATCAATCGACGAGATTATTTCTCTAATTCAACCAAAAAATATGGGGTGGATGAAATGAATCGCTGCCCGCTCCAATATCCTATCCCACCTTGGACAGTGTGTTTGGGCACGGTGTAGGGTGGTTATTTCTGCTCCTATATGAGGAATTTGGACAAAACCAGGGGCTCTTCCAGAAGGAGAATTTCTGTTTCTAATTGAGTTCTGACTTTTGGTTAATATAAATAAATTTAGGGCAGCTCATATTAATTACTAATTACTAATTACAACAGAATTTCGGGACATCTAAAATTAGTAACTGCTCGCAGAATTTAATTAAATTTTTTAATAGTAGGGAAAACTTATCGGATTTCCATTTTTTGATTTCTTGCCTTCCAAACCAAGGCTCCCTCTACTGTAAATACTCCTTTCTTTGCGATTCTCTATTATCTTTCAACTCTCCTATCTGAGCAGTTAGTCTTATAACCAGAGAGAGAGAGAGAGAGAGAGAGAGAGAGAGAGAGGGTCTTTCCAATGGCAATGCTCTCCCGTATCTTCGAGATTCCCTCTTTTTTTTTCCCCCTTCTGATCCTTCTTTAAGAGTTAAAAAAAAAAAAAAAAAAGAGAGGATCATAAGAGGAAAAAAAGAAGTGGGTTTCTCGAGTTCTTGTCTTTGTTTTCCATGGTTAATCTTCAACTCTGTTTTGATGATTAATAAAATTTATTTTCTTGTTAATTTTTTTTTTATTAGAAATAGTTATATAAAAGTATTCCCTGTTCTTATGAATTTACATGTTTAATGTATCTTTTCTTTATGATATATCTTGGATGTCCATATATCTTTATACAAATGTTGATAAATAGTATAAGAAGATCTTAACCTTAATTAGTTTTTTTTATTTGTTTTGGAACAAAGTTTTGAGATGTTGAGAAAAATAACAATCCATCTTTTATAGACTTTCAGAGGAACCTGCCGGATCTGAATCCTGTTTGGGGGGGGGGGGGTTGAGTGGATTTTATAACAAATTAAAGTTTGTGTGTTTACAAGTCCATTACTGAATTGGAGTTTTGCTTCATGAACAGAATTTGAAGTCAATTGGCCGTTCCATTCCAGAATGGATAGAATCGGGATCAATCACGATCAATTTCGATCCAATTTGATCAAATACGAATTCTGATTTTTGAATCAGTGGACTGAGTTGGGTCATGTTCAGACAAGTCATGCCAAATCCGACCAAGTCTAACTGATTCTCAGCTAATTCCAGCTGACTTTTAGATAAAAAGAATCACAATTGATGGAGACCAATCCAGTACCTAATTCTTAGAGCACAGATCGTGTCCTCGTACAAGTACCGTCTAATGCCCTTCAGGGCCAGTCACATGGAATCCACTCCTCCTGTGGGTCCCACAAATTCCATGTGATTGGCCTGGAGGGCATTTGACGGTACTTGTACAATGACACGATCCAACCTCTAATTCTTAAACTTAGGTTTCCCCTCCATGACATTAAGAGAGAGAGAGAGACCCTTGGTTTTCTATAGCTTAGGCCTTATTTGATTGGGAAAAAATAAGAGAAGTGACATTGAAAGAGAAAATAAAGTGGCATTCAATGTACAAGGCTCCAGCCACACGGGGTTTGGGGAGGGTCATAATATATACGCAGCCTTATCTTGCTGGTCCATTTTCCAAAATTAAAACAAAAATATGATAGAAAATTTTGTTTATCAAGAATCATTGTATAACTGACCCAAGAAAACATTAAATATGATAGTTAAATTTTATTCCACTTTCATTCCAATTAAATGGAGTAGTTAGTGGGGGTGACTCTTAGGAGACCCGTTTATCACAAAAATCTCATTACAGATATTTTCTCCCAATCACATTATTAGTTGAATTACTCATAGGGGAAGCAATCATTTTCCTTCAAAATAGCATTGAAATTTTATTATTGATGTAGTAAAATTTAGATTGTAATGGTTTCTGAGTCTTTTACAAAATTATGCTCCCAAAGCCAATGGGGCCTTAGTGATAATTAGGTTAATTCTTATCATCCTAAACAACTTGAGGGAGGTTCAATCAGAATTGAGATCCTCTACTTCTGCCTGTTCGGTACTACCATGTGCCTAACAGACACAGCAGGATGGTGAAAAGATTGTCTTACCCTTGTCCATGCAGGGGTAAAGCGACAAGGGTAGTAAAGCGGTTTTTACCGCCTTGTTAAGTGTGGGGCACACGACAGTACCGGGCAGGCGGAAGTAGAGGACCTGGACTCGGTTGAATCATGTTGATGGCAACACCGGCATAGCTTGTAACTACAATTCCCAACCCTATTAGTATGTGCAGTGTTCCATACTAATACCGTACCAAATACTCTGTCTAGGAGTGTGGCCCATACTAGTATTTCCATGAGTCTATGTCTCTCCTTCCCATATGAAGTCACTTTTACCTTCTTGTTTTGAGGGGGAGTTTTGAGGGGGAGAGGTATAGACACATGACAGTGGCAGGAGTAGGCCACACTCGAGGACAGAAAACTACTTCCTTTGTTTTTTGTTATTGATTTTCATGACCGAAAGGAACTTCCTAAATTTTAGGTTTGTGTCTAAGGGTGAGTTGGTGAAATACTGAAATGGTTGAATTTTGAGGTTAGTAAAATCCGTTTACTAGTATTGCGTGATGGAATCCAGAACGGCCGGATTGGGTATCTAGAAGTCAGCTTGTCTTTATATGTGAGAATCCCTAGTTTCTCTCTCTCTTTCTCTCATTGTCAGGAATCTATAAAACGGTTCCACAATTCCACCACCCCTTTTTTTGGGTTGAATACTTGAGTTAGGACAGTAAAAACTATTTAAACCACCCCACCCTCCCAAAAAAAAAAAAAAAAAAGAATTAGTAATTTGAGAAGTTAATAACAGATTTGTCGGATTGATTTCTATTGCAGAGGGAAAGAACAAGAGGGGATCTTCTTCAACTCTTTTATCTTCGAGGTCCCCTTTTTTTTCTTTATCTTGAATTTCTTTTTAATTTTTGTTAAAAAAAAAAAAGAGAAATTCAAGAGGAAAGAAAAAGAGGGTATCTCGAATCTCTATACCAACTAAGGCTTAAGTTTCAGTTTTTGGGCATTGCAAGAGAAACTGTTGGGTGCGTGCAATATTCAGGTTTCTTTATATTCTAAATCTTTACTTCCTCACATTCCACTGACTCGATCTGTTTCAAGGTTAATTGTAAACTCTGTTTTGCTGTTTAAGAAATTTTTTTTATTACTGATATTAGTAAAATTTAGTTGCAGTGGTTTCTGAATCTTTTACACAATTATATGCTTCTAAGGCAAATAGGGTCTTTGTGATAATTAGGTTAATTCTTTTCATCCTTCACAACTTGAGCGAGGTTGAACCAAGTTGATGGCAACACCAATGTATAATACAAACCCTAGTTGGTGTTTTTAGGCCTCACAAGTGTTAGTCAAACTTTAGTGCCCCATCTCATCTCTTATTTTTCAGTTATTTTCTCAAAAAAAGTTGATTGTTTTAACTAATTTTCAAAGCTATTCTAATATGTAATCATCTCACCATTTTAGAGTTTAACTGGTTAATTAACAATTTAATGTTGCAGGAAAAAGTGAGGCATGTGACAAATTTCCACCTGTAGATTGTTTGCAATTTTTTATACTTCTTGTTTTTTTGGTTAAAATTTTGTATACTTCAGTAGCAAACCCCAAATGGCTTGTTTTAAGGAAGACAATTTTATTTTTGGAAAAGTGTTTTCTTTGGGGGAGCATGCCTCCATGTGTGCGCGGGGCCAATAGGAACACACTTGGAACTTGGAAGCATCGGCGGGCAACCATTTTACCCCATCTGTGTTTGGGCATAGGCAGTACACTCCCCCATATGAAATATTTCTCCTTTTTCTTTTAATATTTGGTGATCACACAAATTAAACCTAGAAAAGAGAGAGAGAGAGAGAGAGAGATAGATCCCAAATGGAGAATTGTTGGTTCTTCCTTATGGCATGAATATTAGCCCGGCATAACAAGGTACAATTTCATATCGAACAATTCTCTTGTTTTGCATCATTACTTGCATAGACTACCTACGAGGGACATGATTATAAATCTCAGTATTGGATCAGGTATATCGGCTGATCCATATTGGTATCAGCCATCCTTGATATCTATTAGATCCCTCGCTAGGGTAAATTTGTCTAAAGAACAATATTTTTTTTTTTCAACCATCAATATAGCCCAATACAATTTATATTTATCGGTACGTTATCAGTGTCAAATGGCCAAGATTTATACAGATTCTCATATTAATATTTAGGGCAAGAGATCTTTGTCTGGTCATGTGGCCTGATTACCTATTCAAGCAGTCACGATGTAACGGGAAAAAATGGTGAGACTCGATTAAGCCCGACTGATTGACACCCCAATGACAGCATTGTTGTTCAAAATGGCAAGGATGAGTGATGCCATTTGTCCTTTAAGGCAAATTTATTATCAATTGGGTCCTCAAAAAAAGACGCCATTGTTGTCTGACTCAACCTTCTTTCTAATTCTGCTTTGGAATGAGTTCTTACTCTTGGTTTTAGTTAGGAGTGCAATTAAGTCCGAAGAAGGCCTGAGCTAAGATACCTTGGCTTTGACGGCAGGTCAGGATTGAAAATTTCTAACCCTGAGTCAGGGTTGGGTTAGGTCAAGGTTGAAGCCTTGGTTTGAGCCCGACCCAACCTTGTTTTAAGTTATACTATAACATATATTGTTATAATTTATATAGAACCGAGTTTCCCTCCACCCACAGTGAATGGGATCCCATTCACCAAGGGGTGGGAGAAGGTAGGAATGGGTATCGGGAGCGTATTTTGGAACATACTAAGACCCTAGGAGGGGTTTGTGAATCTTAGGATGGTGGATGAACCGTCCTCTATGGGTGGAGGAAAACTTTGTCCATTGATATATTATAAACTTCAAATGTCAAGCATATTTTGTTATATAATATAGAATAAGTGTTTTTTTTGCGTAAAATTGAAAATTTTCTTCTTGGCCTAGTCCAGCACTATAGTCCATGCATTTCCCTTCCCCCTTCCTATGACCAGGGCCAATCAGGGTCAGCCCAGCCCGACCCAGAGGGCGGGTCAGGGTTGGATTATCTAGGTCCTAAGTCAGGGTCGAGTGGGGCCCGGGCCCAGCTAAGGGGACTCAGGGTTGGGCTAGGGTTTTATGAAGCCCGACCCAACTTGCCCCTGTTGCAGCCGTAGTTTTAGTGCATGATATTGGATTGGATAGCGGTGACCTTCAAAACTGATATGATACTAATACGTATCGGCATTACCTATAAACTATAAAGAACTGCCGTGATTTCTTTTTCCCCCACACAGCCCACACAGGCCAAAATGGCAATGCTTATATTCCTCTTGCTCTCTCTTAAGTCCTCTTGTACGTTCTTTAACCCCTATTTCATCAAGATCCCTATTTTTCCTTCCTCTGGTTTTTCCTCTTTAAAAATAAAAAGCAACTGCAGAGGAAAGAATAAGAGGGCATCTTGATCACCTTATTTATCTTTTTAACTCTTATATCTTCAAGATCCCCTCTTTTATTTCTCTTGAGTCTCTCTTTAATTAATTTAAAAAAAAAAAGATTAAATTACTCCCCCCCTCCCCTCGATTATGCTCTAATGATAAACCCCTCCCCTGGGTATTGAGTAATAACTCTCCTCTCCCCTGTTTTTATAAGATTCTATCAACCGTACCCATTCCGTTAAAAATGGCTGTTAAGTGATGGGAAAGATTATATTACCCTTTCACAATTTGTCTTAAAACATTCTAACGTCTCTCTCCTTGCTCTATTGTCTCCAACCTTTAGACAAGAGAGAGTGAAGATGAGGAGCGGAAACAGCCCCTGTTCCTTCTTCTTGAATATCCCATGCCCTTCCTCCTTCCTCCTCCAAATCTTAAATATCATAAACCCACCAACCCCAATCAAGATCACAACCGAAGCAACCAACAGAGCTAGACCTCACCTTCCCCAAATCGTTTCCCCAAAACCTGCAAACCCAAAACGAAATACTTCCAAAATTAAATAAAAAAAGAAGAGATAGAGTGAACAAATTCTGATGGAATCAGCTACCTCTTAGAGAACTTGTGTCGTGAGGCTATTTCCATGTTCTTTGATGGATTCAAAGAAGAATCATCCCACTCAACTTCAAGCATTTGCGCACCATAACCGCTTCAAACGAATCAAACCCCATTGTTGAAATCGTCCACAATAGCTGAAAACCCAAGAAGGTTTTCATCAGATAGAGGCAAAGTGTCCAAAATGTAATGGAAAAACTCTTGTAAGGGAAGCAGATACATTAACCAAAAAATGAAACCACATTCATAAACAGAGTACTGACCTAGTCTGGTTGTTGAAAACATGAAGAAGAGCACCCAAACCCGGCAGTCCACTAGATAGATGGGTTATGAGACAATCTCAATTAGACTCAAAATCCCATCTGTCCAATTGCACAGCAACAACTCAGATCCCAGCGGAGATGAAGGAACCAGAGGGAGAAATGACAAAAAAATTTGCAATTTTTTGAGATTCAAAAGGACGGAATCAAGGCTTTAACCTCTATCAACATAGGAATCCCAAGTCAAAACATGCAAGAGGTTACTGAATCCAAATTCCTCTTCACCGAATTGGGTTTGAAACCCTAAGAAGGAAAGAAATTACCAAAAAATAGGAGGAATGAGCAGTGACTGTGGTTCTGAGAAGGGTTCAATGAGGATATGGGAGAAATCCTGAATCGCAAATCGCAAATCGCAAATCGCAAATCCCAAAGCCTCTGAGTTTTGAATATCTTATGCTCTCACTGTTTCGTTCTCTTTCTTCTTCAAACGAAGAGGAAACCTGCTGTCTGAAAACCCCTCTTGTTTTTTGGGCAAAGTCTAAAAACCTTTCTTGCTTTTGAAAACCAGAGAAACCAATCTCAAACCCCTTTGTATCCATCTCTCTTTCGTTCTCTCCCTCCCTCTCTCTGTGTTTTTTGGAAGAAAACTGAACGAAGACGATGGAAGAAGAATTGAGAAATGGGGAAGAAGATGATGGTATTGTGAGCCTATCCTCTCGCTCAGGGGTATTATTGTAATATCACAAATATAAGGGTAGTTTGGGGTTTAAATAAATGTATTTAGGATAATGTCATCACTTAACAGCCATTTTTAACGGAATGGGTATGGTTGATAGAATCTTGTTCATGCAGGGGAGAGAAGAGTTATTACTCAATACCCAGGGGAGGGGTTTGTCATTAGAGCATAATCGAGGGGAGGGGGGAGTAATTTAAAAGAGAAACTAAAGAGGAAAGAAAAAGGAGGTATCTCGATACCAAGGATTCATTTGGGCATGCAAGAGAAATTGTGCGGTGCGTATTTCAATTTGTAAAATCATATTTATTTATAGGGTAAAGTACACGTACCCCCCTATAGGCTATAATCCCCCCAATATTCCTCGTACCCTCCTAAGCGGCTCAATATTCCACGTACCACCCTTCAATATTCCACGTACCACCCCTGCTTTACACCCCAAATGCCAGATAGGTCCAATCCGTTAAATACCACCGTTAGATGCCAAAATTTTGACCATTTTACCCTTTGCTCCATTTTCTTAAATCTAAAAAGACTTAATTACCCTCACTTATTTGTTGCCCTAAACTAATTGAAAATGATCATTTTACCCTTTGTTTTATTTTTATAAATGAAAAGACCTAATTGCCCTCATTTATGTATTACCCTAACCTAATTTGAAAAGACTATTTTACCCCTAAATATTTGTTCCTAAAGACCCCAAAATGCCCTCATCTTCCCCAAATCATCTTCTTCTTTTACATACCCACCTCCGCCACCCACCATTAACACCATCACCAACCCAACCCCTTCATTCTTCTCGTTCTTCTCCCACTCAATGTGCTAGAGAACAGAGAACCAAAATCCCTTAAACCCAAACTCATACCACCTTCCCAAACAAAGAAATATTCAAATTTCTTTTTCTGCATCGTTTAACATCAGATAGGGCATTGGATCAACCCATTTTCATCATTTAACAACAGACGAAGGACTCAAAACTCTTTCTCGAAGTTGAAAATCCAGTGTGGAATCTGAAACTATTTCGAATTGAGATCTACTAGTGTGATTTTCGTGGGTGTCTTCAAAGTAGGTGTAGCCTTCTTCTGCACGTTCTCTAAAGAAGAAAAGGGTTTCAGTACCTGTTTGGAATTGTGATATGTTCCCCCAATCGCACCATCATAACCGCTCTGTCGATGCTTGTTTTCCTTCCCTGAGAATTTTTTTTTTGCTTCTTTGGAGAGTTGATCTCGTTGATGAATTTCAAAGGATTCCACCCATCTGCATCTACAACTCGTGACGTGGGGCTTGTATTGGTCTGTACCGAAATGGAAATTATGTCTTCAAGATCTTCCATCAATTTCCAAGCGATAATGACTTCTGGTTCTTCTATTTCCTTCTTCTGAAATCTAGGGGACACAAAATGAGTAGGAGACATCGTCACTTGTTTAACGGTTTCCTTCACTAATTCTTGGTCGATTTTGGGAACTCCGTATGTGCTTGAATTGAGAGAGACAATGATTCGTGTCATCGTCATTGGCTTTGGGGGGGGGGGAGAAGAACGAGAAGAATGAAGGGGTTGGATTGGTGATGGTGTTAATGGTGGGTGGCGGTGGTGGTGGTGGTGGTGGGTATGTAAAAGAAGAAAATGATTTGGGGAAGATGAGGGCATTTTGGGGTTTTAGGAACAAATATTTAGGGGTAAAATAGTCTTTTTAAATTAGGTTAGGGTAATACATAAATGAGGGCAATTAGGTCTTTTCATTTATAAAAATAAAACAAAGGGTAAAATGGTCATTTTCAATTAGTTTAGGGCAACAAATAAATGAGGGTAATTTAGTCTTTTCAGATTTAAGAAAATGGAGCAAAGGGTAAAATGGTCAAAATTTTGGCATCTAACGGTGGTATTTAATGGATTGGACCTATCCTTAGTTAGTAAATTCGCGTATGATACGCGTATTATATGCGTCCCCGTATTTTTAAACGTATAATACTCCCGTCCCCATATTTTCTTGTATTTTTATAAAAAAACACGTTTTTTAATCGATCGAGTATTATACTCGTATAATACGCATATTATACATTTTTTATAAAAAAAAAAAAAAAAACCCAAAAGATTAGAATTTAGGGAAACGATTTCACTTTCCCTTTCGTCCCTTTCAATTTGCGTTGAACATCCAACCGTAGCAGGCAACAGTAGCCGCCCTCCATCTCCAACCATCCTCGCCATCTCCGTTCAACAAAGCGGCACTTAAGTCTTGTACTCTCCTCTTGTTTCTCTGGTCTTTGAACTTTGATGGTGGTAGTGAAGCAAATGAATCTTGTGTGATATTGGCGATAACGGCTCAATCTCTATTCTATTTTATTCTTGTTTTTCTGTCTCTTATAGCTAATGTGTACAGTGGAGATCCATATCTGGAACTCTCCCTCTTGTCTTGTGTTGGTTAATTAGTGGGAACTCATCTCCCTTCACAAGAACACATCTGGTTAAAAATATATGGTTATCTCGTTGTAGATAGAAAGAAATGTAATGTTGGAAGAATGATTTAATGATAAGGTAATCAACTTGCTCATCTCATTTTCAGACAATCTACATTCATTTCTTGTAGATTATTGATATTTTGGTATGTTAAATGATAATCTTAGAGATGTTATATAGCATATTATATTATTGTGTTTATTTTAGTTCATAAAATCATGATATTATTTTGTTTATTAGGTGGTGAATGCATGTTATATAATGAATATATGTCCGTTTTTTTAAAAGTATTATTGCCGTCTATGCCGTATTATACCTGTATTAAACACGTACCATATTATTACCGTATGCGTTTTATGAAGCCGGATTTTTTAAAAGTATTATTACCGTCTAGTCCGTTTAATTGCCATACGTATCCGTTCCCAAACTTACTAACTAAGGACCTATCTGGCATTTGGGGTGTAAAGCAGGGGTGGTATGTGGAATATTGAAGGGTGGTACGTGGATTATTGAGCCGCTTAGGGGGGTACGAGGAATATTGAGTGCATTATAGGGTGGTACGTGTACTTTACCCTTATTTATACATAAGAGTTATTTGTTTATGTTAAAAATAGGAGGATATTATAAGTAATATTCGATTGATCAGGCTTCTTTATATTCTAAATCTTAATTACTTCCTCACATTCAACTGACTCTTTGTTTCAAGGTTAATCGATCCTGCACTCTGTTTTGCTGTTAAAGAAAATTTATTTATTTTCTTGTTTTCTATTCAGAAAGAGTTATATTAATAATATTCTCTCTTCTTTTGAATTTTACATCCTTAATGTTATGTTTTCCTTGTAATATATCTTAACCCATTAATGAATATGCAGGTTTTGGTTCATGGACATGTTTGCAACCCCATTCTCTGCTGGTAAACAAGAATCTAGTTCTCCCATTTGTATAGAAAGTATTAACATTATGAGTAGTTTTCTGTTTGGGAGTGTGGCCTACACCAACTCTCCCATGTGTCTATCTCTCTCCTCCTTAAAATAGGGGGGCAGAGCTGTCTTTTCATATGGGGAGGAGAGAGAGAGAGAGATTCATGGGAGTGCTGGCGTAGGCCACACTCCTGGACAGAGATCTTTATCCGTAACTTTATATACACCCATGTTTGTTCACTGTATGCCCGATTCTAGGTTATAAAACCTTGGTCCCTATGTTAGAGGGGGATATCCTTAGTCCTTCATCCATTTACTCAGGAACCTGCTTGAAATAGATTCTATCCCATCGCAATTCCAACCCCCCCAGCACCACTGTCGTCCTCTTGGGATGCCAACGTTAGGGGTGTCAACCGGTCGGGCTCAGTCGGGTTCGATCAGGCCTAGCCGGGTCTCACCAATTGTGCAGGTTGCACTGTGTCCGACCATTTAAATATTCGGTCCGGGCCATGTCGGGCTCGATTGGGGTTCGGTCGGTGTTGGTCTTTAATCGGGTACTAAAATCGGGCTTTAGTCGGGTCTTAACCGGGTTGTGGGCCTGTTTAACTCTTCATCGGGCCTTACCCGGGTCTCAATCGGGCCTTTACAGAATTAAATTCCTACTTGAAAAACTAAAGAGAAAAGAAATGGGTTTCCACCAAAACACATTCAAGACCCAAATCCAAATCCAATTTTTCAAACCATAATCTTTTCCTGAACTTATGTTTATTAGTTTCTACCATAAAAAAAGGAAGAACTTATGTTTATTAGTTTTTATTTACTGATTTGTTTGTTTTTGTAATTATAATTAACTCAAATTTATGAAGTGCTTATGCTTATCAACTAAATCATCATTGACGGTACTGGGTTCGTCCTGCTATTTGTTTTCTCTTTGGAGCAAGAACACCCCCAGCCCTTTTTGTATATGTTTGGTTCTGATTCTATAAAATGAGAAGCTTAATGGAGAAGAATATAAACATTTTTCTGAGTTAAGGAAACCCATCAATTGAATTGCCCATTAATTTGGGCTTAATGGGTTAATCATTTTAAGGAGTTAAATAGGAAAAGGGAGAGGGTTATCAGGTGGGCTAAATGGATTAATGGAAGGTGGTTTGCTTAAAGGGTCAGGCTTGAAAACGGTCGGTCCGGTCGGGCGCCCGGCGGGCTAGGACCCCACACCGGGACCGCCCTATTATTAAACGTGTCAGGCTTAAGCCCGACACGTTTAAGAATCGGTCCGATCCGGGTCGGGCTTTAATCGGGCGGGCTCGGTCGGGCCTGTCGGGCCGGGCCTAGAATTGACACTCTTAGCCAACCTAGTGGCGGTCTTTGATAGGAATATTAAAAAAATGGCCAAATGTTCTCTGTGTCGGGGGCGTAGGCTGCGCCCAGACACATGGGGGTGGGCAAAATGACCACCCACCCCTTGAATGGCTAGCCCATGTGTTTGGGTGCAGCATGTGCTATGGCACAGAGAACATCAACCCCAAAACAAAAGTCGAAAGATTACAACACTTAAACAAAGTATTCGACACATGGTAGGATAGATCGTTGTGGTGGAGACATTCTTCTTTAAGGGCAAGAAAACGCTAACTAATTAATCTCCAACAGTCTTGGTGTTTTAGAGCTAGAATCACATGGGAGTAGGTTCCTCATCTTCTTGAGAGAAAGCACTCAACAACAATTTGAATCTTCAACATTCGATACAACCAGCTAGTGACGGAACCGAAGGAGAGAACTCCAAGAGCAGTCACTGAAAACACGATCCAGAAGAAAACAGTGGAGGAAGATAAATTTCAAACAACTGATGTTCTTTAACAGCTGAACTCCAGCAACAAATAAACCAACAATAAATGCAAACCCTAGCAGCAATTAAATCTTCGATTCTTCGACCAATAGGAAAAGAGTAGAAGAAAACCAGAAATCCTCCAATATAAACTTCAGTAGCATATTCAGGATATGTTTGAAACCAGACTCAATCGATCAACAACATCAAACTTCGATTAAGAAAATCAGAAATAGCAGCACATGGTAACCAATTTTGCCCATGGACTAAGATTCATAAACAGAAGAAAGAAAAAAAAAAAAACACAGCAATGTATGACTAAAACAATAGAACCCTTTTTTTTTTTCTTTTTTTTCTTTTTTTAAGACTTGAAGAAACCTTCCCTATTTCCCTTAGACTTGCAGATTTTTTTCCCCTTTCTTCTACTTCCACATTGCTCTGATACTATGTGACAAAGTTAAATATGTGAAAGCAGAGAACCGAAGGAGAAAAGAGAAAAGATGGGGACAAAGGGGAGCTGCTAAGAGACAAAATCGATGCTCAGTAGTTCCTCCCAATTCTTTTATTTATATTGAAGTAGTATTACATAGCAAGGATTCCTAATCCTGCTAGGAATTAGAACTAAATTTCATATTTGCAACAAAGCTAAGACTTACTAGGATAGCAACGGATGAGTCGACTAATCTGTGAAGCAAGGACGAGTCGGTTGATCTGTGAAGCAAGGTTGCACGATGGAGAGAAGAGCTTAGATCTATTGGCACTGATCATCGATAGTAATGCAGAGCAGATGCCAATCACCGATAGGGATAAAGCCTCCGTGTTGGCCTTCGACTAAGTCACAGCTTCAGAATCTCTCTCAGTGATGACGGAACAACAAAGCAGAACTTCGGTCATCGACTGATAAGGTACCGCTGCATCAGCCTTCGACTACCTTCATTGTTTCACACTCAATGACCAGCTCCAAAAGGAGCTATCCTTAGGTCATTTCCCCTTACGTCCAGGTTCTCACCACCAACACCAGCATGGGGGCGAAGAGATGAGAGGATAGATCTTAAGGAGCTTCCAGTAAGTGTCGTTGGGGGCAAATCCAGTAGCTCACCCGAATATGAGCAGTTTGGTAGAATGTTTGAGTGAACGATCAACGATTTGGGGAGAGGTAAAGATCTCCCTAGCTATGTGTGGGTCAGAAGAGACCACCAACAGGGATGGAGCTCGGTGGCACCAAGGGTCGAAGCCATAGAGGCTAGGGTCCGGTGAGCTAAGCCACAACTCAGGTTTGAGTTGCTACCAAATACATGGAGCCTGGAGGGCCAGGGATGGAAGTAAAGATCCATAGTTCCGATCGTGTTTCCAAGCAAGCCAACCAGTGGTGAAAGCCCAAGTGAGATATGAAAAACCCAACATATGGGAAAGCTACAAGGAGTACTCCATGTATCTCAGAGGGAGTGAGAGAAATAGAAAGAGGGCAACGGAGATGGAGAGAGCAAGAGAGCTGCGAGTAGTGAAGCTAGGAGTTTGGTATGCCTTCGAAAGATTCAAGATGGTGGGTCGGGAGTCTCGAGACCAGAAATATTTTCGACCAATGGGTTCTGTTTTTCCTCCTTGTAGCTATCCTATTCGTTGAGCTCTTCATATCTCACCTGAGCTTTCACCGCTGGTGGGATTACTTGGAATCACGGCAGAAACCAAAGGAGTCTTCGCTTCTATCCCCAACCCTCGAGGTCTCCTAGTATTTGGTAGCTTATTCAACCTGAGCTGTGGCCTAGCCCACCGGACCTTGGCCTCCATGACTTCGACCCTTGAAACCAACCTAGCTCCATCCCTATTGTGGTCTCTTCCGACCCTAGACGGGGTTATTGGTTGTCTTCCTTTCCGAAGGAACTTTTAAGGACTATATAGCAGTTTCTACCTTTTGTGATTTTTATGACTTCCCCCCTTCCCCCCTCCTTGAGGGGGTTTTGGGGGCCTATAGAGGGAGTAAGAGCAAGGGAGTTGTGATTACTGAAGTGAGGAGAGATGAGATGCAGTGTTTAAATAGGGGAGGGAGGGCGAGCAAGAAGGGTATGACTTATGACAAAGATTTTTGTGTAAAAAATTTGGGGGGTTTGGGGTGTTTTTATTTGTTTTTGCCTTAGAGAGAGAGAGAGAGAGAGAGAGGTGAGCACGGGAAAGGATACAGTAAGGTGTAACAGTTATCCTTTCCCTTGTAAATGGCTGGTTGTTTCCTTTTTTTCTGTTGCAACAGTCTTCTTTTACTTACGAGAGAGAAGTGAGCACGGAACGGATATGGTGAGGTGTAAGTGTGTAATTATTATCCTTTCCCTTGCAAACGGCTATTTCCTTTGTAAATGGTTGGTTGTTTCCTTTCTTTCTGTTGCAGCAATCTTCTACTTTCGGGAGAGAAGTGAACACGGGAAGGATACGGTGAGGTGTAACTGTTATCCTTTCCCTTGCAAATGGCTATTTCTTATGTAAAACAACTGGTTGTTTTCTTTCTTTCTCTTGCAACAATCTTCTTTTACTTTCGAGAGAGAGAGAGAGAGAGAGAGAGAGAGAGAGATGAGCACGAGAAAGGATACAGTGAGGTGTAACCATTACCCTTTCCCTTGAAAATGGCTATTCGATCAATTCCTTTATTTCCTTTGTAAAACGGCTAGTTGTTTCCTTTCTCTGTATTGCAACAGTCTTCTTTTACTTTCAATGGAGAGATGAGCACAGGAAAGGATACGGTGAGGTGTAACCATTATCCTTTCCCTTGAAAATGGCTATTTAATTCCTTTATTTTCTTTGTAAAATGGCTAGTTGTTTCTTTTCTTTCTCTTGCAATAGTCTTCTTTTACTTTTGAGAACGAGATGAACATGAGAAAGGATAGAGTGAGGTGTAACCATTACTCTTTCCCTTGAACATGGCTATTTAATTCCTTTATTTCCTTTGTAAAACGGCTAGCTGTTTCCTTTCTTTGTATTGCAATAGTCTTCTTTTACTTTCAAGGGAGAGAGGAGCACAAGAAAGGATACAGTGAGGTGTAACCGATATCCTTTCCCTTGAAAATGACTATTTAATTCCCTTATTTTCTTTGTAAAACGCCTAGTCATTTCCTTTCTTTGTCTTGCAAAAGTCTTTACTTTCGAGGGAGAGCTAAGCACGGTAAAGGATACGGTGAGGTGTAACCATTGTCCTTTCCCTTGCAAATGGCTATTTACTTCCTTTATTTTCTTTATAAATTGGCTAGTTGTTTCCTTTAAGTCCTCCTATACGTCCTTCAACTCCTATTTTATCAAGATCCCCTGTTTTTCCTTCCTCTAGTTGTTCCTCTTCTGTAAGAAAAAAAATAAAAATAAAAAAGAACTGCATAGGAAAGAATAAGAGGGTATCTTGATTGGTCCTAAAAGTTGGTTAACCTTTTGGGATTGGTGTGTGGTTTGTGTGATTAAATTTTCATAAAAAATAAAAAAAAAAAAGAAAAGGTATGTGGGTTTAGTCCCACATTGGGTGTGTAAGTGTGGTGTGTGTTGTGTATATCCGCTATTCCACGGTCCTAAAAGTCGATTAGCCTTTTGGGATTTGTTTGTAGTTTGTGTGATTACACTTTTATAAAAAAAAAAAAAAGGGGTATCTTGATCACCTTATTTATCTTCTCCAAGTGTTATATCTTCAAGATCCCCTCTTAGTTCTTTCTCTAAAGTTTCTCTTTGCTTTTTTTTTTTTTTTAAATAAAAAGAGAGAGAGAGAGAGAGAAACTAATGAGGAACGAAAAAGAGGGTATCTTGATACTAAGGATCCATTTGGGGATGCAAGAGAAACTGTGTGGTGCGTATTTTAACTTGTAAAATCATATTTATTTATAGACCAAATGTTCTCTATGCTGGGGGTGCAGGGTGCGCCCAGACACATGGGGGTGGGCGGCCACCTTGCCCTCCTGAATGGCAGGCTCATGTGTCTGGGCGTAGGTTGCGCTATGGCACAGGGAACATCAGCCCTTATTTATATAAGAGTTATTTGTTTATGTTAAAAATAGGAGGATATTATAAGTAATATTCGATCGATCAGGCTTCTTTATATTCTAAATCTTAACTACTTTCTCACATCCAACTGACTCTTACTTTCAAGGTTAATCGATCCTACAGTCTGGTTTGCTGATTAAGAAAATCTAATTATTTATTTTCTTGTTTTCGATTCAGAAAGAGTTATGTTAATAATATTCTCTCTTCTTGGGAATTTTACATGCTTAATGAATATGGAGGTTTTGGTTCATGGACATGTTTGCAACCCCATTCTCTGTTTATGAATCTAGTTCTCCCATTTGTATAGAAAGTATTAATTTTATGGGAAGTAATATTCTGTCCGGGGGTGTGGCCTATGCCAGCACTCCCATGTTTTGAAATGGTGCTTAGGATAGAAGAGGACACAAAAACAATCTCTCTCTCTCTCTCTCTCTCCTCTCCTCATCTTTTTCATTCTCGTTAAGTATATCTTGTCAGGTAGGGGTGTCAATTCCACCCAAAACCATCCCAGTCCGTTTGTTAAATGGGCTGGGCTCAAGCCCAGACTGAATACTATTCAATCGTTCCTAGTGTGGAAGTCCTACGTCACTCCGACCCAACAGTCGCCCAACCAAGACCGATTGATTAAGAGCCCAACACGTTTAGAGCCCATTTAGAGCCCCTTCATTCAACTCGACATGTTTAAACCCTGTTTAAAGCTAAATGGCTCAGTAGCCCTTATAAGGTCCTCCGTGTAAAGACTGTTTAGCCCAATTATTGGTAACCCAATAAAGCCCAAAAAATGACCGACTTTTTTAATTATATCCATGCCTACCATATTCAGGCCCGACTACCTATTTGGGCGGTCACAATATACCACGGAAAAAATGGTGAGGCCCGGTTAGACCCCCCACTGATTGGAATCGTTATCCCCTCCAATTCACTGTCCCTTCCAATTCCTCCAATTCCTCGCATGGAGCAGAAATGACTACCCTACCCTCTGCCCAAAAACACTGCCCAAGATGGGGTCCATTCCCTCCTACGCCAGTAGTTCTGGAAGGGTACAAAAATAGACAAAAGGCCACATTAGATTGAAGAAGGAGAAACAATCCCTATAAACATATCCGGCTCCTCATGAGTGTATGTGTCTGGATTAGAACACATAAATTATAAATTTAAAAAAAAAAATCTTTATATATGTGTTTAAATGTGTTAATTGTTGCCAGTAGGTGTGTCAAAAAAACCCGGCCCTATCCCGCTCCGAGCCCAGACAAGGCTGGGCCTGGCATGGGGATAAAGGAAGGGTCGGGCTGGGTTTCACAATTGCCCAGCCTTGAGGAGTCGGTATTAATGAGATTATATAATACATCAGAAGTGGGCTGGGGCTTTGTTGTGGGTTTTCATATACAATAATATAAATCAAGTGGGTTGTGATGCCATGAAGGGTTTTGTTAATTTCAATATTCAATGGGTCATTAGGGCCAATCAGGGTCGAGCCGGGCTTGGGAAAACCTTACTAGGGTCGGTTTGGATTGAGGGTATACTTGGCAAGGTTGGGCTTGGGTTTGGGTTTAGGTTAAGGCTCCTGGGATTGGGCTAGGGTTAAGACCCAGATCGACCCATTGACACCCCTAATTGTTGGGGGTACAATATCTTGTATTCTATCACTTGGATTTGTGGGTTGATTCCAAAGGTCTGTTAAGAGGCTGAAGGCCTTGAAACTTGGAGGAATTGGCTCACTTGTGCGTAGGGATGTAAATGAATAGCCGAAATCCGTTTCCGTATCCGTTTAGCACTATTTGAATCTGTCCAAAGCTAAACGGATACGGATACTGATAGGCTATAGCTATCTCGAAAAGCTATATTTACATGTAAACGGATAAAATATCCGATCAATCCGTGTCCGTATCCGTTAGCACTATCTCAATCCGTCGAAAGCTAATCGGATGCGGATGCGGATATAGCACTATCCGAGCGAATCCGATTTGTTTACATCCTTACTTATGCGTTATTTACCTAACGGGGCCTTGACGAACTAGTGAATCCATGTGGGGGTTCAAGGGCGGCAACCCCTAAGAAAATTTTATTGAGGACTATATAGGTATTTCGGTAAAATTACTATATAGGGTTTTTGACATAAATTTGTAGCAAGGGTTCTTTCTCTATAATTCAATTCTAAGAGAGGTGTAAGGACGAGTGGCTATTACCTTATTCTTCATTAATAGTGAAAGAACCCTTGCTACAAATTCCATCTCACTGTGGACATAGGCAATCATGTTGAAGCACGTAAATATTTATGCATTGTGTATTTTTTGTTTGCGGTTTCCATTCTTTAATGCATCGTTATAGGTTTTGTGTTTTTCAACAATAATTTCACATGCTTCTATGTCTCGACACAAGATCCATGAGACTAGGTAGTGTTTTTTTTCCTAATATGTATAACACTATTACAAGCAGACAAGAGGTCTAACAGATACTAATTGATGCTACAGGTTTGAATCAGCGAAGAGCCTTCCTTAGTATGGTGATTTATTATCATATGGGGAAACCATGCCTAGCGAACTTGGAACCATCAAGGTTTGCCAACATGTTTTTTAGGAGAGGCAATGACCATTCGAAGTGGCTTTTTGGCAGTTCTATCGAATAGTATGGAATATTTTATAGTATATCGGATTGTCAAGAGCTGTGTGCTTTCCTAAACGATGTATCTGCCAACATTCCAATGGGTAAAATTGTCCACAAATTTTTATTTTTATTTTTTTCGTTTTTGTTTTTGAAATTGAGAGTAACACCATCAATATGGCCCAATACAATGTATACTTATCGGTATTGGTATCAGTATCAAATGACCAAGACTGATACAAATTCTTATATTAATGTTTAGGAAAAGAAATCGCTCCCTTTTTTGCGTGGTCCCTACACTAATGTGGGGCCAATGAAAATGAACGCAAGGGTATCAAAATGGATATGATTTTTTATTTCAAAGGGAGTGAGGTGGTTTGTGCATTATCGAAGAGCCTTCCTTAGTCTTAAAATAAAAACTTCTTCGGGAACATCTTGCATCTTGTCATGTGTCTTACGTTTACTCCATGAATGAACAAGTCCAACCCAAAAGATTAATCAGCAATATGGTAGGAATTTTTTTTAATGTTTGATCTTGTGTTATGTTATAGATTTTTTTAATAATAATAATAGTCATTGATTATTAAAATAAAATATATTCTTATATGATTAATGATATTTCTTGTCAAAGGCTAAGTTAGGAGTCCTACGGTTCCGCTTGATTGCAAGTAAACGGAAATAAAGGGAAGTAAAAGCAATTTAAAAAAATAAAATTGAAACCTTTTGTAATCATATTGTGTAACTACTTTAAATTCTTATTAAATATTGTTATCATATTTTTAAATCGAATCTTTATTTTATTATGAAAATAAGAAATTTAATTGTAAACTATAGTAAAATCTAATAATTAAATTAAAATTGTTTAAGAGTTAAAACCACAATCATGTTCATTAATAGTAACAAAAATTCTCTTTCTTGGTTTTGATTTGATTCTACTTCCTTTCTCCTTATTTCCTTTCCAATCAGATGGAACCCATGGGTTTTGCCATTTTCAGTCATGAGAAAAAATATTAAAATAAAGACTAAATGTTCTTTGTGCCGGGGGCACAGACTGTGCCCAAACACATGGGGGTGGGGGTGGGCAAAATGATCACCTTGCCCCCTGAATGGCAGGCCCATGTGTCTGGGCACAAGCTACGCAACGGCACAGAGAACATCAACAAACCCTAAAATAAATATTACAAAATTTTCAAAGTACCCATCCAATCTGGGTCTCTCTATGAAAACAATCCTCCAAGGAATGGTTTAAGTAAACGGCAATAGTATCGATCTTAGCTGATACCGATATGGATCGAACGGTTCTACCCTCACTTTTTTTTGGATAAATTTACCCTTAATCTGTTCTTTTACACCTTTGTTGATATTGATACTGATCAACTGATACGATACCGATTAGTTTTGGGATTAGTCTACATTAGAGGTCAGACCTTGGAGCAACAGTAAGGTTGCTCTATTGTGACCAAGTGGTCAATGGTTGATTTTGGAAACAACTTCTCATGACTACGTACATTATGACCCTTCCCAAACCCCACAATGTTGAAAGCCTTGTGCATTCGAATCAGTGGGGAATCCATTGAACTTGGTTGGAATTAGTCAGATCAGTGAGAATTAACCATCACATAATTAGTTAGAATCAGAATTAAGACTAGTTGATTTCGATTCCAATAAACCGATTCTACCGATTTTGATTCAAATTTTTAAACGATATAATAAGTGTTACCATTTGGATTTTGGTGCCACTTTGATTTTGTATGGGTAGGAAGAGTAGGAAGGAAGATAAACAACACTTTTTTTTTTTTTCGGGGGACAGACGAATTAAATAATTTGTTATTGTCATGAAAAAATAATAAATTATTATCAATCAATAACGGTCAATCAATCTCATAAGATCCCATCTTTATCACTCAGAGTGATTTCCCTTTCAGGGTTCTAATCGCCGCGCACATGTTTTTACCAACTAAAGTTACCAAAAAAGTTAGGGGAAAGTTTTCTCTTTTCATACACAGGCTGTGGAAATTAAAGAGGACCATGAAAATTAAATTAAATAAGAGTTCAAGTTCTTCGCTCCGCAGCCCAGGCAGCCCCTACACACATGGGCTTGCCACTCAGAGGGGCAGGGTGATCATTGCATCCACCCCCATGTGTCTGGGTGTAGCCTGCGCCTCCAATATAGAAAATATTCTCTTATTAAATTAAAAGGGACGCTATTCTCTGTGCCGCAGCGCAGACTACGCCTAAATACATGGGAGTGGGTGTAATGATCATCTTACCCCTTTGAGTGGCAGGCCCATGTGCCTGGCCACAGCCTGCGCTGCGATACAGAGAACATTTTCCCTAAATTAAATTAAGAAAATAGAAACCCAAAAATGGTCAGCAAGACCAAAACAGAATCAGTCAAGTCAAGCATATTGCCTTGGCCCAAATGAGTGGTCAAGTCAACCATTCACATTCTAATCATTTTCGTTTAAAAAACACTTCTCTTTTAAGGCTTTAAGCATTGGACCAGAATGAACCATGGATTGAGGTATCAGTATTTGATTGGCCGGATTAGTCGGATAGTGTTCAAATAGAACAACGCACACACAGAGAAGAAAAAGAGAAAGAGAAGAGACAGAACACACAGAGATAACGTGGTTCGGTTCCTTGAGATGGAAACCTACTCCACGGGTAATCCCTCTCTCAACTTATTTTTCCTGAGGGTATTTCATTATGCTTTAATAGGGCCTTGTACATCTTAGATGATAAACATGAATAGTCATTAGATAGGAGACCCAGGTTCTCACGGATAACACCAAGGTTCCCTACCGTGTTTGGGAACTTAGCTTGGGTTCCTTGTGCGCTAGTCTCGCTAACAGATAGTATCGATACCAGGTGAGGCCGATATTGATACTTGACCGATCCTGGATTGGGTATTGATATCGAATCAAAGATAGAATCGTAAAAACCACTTAAATTTGATGAAAAAGTAAAGATAAAATTGATCAATCCGAACCAATATCAGCCAATCCAGATCGATATCAATAGAGATTGATACCAATATCTCAATCCTTGGAACCAACCCACCATCATCTCGTGTCAATTCATTTCAAGCATGGGTTTAAATATATCGGATCGGCACAAAATCAGCCGATTTGACTTGAAATCCATCAGGATTGATTTTAATTAACCTTGATTATACACATTCTGAGTCTGATGGGAGTTAAATTGAGTCTTGATAAATCTAGCCGATTCTGATATTTTTTTTTTTTTGGGTACATAGCCGATTCTAAATAAATCTTATTTTGGAAATATTTAAGTCAAAATTATTTGAGACCGATCTCATACCCAATTTCGAGTTTTGAAACTTTGAATTTCAATGCTTGCTACAAGAATATTGTTTTGCTCTCTCCTCTTCAATCTTGATGGTTTGTCTTATTTGAAATTTAATTGTGAGTCGATTCTCAAAGTGAATGAGATTTGCAAACTAAGGAGGAGAGAGAGAGAGAGAGAGGATCTGGCCTAACATCCTATGTGTGTATCTCTCACTTCTTCGTTTTGAGGGGTAAGGGAGTCATTTCATATTGTAGAAAAGAGAGATAGACACATAGGGTGATAACATACGGTATCCTCCTACCATACCCATCCCTCTCCCAATATAATATTTGAAACATAACTAAATAAGGTATCTTAAACCACAGTTTACTTAAACATTAGGTACCTCAAATGTAATTTACTTTTTTTTTAAGATGTGGTTGTTGTTCTATGATTTTTAGGAACATCTTGCATCTAGTCATGTGTCTCATATTTGGAGATCAACTCCACAAATGAACAATCCAACCTGAAAAATTAATTAACAAAAAAAAAAAAAACCTTAAAGATTTAGTATTATTAATCCTCGGTCTTAAATGTTCGTTAACCTTTTGGGATTGACGTGTGGTTTGTGTGATTACAAAAATAAATAAATAAAAGATTTTAGTATTGTTGTAGCCTTGTAGGATTTTTTTTTTTTTTTTAAAGGTAAAGAGCCTTGTAGTATTCTTTAATATGTTATTTTAGGGAGTTACCTTAAAAAATTTTGTTGACTTATATTAAATATAATCCCATATTATCTATGATATTGCTTGTCAAAGTTTAAATTAGGAGTCCCATTGTTCCATCTGATTGTAGATTGCAAGTAAAAGAAAAGAAAGAGAAGTAAAATCAGTTTTACAAAGAAAATAGAAACTTTTGAAATCATATTGTGTAACTATCTTAAACTCTTATTAAATATTGTTATTATATTTTTCAAATAAAATCTTTATTTTTCTTCTTAAAACCAGTGAAATTATTTACAAAATATACTAAGATTTAGGGAAATGGTCATATGCCTCTGTGCCTAGACACAAGAGCACACGGAATTAACGTCCAAACCCTTTGAAATAAAAAATCTTATCCGTGTTGATGCCTCTGCACGCCCCCGTGCTGGAGTCAGGACTATACAACCAAGCATTGATCTCTTGCCCTAAAATTATTAACCAAATTAAAATTTCTTAGAATTAGTTACATAATCATGTTCATTGATAATTATTTCAAAAAAAAATTCTCTTTTAGTTTTGATTTGATTTCGTTCTAATTCTCTTTATTTCCCTTGAAACTTAATGGTGCCTATGAGTTTTGCCATTTTCATAAGCGTATTCAAATACCCTATACAACACGGTCATATATGAAAAAAATAAGGGATTGGAGCAACTGAATTAAGATTTCTTTAAGTGTTGGATCATTTTCTTAATTTAAGATACAAAGAAAAAAAAATTCTGAAAATAAATAGGGAGAGCGTTGGGCATGCCACGAGCTAACTTTCGGTAAAAATAGGAAGACAAGGGAATCTTTTCCAAAGAAGAAGGAAAGACGAAGACATGTGTTTGGGCACCATGCGTGGTAGCTTGCCCAGCCTTTTCCCAAATAAATATTAAGAATCTTCTCCCAAGTCTTGGTCACGACCTGGACCAATCTGATTCAGGTTCTCCCTTTGAAAAATAATCCTCCAAAGAGACAATGATCCAATGTCTCATCTGCTCCGGTGCTCACCACATTGGACATCTTTTTTGGAATGTAATTTTAAGTATATGTTGACTTGTTAATGTATAAAAATGTCACCCTATGACTCGATCCTAAGAAAAAAATCTATCATATGACTTTTCTAAGGAGTGATATCCATTGTTGTCAAGGCGTCGCCTTGACTTTTGGTGTCGCCTAGGCAGCGTCTTGTCACCATGTTGGTGTCGACTTGATTTTTAGTCTTTTCCATCACCTTGGTTCGCCTAGGCGCCTTAACAACTATGGTGATATCTTTGATTGGGTTCGCCAACAGAAAACATCCTTGATTGCTAGTTTGTTTAGACCCAAAAGGCCAAAACATAAAGAAAGGGAAAAGGTTGGGCATGCTGCTAGGGTGCCCAGTATATGTCATTCTTTTTGTTTTTCCTTTGAAAAAGACCCCCTTGTCCTCCAATATCTAGTTTTGTGAGTGGTTACTAGCGTATGCCACTAGCTTATGGAAAGCTGACAGCATGCCCAACCCTCTCCCATAAAAAAATTACTTTTAGGATGTTCCTTTTTCATAATTAGCTATTCATGAGACTGTAATTTTTTTTTGGGAAAAAGATCTCTGTCCGGGAGTGTGGCCTATGCCAGCACTCCCATGAGTCTATCTCTCTCCTCCCCATGTGAAAAGACACCTCTGCCCCCATATTTTAAGAAAGAGAGAGATAGACACATGGGCGTGCTGGCGTAGGCCACACTCCCGGACAGAAAACTGCTTCCATTTTTTGTTTTCAAAAAGACCAATCAAATCACTTACTAAGGATTAATGCATTATTTATTTTTTGGAATAAGAGATCGTTGCTTGGTCGTGTAGCCTACACCAACACAGGGGCATAAAATAGATGAGATTTTTTATTTCAGGAGGGGGTGGGCGGTAATTTCATACGCTCCAATGTCTGGGCATAGGAGCCACGCAACTAAGCAGCATTCTTTTTTTTCTATTTTTATTTTTTAAATGATCAATATCTATAAGGGAAAAAGGCTGGACACGCCGTTAGGGTGCCTAGCATTTGTCACCATCTTTCCTCCCTTTTGGAAAAGACCCATTTACCATCATGTGTCCAGCCTATGATTGGTGTATGACACTAACTCACCGAAAGATGGTGGCATACCCAGTCGTCTCCTATTTCTAAATAGAAGAGACACACTTTATACATAGAACAAGGTTTCAACATCGAAAATCAGGTTTGAGATTAGTCTACATTGATTTTAGTTCGAATCGTCTCAGAATCGATCAGGAATCAATCAGACTCGATGAGAATCAATCGAACTTTGTTGGAATCAGCCAGAACAATGAGAATTAGCCATCACTTTTTTTTTTTTTTTTCTGGGGTAAACCCATCACATAATTTTCTGTTTCTGTGAATTCATTTATTTTTCTTTTGGCATAAAAAACAATTGCTCGGTTGGAATCAAAACTAGTTGATTCCAAGATTCAAATAAGCCGATTTTGATTCAAATTTTTAAATGTTGTACTTGTGTTACCATTTTGATTTTGTTTGCAACTTGAAGAGGATAGAAGGTAGGAAGTAGGAAGGGAGTATGGAAGACAAACACCAATGACAGCACAGATTAAATACTTTAATTATTGGGTTTTTTACAAATGCCCCCTGAAAATGCCCATTTGTTTAAATGTCTTCCTACAATTTTTTTAATTGCAAACTCTCCTTTACTTTCAAAACAGTGTAGCACTTTGGTCTAGTTCGTTAATTTAGGACGCTAAATGTTAGTTTTAGGAAATCTAATGACCAAAATACCATTCTGATATAAACCCACCAAAATTAAAGAATAAAATGACCAAATTGCCTTCATCTTCCCCAAATAAATTTGGATTTGAAACTAAAAATCAAACCCTAAACTATTTGAAAAAGATGAACCTTAAAATCAAACCTCCAAAATTGAAGTAGATAGAAAGAAAGGAAAAATTCAAGAACCACCTCCTTTAAACTAAATTAAGAAAATAAGTAGTGGTGGACCAACCCAAAAATAGACCAAAGTAAAGCAGCCAAGTCAAGCATATTTCTGGACCCAAATGAATGGGTGGTCAACCTTTCACATTCTAATCAATTTTAGTTGGGAGACTCTTACGTCTTCTCTTTAAGGCTTTAAGCGTTGGGCCCTTCTAGATCTATCCCATCACCATCAACTCTCAATTCATTTTATTCATGATTTTAACTGGATCGCATCGGTGCAATCGGCCGATTTGATTTGGAGTCGATTAGAGTCGATTTTAATTAACCTGATTCTACATATACCGAGTCCAATCGAGTTAAGTATGGATAAGTTTAAGCCAATTCTGATCAAGTTGCATTTGGTATGTATTCTTGGAATACATTCTAGGTCGATTTTATATTTTTAGATAATAAAAATAGTTATTCTACATTGCAATAATGCATACCAAACACATCTCAAATCTGTTTGATTTTGAAACGATTTAAAAAATCTAAATCATTTTAGACGGATCTTATACCTAATTCCGAGTTTTGAAACCTTGAATTTGAATGCTTATAGTTAGAAGAATTTTTGTTTTTTTGATGAGAGAGAAAATTTTATACATTAAGAGGGCAAATGAACATAAGAGTAAAAAAGATAACAAGTGTCAGTTCTATGAGTTAGCCTGCTATAATACTGTAGCCAATCACGAAGGGAAGGTTCAGTAAGAGTTTTAAAAGACACTCCTTTGCCGTGATCCACTCTTTGCAAAAAGAGGTTGAGAACTTCAAAAGGCCATGGAGAACGGGATGGAGTTGGAAGAAGTTCTGGTAACACCGGATTGGAACACCAAACTTCTTTCAGCTTCACACCTCTCTTAGTGGCAAGGTCCAAACCATAGAGGATCCCAGTTAATTCCGATTCCAGAGAATGTCTAGTCTTAATCTGCCCTACAGCCAACAAAAAGAGTTTTTCATCTAGCAAAATGCAAAAAGCCCAGCCAGAATAATCTATACCTCCTATGTCTCCGGGTTCAAACCCTGCGCATAACAAAACAGGAGAGTAAAGTAGGTAAAAGCACATTAGGACATGAAGAGATAATCTTATCACTAAAAATACAAAGTCCAACTTGATATAAGGGGGGGCTAGATGTAAATCCAGCAACCAATGTTCAATCTTCCGCATCGCGGCAATAGGATCAGGCTTAACAGAATTAAAAATAAAATTGTTGCTAACATGCCAAATAACATAACAAGTTATTATAAAAACAAAGAAAAACCAAATAAGGGAAGTCTTATCAAGCTGGGGGCTAAGGAAAATAGAAATGCAGAAATGATCGATAGAGGAAAAAGAAATGAATTCCATCCTCAGACTCAGTGGACCAGCTGCCCAGATATGTTTAACCCAATCACAGGAGAGGAAGATATGCCAGAGGGTCTCATTACAAGTGCCACAAAGAGCACAAGTGGGATCGACTTGATTCCATTTCGAAACAAAATCCTTAACCGGAATCCCTGCATGTAATACCCGCTAGAAGAAAATTTTAAATTTAGGGTGGATATTAATTAAGCTTCCAAAAAATTTTCCACCATGTGGTACAAGAGAAATCATTTTAAAGAAGAACAGGAAAGAAAATGTGCTACTTTTTTTGTGCTGAAATGCCCATCTTTAGTAAAAGAGCACCACCATATATCGGCAGTATTAGAATTTAGAATAGGGGATGCTACAAATATTATACACAAAATTAGGGACTGTGCATCTAAGCAACCCCTCATTCCAAGTGGAATCATTAATAAAGAGGCTAACCTTTTCAGGATACATCCTCTATTCCTCTGGGATTCAGAAGGTTTAATAGTAAATTGAGAAATCTAGGGTATCCAAGGGTCAGTCCAGAAATAAGTATCAGCTCCATTACCAATCTTCCTTAAAGTAAATGATTGGAGTGGCTGGATAATCTTGGTGATACTATTCCATATCCAAGAGCCCCTCCTCAATCGAGTACTAGGATCAAAAAGTGAAGTGTAAGGGAAGTACTTAGCCTTAAGAACTTTGGCCCAGACCGAATGATTTTCAGTCAATAATCTCCTATACCTAGAAGAATTGACTTTTTAGCTCTTTGCCATTTAATAGTTGATCTTAATGGTTTATCTTATTTCAAACGTAAATGTGAATCCTCGTTATATCAAACCACAGACATTTTTAGTTTTCACAAAGTGGTGATATTTGGGATTTACCGCTCCACTTGTCGATACAGGGTTGTTTTAAGGATTGACTCATTGTATTTTTTGTTTTTTTTTTTTGTAGAAAGAAAGCTATTCATTCATGCGCGTCCAATGCCAAGCAAAGGAAAATAAGATACAGAAAACAGATAGAGAGCATGATAAACACAAGGTATGGATATACGATATCCGAAATCAAGGAGCGGAAATTGATCCGGTCTCACATGCCATTGATTGGGTCATCTAGACTACGGATGGGTCACAACCACTTCCTTAGAAAAAAAACTGTAGACACAGCTAACATAGTACGCATGCACAAGCGTGCCCATAGAGGGGACCCCATATGTGCCGAACAATCAAAGCCAAAATGCCCATGCATGCCGACACACTGCCACAACCTACTTTCAAACAGACATGCTGGATCAACAAAAGTCTGTTGTATCGGCGAGTGGAGCTTTGATCGACGACAAGAAGGCCACTAGAAACGCTGCCACAACCTACTTTCGAACAGGTCTGCAAGGATTTGCTGGATCAACGAGTGGAGCTTCATTTGGCGACAGGGGATGAATTGTGAAGATTGAACAATGGTTGGAGCTTTGGGGCCGACGATAGTCTTGGTACCACCGGCACCAAGGTCGGCATAACCTGCGAACACACACACACAAAAAAAAAAAAAAACAACCATATTTGGGAACCCCTTGGCACTATGGTTAAAAACCATACCATCCACATAGCTGAGGTTGGATAGGGCAGAGCGTGGAGCTTTAGGAGAGGTGGAGGGGGAGAGGGAGGGGGAGGGGAAGGGGTGCGGGCGTAGAAGATGGTGGAGCAAGGTGAAATGGAGGCAAGCATAGAGGGCAGTGGAACAGGGCGGTGAAGCAGAGTGGAAGGCGGGGCGGTGATGATCCATGAAAGGGGGTGTTTTCCAAGCAGGCTCGTCGTCGTCGTCGGCATCTTCACTAGTGGTGGTTCCAAAGATCATGGCAAAGTGAGCAGAGGAGGATGGAAGGAGTATGGAGGTCTAATACACACAAACGACGGAGGATTAACACGCACAAACGATAGAAACCAAGCAACGACTCTTCTTGGGAAAACCCTAATTAACTGAAAACCCTAACCAGTGGCAGTGTTCCTTTTTGCAAGAAATCCTAACCCACTCTGTGATGTCTGGTCGGTCAGGACTGATTCATTGTTTAAGCTTTTTCTTGGTATGAGATTTCATGGACATCTTTGCCATCTATCTATTTTTCAATGAGATTTTCAAATATATATGAGGTGTTATGATGAATAAATGAAGGGTGAAAAATGTCAAGTTATAATAGTCAAAGTGTCAATCATACAAACCTTTTTAATTTTTACTCACTAAAATAAATAAGAAAAAGAGAACGCTACCCGGTCGTGTGCCTTGTGTGGATCTCACACTTAGACGCACAAAGCACCTTGGGCACCTGGAAATTACCGTCTTACCCCATATAAAGGTGGAAATCTCAATTATCCATAGTACTTTTAATTACCTAATAAATAAATGGGGCGTTGTTCTCTATGCCGTAGCGTAGGCTGCGCTCAGGCACATGGGGGTGGGCACAATGACCATCCTGTCCCCCTGAGTGGCAGGCCCATGTGACTAGGCGCAGTCTGCGCTACGGTACAAATAACATTCTCCCTAAATAAATAAATAAAAGAGAATGTTCAATCAAAGAAAGCGTGGTCCATAGGCTAGCGCGAGGACCTTATAATAGTGTCACACTGTTACCATTTAGATTTCGTTGGCACTTCGATTTTGTAGGAGGAAGGGAGTATGGAAGAAAAACAACATTGACCATACACGAATTAATTTGTAGATTGATCCAGGACTTGCTTTGGTGGTTCACTACTACCTTGGGAGATCTACGTCAAAAACATGATCGGTGGTTCAAGTCTCCTTAGCGACACCTAGTCCACATTTATTTACGTTCCAAAAAGTGGGGCTTTTGGATACTATATTTGACCTCTTGTCAATCCTCTCCTCATCCCCTTGGGGGGGGGTTATCGAATTGATGGCCGGTCAGCCCTTGAATTGCGCCAGAAAAACAATTAATTAATTAATTAATTTGTAGGGCCGTAGGGGTAAGAAGCAGGGAGTACGGAAGACAAACAACACTCACCGCACACGTATTAATTAATAAATTATTATCAATCACCAACGGTCAAATCAATCTCGACTTTGTCACTCAGAGGATTCCTTCAGGGTTCTAATCGCCGCGCACATGTTATTACCAACCAAAGAGGACCATGAAAATTAAATTAAGAAAATAGAAACCGAAAAATGGTCAGCAAGACCAGTCAAGTCAAGCATATTGCCTTGGCCCAAATGAATGGGTCAGTCAACCATTCTCATTCTAATCATTTTCATTTAAAACACATTTTTTCTCTTTTAAGGCTTTAAGAGCCCAATTCCGTTCTAGGAACGCTGCTCCTCTTCGTGAAAAGATCAATCAGTTAAGCATATTGCCTTGTCCTATTGTAGGTCTCACGACCTCTAGTACTAATTAGAAATCTCCTATATCCCTAAAAAAAAGGGCCAAAAGGTCACAGCGCACAAGCACTGTCATTACTTTATAATGTTAGCAGTGTTCCATCAATTCGAACTGTTGAATTACTATCATTTAATCTGGAATTTTTATTTTATTAAACATATTACCTGTTCTTTTCCACATAATCGGTGAACTTTTCATCTCTTTCAAACACCTCTCTCTTCTTTTTCATACACGATCCCCTAAATCCCTTTCCCTTCTTTTGACCCACCGATACAACATCGACCTGGAATCAATATCGGTCTCAATCGATACTAATTTAAATCGATCTATCAGTTAAATTTACCTTTTTTTTTTTGTTTAAAAGTTAGATTTTTTTTTTTTTATATTCACCCTTGTCCATACCAACCCACCGATACGGGTTCGGCTAAGAATCGATATCGGTATTTGCAATCTAATACATATCGATCTCCATCTCCACCGATACCGATTCAGGACGGTATTTATCGGACTGCAACGGCTAGGTTAACCTATGTTCTTCAAAAAAATTACTTATTTTTTTTAATATATTTTTACCCTTGTCTATACTGACCCACCGATACAAGATCAACCCGGAATCGATATCGGTCTCAAGACCGATATCGATCTAAATCGATCTATCAATTAGGTTTACCCTTTTTTTGTTCAAAAATTAGATTTTTTTTTTTTACATTTTCAACCTTGTCCGTACCAACCCACCGATACAGTTCGACTAGGAATCAATATCGAGTGGAATGAAAAAAATGCCCTTACTTTAAAAAATAAAAAAATAAAAAAAACCTGCAACCCATCTTCCCCAAATCGATTGGGGAAGATGAGTTGCAGGTGTCCTTCAACCCATTTGCAATCATCCCTGCGAACCCCTTTGATTGAACCCATTTGCAATCATCCCTTGAAACCATATGTGCCTAGCATTTATGCCTCTTCCAGACTCCGGAGGCGGCTCGGGAGAAATCTAGGGTTTTAAACCTCCCCATCACGGAGATCTAAAATCGTTCACATTCTGATAGAACCTTTAAAACCCAGATTGGATCATATGCTCCAAAACAGCAGGAATTGGGATCGGGCATAGCGGATTCGATTTGAATCAGCTTATTTTTCTATCCGATTATGATTTGTATAATTGTATATATCCATGAGGTGAACCCAAAGTGGTAAACATCCGCCTGTTTGGTGGCTTGTCGACTTTGGAGCTGCAGAGATTCTTGATATATCGTAGATGAAGGCAAACATAATCCAATGTTAAGTGGTGTACAAGACATCATAAATACTTGTTAATTTGTCATATGAGATTGTATGGCTTTGGTTTACAAGATAAAACTAGGGTTTAACAGAATGAAATTGGATTTGGATTGACCCTCTCCCATTCCGATCCATCGACTTCATTTTGAATTGATCGGCTTATCGGATTAGAATTTCGAACATGAGTCAATCAAAATACAACGTGATGCACCCTGTGTTCCCATTTCCAAAGCCGAGTTAAAATCGCCCACAAGATTTCACATCGAATTCATACTTGTTAGCTCTGGGGAGTCAAAAACCTCACTTACGGTCACAGCTGCGACTGTGTCCATTCCGTTATTTTTCATGCACTGGAACTGGAAGCCACAACACATAAAAAACCTGATGGGTTTTGGTTAAAGCAAACGATCTGGGAAAGAAGAATTTCCACTACACTACAACAACAGTCCAAAGTTTATCCTAAAAATCTTCCCGACCTGCAACCCATCTGAGAACACAGGGAAGAAGAAGAAAAGGATGATTGGAAAAAATCGACGAAGGATGGAAAATGGGGGTTGAAGGATACCTGCAACTCATCTTCCCCAAATCGTTTGGGGAAGATGGGTTGCATTTTTTTATTTATTTTAAATAAAGGTATTTTTGTCATTCCACTCTATCAAGGGCAGAATGGTCTAACCATGTACAAAAAAAAAAGAGATGAAAAGTTCACCGGCTATATGGGTAAAGAACAAGTAAAGTGTTTAATAAAATGTACGTTCCAGATTAAATGATAATAATTCAACGGCTGAAACTGATGGAGATGACTTCTAGTACTGAGAGAGAATCTTAAATCCTAAACCCAAATGGAAGAAAAAATTAATAAGTAAAAGACTGTGAGCGCACCTGGTTTTCACAACGATTTCTTTGCTCACTCGCCTAGGGAAGAAGGAAGAGAATGGCAACGGCGAAGAGTGTTCCTGTGCAATGTCTGAATCAGACGACCGAGGTTGATGTGCTGTGATGATGTGCTTAACTATGGAGATGTGCTTCACTTCCTCCTTCGCACCGGGTTATTACGGACCAGAAAAAAAGAATTGTTACCCTAAAATGGTACCTGGAGTGAGAAACATGGGTTACCATGTTTCCTAAAACTGAGCTTTGAAGCAGTTTTGGACCCAGTTCGGTCCTTGGGCACAAAAGAACGGTTTTAACTTACCAAACACTTTATTCCAATATTTTGTTCCTAAATGGAATAAAGAATGGGAAATACAATCCCAGATCGTTACCAAACAGGCTCTAAGTATTCGATCAGAATCAGCCATGGATTGACGTATTGGTGTCGGATTGGCCGAATCAGCTGAATCATATTGGTATCATTCGAGGCCGATGCTGATACTAGGCCGATCCTAGATCGAATATCGGTATTGGATCAAGGGTGAAATCATAAAAAAAAAAAAATCAAATTTTAATGAAATGTAAGGGTAAAATTAGTTGATCCGATCCGGTATCAGCCGATCCAGATCGGTTAAACAGAATCTTAGGCTCTCTTTAATATCATTTTTATTTTTGACTTGTGCCTATTTAAAACAAAAATGGTGCAGTAAAAAATCAGAGGCAGACCGTGAGTTTAAGGTAAACACAGCTTATAAAAGCTGTGATATATCCGTTGCGGGGCCATTTTACAATTTTGACCTCAAAGTTGATCTGTTGCAACGCATGCATATTAAAGCTCAGTGTAAAAATAGCAAAAAACTCTTTTCAGCAAAAAATCATAAACGATCAATCCATTTTTTGTTTTTGTGTTTTTTTCAATCTTATTAAAATAGAAACAAGTTCCATAGCAATATCAAACGCAACCAAAAATGTTTTTTAAGAAAAAAATAAAAAAATTACAAATGATACCAAAGAGGGCCTTAGGAGTTCTTTAAATATTTTCATGACTTTTAAGTTGTTCATGACTTTTAAATTGTTTGTCAAAGTTTAAGTTCAGAGTTATATGGTTCGTTTAATTGCAAGTAAAAGAAAAGAAAGAGAAGTGAAATCACTATTAAAAAAGAAATTGGAAACTTTTGGAATCATATTGTGTATCTTATATTAAATATTGTTATCATATTTTTCAAATGGAATTTTTATTTTTCTTCTTAAAACTAGTGAATTAATTATAAAACAACTAATAAATTAAGGAAAAAGAATGTTGCTTGTCGTGTGGCTCCTGTGGTTAGACACAAGCACACACGAAATTACAGCCCAACCCCTCTTGAAATAAAAAATCCTATCCGTGTTGATGTCCTGCACGTGCTCTTATTGGCCCCTGTGCTGGTGCAGGGGCTACACAACCAATCATCATTCTCTTGCCTTAAAATTTAATAACCAAATTAAAATAATTTAGAATTAATTACATAATAATGTTCATTGATAATTATAAAAATTCTCTTTTGGCTTTGATTTGATTTGATTTCCATTCTCTTTATTTTCCTTGCAACTACATAGAGCTTATGGGTTTTGCCATTTTCATATCATATTCAAAAATATAGGATTGGAATAACGGGATTGAGATTTCTTTAAGTGTTTGATCATTTTCTTAATTTAAGATACAAAGAAAGAAAAATTATGAAAATAAATTTGAAGACAGTTGGGCATTCCGCCAGTTTTCGATAAACTAGAGATATACAGAAATCACAAGATTAGACACAGAGGGAAAAAGGGTATTTTCCAAAGAGGAAGGAGAGAAGAATACATTTTGGGGCATTGGGCTCGTCACTTAGGGAGTGCCAATGAGGCATCCAATGATGCTGGGCTACTAGGCACATAGGGATGTGTGCCTGGTGCGCATCCTGACACACCCAATGTCATGGACTAATCCAATTCTGGGTCTCCCTTTGAAAAAAACTAATCCTACAAAGGACACAATGATCCTCACCCTCTTGGTGCTCATCATATTGGACATCTTTTTTTAGTGTGTTTTTTTAGTATATGTTGACTTTCTTGATATGTTGAATTGTTAAGCAATAGAAAAGTCATCCTATGACTCGACCCTAAGAAATTTTTTTTGTATGACTCTTGATTGCGTTAATCAGATAAAAAGACATTTTTGATTGCTAGTTTGCTTACATCCAAAGGCCAAAATATAAAGAAAGGGAATGGCGTGCGGCTGCGTGCCTAATATATGTCATCCTCTCTCCTTCTTCTTTGGAAAAGATTCCCTTGTGCTTCTGTGTCATCCTATGATTGGTGTATGCTACTAGCTTATTAAAAGCTGACGGCATGCCCAACCCTCTCTAATAAAGAAATGAGCCCTAAGGAAATTACTTTAGGGTGTTCCTTTTTCATAATTAGCTATTCATGAGGTTGTGAATTTTTATAAAATGGACTAACCAAATCCCTTATGAAGGATTAATGCATTATCTAACTCTTTTGGAAAAAGAGATCAATGCGTGGTCATGTAGCATGCACCAACGTGGGGGCAATGATAGTGCGCAGGGGCATAACACGGATGAGATTTTTTATTTCTCCAGTGTCTAAGCGTTAATTTCGTGCTCTCCAATGTCTGCGTGCAAGAGCCACATGATCAAGCAATGTTCTTTTTCCCTTTTCTTTTTAATTATCACCATCTTACATCCCTTTTTGGAAAAGACCCCCTTACCCTCCTATGTCCAACCTTGTGATTGATGTATGCCTCTAGCTCACCAAAAGCTAGCAGCATATTCAAGCCTCTCCCGGTTTCTAAATAGAAGAGACACACTTCATATACAAACCAAGGTTTAAAAATCTAGAATCAGGTTTGGGATTGGTCAACATTGATTCTAGTTTGAATCGTCTCGTAATCAATCGGGAATCAATTAGACTCGGTGAGAATCCGTTGAACTTGGTTGGAATCAGTCAGAATCATGGTTTGAGGAATCGATATTGGATCAGATGGGACTGATTCCAATTCCTAGCCGATCCCGGTGGATCAGCACGGACAAGGGCAAAAATGTAATAAAAAAATCTAATTTTTTTTTCAAAAATAATGGTAAACCAGACCGATACGATACTGGCATCGATTACTATAACCCTGGCAAGAATAGTGCTAATTAGCCATCACATAATTTTCTGTTTCCATGAATTCATTTATTTTTCTTTTTGCATTAAAAAAAATGGCTCGGTTGGAATCAAAACTAGTAAATTCCGAGATTCAAATAAACTGATTTTGATTCAATTTTTTAAACCATATACTTGTGTTACCATGTGGATTTTTGTTGGCACCTTGAAGAGGATAGGAAGTTGGAAGGGAGTATAGAAGACAAACACCACTTGTTATTGGTGAAGTCTGATTTTGGTCCAGAATGTGTGGTTGAGATCTTCAGAGGGTCATTTCGGCATCGAAACGATCACGGATTGCCGAAAAACGGCGTACATCGTTGCCAAAGGTCGGGTGTTGTGTTGGGCTCGTTGAGATCTTCGAAACGGTATATTTTAGGATATATGTTATGTTTTGGTCCGACTCTGTCTGGTTTGGCAATTTATGGGTCCAAAGGTATTTTTGTACTAACTAGGGTTAGGGATTCTTTATATAATGTTCTTATCTCTGAAAGGGCTGGAAGAGAGGTTTTGTAACATTTCCAAAAAGATAGTGAAATCTGTTCTATTGCTCGGTTGTGGATGTAGCTTCCCATCTTGGGGGTGAACCACGAAAATCTCTGATGTTGTGTGTTGTGTGCTTTCTCTGTTTCTCGTTTTCTTCTACAAATCGCCATTTTGGGCGTTGTTTTTTTAACACCATTGACCACACGAATTAAATAATTAATTATTTTTATAAAAAATAAAAGTATTAATTTCATCAAAAAAATTAAAGTATTAATAATCTTTTACATAATAAGCAACACGTTTTAATGCATCAAATATCAATACTGATCAATCATCAACGGTCAATCTCGAAAGATCTCATCTTTGTCACTCAATAAAGCCATTTCACCAACAACTGCTTAGCTCAGTTGGTGAGCCGTGGTGTGCTTCATGCCCATGCTCACCAAGAGGTCTCGAGTTCGAGTCTCTTGGCTGGTATCTTATCCCCTCCCCGGTTCGATCCTCCCCCCCCCCCCCCCTTCTATCAACTATATATGTAAAAGCTCCCAATTAACCAAAAAATAAAGCCATTTCCTTCTAGTTCTTGCCGGAGCAAGGTATGCTAGCACCTTTATATCTATCTCTTTCATTCCTTTATGAAATGACGTCGCAAAAATAATGGTGGACCAACCAAAAAATAGACCCAATTAAAGCAGCCAAGTCAAGCATATTTCTTGACCCAAATGAAATTTGAGTTCAGATCTGCTACCCACATGAGGACGGGTGGGGACAGATCTGAACCAGATTCTTGAAATTTATAGTTGGGAGACTCTTCGTCTTCTCTTTAAGGCTTTAAACATTGGACCCTCAAGACCCATTAACTGTCAATTTATTTGAATCATGGTTTTAAACGGATTGGTTTGGATCGGTACAATCGGCTGATTTGAGTTGGAATCGGGTCGATTTTAATTAACCCTGATTCTGAGTCCCATCAAATTAAGTTTGAGTCTAGATAAGTTTAGCCAATTCTGACTAAATTTGATTGGTTTTGAAATGATTTTAAAAATCTAAATCATTTCAAACCGATCTCATACCTAATTCCGAGTTTTGAAACCTTGAATTTGAATGCTTGCTGCTAGAAGAATGTACTTCTTAGATCTTTGCCATTTAATAGTTGATCTTGATGTTTTGTCTAATTTCAAACTTAAAAAAATGTGAATCTCAGATTTAATGCTCCAATTGTTGGTAGAGAGCAATCGCATCGCCGTCCGAATCGAAAGAAACGGCAAATAAAGAGAAACAACAATACAGTGTAGATTGGCTACATTTCAAATTTCATAACAAAACTCAACTAATTAATTCCATTATAGACATTTTTTCCTTGTATTTCAGACAACTATTTGCCTTTTTTTTTGTTTTAAATAGTAATTCTTAATGAATCGCAAAAAGCTTTATACTGCCACATGGCTAATTTTAATTAGGTTCAAGCTTGATAGATGATTAAACTACATGGGATCTGGTGTACATAAAATTTGACCCTAATGGATTTGCCAAGTGGCAAATATTGGGTTTATTACCCGAACACCCAACATCACATGGTTGCAGAAATAATCGAATTGGCTTTATTTAATAAAAACTCTCCGAAATGATCGCCCTACCCCTTATAAAATGAAAAATCTCAAATCTCCCTAGTCAATGCCCTGCGCTTGCTCCCATTGGCCCCCCATGCTGGAGCAGCCACGCAACCTGGCAGTGACCCCTTTTCCCAATAAATTATATTATGTATTGAGGTGATATTTACTAGTTTGTCTGATAAAAATTCATTTCTATTGTCATGAGTGGTGGCTCTTGTCAATAATAACAAATTGGGAAGATGGTGGCATTCAGGGTTAAGAAAATTAGAATCGAAGATTGAATTGGTTAATGCCGGTTCTAATCCGAATTGGCCTCAGAAACCCTAGAATCACCCCCTCATATCTGAAAACTCAACGGTACGGTGAAAAAAACCTTAGAATCAGCCAGATTAAACGTATAAAGTCAGAATTAATCACGATCAATTTCGATTTTTGAAAGAAGAGTGGCATTGTAGTTATCATACCAGAAGTATCACACATCAGGCAGTTTAGAATTACAATATGGTGAGTTGTTTCTCATCCAACTTTGTTACAAACTTTCAAGCACGCGTGTGCTATAATTTTCATTTGTCAAATTTTTAGACCAACAAGGTTTGGTATCATCCGGGCAAAATGAATGTGTAATTTTTAATTTTTTCTATTCGTATTTGATGAAGTTCGACTCACTAATTTGACATATGACTAATTCAAGGGACACCTCGTCTATCATAAGGTTTTTTCCAAATAAAACCCGACGAATGTTTTTTTTCTTCCCATTTAGTATAGATGGTCAATGAGTATTAATACTAATAATAAGAATAACACAAAAAAATTCTCAAGAAAATAATTTAATTGATTATGCATTAAAACATTGATGTAAGCAGCCATTCCTTATATGCACTTCATGCCAATTTTATTCTTTTGCTAACTTTTCTAGGATCCTCCTTTGCAAGATCTTATGTATTTGGCTAATAAAATTCAATCAAAAAGAGAATGAAAAAGGGAATAATTGAAACAAAATTTAACTAATTTGAGAATACTTGCACAAATTTTATTCTTCTGCTAACTTTTCCAGGAGTTTGCTTTCCAAGATCTTATTTACTTAGGCAATAAAATTCAATCAAAAAGGGAAAAATTAAAACAAAATTACCTAATTTGGGGACACTCGCGTAAATGATCAATAATAATGAATTATCAAAACCGACAATTATTAAAAAAAAAAAATTACATATATTATATTTTATAAAAATAATTTTATGCTTTCAGTACAATTTTCCTATTTTGCAACAAAATTTACCAATTGATTTGCTATATTTCATAAGCCCTTGTTTAAGGGCATTTTGTTGATTTGTAAGTAACATTGAAGTTAAGGCTTCGAAATTTTTATTGTATTATAGAGCAGTTAACAAGCTTTCTATTATGAATGGGACCAAGAAGCAAGTAGACTCCAAAAGATCTAATGACTTTCTAGAAAGCTTTCCGTCACCAACCTTTGGATCTAAAGTTTTCACTAACCCACTATATGTTGAAAGTCCAAAACACCCTTCACGGGGTCCAAAAACTTTATATTTGAGTGATGTGCATAGGGGTACCTTCCAATTAGAGAACTTGCAAATGGATGGTTAAAAATAGAGAGAAAGTTCTCTATCTGGGAGTGTGGGCGTGTGGCCTATGCCAACATTCCCATGAGTCTATCTCTCTCCTCCCCATATGAAAAGATACATTTTTCCCCTTTGTTTTGAAGAGGATAGAGATCCCGGATAGAGAATTACTTACCATTATAGATTTCATTTGGATTCATGTCAATTTTTTGTAATGTTGTAGTAGAATAAGTAGTTCATGTGAGGATGTAATATGTCATAAATGCCCCAAATGGTCCTCCCCTCCCCGCCCTCGTATTTGAAGATTCTGAATGAGGAGACCTAGGACACCCACATCAGAAAACGGGTGTCGGAGGAAACCCTCTACCTTAAATATTAAATAGAAATTTGGATATTGATATATTTGCTCAGATTATAGTTTTAGACTATGGATTAAGTTTTAAAATTCATGCTCATTATGTATTAGTCGAATTCAGGTAACTGAATAAAATTAAGGATGTCAAAAGTGAATCGAAACCAACCGTTAGAAGTAAAACCAAATTGAAAACTAATCGGTTTGGTTTTGGTTTTGACTAATGACCTGGAAAAGCGTTGGTTCCAAATCAATTAAAATCGATAAACCGAATATAACAATAAATTGAATAAACCGTAAACCGAAAACCGATTAACTAAATAGAAATAGAATCTTTGTTGAACCAATCCAAAACCATTACACCCGTAAAACTCTTCGATTTTGAGAGGTTAGGTTTCGGGTTTGTTTGTATTGTGTTGAATATGTTAATCGTAGTTTAAGCCTTTAAGGTATTTTAATTATTTTGTAAATTCCATCTTCCTCAATGTAGTTATAGAACTTGTGGAACCAGATTCAAACCGAAATCGAATTCAAATCGATAATCAAATTGAATAACCAAATCCGAAATCAAACAAGATAACCGAAACTGAATAACATTTGGTTTCGATTTGACAAATTTCAAACCGAATAGTATTTGGTTCATATTTCATCATAAACCAAATCGAAACTAAACCATTTAAGTGGAACCGAACTAATAAACATCTTTATATGAAATATTTATTGGCTATTGGATTTTTTTATAGCAAATATGTTAATTGGATATGAATTTTGTGTACCAATATTTCCGCATTGCTTACATTTAAGAGAGAAAGAACGCTACCCGATCATGCACTAGACGTGGCGATCACACCTAGACACATATGACATAACTGCCTTGGGGCGACTAGAAATGATTGCCTTGCCCCCATGTAAAGGCAGAAATTTCAGGTACCCCATCTCTCCCATGTGGCTGGAGATGGGGTCCCAAGGACGGACCACGTATGTGGATCTGATTCGGGCTCTCCTCAAGGCCATGGTATCAGCCCACTCTGTTTGGGTTTAGGGCAGGGCAAAGCCAATATGGCCAAACTTGCACCCCTACTAGTTTTCCTATATAATTCGATCGATCGAGCCTGTGTGAGGCTGCACGCCGGCCGCACATGTAACGGCAGCAGAGGATCCAAAATGCATACCTAATCATTGACAACCAGATGACACCATGCCCTTGAAGTAGTTCAAACCCAACCCAAGTAGCCAAGTAGGTAACAAATGGACAAAACTTCAAGGGCATGGTGTCATCTGCATACCTAATCATTCATTGCATTGAGGGGCAGTTGGGTGATCTCACCTGTTCACTGAACCACAGACCTCTGCTGCGGATTCCTTTTCAACGGTCAACGCTATAACAAAACTCACATGCTTAAAGAGGGATTATGGATAATTAGAGTTGGGTTATTGTCACACTAAAGAGGGATTATAGATTTTTTTGTCAAACAGTTGGTGCGCGCGTCCATCCTTAGCGTCAAAGTCAGGCCAAGCCTAAAAAAGGCAACGACGGAGAACCAGTCATACTACATAGAATCCCGATTCCCGAAATCCCGAGAGAGGGAGAGGGAAGAATCATAGAAGAGCCGAGGGGAGGGTAGAACTCGGGAGGGTTAAGTCATAACTGGGAACCACAAACGCGTAATAAACCTAATTTTCCCGATCTTCCATCCTCCTTCCGTGTCCGAGTTCTCTGGCATCTATAAATACTCACTCGCCTCCATATTCGGAAGACCAAAAACATCACTCAACGGATCTATTCCATATCTCTAGCATATGTCTCAGAGAACAAACGTTCCTCATTCCTCTTCTATAGCCTTTGGAATTCATTCTCATCTCCTGGTTTCCAGTGAGATGAACTCTAATTCCAACTGGTCTTATTGTTGTTTTTCATCTTCCGATTCTTAGTTCTTCCCCCTTTTCACTTTCGAGCTTCGTTCATTCTCATTCTTTTCTGATTAGAAGAAAAGGGTCCGTCATAAACTACAGAAATCAACCAGCACTGTTCTTGAAATCCCAATTGATTAATTGAATCAAATCTAAACCAGATCTTTCAAATTGTGAGATGGGTATTAAAGGATTCGTCGAAGGAGGCATAGCCTCGATCATTGCAGGGGTTTCCACCCACCCACTCGACCTCATCAAGGTCCGTATGCAGCTCCAGGGAGAGTCCCATGTCCCCAACCCAGCAACCATTCAGAATCTCCGACCAGCTTTTGCCTTCAACGGCTCCTCCGCTGCTTCAGGCGCCATCCACGCTCCTCCACTGCCACCACCACGAATGGGACCGGTATCTGTCGGTGTCAAAATCTTCCAGACCGAAGGCGTCGCCGCTCTCTTCTCTGGCGTTTCTGCCACAGTCCTCCGCCAAACACTCTACTCCACCACCCGAATGGGCCTCTACGACATCCTCAAGCAAAAATGGACGGACCCCAACTCGGGAAAAATGCCACTCGTGCGCAAGCTAGCAGCCGGCCTCATAGCCGGTGGAATCGGAGCTGCCGTCGGCAACCCAGCGGATGTAGCCATGGTGCGCATGCAGGCAGACGGACGGCTCCCGGCGGCGCAGCGCAGGAACTACAAGAGTGTCGTTGACGCCATCACACAGATGTCGAAGCAGGAAGGGATCACGAGCTTGTGGAGAGGATCATCGTTGACAGTGAACAGGGCCATGATTGTGACGGCATCACAGCTTGCGACATATGATCAGGTGAAGGAGATGATTATTGGGAATGGTGTGATGAAGGATGGGCTTGGAACCCATGTGACTGCGAGCTTTACTGCTGGGTTTGTGGCTGCAGTAGCGTCGAATCCGGTGGATGTGATTAAGACAAGGGTGATGAATATGAAGGTGGAGGCAGGGGCGGAGCCGCCGTATTCTGGGGCCATGGATTGTGCTTTGAAGACAGTGAGGGCTGAGGGTCCAATGGCTCTGTATAAGGGTTTTATTCCCACAATATCAAGGCAAGGCCCCTTTACTGTGGTTCTGTTCGTGACGCTTGAGCAAGTTCGGAAGCTGCTCAAAGATTTCTGAGTTCTCTCAGACAGATGATGACGAAGAACATTTCTTATTATTAGATGAAAATGGAAAATTAAAAATAATGATTCAATTTTCTTTGGGGGTTTTTAATTTTTAAGATCCCTGAAGTCTTGAGAATCAGGAACTAGGGAGTGGAAATTATAGTAATCATCTCATCAGTTAGCATTTCTTTCATCTCTAAATTTTTCGAATTGATATATGGTATTCAAAAATCTGAATGAATCTAGTAGTTTGTGTTTAGAGATTACCCATGCTTGCTATGATAACGGAGAATGGAGGCCAGGTTAAGAAAATCAAAGTTGATTTTTGCTCAAATCAACCCTAATTCCAATCAATCAAAAAGAGAAAAGAAATATGGTGCTCAAATCCAAAGATCACTAAAGTTCTTCCATCTCCAACCACACATCTACATGGTCCCGGAAACTTATTAAAGACTTAGTTTATATCTCTAACAAATGTCGTGATTTATGTTTTAACAACTATGGAAACCGAAGTTGTATAGCCCTTGCTGTTAATCTAGCTAGATATGCCCAAACTAAAAAATCTGTATATTACTTGGTTTCTTATTAATATTATTTTTTTTATCATAAAAAATAAAAAAATAAAAAAAATAGAAAAATAGAAAAACAGGATTTTGGGGTTGTAGCGTGTGCTGGGCACGCGGATTTGTGGGATTTGCTATTCTCAGGAAAATTGCGCGTGGGGCCCATTATTTCCAAGGATGCGTTATAATTCTGGACTTTTTGGAGTAGGGTCTGTTATTTTGGGTTCCCCATTTTGATGGTGGCAGACATGAAATCCGGCGTGGTCTGTGAGAGAGGAAACAAATCAAACAGGTGGCGGACGCCGGCGGGGGTGAGATTGCAAAATAAAGATATTTGATTTGGGATTGCCCGGCAGGATAATGCTGTCCAAACATGGTGAGGTGTACAATGACCGTCTTATCTTTATTCGTGCAAAGCGCTTGGATAGGAATAAGACAATCATTACATATCTTACCATGTCTAGACAATACGGTCCTATCGAACAGCTCGACAGTAAAAGATTTAAATTGAACCCACAACAAGGGTAGGGCCGTGACTGATGAGTATGGGAAGGAACGTGGCATTGACTTTTAGTGGTCCATTGTTTCTGGATCTTAACGTAGAACAGTTGTGCACTGAATCTTCTGGTGTGTATAGAGTTTCAGCCGCGTTGCTGCCTTGCGGGTGCTACAAGGCACGGCATGTTTTCTGTAATGATGCCATCACATCATCATGGTGACGCCAAGCGCGATCATTCAATAAAATAAGGATTAGTAAGAACAATACTAAATGCGCGCTGCCGCGCTTCCAGGAAAAAGAAGTGCAGGACCTTGGAGGTGACGATTGACGATGGAGATCGTCGCAAGTTTAATTTTAAACGTGGAAGGGAAGCAGTCCCATCCGTAATTTCAATTCGTAACTAATTTGCCTTCTCGTTCAATGTTTTCTTAATTTTCGAAGTCATATTCATGTCCATCACGCATATGATAAAGAGTTTTCAAGGGGTCCGGCACTTTCATGGCATGAAGCAAGATACATACTTTCAATCAAGAGTTGTTATTACAGAAGCAAGCACGTTAGAGATTTAATTTTTATGGATTTCATCTGTGGAGAAGGGAAATTCATTCACCACTAGTGACTCAAGGGTATATATATATATGCATAGATAAACAAACTGTTCTCATATGAGAGAGGGATTTATAAGTTAGTTATCTATATCTATGTTGGTATTGGTATCTTATACGTCAAATCAATAATGAATAATGGATTTCTCTAAAAATCTAAACTTTCAAATCTCTTTTTTCAAATGTGATATTTTAAATTTCTATTCAACCCTTCTCGCAACCACTTTCGTTAATTCTCCTCTCTCCCTTGCCCTTCATTTGTAGGTGATTGTTCTTCTGTTTGATTGGTCATCAATGAATTTTTTTTCCTTATTCTTAGCCAAGAGAGCATTAGTTTCATTTGATATAGTTCGCCTAGTTCTGGGTTTTTTTCGGGTAAGAGAATGCTACTTGTTGGTCACATGGCCTTTGCGATAGTACGGGGACCAATAGGAGCATGCGTGTAAGAATCATGAATCATGAAAGGTGGGATTTCTTCCTTTCCATGGGGTAGGGTAAAGGTGCAAGTTTGGTTCTATCGGCCCGAACCCAACCTAGGCCCGAACAAGGTCTGGACTGAGATATTTGGCCCTAAGGATGGGTTAGGGCTGAAAATTTTTGGCCATGAGTTAGGGTCAGGTCGGGTTAGGGTTGAGGTTTTGGGCTAAGCCCGGCCCGGCCCGGCCCGACCCTATTTTAAGTTATACTATAAAATAATATTGATATAATATATATATTATAAATTTTAAATATCACTCACATTTTGTTATATAATATACTATATATGAAGATAATAAGTGATATAGTACATTTTATAATAGTGTTATTTTACGTAAAATTGATAATTTTCACCCGGCCCATTCTAGCCCATGCATTTCCTTCCCCCTCCTGAAGATCAGGGCCAATCAGGATTAGCCCAGCCGGGCCCGAAGGGCGGGTCAGGGTTGGATTTTTCAGGCCCTGAGTCAGGGTCGGGTCGGGTCGGGCCTAGGCCCAGCTAAGGGGACTTAGGGTTGGGCTAGGCTTTTATAAAGCCCAGCCCAACCTGACTCTGTTGCAGCCCTAGGGTAGGGTGGTCATTTCATCCCCCTATGTCTAGGCACAAGGGCCACATGACCAGGTAACATTTCTTCTTTTTCCTCCCTAGCTTGGCGCAACCCCTACATCTCCCTTCCCCCTCCCCATGGTTAGCGCCAATCAAGGTCAACTTGGCCCGTTAGGGTTGGATTTTTTTGACCTTGAGTCAGGGCTGGGCCAAGCCTTGGCCCAGCTAAGAGGACTGAGGGTTGGGCTGGGGTTTTAAAAAACCTGGCCCAACCCGACCCTGTTGCAACCCTTGTGTGGGCAGAGCGCAGAGGTAAGGGCTCACAAGGGTACTTCAGAAATTTTAACATCTCAAGGAAGAAAGAAAGGTCAAAATTTTCTTTTTTTAGGGAAATCAAAAAAAAAATAAAAAATTTGAGTAGGGACATACAAGGGTATGTCTGAATGACACCTCTAGAAGTGCATTTAGAACTTGACACCTCTTAATTGCACTTTGTCTTATTATCAAAATGATTTTAAAATAAGGGTATAAAAAGATTTTTAAAATTAAGTTGAAAATGACATATCATTATATTTTTTTTATTTTTTTATTTTGGTCAAGAGACTAAATTTATATTAAAGAAAATCAGCAGAGGAGGATCTCCCGCTAAGGAAAGTCATATTTACAAGAAAAGGAGGTGGATTAGGCCACCAGGTTCTAAATAAAGCAAATTTAAAAGCTCATGTTGCAAGGAAGTGAGCTTCCTTATTCAAAGATCTAAGGATAAAACGAAACTCAATGTTTATAAAACTTGAGGAAATAGATAAAATGTCCTCCATAATGGAGAGTGCAGCCCAATCAAGGGAGGATGAGATCCCGTTAAGAGAGCTGACAAGGGCTTGGCAATCTGAGAATAAAACCAAGTTTGAAAAACCCAAGCTACTAGCTAGCAGTAATGCATCACGAACACTTTCTGCCTCCATAGACGCTGCTGGGAAACTCGAACCAGCCTTGCATTTAGCTGCAATGAAACGCTTAACTCCATTGAACAGAATAACCCCCCTTCCACCTTTCATTGATTTGTTGTTCCATACCCCATCAGTGAAAGCCAGAATCAAAGTTGGAGAAGAAACATGCAGGCTGAAATCAAAAGACAAGCAATAAGAAGAAGGATTATTATCGGGCAAATGAGGATTAGGAAATCGGCTTATACCCAGTCTACCTTCTTCCACAGTATGATTAAAAGCTTTGATGGTGGCAGTAAGATTCGGATTTTCAAAGATAAATACTACCTTATTTCGGGTTTTCCAGATTTGCCAAAGAAGAGATGGCCATTGGATATAACAGTCACGTTGGTCTGGAGCATCCCTATACTTATCAAACAAGAAGCAAATCCAATCTTTAAAATCATTACCTTGAAAGGAAGATGTGTCCAAACGGAAAGGGGAAGCCAACCAACATGAAGAGGCAAAAGAACACCGAAACAAAGCATGCACAATGGATTTCTCATCCAACTGACAAATGAGGCATTTAGCATTATGGGTGATGGATGTAGTAAAAAGTAATTGATTAACACAACAAGCATTCACACAACATCTCCATAAAAAGAGTTTCATTTTTAGCAAAATGTCTAATTTCCAAAGCTGTTTGTAAAACAAAGAGTTTGATGCAGAAGCACAGTCAGATCTATTTTTAACAATGTTAGAATTCAAAGCTAAGTAATATACAGACTTTACCGAAAATTTACCATTTTTGGAAGGACCCCAATACCATGAGTCCGTTGAAGCACAGTCAGATAATATGCATATCATTGTATATCATTATCAAAATGTGTCCTGCACATTTTTTTAGTCCATGATGCATATGAAATGAATATATTATTTTCATTGAAGAAAATTAAGTCATACTAAAAAGACAAAAAAATAAGATTATAAATTATTTGACACTTTGAAGGGCATCAATAAAAAAATCCCTTGAGTAAATATGGGACAAATATTAAGGACTGATAGGAATTTGTCTTAAAGATCCTCCTGTTCTTTCCCAAGCATTGATTTGTATCAATAAGAAAATCCCCTGTTTGGTTGGCAGGGTGGAAATGTTTGAAATGTACATGTTGGAGGGGGTGAATGGTAGAAACAACAAAAGTAGGGAGTAATGTAACTTTTCCACTTTACCATCCCCATGGCATATTGGATATCCGAATTTGTAAATGATGAAACAATTGCGAAATCATATAATAATTCCAAGAATGCCATAATTTTGTTTTTGTTAGAAATTACAAAAATGCCATTATTCTCAAGTCCTCATAAAAAATGGACTCCCCTCCCCCCCCTCCCCATTGTCCCACTACGTGGCCCATTTTCTTTTTGAATTATATGACAATGTGGGACCCATTTTTTTTTTTCTTATGATATTTCTCCCACAATTAGTACCTTTGACATCCTACAAGGGCATTCAAAGCCACCATGTTTTTAATATGCAACAATGGAGGACAAGGGATCATGTCCTCCATTTTCTTCAAATATGCAAGTTATTTCTTCTTATTCAATTCCTTTTCTCTGCCAAAATATTTAGTCAAAAACTTTTTAAAAGACAACAAGCTTCATCACAACATAACAAGTAAATCTACAAATTAGCTCTAATACACCCAAAAGTAAAATTAATATTTCCACCATTGCCTTGTTACAATTGTTAACATGGTTCTAATACGCAAAAAAATTGATGTTGAATAATTTTGCTTCTAAAATATCTCATACCTACAAGAATTACTTACAGAGTATACAATAGGGAATGTTAGACCAAAAAGGGGTCCAAGTAATAAGACAAGTAGAAGAAATAGAAATACCAAAATACAAAGAATAAATTCTACTAACTTACAAGTTCAGTTAACAACAATTTGATGAAAGCGATGTCGCCAAACAATAACACACGAACAAAAATAGATTGAGACCAAAGAGATGGTTGTCCTTAAGGTCTAAAAATGCCCCTACGATATTTTGAAAAACTGTAATGCAAACGATCAATGGTAGAATACAGCAACAAAGCGGCCCACAAATATAAGTATTGTGGTACCTTCTTGTATATGAATGAGTACCTATAGTACCCACCAGACCTCGACCAAAGCCTTGGCTCGGTTCGGCTCGTGTGATTAAAAGCACCAATCTCTCACCTTATATGAGAGATACCTCTCTTTAGAACTCCATCTCCTTCATTCTAATTTTAACCTATAAGCTTGAGAAACCAAACTTCCATTTCCAATGTGGGACTACAAGAAACTTTAAAATTAACTGACACTACTAAATGCAGATTCGAATATTGGAGGAAAAGTAAAAAAGTGCTTTTGAAACTTTCAAATGTTATTTTATAAACAAATAACATACAACAGGGGATGTCAGGTTTACATCTTTCTTTTGCAGAATTAAAAATCCCAACAAGAAAGAAAATCCATTCAAGAGAGAGAGAGAGCTCTTATAGATAAGGGATAAGGGATTCGATGCTGCCGGAGCGAGGGAAGAAAAACCTATGTAAAATGCAGGTCAGGGAGGTAATGGGGTTCCGATAAGAAAAGAGGGTTGAATTTTTTTATTCTAAATCAACACATTAGATTTATGTGGTTAGATTTTACAGTGCAAAAAACACCCCTCAAAAGATTCTTATATGATGTGAACTGATCAGAAAAGTGAGAAAACCCCAACCCTTAATAATTTATCATTTTTAGGAAGGGCGTCCTTCCGAATCGTTATCCCCTCCAATTCCGTCAATTCTTCACATGGGGGCGAAAATAACCACCCTACCCCCTATCCGAAAACACTACCCAAGATGGGGTCCACTCCCCCCTATTAGAGGAATTAGAGGAATTGGAGGTGCCTACGAATTGGAGGTGATAATTATTCCGTCATGAGGTATTAAAAATAACTTTAGGAACGGTACCATAGTAAAAAAAATATAAATAATATATAATTCAGCAACTTTCACTCTAGATGATGCTGTAATAGGAGATCGCAACCCATCGTTGCAGCATGAGATTCTTATACTGAAAATGGTGGGACTTTGAGAAAGGGTAAGGGGTGGAGAAAATAGATAGAACATACAAGAATTATGAACTACTAATGTAGGAATCATTTTCAACTGGTATTTTATCAAAAAATCTAACCACTAGTTAGGGTATATACCTAATCAAAATTGCATGTACAGATTATCCCACAAAAAGCTTTCTATCAATTTACTGAACGAATGGATTCCCAATTCCTTTGAAACAAACAGTCCATTCAAAAGATGGATTTATCTTGACGGTTGTAATTGCTGCTATTGTTAGCATATTTATTTTTGGAATTTTTTAGGTATGTGTTTAGCAGGATCTTTATCCTCTCAATTACACTGTCCGTACTTGACGTCAAGTACATCTGACAGAGGAGGCAGAAATGACACTCCTATCTCCTGCCTGAACACACTGCCCGAGGTGGGGTTCGCCTCCCTCTATTAGATGTACTTGACGTCAAGTACGAACAGTGTAATTGAGATGATAAAAATTCGTGTTATCATCTAATTGCAGGAGGTATCTTAGGGCATGTCTAGGTATTATATGCTTAGACTTTACTTTTGGGCTTGTAGAAGGAAGCTTTTCTTCTGAAAAAAAAAAAAAAAAAAAAAGGAGAAAAAAACGATGTTTGGTCGTGTAGCTCCTGTGTCCAAATTTAGAAATTGATATCAACCCTGGTCTTGATCTATACTAATCCGATATTGATCCGGATTGGACAGATTTTTTCTTTTATATTTTTATCCTTGTTCGTACCGATCTCTTGATACAGGATCAGTGAGGAATCAATATCAGTCTCCAATAATACTGATATGAATCAGCCGTTTTAACTGATCTGATATTGATTGCTCAAACCATGGTCTAGAGTCTAGACATAAGAACGTGTAAAATTACTGACGTACCTTCTTAAAATAAATAAATCTTATCCATGTTGATGCTCTTGCGTATATTCTTATTGACACCCACACCAATGCAACGTCTGTTGCTCAAAAAACAAAAAAAACAGCTTTCTCAAGTTCAATAAAATTAAAATCTTTGGAATCTTTAAGGGGGGCAGGTTACGGGGCTTATGTGGCACAATCAAGATTCCCAACATTATAATTTTATTGGTTACTTGTTTTAATTTAAAACCCAAGTTGGCTTCTTAGAAGCTGTCCGCAAGCTTACTCGAATATGCATTTAAAATTAGGGCAACAGATCATTGCCTTGTTGCATTGCCCATGCACTAGCGCAAGGCATCAAAATAGATGAGATATTTTATTTCACAAGGGTAGGATGAGGTGGTAATTTTATACGCTCCTATGTCTAGACACAAGATCCACGAGATCAAACAATATTCTTTTTCCCTTAGGACAGTTTCTTAAGCCACAATAAAGAAAAATCCCTTGTCCTCGACTTTCAATGGGTAGGAGAAGGGATCCCACAATAGTTGGGGGTATATTCATCCATTTGTAAATTGACGTACAAATTGTTATATATATATATATATATATATTTATATTTTTATTTTTTTTTTTTGGTAGAAAAATTATTATATCACTATTTGCTTCCCAATTATGAACAACTTTATAACAAATTACTTTTCAGTAGTTAAATAACTTTGAGAAAAATAAACTTTGGAAAATAATTTACATCATTGCCGTCTTAGCTCAGCTGGTAGAGCGCATGGCTTTTAACCATGTGGTCGTGGGTTCGATTCCCACAGACGGCGACTGTTTTGTTGATGAGGATTAGGGTTGAGACTTATGAGTTCAACAATAACCCTTTTTTCTATTCTTCTTAGTCTTTGATTTTCTTACATTTTTTACTTTTAGTTTTATCTTGTATTTATTTTAATAGATATGTGATTCCATGCATCACAGTGCATAAAACAATATATAAAACCAATAGCAAATCTAGAAAAAGAATCACATTATCTTAACTTATAAGGATTAGGGTTGAGACTTAAGAGTTCAACAATAACCCTTTCTTCTATTCTTCTTAGTCTTTGATTTTCTTACATTTTTTACTTTTAGTTTTATCTTGTATTTATTTTAATAGATATGTGATTCCATGCATCACAGTGCATAAAACAATATATAGAAACCAATAGCAAATCTAGAAAAAGAATCACATTATCTTAACTTATAAGGATTAGGGTTGAGACTTAAGAGTTCAACAATAACCCTTTCTTCTATTCTTCTTAGTCTTTGATTTTCTTACATTTTTTACTTTTAGTTTTATCTTGTATTTATTTTAATAGATATGTGATTCCATGCATCACAGTGTATAAAATAATATATAGAAACCAATAGCAAATCTAGAAAAAGAATCACATTATCTTAACTTATAAATTATAAAAATAAGAAAACAAAATCCAATTACCCTTTCTTCTACTCGTCATAGTCTTTGGTTTTCTTACATTTTTTTACTTTTAATTTTATCTTGTATTTATATCAAGGGAAAAAGTTCTCTGTCCGGGAGTGTGGCCTACGCCAACACTCCCATGAGTCTATCTCTCTCCTCCCCATGTGAAAAGACACCTCTGCCCCCTTGTTTTAAGGAGGAGAGAGATAGACACATGGGAGTGTTGGCGTAGGCCACACTCCCGTATAGAAAACTGCTTCCCTTATATTAATATGTGATTCTATGTATCACGATGCTATATAGAAACCAATAGAAAATCTAGAAAAAAAATCACATAATCTTAACTTATAAAATTATAAAAATAAGAAAACAAAATACAATAAGGTAACTTAATCGGATAGACGAACACAAAGGTATATTTCAGATATTTTATTACCGTTAAATTGCTAAACGAATCGGATAATAATCGATCGGATTGGAGGATTATCATAATCGTATCAGATTAGTTTTCGGACGGATTTGAATTCTCCTAAACAAATATGAATGTGGATTGAATTGGATTTTCGAATATCCATTGACATCCTTACTCGTAGATGGAACCCATTTCTAGTTGATCGAAATCAAAACCAATTGTATAAAATCGTATCGGTACAAATTCAATATGGTTTGGGTATGAGAAAATAGAATTTCTCTCGTTACATTACGATATCAATTTCTATGACAAAATAGTTGGTATGTACCTATACCATACCGAATTTGTACCAAAGTGAGGCTGAAGTGTATAACCAAAGTACAAACACCCACAAAATCAAAACCCTAACTTTTTATTCCTTATTTTTGTTTCGAAGCATTAAAGATATATTTTTTTAATTTACAAATTTCTTGTTAATCCTTCGCTTTTTCATATCTCAATTTACAATTCTTTTAATTAGTAACCCCAACACTGAGCAGGTATAAATCAGAACCACAGGAGGCAAATGTTCATGATGCTCTTTCATCTTCCATTCTTCTAGTGTATCATCTTCTTCATCATCGTAGCTTGCGAGTGAAAGTGGGATGTTGGAATGACTCAATCAAATAAAAGCTCCCGAAAATTAATGGATTGTTTAATCTGATTGAGCCATGTCAATCTCATGTTTCCGATAACGAATAAAAATTGTTTTTGATACTGAATAAAAACCGTTTTTAATATCAAATACAAACCATTTTTGATACCGAATTCAAATCATATCAATACCATACCAAGTCGGTATTGTATTGGAAATAGAGTTTGTATTCGGTATGGTACAGTTTCAGTATCTACTTTCTATCTTCTGTCCCATACCGGATTCCAGATACTGTAACAATTGACACCCTTGCCCTTAAATAAAAATTCTCACAATCTAATAGTCCCCCCCCCCCAATAAAAATAAAAATAAAAACTAACTTTTGTGTTTTTCAAAACTCAAACTATTTATGCTCTCTTTGCTCCCAAGTCATTTTTCAGATGAGCAGCATTTATGGGACAAAATGACTGAAAACAGTGAGCTAACCAGTCAATTCTCATGCACAGCACCGATTATGTAATCTGCAAGGATGCTTTATTAAGGTGTTCTAAATTTACTTTTCGGAGCTAAAACAATTGACATTGCAATATTGAACTTTTTGATGTATACATGTATAATACATTTTAAAAGTGTGTCCATCAAGATGAATTGCATCACAACACCAATCAATTTACTCCAGTGTGTTAACCATAAATGCTCAGAATTTTGAATTCTAGCTTTCCCATACAATTTTTGAGGATCAAGAATAGGAGAAAGAAATAACACACTTTGCTCCAATGACTAAAGATGACCTATACAACTTCTGCTCTGACCTCAGGCACCCTTAAAAAAGTTGATGAGAAGCAACCTCACAAAGTTCCTGGCCAAGCCCCAAAGTAGAAATTAGGTGATCCTGCTCATACACTTGTCCTTGCTAAACAAATATTAGAGTCGGTGAAGACATAGGCATGACAGATAAAGTTGCAGAGGCTGGAAGAATATACAGGAAGATCACAATTTTGTCGTCCACGGTGAAAGAGCAGCGACTGATTGACCCTCAGATCCACGACCCTTGTCTAGGTTTTGAAGCTCATTTACAATCTGGTTGCGCCGTTCTTTCAGGAAGTTGAGTCGGGTCGTCAATTTTGTCAGTGCAGAAGATGTGGACACAGTTCCCTGTTGGAGACAGGTGCAATCAACATTCTTTTTTGCGTTCCGATAATAAAAAATACTTGGACTACAGTTGTGGCTTATCTCAAGGTTAAAATGAAATACATGGCAAAGAGCCTAGAGCATTGAAGGATATTTAACTCTTGGGTTCATATTCAGAAGTACAAAATAAAGGCACAAGTTTTTCTAAACAAGCATTCTACTGCAGTGAAAGCCTACCTCACCCTTTGAACCAGACGTCTTAGTGTTTGATGAAGCAATAGGCTCCACTACAGATGAAGTGGCCGATATTCCAGCAGATTCAGTGCTGTTATGACTTTTTGAATCTAGCTGCGGCTTCTTGGATGGTTGTTTTCTTGATAGAGATGGTGGCTCTTGTGTCTTCAAATTCTCATAGTCAGCTGGAGCCACTTTAGGATTCTGTTGTACATTAAAAAAAAAAAGATTCATATATAAATGCACAGCACATGTAGTGTAACAAATTACAAACACATTTGAAATGAGTAATTAGCTACACCACTAGTGTTTGAATTTGGGATGCATTCACATATTTGAGAATCTTCCCATAGAGATAGCACAATATAATGTAACAATAATATGATTATATAGTGTTTTCAAACACTCAAGGCATGACACAAGGTGTTCAACCAGGGAACAACACAAGGCATAAGTGTCGAGGCAAGACCATAAGCCTAACTAGCAACTCTCCCCACTTTTCCTTGGAGGAGTTTGATGTTATTCTTTCATTCTTTTTAATAAAGTTACTTTGCTGATCTTTAGCCAAAATATAAAAAAAGTGATAGTTATACTTAAAGCTAATAAAAATTTGAAGTGTTAGTTCAGTTTCTACTGAAACAAACATAATCAAATAAAAATTAGTTAGACATGAATTTATAAGAGAGAAAACAAAAGGACTACCTCATCCTTCGTGCTAGACTTCTTGGAGTTGGATGAAGCAGTAGGCTCAACTACCACTGGCAGCACAGCACATGAAGTAGCAGGGACCCCCCTAGATTTGACAAGGTTGTCATATAATGAATCAAGACGCTTTTTGTGAGGTACTTGGTTGTTTGATAAAGATTGATGTTCTTGTGTCCTCACATTCACACTGTCCGCTCCATCCAGACTAGTGTTCTGTGGAAAATAGAAAAAGCCATCCATCCCCTAGGTCAGAAACACAGTCAAGGAAAGATATGCATTCCAAACTAGCACACATATGCTGTACTTACTCTTGTCCTTTCATGAGGGTGTGCTGGTTCTGTAGTTTCAATTGCTTTCTGTTGATTATCATTCCTGTATGAGACAAGTGTTTCAGCAAAAAAAGTTACTCAGTAGAGAAATCCACCGAAGAAAACTAACCACTTAAATCACATATCGATCCTATTTTAAGATATTACTCCATATACTGTGAGACAGACCCCAGTTCAAGGTGGATACATGAGCAAAAGTGAACTCACAGCAATGTTCGACAATCTGGTGTTTGTTGCTGCTGGCTGTGTGAGTCTTTTACGGACCCATGGTTTTTCTGACGTTGTTGATCAAGCTGCACATGGAGATCAGCAACTTTTTTATTCAAATTAATGACATCTGCTTCTGCAACAGCAATTTCCTCGAGATCTGCCTTTATCTTTAGTACATTTACAAATTGTAAGACTGGTGTATAACCAAATCAATTCAACATTACGAAATTGCTATTTTCTTTATTGAACTAACCATGCAATCAATAGTGGCCGAGACAGGAAAATGTCCTAGGGACATACTAAGCCCAGCTTCCAAAGCTTCTCTCAAATCGATCTCTTGTTGCAACTGTTCCTGTAGTCTTGCTACCTATAGTCAAGATTACACCTAATGTCACAATCAACAGCAAGCAATCCTTTCAAAGACAAAAATACTGTGTAGAACATCATTGGAAACATTTAGGTTATGGCTCTGTTCTTAAGACTGAAAAAGGAAAAAACATCTTCTTTATGGATTATACATCTTGCTCAAGAGCCAAACGACGGTCATGCAAAGCCTCCTTTCGTCTCTTCAGACTTGCTTTCAGGATCACATTCCCTTTTTCCTAAAATAAAAATGCACATAAACTTCAATTTGGTTTTTCGAAACAACTTCACCCAAAGTTGCTTTCTAAATGAAATAAAAACAGAAAGCTCTACCTCCTTCGCAATTCTATTTTGTAAGTCATTTTTAGTGACCTCAAGCCTCAGAATTACAGCCCTGCTTAAGGCAAATAATCAGATGTGCAGATAAAATGGAATAACATGGTAAAAAATAAGTGATGCAATCTGATTACATAAAATTAAAGCATCAAATGCATTCTAATTATAAAACAAACAAAACCTTCAAGAAAATATGTGAAACCCTAGTGGTATCAGAGCTAGGATCAACATTGGGATCCGAACTCTAATGATCGGTCTCTCTCTCTCTCTCTCTCTCTCTCTCTCGTTTTCACCATCACCACCTACCGCTGCCACCCTCTCTCTCGGTCTCTTGTTTTACTGCCAGTCACCGCCGCCTCCTTCCTCTCTCGTGGTTGTACCACCAACCACCACTGCCACCTTCTTCCACCGTCACCACTAGCCACCACTACTGCCTTGCCCTTCTTTTTTCTTTTCACTTGGTGGTGATTTCTTTCCCACCAAGGGTTTCTTACCTTACTATGATCTAAATCTCCATCTACTGGTTTTTGGAGTTTTCTTATGCGGTAGGATCCTTCTCTGTTACCCATATTTGATCAGCAGCAATGCCAGACATGTCGACTGCATCCACTGGTCAGGAAGGAGTCCTACAGCGCGAGCATGACTTCCCTTCATTCTCTATGAGCTCCATCAAACTAGACGGGAGCAACTACTTGATGTGGTCTTGTTCATGTTCTCTTGATGTTGGTTTCCATTGCCTTTCTGGCTTCTTTTCAAGGGACTCTGTAAAGCCTACTGCTGCTGGTCCTTCTCAAATTAAATAGGATACTGACAACTATCTTTTTGTCTTATCTCATCAACTCTTTGGATCCTACCATTGCATGAGGATATCTTCTCCTAGACACCGCTGTTAAAATCTGGAAGGCTGCAAAGGAGACTTACTCCCAGGTTGGTAATGATGCATAGTGTTTTGAACTATAGAAGAAGATTCATGATACCAAGCAAAAAAGAGATTGTCTTTGTCCCAGTATTACTCTGCCCTGCGAGGTATGTGGCAAGAGTTATATTCTATTGGAGTTTTTCTACTACCTGTGATTCAGATACCATTGCATTCAGAAAATGGGAAGATAAGCTATGAGTATATGACTTTCTTGCTGGCCTAAATATGGAGTTCGATCAGAATATCAGATTAGGGCTCATGTCCTGAATCGTGATCCTTTTCCCTCTCTTGAACAAGCTTATGGCCATGCTACAATCTAAAGACAGTCCCCGCACTGCTATGCTCCATCCTGTGACATTGAAGTGATCAGCCCTTTACTCTGGTTCAGGCACTCCATCTCGTTGGAATTCTTCCCATGGGAATTCCCTTGTAGTAATGTTGATAACTCTGCCTCCATTGTCAGCCCTTTACATCTTTGCCCATGCCCTTTGACTCATCTCCTACTCCCTCAGGTATTTTTTTTCGGTGGCCATTGTGCCTCAATCGTTTCCGTTCCTTGGATAATCGACTCAGGTGCCACCGATCATATGATTGGGTCCCCTTCTCAATTTTTTCAATATCTTCCTCAGGTAACAATAGAGTTCGTGTTGCAGATGGTTCCCTCCCCCTGTTTCAGGAAAGTGATGCAGAGCTGAAGCACTACATCCACAAGAAGAAGAGGAACAAGCAGCTGCCGCCCAAGTAGTAGTAGTAGTACTAGTTCTATAAGTTTTTTTTAAAGATTTTTATGTTTTTAAATTGAACCGGCCCAACCTGGCTGAACCAGTGGTTCAATTTAACTGACTTAAGTCACCACTTTTATTTTATGTAATTTTTTTTTTTTTTTGGGGTCCACACTACACTCCCACGAATTTAGAAAAAGAGGTGAACTAGTATAGTTGGCTAGGAGTATTCACACTCCTAGGCTGAATAGGTGTAAGGCCCTTAGGCCCTTATTTAAGCAATGAAAACTGTGGAGCTCTTCACTCTGCACTTTTGAAATTAAATTACTCTTGCAAGCTGCTGCTGCTTCTCTTCCACTGTGAAGGTTTGCTTTGTGTGTGATCAAAGCTGGTGGGATTGGTGTGTGATCCAATCGACACCTTGCAGTGTGAAGCGTGGGTGGTTTGTTCAAGCTCTCCTTCAAGTTTTCTGTCCAAGTTCCAATTTTTTATTCAAGCTACTGACACTACAAGCTACTGCCGATTACTCTCTGCTACTGCAAATAAGTTTGGAAGCATCCCCAACCCCATACTTCTTCTCATCCTCTACAGCCCAACCTAAGTTTCTCCCCTTCTTGTTTTCAATTTCCCATAACCCTAAGTCACCCACAGACCAAACCAGCCATCACCTCAGCCCCAAATTTGAATAGAATTTTCCCCTCCTCTATTGGGAAACTCGATCTGAGTTTGGTCCCCAAACTCCCATCCAAACCCTAGATTCCTTCATCCCCCACTAAACCCCAAAACCCTAACTTCCTGTCCAGCCAATTCCAGCCTCCAAAAACCTTCCATAATCTGACCGAACCGTACTCACACCCCCCCTTTAACACTCGATCCTAACCCTAGGTCCACACCTTCACTCTAAACCCTAAATTCCCTCAAGTTACACTTTTCAAAAACCCATAAACCCTAAACCTAATTTGCTGTCCTATTCTAATTACACTCAAATACTTACCAAACCATCTCAAGACCTTCACTGATAGACTCCCCTACACCTGCCTAGCATAACCAATACCTCAAACCCTAACACTAATTTTGACCTAAAATCATATTTTGCCCCAATCGGACTACCAGTTCATATCGTACAGGCTCCTAGTTGGCCTCTGACCAATCTAGGACTACATTAGAAAGGGATCGATCAAGTGCATAGTTGTCACGGCGGTTAGGCGACCCAAGCCGGTGGAGAGGGCCAAAATCCAAGGTGACACCAACTAGGCGTACAAGGCATCCAAGGAGCCCGCATAGGCGACCAAGGTGTTCAAGTCGACCAAGGCGCCACCTAGGCGACGCCTTGACAACTATGATCAAGTGTTCTCCATTGTTATCCCTCTCCTCTGTTCTCCATGCCCATAATTTTTCTACTAATCTCGTCTATTAGTAGTCTCACACAAGATCTAAACTGCAAATTAACATTTTTTACATCTCACTGTATTTTTCAGGACTTGGAAAAGGGACGTACCATTGGCAATGGTAAAATGGTTGGTGTTCTATACTTGCTTGAGAGCTCTCCATCAGCTTTGACTAATGTAGCATCTCTCCCTGGTTCGTATACTTTTTCTTTATCGGAGTTACACTGATGGCATCGGCATTAGGGTCACCCACCTGTAGAAACTTTATCTAATCTTTTTCCTAATTTAGTTAAACAATGTAACCCCAATAGTTTCTTTTGTGATGCTTACATTTTTGCAAATCAAACTAGATCTGGTTACCCTATTTTTGATAATAGAAATTTAATTCCTTTTGGTGTGATACATTCTGATGTGTGGGGCCCTACCTGGTGTTGTCTATTTCTGGTTATCAATTACCTTCATTGATTGCTTTAGCCGCACCACTTGGATTTATCTTTTACACCAAAAGAGTGATGTATTCCCTTGTTTTCAGTTATTCCATAAGATGGTAAAGACTCAATTTGATGCCAAGATCAAGATCGTTCGTACTGATAATGGAAAAGAGTATATGGATGGTGCTTTCCAGTTATATTTGTCTAACCATGGGATTATTCCCAAGACTAGTTGTGTTGACACCCCTGTACAGAATGGTGTCATTAAATGTAAGAATCGCCATCTCTTGGAAGTGGCTCCTTCCCTCATGTTTGCCATGACAATTCCTCCCCAGTATTGAGGTGATGCAGTTCTCCCGGTAGCCTATCTTATCAACCAGATGCCGTCCTGTATGTTGGCATCCTGCTTGCCCTCTTGAGATTCTCCTAGGTTCTTCCTCCTTTGTTGTGCCACCTAAGGTGTTTGGTTGTGTGCTCTGTGCTCGCAATCACCATGTAAGTGACAAGTTTGATCCCAAGGGACTTCGGTGTATTTTTCTTGGCTACTCTGCTACTCAAAAGGGTTATAAGTGCTATCATTCCTCTTCACAGAAGCTTTTTATCACCATGGATGTGATCTTTCTTGAATCAAAGCCTTATTATTCATCTACTGCACCTCTTCAAGGGGAGTCCTCTCCAAGGGAAGAGATGCCCTTAATTTCTCCTTTGGATATACTTGCGGTAGAAGACACCTCACTTGAGCTGGAAGAGGGTGTGACAGGACAGGAACAAGGACAGCCAACGGTTTAGGGGGAGCAGCCACCCATTGTATCTCCTCTAGAGTTTTTGTCCACGATCGAAGTAAGAAGGTAAGAAGCAAGTTGACAAGACCACCATCATCACACCTAGCTAACCGGTCTTACCGGATTCAAGTCCTTCCAAAGATCCCATTCCATCTGGTGAGTCTTCTAATTTTACTGATCTTAGTCATAATTTACCAATTGCCCAGTAGAACTTGCACTTAGCATCCCATTTCTAACGTTGTTTCATATGACTCCCTTTCTCCCTCCTTCCATACTTTTGTTTCTTCATTGTCCTTTGTTTCCATTCCTAACACCTGGCAGGAAGCACTGGCTAACTCAAGATGGAAAGAAGCAATGAATGAAGAGATGAGGGCTTATATGAAAAATGACACGTGGTACTTGGTACATCTTCCTCTAGGGAAGAAACCTGTAGGTTGTAAATGGGTTTTCACAGTTAAGCAGAAAGCATATGGAACAGTAAATAGATATAAAGCAAGGTTGGTTACCAGAGGATTTACTCAGACATTTGGATCAACTATCAGGAGACCTTTGCACCAATAGCCAAATTGAATTAGAGTTATTCTCTCATGTACAATCAACCTAGGATGGGACCTTCAGCAACTGGATGTCAATAATGCATTTCTCCATGGTGAACTTGAAGAGGAGGTGTATATGGATATCCCACTTGGATTTGCATCCCAGGAAAACCATGGGGAAGGTTTGTAAGTTAAAAAGGCCTCTGTACAGGTTAAAACAGTCTCCCAAGGCATGGTTTGGACAATTCCATAGAGCCATGGTGTCCATTGGTTATAAACAGAGTAATGCAGATCATACTTTGTTTATTAAGAAGATAGGTGGCCATATCACAGTGTTGATTGTCTGTGTAGATGACATTGTAATTACTGGGAGTAGTATGGATGAGATATCTCAACTAAGACTTATCTGGGAATAGAGTCTGAGATGAAAGACTTGGATAAGTTGAGATATTTCCTTGGCCTAGAAGTCGCTCAGTCAGCTCAAGGTATCTTCCTCTCTCAACGGAAGTATACCCTTGATCTCTTGTCACATACATGAATGTCAGGTTGTAAACCAATTCTCATCTCAAGGAAAAGGATGGTAAACCAGTTGACAAGGGCAGCTATCAGAGGTTGGTTGGAAGACTAATATACTTATCCCACACAAGGACAGTAAATGCATGATCCCCACTCATCACACTTGGAGGCAGTATATAGAATTTTGAGATACCTAAATCTGCTCCTGGGAAAGTTGTTCTCTTCTCTTCACACAATCACTTGCGTATTGAGACCTTCACAGATGCAGATTGGGCTGGCTGTCCAAATGTTGGTGGCAATCTTGTTACCTGGCGGAGCACGAAACAAGCTGTAGTAGCTTGGTCCAGTGCAGAAGCAGAATTTGGGGCTATGACTCATGGCATATGTGAACTACTCTGGCTTCAAGGTTTACTTCAAGATCTAGGTGTCTCAGGCGAGCTTCCTATGCTCCTTTACTGTGATAGCAAATCAGCAATCAGAAATCAGCATTGCCCATAATCCAGTCCAGCACGATTGAACGAAACATGGTGAGATTAACCTCTAGTTTATAAAGGAGAAGCTAGAACAAGGAATTTATTTGTATTTCATATATTCCATCAGATGGACAGTTAGCTGATGTTTTTACCAAGGGACTTAGTGTTAAAAGTTTTATTTCCATTGTTAGCAAGTTAGGCATGCTTGATATCTATGCACCAAATTGAGGGGGAGTGTCGTAATATGGGTACAAGGGTATAATTGTTTATTAGGGTTTATTAATGTTGCCCTAGGTGTATTATCATAACTTATACTTAATAACATTCTATTATAAATAAAGAGGGCTTGTGTCTCATTAACATCTTCATAATAGAACCATGACTAAGTAATGAAATAAAAAGGTCATGGGACAATGATAAAACTTCTAAAAAGGCATTAACATAACTAAGGAAAGAAGAAGACTTTGATCTTATCCTTCATCCAGATAACTTGTGGTCATTGGTGGGAAAGAAGAAGTATAGAATTCTAAAATCATTTGGAACTCTTTCACAGGGTGGCTGTAGCCTGCTAAAGACTTAAAAGGTTTTCTGTGCACCTCAATGTTACTATACAAGAAATACCATGCAACTGTTGAAGATATTCTCATTTTTTCTCGTTTCGTGACTCGTACAAATTGTACAGATATTGGACTTGGAGACCTTAACACCCTAATGATAGAATATTTTTAGAGAGATCAATAAAGTATTTGAGGGTATGCCTAGGGTCTTGAACTGTTTTAGAATATTAAAAAAACATCTCCGATCAATCCAGTGATAGTTAATCTCAATGAAGAGGAAGGAGAATGAGCAACCTCATAAATAAACCAAAATAACACATTGCTATCTGCAAGAAAAAAGATTCAACTGCCCTATTTAAGAGGTAGCATCTGCTGATGACAAAAATATATAGTTTACAAAACCAATCAAAGTTTATGTAGAAAGTTTTGTGGGTTTTCATTCCAGATTCTACAACTTCTAACAAAATGGGCAACTTTTCAGACTTCAAGAAATGGGATTAAGTTCCTCCAACCCTATTCCTCTTTCTTAGGAGGGAATAGAACAAACAGACTCCACCAAACTGGCTTACTTTTCTGGCAAACGTAATATGAGTTACCACTAACTCCCATCAAGTATAAAATGGAGTTTTTAAGTAAAAGATCTAGCTCCAAAATTAGAACATAATCGGAAAATAATTTTTTTTAACATCTTATTACTTAATTTATTCAGTCTTGACACTTGACTTTAGTGAGTTGTAAAATTATGAGGTGAGTTAAAATGTTTGCCATTAGGAAATCCTGTGTTTAGTGACATCAGTCTCCAAAGGCACATACAGGTTTGAACTCAACCACCCATTCAATATACAGGCCCTCGCTAACAGAGACAAAGAACGTCAAGAAAAGGAAAACATGTAACGAATGTAACTACATCAGGCATACGTTCCCATCTTACACTAATATTCCCATTCACCTGTTTTCTAGATTTGTCTATGTTTGTGTTTATAGTTGGGATTTAGGTTAGGGAAGCAAGAGAGAAAGGAAGGAGATGTTGGAGAAGGAGAAAGAAGAAGAAGAAGAAGAATACAATGGGGAGAAGACGAGTGTATTTCAGTGGAATAAGTTGTGTGTGAGAGAGAGCTCTCCACACCTATATTGCTTCATTAATAGACTTTGAGAATATTACATACACCTCCCTAGGGAGGTAAAAGATAAGAAAGGTCAAAAATAGAAAATACACAATAGGGCAACTAGATATAAGACTAGTTTCCAAACTACCCTTATCACATGAGTTTTAACAACTCTAACACTCCCCCTCAAGCTGGAGAATAAATGTCATGCATTCGCAGCTTGCACAGGAGAGTACCAAACTGAACAGAGGTCAGAGCCTTGGTGAAGATATCTGCTAGTTGGTCACCAATCTTCACAAAAGGAGTACAAATGCAGCCAGAGTCTATCTTTTCCATGATAAAGTGTCGATCCACTTCAATGTGCTTGGTCCTGTCATGTTACACTGGATTATGGGCAATACTGATGGCTACCTTGTTATCACAGTAGAGTCTCATAGGGCCTTCATTGTCAAATCCCAGTTCTTGAACAACCCTTTTCAACCATATGAGTTCACATACTCCATGAGCCATAGCTCTAAATTCTGCCTCTGCACTGGGTCTGCCTACAACATGCTATTTTTTGCTTCTCCATGTAACCAAATTACCTCCCACAAAGGTACAATAGCCTGAGGTAGATCTCCTGTCTGTAATGGATCCAGCCCAATCGGCATCAGTGAAGCCTTCTACTCTCAAGTGATTGTGCCTTGCATACAACAGTCCTTTCCCTGGAGAAGACTTTAAATATCTGAGAATACGATACACAACGTCTAAGTGGCCACTCTTGGGGGCATGCATGAATTGGTTCACCACTCCCACAGCATAAGAGATATCAGGGCGTGTCATAGAGAGATAAATAAGCTTCCCCACTAGCCTTTGGTACTTTCCCGCATCAACAAGAGAAGGACCACAATCTTCTCCTAGTTTGTGATTCTGCTCAATAAGAGAACTTGCTGGTTTGCAGCCTAACATCCCTGTCTCTGTCAGCAAATCAAGAACAAACTTCCATTGCCATATGTTGATTCCTCTCTTGGTCCTTGATACTTCAATGCCTAAGAAATACTTTAAGAGACTCAGATTTTTTATTTCAAATTGTTGAGCCAAGTAGATTTTCAGTTTATCTATCTCAGCCATATCATCTCCAGTAACTACAATATCATCAACATAGACAATGACGGCTGTGATGGTACCATTGCCCCTCTTGGTAAAGAGAGTATGGTTAGCTTGACTCTGGGAATATCCATTCTTTAGAATAGCCTGTCGGAAGTGCTCAAACCATGCCTTTGGTGACTGTTTGAGTCCATATAGTGCATTCTTGAGGAGACACACCTTCCCTTCAGCTAAAGGTATTTTGAAGCCTGGTGGGGTTTGCATGTACACTTCCTCTTCCAATTCACCATGAAGAAAGGCATTCTTCACATCTAACTGATATAATGGCTAATCTTTATTGGCAGCCATTGATAAAAGAACTTTTATAGAGTTGTGCTTAGCCACAGGAGCAAATATCTCCTGATAGTAAATCCCATAGACTTGACTATACCCCTTGGCCACTAACCTTGCTTTGTATCTCTCAATAGAACCATCAGATTTATACTTGATTGTATAGACCCATATGCATCCAACTGGGACATGTCCCTTGGGAAGATCCATTAATTGCCAAGTACCATTCTTTTCAAGAGCCATCATCTCCTCAAACATAGCTTGTCTCCACTTTGGGTCAGAAATAGCATCAGTAACTTTCCTGGGAATAGAAGCAGTAGAGAGAGTAGCAATAAAGGCAAGACCTGTAGGAGAAAGAGCATCATAGGAAACAAACTAGGCTATAAAATTAGTATAAGCTCTTTTCCCCTATCTAACAGCAATGGGAAGGTCTAAATCAGATGGAGGAGAAGGGATGTCACCTGATTGAGGAGAACGAATCTTAGGATGTGGATTTGGATCCAAAGAGGACTCTTGGTAGGTCTTCTTACCTTTATTATGCAAGCCTTCACCTCACTTGTATTTGATGTGGTAATCCTTCTCCTTACCAGAACCACTGTCAACAACCAATTCTGTATTCACATCCACATCCACAGCTCTGTGCTTTCCAATGTCAAGCATAAAGGGAGAGATAGGTAAGAGGATAATGAAGGAAATCAGCAGTCTGTTTACTTCCACAATTCTCCCCCTGAAGAAGATGCTGAGAACGTGCAAAGAAAGGGACAGACTCAAGGAAGGTGACATCTTTGGAGATTAGGCACCTGCAAGAAGATGGGTGATAGCACTTATAACCTTTGGTAGTAGAAGAGTACCCAAGAAAGAGACACTTGAGAGCTTTGGGATCAAGTTTAGTACGATGTGATTTGTTAACATGCACATAACAAACACAGCCAAAGACTTTAGGAGGAAGAAAGCAGAAACCTGTGGAGATAAGATTTCGAAAGGAGATTTGAAATCAAGAAGTTTGGTAGGCATGCGATTAATGAGAAAGGAATCAGTGAGAAGAGCTACAGACCAGAAGGTCTAGGGAACATGCATGCCAAACAAGAGACTACGAGTGACCTCCAATAAATGGCGATTGTTCCTCTCAACAACCCCATTTTGTTGGGGTGTGTCAACAAACGTGAGCTGATGGATAATGCCATTCTTAGTAACGAAGGCTTGGAGGCCACCGAACATGTATTCTTCTCCTTTATCAGGCCGAAGAATTTTGATACAAGTATCAAGCTGAGTAAGGATCATCTGATAAAAATTCTGAAATGCATCACAAACATCACTTTTATGTTTCATAAGAACAGTCCAAGTAGCACGAGAAAAATCAACAAATGACATAAAATAACGATAGCCAAGAAGTCTAGGTAGATTTCCTCTCTCTCTCTCTCTCTCCTATCAATAGGAAACCTTCTATGAGTGGGGATTCAACGAGTTTTGGTTGAGATGAGTTCTCAACATTGTGCCATGAGTGGGGGATCCGCATGGAGTTCTGAACGGAGAGAGAGACCTCTCGGGGAGGAAACCATATTTCCACTGTAGCCACGGAGAAGACGACGACATCAAAGAACAACAAAGAAGAAAAGAATCCTTCTTGACGGAGAGAGAAACTATCAAGCCAGAAGGACGTAATCAAAATGTCTCTGAACATCACAACCACTGCCGTCCAACATTATGACCAAATATTGGGTTTCCTATAACACAACTACAATCACCATAAAGAAGCTCATCAACACCGCCAAAAGCAGGAAAAGACAACTCTACATGACTCTCTAGAGATGGTGGATGAGGCCGACAAGGAGGTTAGTGTCCCTTGTAGCAGCTTATTGAAAGTTGTCATAGTAAGATGTGGTCACTGTGGAGGCCTCCTCACAGTAAACATGATGAGAGCTTCATTTCTCCCTCTACATGTCTTAGCTTCACTCAACAACACTTCCCTCATTGATGATGAGCAAACAAAAGAAGTTTGTGCTGAAGAAGTGGAGCCTCTGAAAGCTTCAGATGAGTATTGCTCACCAATGGCCATTTCTGACAATGATGAAGAGAAAGTACCATCCAACCCAATAGTCAATGAGCCCCCAGAGAAGAGGCAACGAGCTCCATCAGCCTACAATCACTTCATCAAAGAAGAGATACAGAGGCTGAAGGCTAGAGAACCCAATATCACCCACAAAGAAGCTTTCAGCACAGCTGCCAAAAATTGGGCCCATTTCCCTCGAATTCAGTACAAAGGAGATGGAGAGAGCTGCAGCAAGTGCCAGGGGAAGGGAAAAGTGTCAAGGAACCCAGCTGTTAACGAGATCGATGTGCAAAACAAAGGTTTTCGTGAAAGGAAGGCCAAGAGGCATTCTATACAGGGAAAGACACCCTTGAAGTGAAATGGGCTCTACAGATGGCTAAGGAAGGAAAGCTTTTAATTTGTTCTCTCTTTTCAAGGTTGGAAGTATCATGCATTTGCCCCTTTACAGCAACTAAGTAGATGGATGCTTTTAGAAATGTACCACTGAAATAGGGTTTGTTTCCTAAAGTAGTGAAAAGCAATTTGGTTCATCGTTTTGGTTCATGGAGGATCCATGATTAGAACTTTTGCTAAATTTCATCCTCTGTTTAATTTAATGAAATCTATTGCATTGCGTGTGTGATTATATAAAATTTAAAAAAAAAAAGAAAAGAAGAAGATAGCCAAAAAAAGAGGTAATAGGGGAAGGTCCCCAAACATCAGTATGCACAATATGGAAAGGAGCAGCAGTTCTATTTGTTAGAATTTATGTGTTATGGAATTATGGGTACATTAGTCTTTGTTCTTATTATAAGTGATAGAGTTGTATTTTTCTCCTTTTATTAGAGTGTTTTGTTATAAGGGGTAGTTCTGTCATTGTCTTGTTATAAGACATGGCTTAGTTGTATTTTTTCCTTTCTTGTTTTATTTCTGTTTACCTCCCTAGGGTGGTTAATTAAATTCATAGAAGTTAATTATAATGAAACAAATATGTATGTTGAGCTTTACTCAACAATCAACATACACGATTGTGCTTTTCTTCCAACTCCTCTACTCTTCTTCTCTTCTCCTCTTCTCCTCTTCTCTTCCTTTCAGCTGTAAACTCTCATTCCTTGCTAAGAATCAGTTCATTCCTCATTATTAACTTGGTATCAGAGCAAACATTTCTGGTTTGAGAGTCGATTGATCTTGGTTGCTGTCTTCACCTCTCTTTGGAACCCTAGAAAGGTGAAGGGTTCCATTAGAGGCTGTACATGTGAAAATACTACACTTTTTACACTCTGTAGATTTATATTTGTCAAACCAAAGCATTATGGAGTAATGTTAGGAGCTGCTGAAGTAGATCAAAGCAGTAGAAGATGCATTTCCAGCTACTGCCAGCCTTTGGAGTGATGTGTTCGATTCTTCTTCGTCTCTCCATCTCTTTGAGTGAGACCTGATGCTGCTGAATCGCCTAGAGGTATATTATCTAATCCTTAACCTCTTGGTTGTTGAGAGCAGTGCTGCTTGGCTGCAAGCTCCTATGAAGATCTTGAAGATAACCCAGTTTTTCGGCCAGCCATGGGTTATGTGAGCTTCGATTCTGCCTTTGGCAGATTGGTTTGCCTTGGAACTAGGCTTGTTTGAGTCGCCTAGGGGTGCTTGTTTGAAGCCCTAACGGCCTGGTTCTTGAAGGGGGGAGATTGGAGAGTAGTTCCCCTTTTTTGCTGCTGTACAGGTATTGGCAGCTCTGTTTCTACTTCTGGTTTGACCTTTTTTGAAGATTGATGCGTTGTATGGTTGTTAGTTGGTGAGAATGGAAGGCCTGCTTCTTGTCACTCTTGTTGGGAGATGTGAACTGAAGTTCCTTGGGTGTTAGAATGATTTGGTTTGCATTATGCAAGTTTTTTGCTCTCTATATGCCTGCTGTTTTTTAGGCTTTGTTACTGCCTAGTTGATTTGGTTGCTTGGTGTTGGTAAGGATGTTGCTTGAGCTTCCCTAGTGGTTGTGTGATGGAGCTATACTTTAAAGAATGTGGTGGTGTTGAATTTCTTTGAGATGTTTGCCTTGTTTGGTTGCTAGACTATGTTCACCACTGTTTAAAACTCCTTTTTTGGGTTGAGAATATACTCCCCAATTAACTCTGGGTGTTACTCCTATCTTGTAAGTGTGCTATTTGGAGAAGTCTTCCCTGAAAAAAACTGTCTCTATTTGGGTAGAGTGTGTACTCCCCATTGGATTTGAGTATCATTTCTTGTGTATTCCTACATTATGTCAGCTCTTGGAGGAAGAGGCCAGGGTCCACCACAAGGAAATGACAGAGATAGGTTCCGCTGTGATCATTGTGGGAAGTTTGGACACACGAGAGAGAATGTTGGACACTTTATGGCTTTCCCCCTGGTATGCAAGGCAGCAGGAGGAGGGGAGCCAACACATGCTCTGTGATGACTGAGATTGCACCTATGGGATCTCCATATGGACTCCAGACAGACACCACGTCCCTCTCTCAGGCTGATATTGCAGCATTTCGTAGGGTTTTATCATATCTGGATGGTCTTACTTCTACACCTGCAGTGTCAAATTCTCCAGCTTCCACTTTACAGGCCTCCACATCTGGCCCTTCCACTACCTCTATGTGGGTCATTGACTCTGGAGCCACTGACCATATGACCGGCATATCTCAGTGTTATGACTCCTACTCCATCTGTTCTGGTAAGGAAAAGGTTAGAGTTGTTGATGGTTCCCTTTCCTCTATTTCTGGTAAGGGTAGTGTTCGTGTCTCTTCTTTTATCTCCCTTGACTCTGTTCTTCATGTTCCTCAGTTGCACACTAACCTCTTATCTGTGAGCCACCTAACCAAATCCTTAAATTGTTCTGTTACTTTTTTTTCCATCTCATTGTGTTTTTCAGGATTTGGTGACAAAGAGGGTAATTGGCAGAAGACATGAGGAAAAGGGACTCTACCTTCTTGATCAAGGAACATCCCCTCTACCTTCTGCTCAGTCCTACGCATGTGGGCATGATGACAACAGTACTGTTGACTCTGTGATGTTGTGGCATCAACATTTGGGCCACCCTTCTTTTGGTGTTATGAGGATAAAATTGCCCCACTTGTTTTCTTCCATTCCTTCTTCCCATGTGTTTCAGTGTGAATCCTGTTTGTTTGCCAAACACTGTCGTTCTTCTTATCCTTATCATGGTAATAGATCCAATGTTTCTTTCCATATTGTGCACTTTGATGTTTGGGGGCCTTCCCCTACTACTTCTTTGTTTGGCTATCATTATTTTGTTTCCTTTGTTGATGACTGTTTCAGGGCAACTTGGACCTTTTTGATGAAACAAAAAAGTGAGGTTTATGATGCCTTTAAAAATTTTTATCCACTCATTTATACCCAGTTTCGTACTCGCATTCAAATTGTTTGTTCTGATAAAGGGGGGGGGGGGGAATATATGTATGGGGGGCTTTAACAGTTTTTTACTAATCATGGCATTATCCATCAAGTTGCTTGTATGGACACCCCTCAACAGAATGGGGTGGCTGAAAGGAAAAATCGCCATTTGTTGGAAGTCACTAGAAGTCTCCTATTTGACATGCATGTTCCAAAAACCTTTTGGTCTGAAGCTCTTCTTACTGCTTCCTCAATAAGAGTTCTTTATCTTTGGCGGCTAATAAGGATTGGCCATTGTATCAGTTGGATGTGAAGAACGCTGTCCTCCATGGTGATCTAGAAGAGGAAGTGTATATGCAGACTCCACCTGGCTTCAAGTTTCCCTCAGCTGAAGGGAAAGTGTGTCTGCTCAAGAAGGCACTATATGGTCTCAAGCAGTCCCCGAAGGCTTGGGTTGAGAGGTTTAGGCAGGCCATATTGAAGAATGGGTATTCCAAAAGCCAAGCTGACCACATTTTATTTAGCCGGCGAGGTAATGGTACCATCACAGCCCTCTCCAGGAAAAGGTCTCCTATATACTAAGTACAACCATTTGAGAATTGAAGTCTACACTAATGCTGATTAGGCTGGTTCAGTTTCTGACAGGCAATCTACATCTGGCTATTGTACTTTTGTGGGTGGTAATATGGTCACATGGAGGAGTAAAAAGCAACCCGTTATGGCTCGATCAAGAGCAGAGGCAGAATTTAGAGCTATGGCTCATGGAGTTATAGTTGTCACGCCGGTTAGGCGACCCAAGGCGGTGGGGAGGGCCAAAAGTCAAGGTGAAACCAACCAGGCGTCCAAGGCGCCTAACTCGACTAAGGCGCCTGGATGCCTAGGCGTCGCTTAGGCGACACCTTGACAACTATGCATGGAGTATGTAAACTCCTATGGTTGAGACGGCTGGTCCAAGAGTTGGGATTTGATGCTGAAGCACCTATGAGACTCTGCTGTGAAGCCTGTGATAACAAGGCTGCTATAAGTATTGCTCCTAACCCTGTGCAACATGACCGAACAAAGCACATTGAAGTTGATAGGCACTTCATCAAAGAGAAGCTGGATTCAGGTTGCATTTGTACTCCATTTGTGGCAACCGGTGATCAACTGGCAGGCATTTTCACTAAGGGTCTCATTCCACATCAGTTCAATACTCTTTTATGCAAGCTGGGAATGTATGACATTTATTCTCCAGCTTGAGGGGAAGTGTTAGAGTGCGTTATGGGTACATTAGTCTTTGTTCTTATTATAAGTGATAGAGTTGTATTTTTCTAATTTTATTAGAGTGTTTTGTTATAAGGGGTAGTTTTGTCATTGTCTTGTTATAAGACATGACTTAGTTGTATTTTTTCCTTTCTTGTTTTATTTCTGTTTACCTCCCTAGGGAGGTTAATGTAATTCATAGAAGTTAATTATAATGAAACAAATATGTCTGTTGAGCTTTACTCAACATACACGATTGTGCTTTTCTTCCAACTCCTCTTCTATTCCTTTCAGCTGTAAACTCTCATTCCTTGCTAAGAATCAATTCATTCCTCATTATTAACTATAACCATGATATGGATAAGAAGAATGACAATGTTTAGCAAACATACATGGTTCACATTGAAAAACATGAGAAGAAGCAATAGAAGAAAATAAGTTAGGCAACTGTTTTCTCATTACAACAAAAGATGCATGGCTAAGACGACGATGCCATAACATAACAGACTCCATAGAACTATTATCATTAAGTCCACACACATAGGACTGAGCTGTAGGCAAAAAAGGGTAAAAAAGATAAAAGCCTTGCTCCTCATGTCCACTACCAATAATCCTCTTCATCACCAAATCCTAAAAAAGACAGTGAGAAGGATAAAATGTGACACAACAGTTTAGAGAATTAGTCAAATAACTCACAGATAAAAGATTAAGAGTAAGATTAGGGACATGAAGAACAGAAGTAAGCGAAATGGATGATGTAATAGGGATACTGCCCTTACTAGAGATAGAGGAAAGGGAACCATCGGCTACCCTAACCTTATCCTTACCAAAACAAATGGTATATGAATCATAATAATGGGATGTACCAATCATGTGATCAGTGGCCCCAGAGTCAATGACCCAAGACTAGGCTGCAGTAGAAGCTGAGGTGGAAACCTGTAGAGTTGAGGATGAAGATGAGCTGGCCACGGTAGGCCTAGAAGATGTGCTCAGCTGTGACATGACTCGGCGAACCACTGCATCCACTAAAGTGGAGTCATCATGTGTAGCATCTGCCTCAGTCATCACGGAGTGAGCTCGAGCTCCCCCTCTACGGCCACCACGAGAACCACCACGAGTACCAGGAGGACGGCCATGAAGAGTCTAGCATCTATCCTTAGTATGTCCAGATCTCCCACGATGGTCACATTTACACCTGTCTCTACCAACTCCACTGGCACCAACTGTCTCCACTGCTCTGTCTTCCTCACGATTAGGCCCTTGGCCTCTACCACCTCCACGGGTGTCTAGGAAAGAACATGAATTGAGAGCTAACCTCTCAAGAGATGATGCTAGTGTTGGTTCCATAGTAACACGGCAACACGCCGAGTCTCCTCACTCTGTAAGTAACTACAGACCTCACTAAGAGATGGAAGGGGGGACCGGCCTAAAATCTGGAGCTTGATTGGTTCATAGTCAGGGTTCAAACCACCAAGTAAAGTGAAGACACGCTCCTTTTCAAGAGTCTAAAACCTTTGCTTCATCCTCTGGGTTGGTTAAATGAAGATCCCTGTAGTGGTCATACTCCTCCAAAAGACTAAGAAAAGCATTGTAGTATTCAGAAATGGTCATGTCACCCTGCCTCATTGAGTTAATCTTTTGGTGAAGCTGATAGACCTTGGCAGAGTCACCCACTCTATCAAAGATTTGGCAGACATTGTCCCAGATTGCCTTGGAAGTTTCATTCCTTATAAACCTTCTCCCAATCTCGGGCTTCATGAGAAGATTAACCATGTCATGACTGTAGAATTTTCGGTCTCCCATTTCTAATAGGTAGGTGAACCAGGTACTAGGGCTTGGATAGCACCTGTAATGTACCCAAGTTTCCCTTTGCTCCTAAGGGAAAGCTTCACAGAGTGTGACCAGTCCAAGTAATTTGTGCCATCAAGCTTCACAAAGGAAATCTGTAGATGTGTGCTCTCATAAACCAACTGAGGAGCTGTTGGAGTGGGTAGTGAATCAGCCAAACCAAGCCCAGATGTGGATGAATCAACCATATTGTAAGGGAAACAACACTTGACCATAAACAAGAACACCAAAGCCAAGTGGGGAGTACACACTCAACCCCAAAACGGATTTCAGCAGAGAAGAAACAAGCATAACCATGATAACACTTCACTCTAATACTCTCCAATGAGCAACATTCACTTTAAACAAGTTCAAAGACTTCACAAGAGCTGTCCACAAGCATTTCTCAATCAAGGAAGCAGCATATGGCAGTCCAAAAGCAAGAAAGACAGAAACAGAGCATTCTCGGCTTTACCTGGGCAGCAAATGGAATCCCATGAAAAAGAGTTATGCTCATAGAGCTCCTTCAATCAGCAAGGAGGGACATAGGGGTTATTATAAGGACTCTTGGGCGATTCTAGTAGTTCAGACCAATACCCAAACACATGCCGAGAGAGGGAGGTAGAGAACCTGCAACTTGAAGCTGGCGGAAATCCTGGCAGCAGCTGGGTGAGCTCCAAATCTTCAAAAGAGCTTCAGTATAGCTCAAGTAGTACTTCCAATCTTCTAAATAGGTTATAGGAGACCTATTTCATACTCTTTTAACAAATCTTTACATAGGAATCTCCTCCTTGAAACCCTTGAACCCTTTATGCCCTAGGATTTCAAAGAGAAGGAAAAAAATAGGAACCAGGAACTGAACACGACTCTCAAACCTGGTTATGCTCTGATACCAAGTTGGGATTTAGGTTAGGGAAGCAAGAGAGAAACGAAGGAGATGTTGGAGAAGGAAGAAGAGTGTATTTCGGTGGAATAAGTTGTGTGTGAGAGAGAGCTCTCCACACCTATATTACTTCATTAATAGACTTTAAGAATATTACATACACCTCCCTAGGGAGGTAAAAGATAAGAAAGGTAAAAAATAGAAAATACACAATAGGGCAACTAGATATAAGACTAGTTCCCAAACTACCCTTATCACATGAGTTCTAACAACTCTAACATTTATTTGATAAATCACACAGCTAAATCCTCCGAAAAATCAGCGCCACTACCAACAAAAATCAATCTAAGAATACTGAAAATGCATCAATAACATCAATCATTCCATACAAGGACATCAAAACTGTGTATAAGATGCAAGAAAACATACAAATATCTCTCAAACAAATGTACATAAACCTTTGTTTCAGATAGGTCATGGATGTGTCTCTTACTCGTCTTCAATTGGATGGTCAATGGATTCTGTGGAAAGGTTTTTCATTGCCTGGAGAATGAAAAGGAACCCTGATTACCAATAGCAACTAGTTGACATTTATATTGATAAAAGTAACATATGGACATAAAAGAAACATTGTAATTCAGAATAACCCAGCTGCAAAGAGTATAACCACAAGTAAGCCCAATACATCTTGGAGGCACACTACTAAAACTAGAGGCCACCGGATGATCAAGGTCCAAGAATAAAAGGGCAACAATGTAATTCCAAATCATGAATAGTAGGAAACAAATGAGTACTCACAGAAGTACGCCCCCAAACAGTTCGACGTTTGGCACAAGGTACAGGTTCATTCTGTATATTTGTAGATTTTGAACTGGATGAAGACCGATCATAACCAGTTTCCTTTTGCACTGGAGTTGTTGAGGTAGGGATATCTCCCACTGTTGAGGCAGGGACTTCTCCCATAGATTCACAAGACTCAGTAGCATACACTGCCAAACTGATATTTTCTTCACTCTTCAAATTGTTATTGCTTTGTAGACCAGCATCCTGAGGCACTGAAGTCTGAGGTTCACTTGGTGACTCATGATTGGCAGCAGAATCTTCACTGACTGCAGAAGACTCATAACCGGAGTCAGACCCTTCAGAAACCTGCACCTTCAAAGGAGGATCATAAATTTGATGTGAGATAAAACCAATGTAAAAGAAGGAAACACCATATAGATGTATGGAACACAAGTAAAAAACAGAGATGCAGTGTCCTGAGTTGTAAGTTGTAACCCACACCAAATAAGAATCATATGATACGAAGATTTGTTGAAAAGATACCAAGGGACAATTAAAGCTGGCCTTAGCATAAATTGACGATATTCACTGGACATTGAGACCTATTTTAGTGATAATTTAGTGCTTCAACTTCAAAAATACACTGGAAGTAAAGGGCTAGAGCCTCCTTAGCCTCAATTGTAATAATTTTGTGCAAGCAAATTATATTATCCCTTGACAACGATAATGACTACCAGCTGTCTCCGAACCCAAGTGGACATGACAGTTTTCAATCATCCTAGTACAAAACCTACTAGATGCAATGGGGTAAAAGATAGCACAATGGAACGCATGCTGGGCATGTTGCAATGAGCACTAGATTTGAGCCATGTGGAGGACTAAGCACTGAATTTGGACCACTGGATAGTTAGGGTACCCTCTGAATTTTAACATGTCAAATATGGTGGTTCAACTTAACCCCATGGTTGATCATGCATTTGGACTTTTCACTTGTATTTTTAGCCACAAGACCAGCAATGCTGTATGGAGGTGAGAGCAGGTGACAAAGAAACAAAAAATAAATACAGAACAGAGAAAATAAGAAATAAACAAATTAGACATAATGTAGGTGTGTCCCTGATAGGTGACAAGTTGAGGGACAAATGGATAATCATTTGAGCTGGTTAGCGCATGGACAAGGAAAGCAAATGACATGGGAGGAATCAGGAAAGTGGTGACAAAAGACATGGATGTCTTAGGTTTAACAATAAATATGGTTTAAACAGGGTGCATGTAGCCAAACCCAGATAGTTGGGAAAAGGCTATGCTGAGATCAATTGAGTTAAACTGCTCTGTCCCATCTTGGAGTTCTCAACCATTTTTTCGAAGCTTTATTCTGTCACAGGGAAAATTCAGTTCGGCCTGCAGGTTGACAGATGGCTAGAGGATGATGGGACCCATAAATGCAAAAAATCAGGGTACCAACTGCCACGCAAACTTCCACATGGAATTTATAAACTCTGCAGCACTAGGCCCAGCAGAACAGCAGTTGTCCTACCAACTTCCCAATTTAATACGCACCATTTGCTGAAAGTTCTAATTTAGAAAAGTAAGTTTATACTTTTAAGAGTTTGGACACCATCCTGATAGAGAGCACTATCATGTTCCACACTTCAAATGGTAGTTATTATCATTCACAGTGACATAGAGGTTTAGAAGCGAGTGATTAAGCAAATTTTATCATTTCTAAAAATGCCAGCAATTTCTAATATTCTCTTTATGGTTATTACATTTCCGTATTAAATCTGATATTTTCAACAGTTAAAAACTTTTGAATTCTCAAAACAGATTAATATTACCACTGAAATTGCCATTTTTAACCTTGACCTTGCTCCAGAGCTAGGGGTTTGGGACCCTGATTTGAAGAATCGATCTTTTTTCCTTAAGATATTGCAGACGTATACTTCAACTCAACTTAAAAATCATGATGATTTTATTTTAATTATCTTTATCCAAATGAAGACTCAAAATCCTTCTTCAACTATCAAAATAATACTCAAATTTCCTGAATGATGTTGCAAAAAAAAAAAAAAAAAGAGTGATGGAAAAATGGGCAAGGTCAAAATGATGCACAGGGATAACCTAGCCACATGGTCATATCTGAACTGAAAACTAAGAATTACAGTTGGCTCATAAATGAACAGGAATAAAGCATCTTATAGTGAGTGTGCATGAGTGTAGATTTGGTTGTTAAGGTACAGGAACGAGCCTCATAATCATTTAGATTGTTGCCTTCATTTCCACTGCTTTCACTGCAAGTTCCACTTGATACATGTTCAGAATCCTCTTCTGTATCTGCATCAAGATCAAGCTGTGAATAATTGCACTCATCATCATCACTGGCCTCCTCATCCTCACTGCCACTCCCTTCTGAATCAGAGTACAATTCAGGAGAGTAGGAACCATCCTGGAGCTGGTGATCCTGCAACACTTCCATAAGTTCACAAAGCTCACACATACAAAAAATATGGTAAGACAGTAAGATGATAACTAAGAAAGACAAATGAAACAAAATATTAAATAGTATTTGTTTGCTTATCATAACTTTAGTCTATCTATGACACTATTTTAATTTTTGGTCTCGATTTCAGTCATTGACAAAACCAAAACATTTTAATGACTGCAAACAAACTCTCGTACTTTTTACATGGCTTTTCTCAATACGGGTCAAAATCAGCAAAGTATTTAATTTTGGAATTCGGATCCTGTCAAAACATAAATAATAGTTATTTCTGACTATATTTGTAGCCTTGATCACATGCTATTAAGCAGCACTAAGTTTTGACATTCAGCCATTGCAAGGATGGTCTTTAAATATGCCATTTTGCTTTTAGAAGAACAAACCCCCAGGCTGGACCATTTATGGCTAAAGATGTTATATTGCATGATTCTGGACCAAGTTATATTTTTCCCTTCACATAATAAAACAAATTCAGTTGAGAGAGACAGAGAGGGTTGGGGGAAGTAATTAAGTGGACAGAGCTTATTTGTCTATAAATTCTGATAAAGAGGGAAAATTAATGTTCCCAAGGTTTAGACATTAGTTTTATAATTAGATCAGTTCATTCTTTCATTATTTTGGATTCTATGACCATGCATACATCATTCATTCATTTCGAATTGATGCCAAGTAAATGATTAAATTGATCATTAGTGTGTTGTCCAGGCCTTTCCCCTTTCTTTAGCATGTTGTTTTTGTTGGGGCTCTTGCCCTCCTTTCTGCTAGTCCTTTCCTTGTATGGTAGGGCTTTGTAATTGGCTCATGCCTATTTGTATCCTCTCCCCCCCCCCCCCCCCACCCTTTTTCTTTCCTTTGCTAATGAATTTTTTATTTATCCAAAAAAACAAAATTGATCATTTTACCTTTGGTCATAATAGGTTTTTTAAATCTTGATTTGGCTCCCCATTAAACACCCTTTCTTTGTTTCTTTTCGAAAATTTTGGTTTTTATTTTTTATTTATGTTTTTTCCTTTACTTCACCAGAGAAAAGAGAAGAAGCAGAAGCAAATGCAAAGCAGCCCCAATGACAGGTGCTGCTTACTGCTGCTGCTTCTTTTTCTTTTTTCTTTCCCCAATACAAGGGAAATTTTAGGGTTTTTAAAACGCACCAAAACAAATAGAAAAATGATCAATTTGATAATCTACTTGGCTCATCAAATGGAAATCAGTGACTGACATGCATATAGGAGGAGTCAAGAATCTTATGTGGCATGTCATTGCAAAGAAAATAGAGACTCTGGAATTTTAAAAAAGTGGAGGAATAACCAACCTACTTATAAAAGAAGTTCGTATACCAGACCCCCCCCCCCGCCCCAAAAAAAAGAAGAGATAATTATTTAAGCGTTTTTTCTTTCTTACCACCAAAGTTGTTACATCAAGCAGCAGATATTGCCTCATACAGGAATCATAAAAGAAAAGAAGGTTCCATTTTACAGTAACTTACATAGAAACTATCAGTGAAACTTACCCTAAATATGTTGTTGTACTCCTCTAGTAGAGTTATTATAATGGCTTGAGCATGGTTAGCTGCAGCAGCAGCTTGCAGAAGTTGAACTGAACCATCCCCACCCATTTTAAAATCATTGCCAAGCTCACAGTCTCCAGCCAGAAGAGGACGAAGAAGTAAGGGTGCCATGCAAGATGCTACAGCTGGCAAGCTCATCCTGTTCTCAGCTTTGTGAGAAGCCACAGCTTGCATCATCTTAAGTATTCTGCACCAAAAAAAGAAATTTATAACAACTTCCGAACCACTGCAAGAATGATTGAGGAAGAAAAAGCGATGAGTAATTTTCTTAGGGAGGCACAGCAGATGAAGTAGCATGTGCCCATAAAGATTATGAAGGTGGCCTAAACTCCTTATGGGGTAAGTGAATTCCCTCTCAGCCTTTCTCTCAGTCATGGAACTAAATCTCAGTTGAAAGTTGCGATATCTTGGTTTTGCAAGAAACTGAGACGAGATGTCATGCGACTTTAAAAAATCCCACGTTACTCGACCAGTTTCGACCACATTTCACAAGTTTCGACCTGAACACCTATATAAGTGTCACTTATCCCCATCGAAACTTGAGGAAACCTGGTTAGAAACCAGGACTTGCACTTATTTATGCCAAATATCATTTATGTTGGAGTTATGTTCCGGTCAAACTTTCCAATAAATCAAAGATTTCTTAAATCTGATTTATATTGAAGGAGTTATGTTCCGGTCAAACTTGATTTGGTGAGCGTGAATGCTGTTTAAAATCGCTCTGAATGAAAATATTTTTTTAGACATCAAAACAAATGAATATTTTACCGCACTTTAGGTTTTTAGCAATGTTTTACCATATTAAAATTTATGAAATTTTTAGATTTGAGAAAAACAACAAGCATTAGAAAGTTGAAAATTGCACCTACCACCGAAAATCCAATTTTTGTTCTTGAACCGGGGGGGTTGACTTTTTATCCTTTTGGAATCTAATTTTTATAACTATTTTTATTGTATTCAAATAGGGGGGTATTTTTATCATAAATATCTTAAGTAAATGTTAAATGATATTTGGCATAAATAAGTGCATGTCCTGGTTTTGAGCCAATGTCCAAGAACAATATACACTATCAAACTTGGGTCAAAACCACAAGTACCATTTTGAGTGGCTTTTTTATTTAAAATAGTTCTTGCATTGTGTTTAAAATGTCAAAATAAGCTGTCTAATAAAAATCAGATTAAAAAAAACAATTTCTGGGCCTCATAACCACTTCATCGAGTTGGCTGGGAAAAAATCCCTGGTTTCGACCATATCTCGATTTCTGGCTGGTCAAAACCGAGTTCTTGAACCTTGTTCTCAGTGTGGTTGAGATTTGGCTGCTGTGCTGATTGAAATGGGTTGCACATCGAACCCCCTTTCTTTCTTTCTTTTTTTTTGTATCGGGGATGGAGCTGTAGCTGGTTTCACTAAGGCTCTGTTTGCTTAGAAGTGAGGTGAAATAAAAGTTTCATAGGTACAATAAAATAAAATGAGAGAATGGGAGTGAGTGCGAATAGCCAAAAGTGAAGTAGAATCAATAAGTTTTACATCAACAATGATTTTCCATCCATTTAGAGACAATGAAAATTTTGTGGGTCTAGATGCAATTTTTTCTTGTTGAGTATTTTTTTTTTTTTTTTGGGATGAATAAAAATTATATTACAAAGAAGAGGGGAAGAATATACAAGCCTGAAGGCAAAGAAAAATGAGCGAAAGAACAAAGAAAACAAACAACAAGCCTAGCCAAGAAGGGGGGGGGTGGACAACTGTCAAATGGAAAGGGACAAACCCCAAGACACAATAATGAGACTGTTCCTTAGGGAATCCCATACAGGTAAATGAGGGAGCATGGCAAGCTTGGAGCTAACGTAAAAAAGATGTCATTCCAAATCTTATCAAAAGAGTGGGAGTTGGAAGTCCATCTCCTAAGATTACGCTTCATCGAGATGTGGGAGATGGAAGCACAAAATGCGAGCTTGCCAGCGGAGTCACAAATGGAGTTCCCATCAAATGTCATGTCAACCCAGATCCACTCTCTCTGAAGGGGAAGGATTTTTCTTCTGCCAGGCCAACATCTACTAAGGACACCCCTCCAGATAGAGGCAGCAAAGGGCCAAGGAAAGAACAGATGGTCCCAGTTCTCATGCCCATTCCAACAAGTCAACAGGTAGGGGAGACCTGGATGTGGCGGTGGATGAGGAAAGCCTGCGTGGGGAGACAATTGGAGAGGGCTAGCTAAGCAGTAAAGCTTTGGTGGGGGATGTGAATTGTAGCCTTTGAACCAACAATCTTATGCCAGGGGGAGGGTGGCCTTTGTGTCTCACCAGATCCCAAGCTGAATGTGAGCAGAACGTACCTAAAGCTGAGGGGAGCCAAAAAACCACATCACCTCTACCACTGTTAAGAGTGGTTTAAGGAGACCAAAAGAGGTCTCGGGATTAGCGTCTGGTGCTAATCCCGAGAATCCCAAGTAGTCTCTTCTTTTTTGGTTTTTTCCTTATTTGCCCCCAACCCTCCTTTATATGTTCCCTCTTTATGGTGAGATGTTAATGAGATTCTAAGGCTGCGCTGCAGTACTCTTCTTCCTTCCTCTCTTCTCTTCTTTATTATTGCAGGTAACATGGTATCAGAGCTGCTTTCCTGGCCTGCATAAGTCCTTTTCCCTTCTTCTCTTTGTTTCTCTTCTTTTTCTTTTCACTTTTATCTTCTGCGATTGCTGGTTAGCCTTACCAGAGGTTCTCGAACCTAAGGAAGGGGGTGATTTTTCACCCCTGCGTTTCTTTTATTGGTGTTTGTTGGTGGTTGCTGGATGAACATGAAGTAAATCTGCTCTCCCAAATTAAAAGCAGATTTGTTGGTTGTTTGTGATGGTGTTTATGATCGTTTGATGTTGAGATTATGCTGATCTGATTTTTCTGGGTTAAAGGGAGTCTCAATCCCTTGTTTGTGGAAGAAAAGTGATTCGGTTGAGGTGATATTTTCTCTTTTCGGTTGCTGGTCTGAAATTTCTGTTTGGGAGGATACTTCTTCTCGGTGGTGGTGCCAACCAGTTTGTGTATTGGCCTTTCTCTTATCTGAATTCTTTGATTTGTGGTCTTGCTTGAACACTATTATGGGTGATGAACAAAAGAGTGCAGTTGTCATAGAGGTTGTGTCCTCTTCTGCCAATTGAATTACAGAAAAGAAGCTTGAAGGTATAACAAATTATCAGCAATGGAGGAAGATTGTGAACCTGGTTCTGATTGGTCGTGATCAACTAGCTCATTTAACAGGGACCTAGCCTGAGAATGACACTTGGGCTACCATTGATGCTCGAATTCTTGGCCAGATGTTGAATTCAATGGAGAACAACATAGTTGACCTCGTTACCCACATCGATACAGTGAAAGAATTGTGGGATTATTTGGGGGTGTTATATTCTGGCCAAAATAACTTGTCACGGATTTTTGAACTTTCTCAAGAGTTCTATCGCACTGAGAGGAAGGGACATTCTGTCACTCAATACTTTGCTGACTACAAGAGAATGTATGAAGAATTGAACTCCCTTCTTCCTATCTCGGCTGATGTGAAACAGATGCAAAGTCAAAGGGAGCAATTGGCTGTCATGGGTTTCTTGGGAGGTCTTGGACAGGAGTTTGAGTCAGTTCGGTCTCAAATCCTTGGAGATGCAACTGTTGCCACGCTAACTGATACATTTGCTAGGGTACTTCGGGTATCCCGGGATGGCTCTAAGGAGCCTACACTTGCTGTTGAGAATTCTGCCCTGTTATCACAATCAGGGACTGGGAATTTTGCACGAGGAGATGGTGGCAATCATGGTGGAGGTCGTGATCGTGGTGGTGGCACCAGTGGCCATGGTGGTTACCGTGGCACAGGGAAAACCCAAAACCATCAAGGTTTTGGTTAGTCTAGTACTTCTTCTGATGGCTCAAGGTTTGTTCGAACTTGTCATCATTACGGTCAGCCTGGACACATTCAGAGATTTTGTTGGAAGCTCCATGGAAAACCTCCCCAAGAACAATTTGCTAATTCAGCTACTAGCAGTGAGTCAGCCCCACAGACTCAACCATCTAAAAATAAGGTAGTTGTCATGACAGAGGAGGAATTTACCTGCTACAACCAGTTCCATATGTCTCAGCCTACTTCTTCCACTGCTACTTTAGTCAAGATAGGTAATGCCACTGCATGTCTCTCTGCTACTTCTCGTCCTTGGATTATTGATTCAGGGCTTCCAATCATATGTCTGGGATGTCAGGTATATTTTCTTCTCTGTCTCCATCCTCTTCTAGTGTTACTTTGGCTGATGGGTCCTTAGTTAGAGTTAAAGGGACTGGTACTGTTCAACCCAGTTCTTTATCTCTGTCTTCTGTTCTCTACCTTCCTAATTTTCCATTTAATCTTATGACTGTTAGTAAATTAGCTAAAACCTTCAACTGTTCAGTGACTTTTTTCCTGATTCATGTCTCTTCCAGGATCTTGCTACGAGGAAGACGACTGGTAGAGGACGGGAGTCAGAGGGGCTGTATTTATTGGATGGTTCTCCACATGTGGCTTTTACCAGTGTTGCTTCCCCTCACCAGATTCATTGCCGGCTTGGTCATCCTTCTTTGGAGAGTCTTAAAAAATTAGTTCCTACTTTTAGTTCTTTATCTAGTCTAGAGTGTGAGTCTTGTCAGTTTGGGAAGCTCCATCGTGTGAGTTACCCACCTAGAGTCAATAAGCGTTCAACATTTCCTTTCTCGTTAGTACACTCTGATGTTTGGGGTCCATGTCCTGTTACTTCTAAGCTTGGTTTCAGATATTTTGTTACATTTGTTGATGACCATTCCAGGGTCACATGGTTATATTTAATGAAAAACAGATCTGAATTATTTTCTATCTTTTGTGCATTTGTCTCTGAAATCCAAACTCAATTTGGTGTGTGAAAATTTTGCGAAGTGATAATGCCAAAGAATATTTTTCTTCCTCTTTTTCTTCTTTTATAGTTCAGCATGGTATTATCCATCAGCCTTCCTATTCTGACACACCACAACAAAATGGTGTGACGAAAAGGAAGAATTGTCATTTAATGGAGGTTACTTGTTCCTTGCTATAAGAGATGAAAGTTCCTAAAGTGTTTTGGGCTGATGTAGTGATGATAGCTTGCTATCTTATTAATCGTATGCCATCATCTGTTTTGAAGGGGGTATTCCACATACATTCCCAATGAGTTATTATTTTCTTTGCCTCCACGAATTTTTGGATGTGTGTGCTTCATTCGTGATCATCGGCTTGGGTTGTCCAAATTGGATCTTAAGGCCATTAAATGTTTCTTTCTTGGTTATTCTCGTACCCAGAAGGGGTATCGTTGTTATTCTCCTATGTTGCGTAAATATTTCATCACTGCTGATGTCTCTTTTTTTGAGTCTGCTCCATACCATACTGAACCATTGATGCATCTAGCTTAGATGATACTTTTCCTGTGTGTATTATTCAGTCCTCTTTGCCACAGGGTCCTGCTCCAGCTTCTCGGAATCATCCTCCCACTACTCGTGTGTATGTCCGTCAACCCCCAATGACTGCTGCCCCTAAACTGCAAGTGGCTGCTGGCGCCCCTGAACCACCTGTAGCTGCTGCCCCTCCTATTCTCACGGGCTCTACCATCTCTTCTTCCGCTGCAGATCCTACTGTAAATACAACTCCCCTTCTTCCTATTATTTCTGATCTTGACCTACCTATTGCCCAGTGTAAAGGTACTCGGAGTTGTACTCAGCATTCTATTTCTAAATTTGTTTCTTATTCTGGCTTGTCTACTGGTTTTCGTTCCTTTTTGTCTACTGTTGAGACTCATCCACCTTCCTAAGTCTTTATCTGAGGCATTATCTAGTGTTGGCTGGAGGACAGCTCTAGATGAAGAATTATCGGCGGTGAGAGAGAATAACACGTGGGAACTTGTTCCTCTGCCCCATGGTAAGACTGCTATTGGTTGTCGTTGGGTTTATGCTGTTAAAGTTAACCCTGATGGGTCTCTTACTCGATTGAAAGCAAGACTTGTGGCCAAGGGTTACGCCTAGGTGTATGGTGTTGACTACTTGGATACCTTCTCAGCAATTGCCAAGCTTGCTTCTCTATGCAGTTTGATATCCTTGGCTGCCTCTCATCATTGGCCTTTGTTTAAGCTAGATGTTAAAAATGCGTTTCTGCATGAAACTTTGTAAGAGGAGGTGTATATGAAGCAACCTCCTGGGTTTGTTGCTCAAAGGGAGTCTTCTGGTATGGTGTGTCGCTTGAAGAAATCATTGTATGGACTCAAACAGTCTCCTCGTGCTTGGTTTGGATGCTTCACGGAAGTGGTTCTTGAGTTTGGTCTATCTAGATGTGGGAGTGATCACTCCTTCCACAAACAGTCAAGTGCAGGAAGGATTCTTCAGATAGTGTATGTAGATGATATTATTATTACTGGAGATGACTCATCTGGAATAGGGGAGTTGAAGTTACATCTCCAGCAGAAATTTCAGACCAAGGATTTAGGGAAGTTAAAGTATTTCTTGGGCATTGAAGTTGCTCAATCTCAGAAGGGCATTTTTCTTTCACAGCGGAAGTATGTGTTGGACTTACTCACTGAGACAGTATGCTTGGGCCCAGGCCAATTGACTCTCTTATGGATCATAATGTGAAACTCATTGATGAAGAGGGAGACATACTTGATGATTCAGAAAGACATAGAAGGTTGGTGGGTAAGTTAAATTACTTAGCAGTTACCCGACCTGATATTGCTTTTCCAGTCAGTGTGGTGAGCCAGTTTCTTTCTTCTCCTTGGACTTCTCATTGGGTTGTTGTCCGGATTCGATGGTATCTCAAGAAAACTCTAGGTAGAGGAATAGTATATCAGGATCATGGTCATACTAAAATTGAAGGTTTTTCAGATGCAGATTGGGCAGGGTCTCCAGTTGACAGGAGATCCACTACAGGATATTGTACGCTTTGGAGGAAATCTTGTGTCTTGGAAGAGCAAGAAGTAGACTGTCGTGGCCAGGTCTAGCGCTGAGTCAGAGTATAGGGTGATGGCACATTTGACATGTGAGCTGATGTGGATACAATAGTTATTGTCTGAGTTGGGATTTGATCCTCCGATTCCTATGCAGCTGTGGTGTGATAATCAAGCAGCTGTCCATATTGCTTCCAATCCCGTCTTTCATGAGAGGACTGTTAGTAGAGACTGTTTTAAGTTTCAGATATGTTCAGGGGTAGTTTAGGTGTTTTCAGTTTTTTTATTTCCTATTGTGTCTCTTGTGTATCTTAATTATCTATATATATGAAATGATGGGGGCTCCAATACTAGGTGGAAACCTCCCAAGTGTTAACCGATTTCCATTGTTCTCTTCTTCTTCTTCTTCTTCTTCTCCTCTATTACATGGTATCAGAGCAAGATCTCTAGGGACTGTTACACCTTCCTAGTGCCTTGTCTCTTCCTTCTTCAAGGATTTCAATCAGTTGTGATTGATCCATCTCAGTTTCTGTTTTGAGAATCCTTTCGGTTTGTGTTTGAGAGGGTAGCAGCATCCTATGCTGCATTTCTGGGCTGTTTAGAGACCAGTTCTCGAATGGAGATTGGGAACTAGGGCTCTTTTGTTGGTAATTTTTAGTTTATGGCATGGAGAAGACATTCAAGGCCTTAGAAAGCACTTTGGATCATGTTGTTTGATCGATTTTTGGAGGAAAAGCAGAGATCGACTTTTCTGTCAGGGTTTTGCAACTTGAGATCGACTTTTTGCATTGGAGCTGATTCCAGCCTGCTTTTTGGAGATCGATCTCCCCTTTCCTTGTTTTGAGACTGTTTCTTGGTGTGTTGAAGGTTGGAGATCAATCTCTCTTTGAAGTTTGAAAGTTGGGGCACCCTTTTCAGGGTTTTGAGATCAATTTTTCAGGTTTTTTGGGTGGCTGAAATCGATTTTGTTTGAGACTTGAGTTTGAGGATTGTGGCTGGTGATTCTTGTGGTTCATTGGAGTGGAGATCACCATCTCTTTGAAGCGTTCAAGGTTTGGAGCTGAGATTGGCTTTCTCAGGTTTTGTTACTATCTTTGTGTTGTTGTTATCTTATTGTTCACCTTGTGTTTGTTGAAATGGGTGAATCATCGAAGGCTGCTGTTGGTGAAGTTGTTTCTTCCTCATCTAGCCGGATTACTGAAACAAAGCTAGAGGTGATCAACAACTTCCAACAATGGAAGAAGATTGTTAGGCTGGTACTGATTGGTAGGGATCAGCAGGATCATCTAACCAAAACCAAGCCTAAGGACGATACTACATGGGACACAGTTGATGCACGTATTTTGGGACAGCTTTTGAACTCCATGGACTGCCAGATTGTTGATCTTGTCACTCACATTGACACAGTGAAGGACTTGTGGGAATATTTGGATGTTCTATATTCTGGACAGAACAACATAGCTCGTATTTACGAGTTATCTCAAGATTTCTATCGGTCTGATTGAAAGGGCCGTCCCATAGTCTAGTTCTTTGCTGAGTACAAGAGGATGTATGAGGAGTTGAACTCTCTGCTTCCTATTACTTCTGATGTGCAGCAGATGCAAAACCAGCGAGAGCAGCTTGCAGTTATGGGATTTTTAGGTGCTATTGGGAAGGAATATGAGTCTGTGCGTTCCTAGATACTTGGTGGTGACAAGGTAGCCACACTCTCTGAGGCTTTCTCACGTGTTCTCCGAGTGTCACGAGAAAGCACTCATGATTCTATGCACATTGACAGTTCAGCCTTAGCTTCTTTCCCACCTAACCGTGGTCTCTCCACTAGACTAGGGGTTGGTGATGGTTATGGGCGTGGAGGTGGTTCTGGGAAAGCTCATATGCCTCCTTTGCTTGGGAAAGCACCCATTTCAGGATCCAAATCTTCTGGTATGGTGAGGACATGTCACCACTGTGGACATACAAGGCATATCCAACGCTTTTGTTGTAAACTTCATGGCAAACCACCACAACAACAGTTTGCCAATTCTGCTACCGCTACTGAGACTACACCTCCCTCATCCTCTTCTGAGGGTAGGACTACTGTGACATTGTCTGATGAGGATTATGCTCGTTTTACCCAGTTCCAGATCTCTCAGTCCTCCCAGCCTTCCACTGCTACTTTCGGACAGACAGGTAATGCAACTGCATGTCTTTCGACTGCTTCCCGCCCCTGGATCATTGATTCAGGGGTCTCTGATCACATGATTGGGGTCTCAGGTGTATTTTCTTCCTTTTGTGTATCCTCTTCTAGTGTTAGTTTAGCTAACAGTTCTTTAGCTAAAGTAACTGGTACAGGCACTGCTCAGGCCACTCCTTCTTTATCCTTATCGTCTGTTCTTTATTTACCTGAGTTTCCTTTTAACCTTCTATCTGTTACTAAGTTTACTAAAACTTATAACTGTTCTGTAACCTTTTTCTCTGATTCATGCATCTTTCAGGATCTTATGACGAAGAGGACGATTGGTAGAGGTCGTGAGTCAGGGGGGCTATACCTACTTGAAGACACTTTATCAGTGGCATGTGCGAGCCTAGCATCTCCTCACCAAGTCCATTGTTGTTTGGGCCATCCATCATTGCAGAGCCTATGCATTTTGGATCCTCATTTTCAGTCTCTTTCTAGTTTACTTTGTGAGTCCTGTCAGTTTGGGAAGCTTCATCGTGTGAGCTATCTCCCTAGAGTCAATCAAAGGTCTACTCAGTCTTTTGCTTTAGTTCATTCAGATGTATGGGGCATTTGTCTGGTTGCCTCCAAGTTGGGATTTCGTTATTTTGTTACTTTTGTTGATGACTATTCCAGAGTTACTTGGCTTTATTTAATGAAGAATCGTTTTGAATTGTTCTCTATCTTTTGTGCCTATGAATGAAATTAAGACTCAATTTAGTACTCCTTTACGTATTCTTCGTAGTGATAATACTAAGGAATACTTTTTTGCCCCTTTTTCTACTTTTATGACTCAACATGGCATTATCCATCAGTCTTCTTGTGCCGACACCCCACAACAGAATGGTGCAGCTGAGAGAAAGAATAGACATTTATTGGAGGTCACTCGGTCTCTTTTGTTTGAAATGAAGGTTGCCAAATCTTTTTGGGCTGATGCTATCTTGACTGCGTGTTATCTCATTAACAGCATGCCTTCCTCTGTTTTACATGGTGGGATACCTCATTCCTTTTTGTTTCCTTCTACTCCTTTATTTGCCATACCCCCTCGTGTCTTTGGCAGTGTTTGTTTCATTTGTAATCATCGCCCAGGAATCTCTAAGTTGGATCCAAGAGCTCTTAAATGCATCTTTGTTGGATATTCTCGAACTCAAAAGGGCTATCATTGTTATTCCTTTGAGTTCCAGAAATATTTTGTCACTGCTGATGTTTCTTTCTTTGAGTCTACTCCTTATACAGATTCTCCGGTGGTTTCTTCTGACTTGGATGATGATCTTTCTATGTATATTGCTCCGTCTTTTGTTCCACAAGTATCTCCACCACCATTGCCGCCAGCTCCACAGGTGCCACAGCCTATTTTTTCCATCGGTATAATTGGAAGACTTGGGCCCCCGCTGCTCCCCCTTCACCATCCTCTTCTTCATCGGTGGATCCTTCCCCAGGTACTTCTTCTTCTCCTGATATTGCTTCCCCTGATCCTTCTTCTCCTGCTGTTTTCTCTGACCTTGATATACCTATTGCTCAACGCAAAGGTGTTTGGAGTTTTACTCAACATCCTTTGTCTAACCTTGTGTCTTACTCTGGTTTATCCTCTACTTTTCATACTTGCTTGACCACTATTGAGCAACATCCTGTCCTTAAATCTGTTGCAGAGGCATTATCTAGTCCTGGCAGGCGGGCTGCTATGACTGAGGAATTGTTGGCCTTAGAGGTCAATCAAACATGGGATCTGGTTCCCCTACCCTCGGGTAAATCTGCTATTGGTTGTCGGTGGGTCTTTGTGGTGAAGGTGAATCCTGATGGTTCTTTGGCTTGTTTGAAGGCTCGCCTTGTGGCCAAGAGTTATGCCCAAGTATATGGAGTTGATTACTTGGACACCTTTTCTCCTGTGGCCAAGCTTACTTCTGTTTATATCTTGATCTCTCTTGCAGCTACTCATCATTGGTCCTTATTTCAGTTGAATGTTAAGAATGTTTTATTGCATGGGGATCTCCATGAGGAGGTTTATATGGAGCAACCTCCTGGGTTTGTTGCTCAAGGGGAGTGTGGTATGGTGTGCAAGCTTAAGAAATCTTTGTATGGACTTAAATAGTTACCTCGAGCTTGGTTTGGTAGGTTCACTGAATTCGTTTTGGCGTTTGGACTGACACGTTGTAGTAGTGATCATTCTGTATTTTTCTGGCATTCTGATGCAGGGAGAATATTTCTTATTGTATATGTGGATGATATTGTCATTACAGGAGATGACTCTTTAGGGATTGAGAAGCTGAAGGTGCACTTGCAGCAGAAGTTCTAGACTAAAGATTTGGGAAGATTGAAATATTTCTTGAGTGTGGAAGTGGCTCAATCAAGGAAAGGGGTTACACTTTCACAACGAAAGTATGCCATTGATCTTCTTTCAGAGACAGGGTTGTTAGGGTCTAAACCTCTAGATACTCCTATGGATCCTAATTTGAAGCTTACAGCTGATGTTGGTGATGTTCTTAGTGATCCTGAGAAGTATCGAAGAATTGTTGGAAAACTAAATTATTTGACTGTTACTCGACCTGACATTGCCTTCCATGTCAGTGTTGTAAGTCAGTTCTTGTCTGCTCCTCGGACATCTCATTGGGATGCTGTTATTCGTATCTTGAGGTACCCCAAGAAGGCTCCTGGACGTGGTGTACTTTACTCTGATCATGGACATGGAAGGATTGAGGGCTTTTCAGATGTTGATTGGGCTGGATCTCTTATTGACAGAAGGTCAACTACAGGTTATTGCACATTTGTTGGAAGGAATCTCGTTTCATGGAAAAGTAAGAAATAAACTGTTGTGGCTTGATCCAGTGCAGAGTCAAAGTATCGAGCCATGGCACATGTTACATGTGGGTTGATGTGGGTGAAACAGTTATTGACTGAGCTTGGATTTACAGACAACTCACCTATACAACTATGGTGTGATAATCAAGTTGCTGTTCATATTGCTTTGAACCCTGTGTTTTATGAGAGAACGAAACACATCGAAGTAGACCGTCATTTTGTTCGTGAGAAGCTGCAACAAGGGCTCATTTCTCCTACTTATGTTCGTACAGGAGAGCAACTTGCAGATGTGTTCACAAAGTCCTTGGGGAGAACTAGAGTGGATTACATTTGTAACAAGCTAGGCATGATTAATATCTATGCTCTAGCTTGAGGGGGAGTGTTAGTAGAGACTGTTTTAAGTTTCAGATATGTTTAGGGGTAGTTTAGGTTTTTTTTATTTTTTTATTTCCTATTGTGTCTCTTGTGTATCTTAAGTATCTATATATATGAAATGATGTGGGAGATCCAATACTAAGTGGAAACCTCCCAAGTATTAACCGATTTCCAGTGTTCTCTTCTTCTTCTTCTTCTTCTCCTCTATTACAAGGACGAAGCATATTGAGATAGACTGCCATTTTGTTCGTGAACAATTAGCTGATGTGTTTACCAAATCTTTGGGTTGTGGGCGGATTGATTACATTTGTAACAAGCTGGGCATGATAAACATATATGCTCCAGCTTGAGGGGGAGTGTTAATAGTGGTTTAAGGAGACCAAAAGAGGTCTCGGGATTAGCGCTAGGCGCTAATCCCGAGAATCCCAAGTAGTCTTTTCTTTTTTGGTTTTTTCCTTATTTGCCCCCAACCCTCCTTTATATGTTCTCTCTTTATTTTGGTGAGATATTAATGAGATTCTAAGGCTGCGCTGCGGTACTCTTCTTCTTCTTCACTTCTCTTCTTCATTATTACAGGTTACAATCACAATGACCAAGATAAATAGGGGGATGGAGGGGGGACCAAGCACCATGAGAGTGTTAGAGTTTATGTAATAAGGGTAGTTTGGGCATTAGTCTAGTATCTTATTTCCTTATGTTGCATTTCCTTGTTTTATCTTTTACCTCCCTAGGGAGATGGTTGTAATTTTACTATTTCATATTAGTGAATCAAATAGGGGAGAGGAATTGTTTTTTCCTCAACTCACAATTCTCTATACTTCTCTTCTTCTCTTCTTCTTCCTCTTCTTTCTTTCCAGCTTTCATTCCTTGTCCCTTGGATTAAATCATCCTACATCTGATTTACAACTTGGTATCAGAGCAGGTTTGAGAGTCGACCAAGCTCGCTGTGTCTCTACACCTCTTTTTGGAACCCGAGAAAGGTAAAGGGTTTCGATAGAGGCTGCACTATGTAAAGATATTATACATTGAAGCTTCATTGGAGTTTATTCACCAAAACAAAGTATAATGGAGGAGATTTGAGAGCTGTTTATGTGTTTGGAACCCTAGAAGCCAAAGACAGAATTTCCTCCAGCTTTTTCCTTCTCAGGCTCGATTCTCCCTCCTTCAGTCACTATTAGGGCTGGAACTAGGGCTGTTAGAATTGCCCAGGAGTGTGCTTTCCAGTCCCTAGAGACTCGTTTGCTGAAAGTGTGTGCTTTGGGAGCACAACTCTTTTTTCCTTCTGCTGGGCAGGTATCGACAGGTTCTTTTTTTCCTCTGTTTTGTTTGAACTGCTATGTAAAGGCCTGAATGGATACTATTTGTTGATGATCTGTGTTATGTGGAATCTATTGGGTGTTATAGATTGAGACTATATTGCTCGAAATGTGTTAAACTTGATTTTGTTTTCTTCAAGGGACTGCAGTTTATATCTTGAGTGGTTATTAGCTACTGTGAGTAGCAGATTTACATAGTATTATGGCCATGGATGCTATGAGCTGTTGTTTTTGGACATTGAAGTATTTAGCTTGCTGGTTTCCTTCTTGTGGTTGGGTTGAGGTGTCTCCCCACTTGTGCAAGGCTCTAACTTGTGTTTCCAGAAATGCATTTGACCTTTCTTTTCAAGAAAGAGTGATTTGTCTACTTGCTGCAATTTTTTTTTGGGTCAAGTATACTCCCCATTTGACTTTGGGTATTACTTCCATCTTGTAAAAGTGTTCTTAAAAGTGACTCGACAGAGGTTGTTTTGAGAAGTCTTCCTTGATAAGTATTGTCTCTGCTTGGGTAGAGTGTGTACTCCCCATTGGATTTGGGTATCATTTCCTTTTCTTTGTGTATTCCTACATTATGTCAGCTCTTGGAGGAAGAGGCCAGGGTCCACCCCAAGCAAATGACAGAGATAGGTTCCACTGTGACCATTGTGGGAAGCCTGGACACAAGAGAGAGAGATGTTGGATACTTTATGGCTATCCCTCTAGTATGCATGGCCACAAGAGAGGGGGAGTCAAAGCATACTGCGTTATGACTGAGGTTGCACCTATGGGATCTCCATATGGACTACAGACAGATACCACATCCCTCACTGAGGATGATACTGCAGCATTTCGCAGGGTTTTGTCATATCTGGATAGTCCTATTTCTACACCTGTTGTGCTAGATTCTCCAGCTTTCACTTTACAGGCCTCTACATCTGGTCCTTCCACTAGTTCTACGTGGATCATTGACTCTGGCGCAACTGACCATATAACCGGCATATCTCAGGGTCATGACTCCTACTCCATCTGTTCTGGTAAGGACAAGGTTAAAGTTGCTGATGGTTTTCTTTCCTCTATTTCTGGTAAAAGTAGTGTTCGTGTCACTTCCTCTATCTCCCTTGACTTTGTTCTTCATGTTCCTCAATTTCATACTAACCTCTTATCTGTGAGCCACCTAACCAAATCCTTGAATTTTTCTGTCACTTTTTTTCCATCTCATTATGTTTTTCAAGATTTGGTGACAAAGAAGGTAATTGGCAGAGGACATGAGGAAAAGGGACTTCACCTTCTTGATCAAGGGACTGTACCTACTGCTCAGTCCAACGCATGTGGGTGTAATGACAGTAGTATTGTTGACTCTGTGATGTTGTGGCATCGACGTTTATGTAGCGACCATAAACTTTGGGCCTGACCCAAAAGCATTTTGGGTTGCTGGGTAGACCCGTTTAAGGGTCCAAGTGTTTAAAAAAAAAGAGAGAAAAAGGAAAGAAAAAAAGAAAAGAACGGAAAGGAGAAGATTTCAAGGAATGGGGAAAGAAAGTGAGGTTTTGATTGATTCTTTTTCCCTGTTTTGACTATGATTTGGGGTATTTGAATCAGAGGAAATCAGGCTTTTGGAAATCATTCCATCTTGGCCAGAAAATTTCAAGAATAAGAGAGGGCTAAAGAGATTGGAAAAGGATCGGAGAAAGGCTAAGAAGAACCCTGCTGAGGAGAAGAAGAAAGAGGACGTTGGCTTTGCTTGAGGTAGGCTCCTTATCTTTTCTTTTGTTATTGTCTGAAAAAAAAACTCAGATTTGAATAGACTAAGGTTCTTGTCTTAGTTTTGTTTTGGTTTGGTGTTCATAGGCTAAGGGTGATGCAGGTTCATCATAGAAATTGGCTTATTTCTTTAGAAATAAGTCTAGGGTTGGGTTACATACATGTTGGGCCTTTGATCCCATGGGTTTCTAATGTAATAGGCCACTTTTATGGGCCTACAATATGGGTATATAGGTTGTATACGGGATTAGTCCAATACTTAGTTTATTCTTATGTTTTTTAATTGAACCGGTTCAAATTGGTTGCATCCAATTGGTTCAATTTAAGGGATCATGTGACTTGGTTAAGTGGTCATGTGACAACTTAAGTGGTCATGTGATGTAAGTTGGGCTGGATTAGGACTCTAAAAGTCCAGCCATGTTTTGAGTCTATTTCCTTTAGTATTCTAGTTTCCTAGTCAGTTTAAGTTACCTAATAGGTTAGCGATAGGGTTAGGCCATTCCTTTTTAGTGTCTAAGTCTATTTTTGAGTCTTCTATATAAGTTTGTAAGGGAGGCTAGCATTGAATACAAATTTGATTAATAAAAACTCAGCTTTATGCTTGCTGCCTTTGTTGCTGCCTTTGCTCCATCGTGAGTGTGCCTTGTGAGTAATATCAAGGTGAAGGGATTGGTGGATCTCCAATCGACTCCTTGCATCGTGAAGATCGGGATGGCTGCTACTTATCTCCTTGCATCTTGTAGATCTAGAGAAGCTACTGCCATTGAAGATCTCTTCAAATCCAGTAAGTTTGAATCTGAACTTTGTTTAAACCTTCTTCTCACTCCTACCCTAACAAGGATTCCTCCATAACTTCAAATCTGTCCATTAGTTTCAAACCAAACTTTCAGCATACATCCCTTACATCATTATTTGACACTCAATCCAAGTTTCATCAAACCCCCACCACCCTAAACCCTAGAATCCCCTACTCCTACCTCCATTAGGAATTGTCTCCAATAACCTTATCTTGCTGTCTAACTCATCTAACCTACTTCCATTCACTCAAACATCATAAAACCTATACCATTAGACTTCCCTACACCTGCCTATCATTACCATATAAGACAACCCTAACCTAAGCCTAACTTAACCCTAATTTTGACCTAAAATTCAATTCTGCCCAAAATTGCAGAATTTCAAAACTCATCCAAACCTTAACCTTTTTATACTATATTGACCCCCTAGACCTGCCCATTAATACCCTATAAACCCCTTTCTCAATATCCAACCCTAACCCTAGGAATTGATCTAAATCCTAGTGCTGTCCATTCGAACCAGCAGTCCGTTTTGTTATTTGATCCTGTTGTTTGGCTCCTAGTAGGTCTCCTACCTATCTAGGACTACATTAAAGGGTCTTTAACAGGTTAGAGCTATATGCAAAAAAAATCTATTTTAGGCTCAGTCCTAATTGAGATTACCTAAATATCTGAAATGTTATTTTAAAATTTCTGTTTCGAAGTCCACTCTAATACTATTGTTAAACCTCTATCTATAATGGTACGTTATGTTGTCTTTAAAATCTGTTTTGGCCTCATTCTTATGAAACCGTTTAATATTGTTTTTATACCTTGTTTTGGCTTCATCTCATGAAATCATTTAATACCCTGCTATACTGTTTTCTATTCCGGTTTGGCTTCATCTCATGTTACCATTTAATACACTGTTATGCTGTATTTTTTTTTTAATTCTGTTTTAGCTTCATATACTGTTATGGGCTTCTAAATTCTGTTTTAGCTTCATATACTGTTATGGGGTTTTAAAATACTGTTTTAGCTTCATATACTGTTATGGGGTTTTAAAATTCTGTTTTGGTTTTATTTCAAGTAACTGTTTAATAAACTAATATGGTGTTTTGGAGTCTATTCTTATGTGATTATTTTAATGAGACTCTTTATTGCTTTACTCTATTATGTTTGAGAATACTTTTGAGCCGAAAGTAGTTAGAAATGAGCTAGGATTGATTCAAGACAAGAAGTAAGAAGGTAGAGGCTGAGAAGAGAGAAGCGAAGGAGGAGAAGAGGAGAAGAGAAGAAGAGAGAAGGAAAGATGAAGAAAAATGAACACAACTGTATGGGAGAAAGAATTGATTTGTCTCCCCTATATTCTTCATTAATCAACTACTGGAATGATAAATAGCTCCCTAGGGAGGTAAAAGGAAAAAGAAGAAACAAGAGAACAAAATACAACTTAAGGCACAATACAATGGTCAGTTACAAAAATACCCCTAAAACATAAACTCTAACACTCCCCCTCAAGCTGGAGAATAAATGTCGTACATTCCCAGCTTGCATAGAAGAGCACTGAACTAGTGAGGAATAAGTCCTTTGGTGAAGATGTCTGCCAATTGATCACCGGTCTTCACAAAGGGAGTACAAATGTACCCAGAATCAATCTTTTCTTTGATGAAGTGTCTGTCAACTTCAATGTGCTTTGTTCTGTCATGTTGCACAGGGTTGTGTGCTATACTAAAAGCAGCCTTGTTATCACAATAGAGTCTCATAGGTGCCTCAGTATCAAATCCCAACTCTTGGACCACCCGTCTCAACCATAGGAGTTCACATACTCCATGAGCCATAGCTCTAAATTCTGCCTCTGCACTTGACTGAGCCACAACTGGTTGCTTTTTACTCCTCCATGTGACCATATTACCCACCCACAAAAGTACAATAGCCAGATGTAGATCGTCTGTCAGAAACTGAACCAGCCCAAGCAGCATCAATGTAGCCTTCATTTCTCAAATGATTGTTCATGGCATATAAGAGACCTTTTCCTGGAGAGGACTTCAAGTATCTGAGGATCCAGTAAACAGCATCCAGGTGCCCACTCTTGGGGGCATGCATAAACTGACTCATCACCCCAATTGCATAGGTGATATCTGGGCGAGTCAAAGAGAGATAAATCAATTTCCCTACAAACCTTTGGTATTTCCCTGCATCAATAAGTGAAGGTCCACAGTCTTCTCCTAGCTTATGATTCTGATCAATAGGAGAATTTGCTGGTTTGCAACCCAACATCCATGTCTCTTTCAACAAGTTTAGGACAAACTTCCTTTGACATATATTTATTCCCTTCTTAGACCTTGACACTTCAATACCCAAGAAGTACTTTAAGGGACCCAAATCTTTAATCTCAAACTATTGAGCTAAGTAGGTCTTCAGCCTAGCTATCTCAGCCCTATCATTTCCAGTCACTACAATATCATCAAGATAGACAATAAGGGTTGTGATGGTACCATTACCTCGCCAGGTAAATATAGTGTGGTCAGCTTGGCTCTGGGAATACCCATTTTTCAAAATGGCCTATCTAAACCTCTCAAACCAAGCTTTCAAGGACTACTAGAGACCATATAGTGCCTTCTTGAGCAAGCACACTTTCCCTTCAGCTGAGGGACACTTGAAGCTAGCTGAAGTCTGCATGTACACTTCCTCTTTCAGATCACCATGGAGAAAAGCGTTCTTCACATCCAACTGATACAATGGCCAATCTTGATTAGCCACCAAAGATAAAAGAACTCTTATTGAGTTGTGCTTTGCTACAGGACAAATGTCTCCTGATAATCGATCCCATATACCTGACTGTAGCCTTTAGCCACCAACCGGGCCTTGTATCTCTCAACTGTACCATCTGATCGGTACTGGACTGTGTAGACCCATCTGCATCCAACTGGAACTCTCCCCCTGAGAAGACCAACCAGTTTCCAAGTACAGTTCTGTTGGACTTGTGTGTCCATCAAACCCGGTTCGGTCCGGTTCAATCCGGTTTTACTTTGTATTAAACTTTTATGCATTTTAGTTTAATATTATCACATGTAATATAAACTTTTTGAGCATTATGTGTCCGTAAGTTTACTTAAAATGGTAATCACGACTAGGGTTTGGGCTGGGCACCCTTATCATATGGTCGTCGCATTGGGTATGCCTAGACATGTGATGTCAGGGTACGAATGTGAGTACTGACATGATTGATGTGTGTATTGGCGAAGAATCCACTTTGTCGATTCCCTCATGTATTATTGCCAAATGAAGGAAGGTATAGACATGTGTCACCGACACCCTTTGCCTGAGGGAACCCTATCACTGCAAAGTGTGATCGCATTCTTTGGTTCATCAATGACTGAGACTCAAGAGAGTCAAAGCTGGTGTTCTGGGAATGCGTGAACACTTTGTGAGTGAAGGAGTTACTCAACCTGGTCACTACTACCCGATTGGGGAAGACCAAGATTGAGATTGTCTGTGTATGGTCGGATCGGAATTTGGATCTAGTGCCGTTTTGGAAATGGTTTTTGCAAAATCTATTTTAAATAAAATAATAGATTATATATGATTATTTGGCAAAGTGTTTTATTGAGTTTTGCGGGAGCCGATCAGATGCACAGACACTCTTATATGGACATGTACTATGGAATGGGGTTTGGCAGTACAAGTGTACATGCCCTAGATTCCATAATGATGGTGTTGATTAGTGTGGGGGGTTGTACATGATAATTTGTTATTGTGTAGGGAGTTATTTGGAATTTGCTAAATTAATTGGTTCTTTATTTAATTAATGGATATGGTGCAAATTGTAATTATCCATAAATTTAAATAAAGTACCTAATTAAATCATTCCCTATTAGATTCTGCTTCTTCACCTTTTAGAAGCACTTCGAGTTTAAACAAAACTGCCAAACAAAGAGAGAGAGTCAGACTCTCACAGGGATTAATCTTAATCCATTCAGGGTTTTTAATTAAACCCTAGCATTATAAAAGGGGACCAGAAAACGCAGAGGGGGCATGCTCTACGTTTTCTGCCTAGCCCCCTCTTGTCTGCGTTTTGGTCTCTCTCTCTCCCTCTTGTGATCTCTTCTTCTTCTTGTTTCTCTCTACTGCAATTGAGAGTTAGGGTTTTAGAAACCCAGATTTGTGCTTGAAGAATTGGAGAGCATCTTGGATTGGCTTAAAGAACCTTGGTAGCACCATTGGAGGTTCAGTCTGTTTACTTGGAGCGCTCATTGGAGGAAGAACCATTATCTATTGGAGGAGCAACACTTGAGGCTCACCAAGTTAGCAATTCTTCATTGATTCCTCTTGTTATTAATTATTGATTATTCATGGGATGCGAAAAAGACCAGAATCGATTTATTTACGCTGTGCATTCGGGTGTAGGATGGATCCCTCTTTCCATGTGATAGTTTAGAGATGAGTTTCTGCATCTCTTTTTGGTTCCATAATTGCATGGGACACAGAAGGGAAGGGCAGGGCATTTGTTTATTTAACCAAACCCTAATTGGGATACACCAGGGTTCCTATGGGCGACCATGGGAAACCCTAAAATTTAAATAGGATGCCCATGGACGACCATGGGTTAACCCAGGGCATGTAATACCCTAATTGATTTATAATTGGTTTCCCTAGGGACCCATGACTTGATCCCAGGACCGTAGTTTCACCTACAATTTCTTCTCAAGGGCCATCATTTCCTCAGACATGGCTTGCTTCCACTTTGGGTAAGACATGGCCTCAGTGACATTTTTTGGGATGGAAATAGAAGAGAGGGCAGTAGTGAAGGCAGCACCTGTAGAAGAGAGAGCATCATAGGAAACAAACTGGGCTACAGGATTCGTGCAAGCTCTCTTTCCTTTGCTAGTAGCAATGGGAAGGTCTAAATCAGAAGGAAGAGGAGAGATGTTACCTGACTGAGGAGGATGTATATCAGGATGTGGATCCAAAGAGGGCTCTTGGCAAGTCTTCTGTCCTATATTATGCAAACCTTCACTTCTTTTGTATTTAATATGGTAATCTTTCTCATTACTAGAAACATTTTCAACAACGGCCCCTTCTTTTTCATTGCTAGCATCATCACCGGAATGAGTATCAATATCAACAACAGCCCCTTCTTTGTGTTTCCCAATATCAAACAGAAATGGAGAAGTAGGCAAAGGTGGGAGGAAAGGGATAGAGACAGCCTCTTCATTTCCACTATTCTCCCCCTGAAGATGGTATTGAGAAGAAGCAAAGAAAGGTATAGATTCAAAGAAGGTAACATCTTTTGAGAAAAGTCGCCTTCGACTTTCAGAAGAGGGGTGATAGCACTTATACCCCTTGTTAGAGGAGGAATATCCAAGGAAAATACATTTGAGTTCCTTGGGGTCAAGCTTAGACCGAGCACATTTGTTGACATGGAAATAGCAGACACACCCAAACACCTGGGAGGAAGAGAAAAAGCAGAAGTCTGAGGAGACAACAAGTCTAAAGGGGATTTAGAGCTCAAAGTTTAGTGGGCGTGCGATTGATTAAAAAGGAAGGAGTAAGAAGAGCTTCAAACCAAAAGGTTTTTGGAACATGTATGCCAAATAGGTGACTTCTGGTGACTTCCAACAAATGGCAATTTTTCCTTTCAGTCACCCCATTTTGTTAAGGGGTGTCCACACAAGCGGCAAACCAAAAGGTCTTGGGAACATGCATGCCAAACAAGAGACTACGGATGACCTCCAATAAATGGCGATTTTTCCTCTCAGCAACCCCATTTTGTTAGGGTGTGTCAACACACACGAGTTGATGGATAATGCCATTATTAGTAAAGAAGACTTGGAGGCCACCAAACATGTATTCTCCTCCGTGTGTCAACCCCATTCTGGTTCTGACGTTGCCTCAGGTTTTCCAGTCTATCATCATTGTGCATCAGCTGTTACCAGTCCCTGGATTATAGACTCCGGTGCAACTGAGCACATAACTGCCTGACTGGTTCCTACCATATTTTTCACCAGTATTTTTCCTCTTCTGGGAACGACACAGTTCGAGTAGCTAATGGTTCCCTTTCCCCTATCTCTGGAAAAGGATCCATTCGTTGTTCTCCTTCTCTTACATTAAATTCCGTTTTGCATGTTCCTTCATTACTAATCTTCTTTCAATTAGTAGTCTTACTAAATAATTAAACTGCAATAACCTTTTTTTCTTCTCATTGTGTCATACAGGATCTGGTGACAAGGATGACGATTGGGGGTGGTAAGGTACATGGTGGTCTCTACTTACTCGATACGGGTCAACCTTCACTTCCATTGACTCCATCTCCAGTTCATCAGTTACATTCAGCCACATCACCTCATCTTCACCTATGGCATTGTCGACTCGGGCATCCTCCTCTTTGAACTTTAGCCTTTTTATTTTCTCAGTTAGTCAAAGGTTGTAAAAAGGATGAGTTTTATGTGAGGCTTGTGTTTTGGCCAAACAGACTCGTTCTAGTTATTCTTCCACCAATAAAAGAAGTACTTCACTTTTTGCTTTAGTTCATACGGATGTTTGGGGACCTTCTCGTTGTGTTTCAATATCTGGTTCTAGATGGTTTGTTTCCTTCATAGACTGCTATACTCATACTACCTGGGTGTACATGATGCAGCACAAGAGTGAAGGTTTTCGCTGTTTTTAGCTCTTCCACCATATGGTTCAGACCCAATTCAATGCATCTTTGAAAATTCTGCGAAGTGATAATGGCAGAGAGTACATGGAGGGGCAGTTCCAAATGTATCTAGCTGAAAATGGGATAATTCATCAGACAAGCTATGTTGATACTCCTGCTCAGAATGGAGTGGCTAAAAGGAAGAATCGTCACCATTTGAGGTTGCTCGGGCCATCATGTTTGCATGGCAAGTCCCTACCCAATATTGGAGTGATGCTATTCTCATCGCTGCCTACCTCATCAACCGCATGCCTACTCCAGTCCTCGCTGGTCGTGCTCCTGTTGACATCCTACAAGGTTCTTCTTTTGTGGTGCCACCGAAAATATTTAGCTGTCTGTTATGCTCGCAATCATCTTCCTCATGGCAAGCTTGATCCTCGTAGCATTCGGTGTATTTTTTTAGGCTACTCCGCTACTCAAAAGGGATACAAATGTTATCACCCTCCCACTAGGCGTACTCTGGTGACTATGGACGTTGTCTTCCATGAATCATTGGCTTATTATTCTCAGCCACCTCTTCAGGGGGAGCATGTTCTAGTTATCCTTGAAGATGTGCCTGTTGTCCAGGGGGAGCCGACATCTACTTCAGTGCCTGCTGTCCAGGGGGAGCCGACGTCTACTTTAGTTCCTGCTCAAGGGGAGCATAGACCTGTGAGTCAGATTCCTGTTGATACAGTCTATACCCGAAATCGAAAGCAGCAACAAGAGCATGTTGAGACTACCACCACTACCGTACCTCTTCCCTAATCGTCAGAACTTGATCCAGAGACTGCTCCACCTCTTGGTAAGGATCCTTCTCTTGATCTTCCTATTGCTGTTCGTAAAGGCATTAGGTCTTATACCCAACATCCCACCTCTCATGTTGTTTCATATGACTCCTTATCTCCTTCATATCGCACTTCTGTATCTTCCCTGTCCTCTATTTCTATTCCACAGAAGTGGTAGGAGGCAATTGCAGATCCAAAATGGAAAGCAGCCATGATGAAGGAAATGAAAGCCTTATCCAAAAATGAGACATGGGAGCTAGTGGTTCTTCCTTCAGGTAAGAAACCAGTTGGCTGTAAATGGGTATTTGTTGTCAAGCAGAAGGTGAATGGATCAGTTGATAGATACAAGGCCAGATTTGTCGCTAAGGGGTTTACTCAAACCTGTGGTATCAACTACCAGGAGATCTTTGCCCCAGTTGCAAAATTGAATACTATCCGAGTCCTATTGTTATATGTTGTTAATCTAGGCTGGGACTTACACCAATTAGATGTGAAAAATGCCTTTCTTCATAGGGAGCTGGAAGAAGAAGTCTATATGGAGATTCCTCCAGGTTTTTCTTCTGAAAAAACTCATGGGAAGGCTTGTAGACTGAAGCGCACATTGTATGGGTTGAAGCAATCTCCTCAGGCTTGGTTTGGGAGATTCCATAGAGCCATGATCTCTGTCGGGTACAAACAGAGTAATGCTGACTACACATTGTTCATCAAGCGTTGCAAAGATAAGATCACTCTTCTTATTATCTATGTCGACGACATAGTTGTGACTGGTAATGATGCTGATGAAGTTTCTAAACTGGAACTTTTCTTGGGACGAGAATTTGAAATAAAGGATCTTGGACAGCTAAGGTACTTCCTTGGGATTGAAGTTGCTCATTCTTCCAAAGGCATATTTCTCTCCCAAAGGAAGTATGTTCTGAAGCTGCTGTCAGAGACTGGTTTATTGGGTTGTCATCCTTGTGATACTCCTTTGGAAGCCAATACTCGTCTACAAGAGAAAGATGGTACTCCCGTTGATAAGGGCTGTTATCAATAGTTGGTGGGAAAATTGATTTATCTCTCTCACACAAGACCAGACATTGCATTTGCGGTAAGCCTTGTCAGTCAGTTCATGCATGATCCCTACTCCAACCATATGGATGCTGTTCTTCGTATTCTCCACTACTTAAAGTCAACTCCAGGAAAAGGAATTCTCTCTTCCCCGCATGATCATCTTAGTATTGAAGCTTACAGAGATGAAGACTAGGGTGGTAATCCTGATCGGAAATCTACTTCAGGGTATTGAACGTTTGTTGGAGGTAATCTTATCACATGGCGTAGTAAAAAACAGAATGCAGTGGCAAGATCCAGTACTGAAGCAGAGTTCCGTGCTATGGCTCTAGGAATCTGTGAGTTATTATGGCTTCGAAGTTTACTCCAAGATCTTAGTGGTTCTGTTCATCGTCCAATGGTGTTGTACTATGAGAACAAAGCAACAATCAGCATTGCCCACAATCCAATACAACATGATTGTACCAAGCATGTGGAGATTGACAAACACTTCATCAAGGAAAAGTTGGAAAGTAGACAGATTTGTATACCTTTTGTGAAGTCAAGTGATCAACTTGCTAATGTCCTCACTAAAGGATTGAGTGGAAAGGTGTTTCATCCTAATTTGGTCAAGTTGGGCATGTGTGATATCTATGGACCAACTTGAGGGGGAGTGTTGAGTAGTCAAACCCGAAAGGGTATATTTGTCTTTTATATTCTTAAGTTGTTTAGTCGGTTATGTAAGTTTTAGTCCCACATCGCCTATTTGTAATTCTGTCTTCTCTTTTCAATATTATAAATAGAAGAGCTTGGGGTGATCATTACTCACTCAAGCATTACATCCCATCGTGTTCTGTTAATACTGTGCAACATGACCGAACAAAGCACATTGAGGTAGATCGTCATTTCATTAAGGAGAAAATTGACTTTGGCCACATCTGCACTCCTTTTGTGAATATAGACGACCAGTTGACAGATATCTTCACCAAAGGGCTCTTCTCTCACTAGTTCATTACCCTTATGGGCAAGCTGGGAATGTATGACATTTATTCTCCAGCTTGAGAGGGAGTGTTAGAGTTTATGTAAGAAGGGTCCTTTGTTATTTCCTTATTGTCTTGTAGTGTGCTTTGTCCCATTTACCTCCCTAGGCTAGCTTATGTTAGCATGGTGGGTATATATGTAATTTCCCATACAATATTAGCAAGTGAATGAATATAGGGGAGAGGGATCATTTCTCTCCCCAAGTTGCTCTTCTTATTCTTCTTCTCCTTTTACCTCTCATTCTCATCTTCTTCCTTCTCTTGGCCTCTTAAATTACTTTAAGTTTCAACTCTGAAAAGTTATGGGAAGTTTTTGAATATGATTTTCTTCAATATTGATTGGAAGGAGTACTATTTCAATGATTTCTCATTCTCAGTTTTAGTTTCAGATTCTCAGGCCTTAGAAATCAGACAGATACAGAAACAGTAGAAGGAAGCAAAGTGTTCGATAAACCATGGTTTAATCCTTGTGTATTCAGTTATGTTCTCCAGGACACTGTCCGGGTTGAGGGGACCATTTCTTCGCACATCACATTTTTCCGCCACTGGGTTACAGTTTGTTCTGGATTAGGTATTCAAGTGAGGGTTTGAGATAATGTTATTCAATGGATGGAGAACGATCGTTGGAGATTCTCCCATATCGTTAGGCACATCAGACTCCTCAATTTGTTATTGAATTGCCTGTTCCATGGAATGTGAGGTTGGCCAATTAGTTGGCGGATGAACTCACTAAGCAAAAAGGGTGGTAAGATCTGGGATAAGTTGTGAGCCCTCTATCCCGTTATGACATTTGACCCAACTTTTGTTTTTGGGCTTTGTTCTAAAAGGTAGGCTTCTCTGAGTTCATTTGGGGCCCTCTTCCTTCTGAAAGGCTGTAGTTCATTGTTCTCCATCCTTTACAACTAGAATCGGTACGCATCAACTTAACAACAAAGAAATTCATTAAAATGGATGCAAAGGATCAAAATAAGCAAGTTACAATAAAGTTTCAACTATCTTAAAATAGGAATCTAGTAAAAGTACATTAGATAGAAATACACCAGATACCTTTGCAACAAGCGGCAATTTGGCTCTGGGAAAGTTTCAGCTATTGCTGCACGCATGGTATTGATTCTAACACCACGATCAGATCCTAACAGGCATAGAAAAATCCAATAATATGAGAAATAACATAACCATACTTCCAAATCTTTTAAAGGCAATCCAGTTAGCGGGAAAAAAAGTTCTTCCCAACAATTTCTTACATAAAATTTAAAAATTCTACTAAATTTTTATGCAAAGGTAACTTAGCCGCATGGTTAACTTATCATGAGGACTGAGGATGGTCCGTGAGGTTTGTGCATGTTATTAGGTCGATTAGACACTTTATTTTCATGTGAACTTCATGTGCTAGTGGAAGCCAAGAACAGTGGATGATATAGCATATCTCTTAATAAGGTAGGAGTAGTGAGGCTCAAACTCTGTTCATGATCTTATTTTCCTCTATCAGAACTTAGTTTTGAGATTATAATTTTTTTCTCTCCTTCATGTTGGCTTGGGTGTCCTTTGGCCTACCCCACTGGGTCTTGCAATTCTACTTGGTTCCTTTAAAAAAAGTTGGTTATTCACCCCATCTTTTTCCCAATAAAATCTTCTCTTGACTTTGCAAAGGAAGAAACATAAGGTATCATATACACTATCATTTCAGTGAAACCTCAATATATATTTGCCACAAGAACAAAATATGGAATAACATATTCAACATGACCCAAATATTAGCACAACATGCCCGATAGGAAAATAGTGTCTTCGAAATTTGTGTTGACATTTTCACCCTTGCAACCCAACACTTTAAACCTTGTCTTTCTGAACTACATTGATTAATGAGAATATCATCACCTAAGCCTTACCACAACTATTGTATTTCCAACAACTTCACACGCATTGTATAACATGTGCCAAATATCAGTACAGCATACCCAATATTTTCTTATTGTTTTATATGACTTGACATTTTCACTCAAAAATCCAACTCTTTAAACATTGGCTTTGAGAACTATAGTGATTTAATGGGAACGTCATTGCCTAACTACAAGGTGCACGTTAGGTTTTCTCTTCACGTGGAGTTTAGGTCATGGAGATTCCACCTCCTTGGGAAGAGCGCCCCCCCCTGATCCTCGTCTAGGGGATGGTGCTGGTGGGGTCTCGGTTGTTTCTTTTGCTGCCATGGTGTCAAGGTCGCTGGCGTCTCCACCTGTCGCGGTAGAACCGTAGAAGTGAAGAAGCCCTCGTCTTATTTTAGTGAACCAGTGGTCTTCTTCTCCAAGGAGGAAGTGGAGTTGTCTGAGAGGGCATTTTCAACTGCGTTGATTGCTAAGTGCAGTTACGGTAAACTTTCTCTGTTTTTTTTATCAAAGAATACCTGCAGAAGATCTTGTTCCTGCAAGGGGATGTTGTCGTTTCAGCTTTGGACCCGCGACACATACTCCTACGTTTCTCGCTCCAGGCAGATTAGGTGAAGGTCTGGTTGAAAGAGCAGGTTCACGTCCAGGGTTTTCTGCTGCATTTTATGAAATGGACGTCAGATTTCATCTCAGGCTGGGAGTCCCCATATGCGCCAGTCTGGGTGTCCTTGCCAGGGTTACCTATTAATTTCTATCAAGGAAATTATTTGGTGTCAATTGCTGGTACGATAGGAAGATTTCTGAAGGTGGACGTTGCAACGGCTAATTGTACACGAACGGTGGAGGCCAGGTTTTGCATTGAGGTGGATCTCAGGGCATCGCTGCCGTCGAAGGTGTGGATAGGGTGTGGTTCAGAGGGTTTTCATCAGAAGGCAGTCTATGAGAGACTTCCTTCTTATTTTGTGACTTGCTCGAAGATTGGTCACTCAAGGGAGGCTTGCCGAAAACCGACGAGGAGAAATCTTGCCGTTGAGCACCCTGTTGAGCTCCCTGTTGAGCTCCCTGTTTCTGCCGGAGTGGATGGTGCCCAAGGAATCATCGGTTCAGGAGCTGCGAATGTGGGTGTTGACGCAGGGGACAGGAACAGCGACGGGGTGTTTATTCCAAGGGGGGAGGGGCCCTCGCATGGTGGCGCTGGGGTGCGTGGTGTTGTGTCGGGTCAGAGAAAACCTGCAACTGGTCGGCTTCTGGCGAGAAGAGGGGGACGATGGAAGCCTGTGCAGCAGGTTGCTGGTCCACGGCGTGTGCTGGATGCTGAGGAGGGCCTAAACGGGGTTAGTTCTATTGAAGGATTCACCACGACCTGCCGGCCTGACGATGGTGTCTGTGAGGAAGGGGTTCGTGGTGCGACAGAGAAAGCAGGTGAAGAGGTGGCTCATCAGCCCCTGGAGGAGGGAGCGATACCTTGTGTGAGGGCTGACAGCTTAGTTCCCAAGACAGAAGGAAGCATGGATGGCAGGGAGGTGGCGCTGACTGCGCCTGGTGGTTTGGGCTTGGAGATGGTTGCGGGAGTGAACGATGGGGATGCTGCGGGCTGCGCTTTGGTTTTACACTGCTCACAGTCTGTGGGCGATCAATCGTTGCCTTTTTTGAAGACAGGTATGGGCCCACGAGGACCAAAGATGACCTCCATGTGTCAGCTTTGGCTGCCACGCCTACAGTAGACCGTGAGGCCGTGATGGAAAGTTTCAAGTCCTTTAATGCTTCTCTTGAAGGAAGAATTAGCAGGACGTTAAAGAGGCTTGACAAGGAAAGTACCATCTCGGTACCAGCAGGTTCTCGCACGAGGAAACGGCAGTCCCCTCGGCCCGTGTTTCTCAGTGCGGCGCAGGTGTATAAGAGAAAGAAAATAAAGAAGGCCAAGCGTGGGTGACCTGCGAGAGAGGGGTCCTTACGGCGTGTTACGAGATCAATGAGATCGTTTGATAGCGCCAAATGGTTCCAAATGAGTTGTTTATTTTGGAATGCTCGGGGTATCGGGAATAAGCCTACCTCTAGGAGGCTGAAAAACCTTAATAAGTCAGCATAAGGTGGACATTGTTGCTATTGCTGAGCCTAAAGCGCAAGTTTCAAAGGCGCGTGTGGTAATGAGAAGGATTGGTTTGGATTCAGTGCTTACGACGGAGAGGGTTTGGGTTTTTTGGAGGGCTTCTCTACAGATTAAAGTGGTGGAGGAACACTGTCAGTTTGTTACGCTTGAAGGCATGAATGCCAGTGCAGGGTTGTTTTTACTCACCTTTGTCCATGGGCTTTGTTCGGTGATTGAGAGGAGGGAGGTACGGGAGAGGCTAGAACTCTTTTCCAGGTCCATTTCTTCCCCATGGGCGGTGGGAGGTGATTTTAACACTGTTGTGTCCCCCTTGGAAAAAGTGGGTGGCAGACCTGGTTGTTCGTTGTCTCTGGAGGAGTTTGGGAAGTTTGTGAGTGGTGCTGGCCTTCTTGATGCTGGTTTTGCAGGTAATATGTTTAAATGGTCGAATAACCAAACAGGTGTAGGAAGGGTCATGGCCAGGTTGGATCGTTTTTTGGTGAACACGGCATGGATCGGTGCATTTCCCCGGTGTGAGGTTACCCATTTTAATCGGACCTGTTTGGACCATGCACCGATCTGACTCTCTTTTGCTGGTACTTGCAACCGTACTCTCCCAAGCTTTAAATTCCAGCAGATGTGGCTGTTGCACCCGGGATTTATTGACTTTGTTAAGAGTCAGTGGGAAAAACCGGTGTTTGGTTTGCCCCTCTCTGTGCTATTCTTGAAGCTCAAAGGACTTTGCTATGCGCTCCGTAAATGGAACAAGGAGGTTTATCGCAATGTGCATCAGAAGGTTAGGGATGCTGAGGACTCGGTCAGCAGGGCGGAGGCGGTTTTTAACCTAAGTGCCAATGATGAGGCCAGGGAAGCTCTTGTGGAGGCCAGGGATGTCTTGCAGGGGGTTCTGCTTCAGGAAGAAATTTTCTGGAAGCAAAAATCCAGAATAACTTGGTTAAAGAAGGGGGATCGAAACACGAAATTTTTTCACTCCATGGTTAATGCTAGAAGAAGGCAGGGCAGTGTGAATAAAATAAAAGGTGAGGAAGGAGAGTGGATCTCTGACCCTGATGGGGTGCAAGCTGAGGCGGTGCGTTACTTATCGGGAATATTTGCTTCGCAAGGATGTTCAGTTGATGAGGAGCCACTGACTTTGATCCCCAAGGTGGTGACTGAAGCTGAAAACTCTGCTCTTCTGATAACCCCCTCTTTGGAGGAGGTAAAGGGGGCGGTTTTCTCCTTGTCGAGTGATAGTGCACCGGGCCCAGATGGCTTTTCGGGGTACTTCTTCACGGCTTGTTGGGAGGTGGTGTGCAATGATGTTTAGGCTGCTGTGGTGGATTTCTTTGAGGGTGGAGCACTCCCAAGAAGCTTTACCTCTGCCAATGTGGTGCTTATTCCGAAGAAGGTTAACCCTGACGTAATGACTGATCTCCGTCCTATTAGCCTATGTAATTTTTTTTATAAGATTATTGCCAAGATCGTCGTCTCCAGGCTTACAGGGTTGCTGCCCTCCTTAGTGGTAGAGGAGCAGGGCGCTTTTGTGCAGGGTAGGTGTCTCCATGATAATATTTCCATTGTCTAGGAGGTTGCTCAAGACTCGAACAGAAAGACTCGGGGGGCAATGTGATCCTAAAACTGGACATGGCGAAGGCCTATGACTGCCTAGAGTGGAAGTTCCTTTGGCAGGTCCTCTCCAGATTTGGTTTTAGTGAGGCTTGGATTACCCTAATCAAGATTCAGGAAGACTGTGGAAAACTGTTGGTTCTCTATAGTGTTAGGGGGCAGTCAATCTGGTTTTTTCAAGTCTTCAAGGGGAGTGAGACAGGGGGATTCCTTATCTCCTGCTCTCTTCATTTTGGCGGAGGAGGCACTCAACAGAGGCATCAAGAAGCTTTTTGTGGAGGGACATGCAACTTATTTCAGGCTGCCAAGGGGATGCCCGGGGATCTCCCATTGCCTTTTTGCAGATGACACCATTATTTTCACAAGGGGTTTGAAGAGCTCGCTCAAGCAAATAATGGGGTTTATTGGCAGATATGAAGGCTTTTCGGGGTAACTGGTCAATAGGCAAAAAAGTTGCTTTGTGGTGGGAAACAAGGTCTCGTTGGCTAGAGCTCGTATGGTAGGGTAGGTTACAGGGTTCACCAGGAGGTCGCTCCCAATCACCTATTTGGGGGCCCCACTCCATTCTGGAAGACTCAAAATGTGTTTCTTTGATGAGCTTGTGGAAAGAATAAGAAATAAGTGGGAGGGTGGAAGGGTGGAAGGGAAGGCTTTTATCCTCGGGGGGACGTGTTACGCTCTTAAAACATGTTCTCTCTTCTATCCCCCTCCATGTACTCGCCACGTTGGATCCACCAAAGGTAGACTTTCAGAGGCTATATGGGGTTTTTGCCGATTTCCTTTGGGGCAGCTCAGAGTGGGGAAAACGTAGGCATTGGGTATGTTGGCAGAAGGTCTGTAGGCCACTTGAAGAAGGGGGTTTGGGGGTCAGGCTGCTGGAGGAGGTTGGGCTTTCCCTCAGGCTAAAGGGACTGTGGAGGGTCTTATCTGACCACTCCCTGTGGAGTGCTTTTTTTAGGGCGAAGTTCTTCAGGAACTTGCATGTTGCCCTGGCGGGGTCGCATGGGGTTGGCTCAAGATCTTGGTGTAATACTCTGGCTTTTAAGGGGTATTTGATGGATAAATCAAGATGGCTGCCGGGCTCTGGCAATATTTCCTTCTGGTTAGATAATTGGATTGGGGCTGGCCCTTTGATCGACTATGTTGAAAATGGCTTACTGGTGGATACAGAGCTGTGTGTCAAGGATGCTTTGGGGGAGGATGGCAATTGGAGGCATGACATTTTGGCCCACATTGATACAGCAGCAATAAGGAACAGCATTACTCTTTGACATCTCTTCTCTTCCCTCACAGGGTGTTAGAAGTCGTATCTCACTTTGGCAGGAGTCGGCTAGCTGTTGGCCTGTAGCAGCTTAAGTGCTTATATCACAAGTGGCTTGCCTTCTTTGATCATTTGGGAACTTTGGAAGGAGAGGAACAATAGAAGGCATGGGGAAAATAGGCATACTGCTGGTTCAATAGTTAAACGCATTAAATCCTGGGTGAAGGAAATTCCGCTACCATCCAAGATTGGCCGGCTAGGGTCCTTAAGAGACGGTTTAATTCTACAGTGCTTTGGCCTCTCGGTTCCAACCCCTAAGCTGAAACGCCCTCTCCCAGTCTATTGGTGCCTACCCTTCGCCTCGGTAAAGCTGAATGTCGATGGTGCTTGTAGTGGTAACCCGGGTTTTGGAGGGGGCGGAGGGGTTATTAGGGACACGAATGGTGTGGTCGTGGCTGCCTTCTCTAATTTTTATGGTGTTTGCACTAATTTAATTGTAGAGCTAAGAGCCTTGAGGGATGGGTTGATGCTGTGCAAGGACTTAGGTTTCTTTGGTTTGGTGGTTAACTCAGATTCCGCATCCACTATCAAAATGGTTAACCACAAGAGGTGTAACTTATGGAAGGGCTGGTACTGGTTCCAGGAGACAATGGACTTAGTTTCAACCATAGTTATCAAGGCGTCGTTATGGCGTCCAGGCAGAAATATGGGAGCATGGCAGTGGGGCGCCTTATGGTATGTAAGAAAGGCAACCGCCTTGGTCACCAAGGCGACTCCTAGGCGACAAAGGCGACGCCTTAGGACGCCTTGTGACTAAGGTGGTCGCTTTTTGTTGTTAAATTTATTTTATGTATTTACTTTTTTATTCTATTTCGTAACTTATTATTGAAAAGTATATATGGAGTATCTACACTGAGATACATTGGATCAATACTATAAAAACCCCATTTATTTATTTTTATTGTTTTATTCGAGATACATGTTATCAAGGGTATAAAAGATTTTTTCTTCTTTTTCAACTAAAGTTCAAAACTGAAACCCTCGACTTTTCATCTTCGTTATTTGGGTTTGGGAGAAAAAAACTGCGGTGAAGGAACAACTCCAAGTCTCCATCGATTCTGGCATTGGTCTTCTCCTGCCGGCCGGCGTTGATTCCTATGAAGCTTCCTCCAGCTACCACGTCTCTAGCAAGGTAAGTAACCTTCAACTCTTCTTCTTCTTCTCTTCTATTTTTCTTATTCTGCTGCTGCGCCTCCATGTCCCATTATCCCCTAGATTTTTTGTATTTTTCTTCTTATACTGCTGCTGCTCCTCCAGCCTCCACCCCCACCGGGGACATCTCCAGTCTCCACCCCCACCAGCGATTCCTACCTTAGGGCCTACTGCCTAGGCCTACTGATAATCAATTTTTTTTCTCTTTCTTCTCATCCTCCTCCTCCGTTACAATTTTTTTTCTTCCTTCTTCTTCCCCGTGATGCACTATGTTCTTTTCTTTCTTTTCTTTTTTATTTTTCCACCTTCATTTCTTTTGTCTATAATAAATTTGTGAAATTCACTGTAAATTTAAACTTTGGAACTGGAGTGATTTTAGGTTCTGGTTCAGTGCCTATGCTATCTTCAATAGTATGGGCTGCATCTATTGTGGATTTGGACCAATCCATTGACTCTCCTATGGAGGATTCCGGGGAGTCATCACAACTAGCTATTCTTGAGTCTGAAGATCCTGCCGGCTCCCAGCACCTGAGTTACTTGTGTTAGACTTACTGGGTCGAGCGTATGCAGAATCTCTCCATTTCCTAGACTGATTTGTAAGTTATAGTCTGTTCTTATGAGTATATATATAATATAATTATTAAATTATGTTACAGGGGCAGAATGGTATTTTCCACTTGTGGGACCCATGTCCCCAGTGTGGAATTCAATTCCCCATAGCCTACCCTAGCTGACCTTCCTTTTTATGCTATATGACATCAACTATGTGACTTAGATATAAGTAATTATACATTTAATTCTGTAAAATTAGATTAGAGAAATAGATTTCCAAAACTAATTTTACTTAGACTAAGGCAAACATGCCTTAGTTGAACTAACTATATAAGGAATACTTAGCCATTTGATTCATTTATAACTACAAAACTAAATCGATTTCAGCAAGAGAGAAAGAAGAGAAAAGAGAAGGAAGAAAAGAAGGAGAAGAAGATACTTGGGGCTAGGGTTTGAAAATCTTAGTACATGGACTTGAGGATCATCACTTAAAGCTTAGGATTGGTGCTACTTTACTGTCTTCAATCTAAATTCGGGTAAGAACTCATTTCCAATTTCTGTTTTGGTATGAATTCTTCTCCTTCTCCTTCTCTCTTTGAGTATTAAACTCAATTCAACCAAGACCTAGGAAGCTTAAGTAATATTGGGGTAAATCCCCAAATTGAAGCATGTATTTGGGTTCAAATAACCCAATACACTGAACCCACTTTAATTCTACATCTTACCACCAAATTGGGGCTGTGCATGTGAAGATCCAGCCCTAATGTGCAAAAACCCCAATTCTAGAAGTCCAGCCGGATGCTGTTGCAGGCATCCAGCCGGACGTCCGGCCCCTGTAGCTGCCTGAATCCGGCTGCCCCCCTGCTGTGTTTTGTTGGTCTATTTGTTTAGGGTATTGACCTAGGTTTCTACTATACTTAATACATACTGTTTGATGGTTATTTAGGACTGTAAAGCCAGCTTGTAAGGTTATTATTGTGGGATTGGAAGCTAGTTTTGATTGGACACTCATCCAACTTTAGGTAAGGGATTTTGACCTTAATTTGGTGTGTTTATGATATTAATTTCTGTTTTATTATGGCTGCCATACCATGCATCATTCTTATAACTCTATTCATATAGTTTTATTAGCTTTGAACTTTCTTGCATTAGTTATGCATGATTTAGGATACATTCACATATTACTTGTTATTGGAAAGATTATGATTTATGATGATGTTGCTGGACAGCTTTACTATATTATCTATTACTGATGCATATGCCATCATTTTAGTATGCATATGGTTAGGACTGGCATTAACCCAGTGCTACAGCCCTTACCAACAGAGGAGAGGTGTTGGATAACCCGTGGTAGGTTCGAAGGGATGATTCCGGAATGCCATTCACTGTCCCATATCCGAAGAGTATTACAGGAATGGGAACAAACAGTAGGGTTAGCATTTGGGGGTTCATTAGCGTCAGATGTGTAATGCCTGAGTTGTCGGGTCCCCACCGTAATAGATTGGTATCGCTCAGGTGACCGACGTCTGGTTATGTGTTTCCGGGACCGAGGATATCATATTTACTACAGTAGCACTTATACCCCATGAGACCTAGTATCAATGTTAGGAGCATGCTTAACTTAGGTCATTCATCATGGACTATCTACATATGCTTGTGTGTTTCCCTTGCTGGGCTCAGTGGAGCTCACCCCTGTGGAATTCCTTATTTTTCATATGATCCATCTTCTGCTGCCGGTGTATCTGTGGGAGCTTCAACCGCTCAGGATCCTCCTACTGCTCATGGAGTTATAACTCCGCTGTATGTGGAGCGCGATGTCTCGTGCTCGTATGACGACTGGGCCTTCTCTTGAATGTGTCTGATAGTCCAGGCTATCTCCCCCACTCTTTTGTTTTATACATCACTTTTGTATACTCTAGTATTATATAAATCTTGTACTTTTTGTTTTAGGTTACTAGTGTGAATCATTCTATGTAACTCACTAACTCAAACTTCAGTTGTTATATATAAATGCATTATCACTTATTATTTAAATTGTTCTACTGCGTTTAAATTACTGTATTGTGATAATTGTTGTGAATAGGGTACTGCACTTGCGATCCTGGGGGATTAGCTGGATGTTAGAGACATCCAGTCACACTTGGCCCTTATTATCCGGGCCGGGGTGTGACAAAATTGAATGACATATCCTCATCCTAAGACAATGTGGACCTGTGAATACATATCATAGACATCATTTTGTTATGTTGTCGAAATCATGATATGATAGTGTGGCTTCTCCACCCCCACCGGCAATTCTTATGTTGTTATTGCTACCTTAGGGCCCACTGCCTTAGGCACTCATTTTGGCATCATAAAGGTAAGTATAATAATTTACCAACCCTTTATTCTTTATATTTAATAATTTATAATATTGTTTCATATTTATATGCTATATTTCTATGATAATATGATGAACTTAGTTTGTTAATTTGTTTTTTTTATGAATATCTTACATTGGTTTGACTCTTTAATATTTATTTAGCAAAGTAGAATTATGTAATTTTTAATATGCTATTTGTGCCAAATAAAATGGTTATAAAAAAAGAATACTAGAACGCCTTATGGCCGCCCATCGCCAAGGCGCTTAGGAAGGCCCTCAAATGCCGTGGTCACCTTGCCGCCTTGATAACTATGGTTTCAACTGCTAGGGCTTACGTGTCCTTTGCCTATCGTGAAAGTAACAGGGTGGCTGATTGGTTGGCTAATCTTGCTTGTGACTCCGGGTCTTCTATCACTTTTCAGCAGGGATGTCGGCCTTCGAGTGTTTTTCGGGATATCCTCCGGGAGGATAAGGCCGGATTGCCAGTTCTCAGGAAATAACCTAGCTGTTTTCCTTTTCTCTTCTGTACGGGTTGGGAAGGGTTTATGTCTATGAGGTCAGGAGTGTTTGTGCTCCTTGGGTCGGGGTAAGGTGGAATGTCCCCCCCCCCTTTTTGTATTCCATTATTATTTCTGGATCTTAATAAAAATCAAGGGGCTGGTCCGGGTCCAAGGTAATATTCGGGATTTAAAAAAAAACACAAAAACTTCTGCCCCAACTATTTGTGGCCAGATATATAACACTTGTTACTGTTCCAGTCTCTCAATAGTCAATACTATATCTAGCTCTTAAGGCTTCAGGAATTAAGAGATAACCAAAATATAATTCAATTCAGGAAAACATAAATTTTTTTTTTACTGGATAAAACTTGTAGTTTATGAAACAGAAAACTCACTAGGTTGAATTTCAGTTCTCAAAATATCTTCATTTCTAAGTTCTAACAACTTCAGACTTTTACTGAGCTTTATCTATTTTGAATCCAATAAAAATAGTTAAAAAATAAAATTCCAAAAAGATAAAAAGTCAACCCCCCCAGTTCAAGAACAAAAACTGGATTTTCGACAGTAGGTGAAATTTTCAACTTTCTAATGTTGGGGTTTTTCTCAAATCTAAAAATTCTATAAATCTTAATATGGTAAAACATTGCTAAAAACCAAAAGTGCGGTAAAATATTCATTTGTTTTGTCATCTAAAAAAATATTTTCATTCAGAGCGATTTTGACAGCATTCGCGTATACCAAATTAGGTTTGACCGAAACATAACTTCTTCAATATAAATCAGATTTCAGCAATTTTGGATTTATTGGAAAGCTGGTTTTGTGCTCTACCTAATACTATAAGTCTCATGTAAAAATAAAATCATTTGACTAGTCAAACTTCTTAGAGAACAAGAACATTTCTCTAAATCGAGAGCAATTTAATTCCTAGTAGATAGGATCATATTTGCTAAGAACAGTATAAACCAAATGTATGTTTGATTGTTTCAAACTTCCAATAACATGCTTCTTCAGTTCTGTTGTCTTCTAGTTCTATGTTGATTTTTGATGACTAGATGTGGCTTAATATTAATTTTTTATTTTTGATAACTTGATGTAGGTCAATGTTGATTTTTTATGACTTGATGTGGCTTAATGTTGATTTTTTATGACTTTTTTTTTTTTTTTTTTTGGATGAATAAAAATTTAATTGCAAAGAAAAAGGGGGGGAAGGGGTATACAAGCCCGAAGGCCAAGAGGCCCAAAACTAAGTAGGGCGCAAAATAGTGGATGGGAGACCCCAGGAGACAACAATAAGTCTGTTCCTTGGGGAATCAGTCACACAAGTCAAGGGGAGGGAGTTAGCTTTAGATGATACGTCAAAGAAGATGGCCTTCCAAATCTTGTCCATAGAGCGGGAGTTGGACGTCCATCTTCTAAGGTTACGCTCCATCCAAATGTGGAAAATAGTAGCACAAAAGGCAAGCTTTCCAACCGTGTCACAAAGCGAGTTCCCACCAAAAGTCATATGAATCCAAACCCATTCCCGAGAAAGCGGAAGAGGTCTTCTACGAGCAGGCCAGCAATGGCGGAGAACCCGATTCCAGATGGAGGCGGCAAATGGGCAAGTGAAGAAAAGATGATCTATGTCTTCGTAACCATTCCAACAAAGACAGCATCTGGGGGAGACTTGCATGTAGCGGTGGATGAGAAAGGCCTGAGTTGGGAGGCAATTTGCTAGGGCATGCCAAGTAGTGAAACTCTGCCTAGGGATGTGGCCTTTGTACCAAACCACTTTTTGCCAAGCACAGGGGGTCCCTCTATGTCTAACCATGTCCCAAGCGGAGTGGGCGCTGAATGTGCCTGTGGAGGAGGGAAGCCAAACGGTGGTGTAATTTTTTATTTTTTATTTTTTATTTTTTTATTTTTTTTATGACTTGATGTGGCGTAATGTTGATTTTTTATGACTTGAGGTGGCTTAATGTTGATTTTTTATGATATAAGGTATATATTGTAGCATACTAAAATATTTTAGCATAGTAGATAATGTTAGAAAATGGGGGAAATAAAAAATAACACTTGGGGACGGCCTTGGTCGCCTAAGCACTTAGACACCCCACCACCGCCTTGGGTCGCCTTGCTGCCTTGACAACTATGTTCTAGAGTTTATGCAATAAAAAATGTAGGGGGTGCACATGCTCAGACTTGATCAGAATGGAGGAATGCCCAAGCACAGTTTAATACCTTAGGACGCGTTTGGTTGAAGGATTCTTAGGAGTCGGATTCGACGGAATCCGGATTCCGTAATTTTTCGTGTGTTTGATTTTTCAGAACCCGATTCTGTGTTGGATTCTTAGAATCCATGAAAACCCACTTTTTAGTGTAAATTTGGGAATCCACAAGAATTCGCCCCTAGGGGCGAATTCCAAATCGAGTCCAGGATTCTTGGCCTTCATATATAAGGCATGGATTCTTGTGGATTCTAAAAATCGGGATTGAAACGATTGCTAGGGTCTGGTCTTCAGCCTTCATCTTCTCCGAAGAACCAAAGACGAAGACAGTGAGAAACGAATCACGATTGAAAATAAGGTTTTCTGCAACTCTCTTTCTCTCTGTAATCTGCAACGAAGGTTATGCACGACTGAAACTCCTGTTTTCTGCAACTCTCTTTCTCTCTCTGGTCTGCAACAAAGGATCTGCACGACTGAAACTCGTTTTCTCGTTTTCTGCAACTCCAAGAAGGAAGAGAAGGTTCTTCTTCACAACACTCTTTCTCTCTCTCTCTCTCTCTCTCTCATTGTTTCTCTGTTTCTCTGGCTGAACATTGTTTCTCTGTTTCTCTGTCTTCAGCCATCTCGAAACGAAGACGAATCTTCAATAGAGGGTCATTTTGAAAATCCTGTTGAGAAAGAAAGAGGTAATTGTGCCTGAACTCTCTTTCTCTCTCTCTCTCTCTCTCATATTACAGTTCTACCCATTTGATCCCGATTTCTCAAACCTTGTTTTGGATAATTGTGCCTGCACAATCTGATGCCCTATTTGTTTTAGGGAACATTATTTATTTATTTTTTAAATGAGAAAAAATGTTGTTGAGGCTTGCTTGTACTTTGTTCACTATATACATTGAAATTTGGTCCTCTTGTGACTGGACTAAGTTATTTTGTTTCTTACTCTTTTGATTATCTGGATCCCTCTTCTACCGAGGTGGAGAACCTTGAGTATGTGGAAATGTTTGTATATTGTTGTGAAATGGTGCTTAAGGAATGTTGCAGCTTTTGAAAATGTCACTAGGGGTGGTGGCATGCTTTATAAAATGAATGGGAAGTTCTAAAGAAGTTTCTTTGTTTGAAATCAGTCTGGTGAAAAACATGAAGGCCAGAAAATAAGGTTTATATCTTCGCTTCATTCTTCTTGCATGTTCTGCTCATTAATCTTCTTCTGCTTGGCTGGTCCTTGAAATTGATGATTAGATATGAGTTTTCTAATCCTTCCAAAGTTCTTCCATCTTGGAGCTAATTGTGATACACTCTTGGGAATCAATATTTTGATCTTCATCTTTGTTTCTTTGTTATTATAATTTGAGCCATATTTTGTTATGTACATCTGGTGTTTGGTTAATCAATCTGGATTTGAGGAATTGGGATCGATTTTGTGGGAGAAGAGAAGTTGTGAGTTGTGAGTGATGATGATGATGATGAAGGATATAATTTCCCATTTCAATGTTTTGGGTGAAGTAAATTGGTGGTTAGTTGTTAGGTGAAGACAGGGCTCTTAAATTACAATTACAGTGCAGGAGAGTAAGTGCATATTAGCTGTTTTCCTTCCTTGGGAAATATACCAATTCATGTTAAGGACTATGGATGCTGTTGTGTTGCTTTCAAGCATATGGTTCATGGTTGACAGCTAAAGATAACATTGTAATGTCTTCTCTTTGAATCATTTCCCAATAACTCATAGCTCAGGGAAGTAAGTGAGCTTAGCAAGATAGTTTGTTTCATTGTTAAGAATTGAAAATGCTATAGCTGCAGCACATGAAAATATGGTCAGATCGTAATAAACAGTTCAATACCTTGAAGGATATTTTACACCCAGTTATAAGGTCAACATGGAGTTCTAATCGACTATTATGTCTTAGAAGTCTTTTGCTTCACTGGAACTTGAAAGCATAAGAAGCTCAAACCATGCTTTCCCTCTACTTTTTCAGAGATCTCCTGGCAAGCATCAATTACCACACACTCCCTCCTTAAAGGTTGAGGTTCAGGTGGGGTGGATACCCTCCCTCTAATTTTTGAACAACTCCTAAAAGAGGAACTCAATGAGAATTGATCAGACCTGCTGATCTGGTTTTAATTCAGTATTCCTATTCTGCCCTTATACATTACTTACTATTCTGTGCATCTGAATACTGAGTCGATTTACTTGTTCTAACATTCTATTTTTGCTGATTTTTATGACCACTGATCAGAATTGATTGCTCGTATTGTTTCTGTACTCTGATTTCTATTTTGAGTAGTAAATTTACTGTTTTTTATCCCTCCTAGCTCCACTAGGATTAGCTCTTAATTTCTGATCTGACCCTTGGACTGAGTTGAGATTTTCAGCATGTATTCTGTCTCCAAATTACTGAACTTGATTTTAGTTTCAGCTTGATCTATCAATCTGATTTTGTTCTATTTGATTTCTACTAAATCTTGATTTTATTCTGTCTCCAAATTACTGCTTTCACTCTGCATTCTACTACTGTCTCATTCCCCTATTATCACATCTATCGTCTTCTTCTAATTCACTGGGGAAGCTGAAAGTCAGAAACTCCACCTTACCAGTAAGTTTTTAGCCTTTTCTTTTCATGCTAAAGAGTATAAGATGGGTCTTTAACCAATATAATTTGCTGGTTCTCCATGAATCTCCAAGTTGACTTCTTGTGTGACAAAAATCCATTTGTTACTACATCCCCATAAACTCACTCACTGTTTTGAACCAAGAAAATAAATGAGTTTGCTAATAAGATTCGGTGATCCTGCCCCTCCTGCCTTCTCATCTCTTTCTGCTGGCAGCCTTTGTTGTTGTGTGAAAGAAAATGAAGACGTCCTACCTTGCACTGCGTGTCCTGCTGGTGCTGCTTCAAGCTGAAGCCCAGGTCTCAATGGCTATCACTTGCAAGCCAACAGAGCTGGCATCGTGTGCTTCTGCAATCATGTCTGCAACTCCTCCCTCTAAGCTATGTTGCAGTAAAATTAAGGAGCAGAAGCCATGTCTGTGCAAGTATCTCAAGGACCCTAACCTCAAAAAATTCGTCAGCTCCCCCAATGCTAGGAAGGTTGCCAACACATGTGGCACCCCATTCCCCAAATGCTAGAGCTAAATGGTTGGTTTGGCTCCAACCTTCATCCTCCTCCATATCTATCTCAGGTTGAGCTATTAAAGGATTAGCTAGCTACTATCATAACAGGGGTGATTATCTCAAATCTCTGATGTATAGTTCTATAAATTAGTACTTAATTTTAAAGACTACCCAGTGGTGGCAATCAATTCAAGATCAGGGTAATAAGAAGTGTTTTGTTACTTTATTTGAGTATTGTATTTTGCTGTAGTGAAGGGGGGTCTGTCATTTAAGTATATAATAAACTGAAGAGTGTGATTGATTGAATCAGTTCTCCATTATATATGACTTGTGTTGATGAGTCAGGAACTAAATGATACCTGATCATTGTAAAGAATTAATGCTTGGACTGGCATAGCCTAGACAACAAAAGTGTGATTGGAATAGGAAACTATATTATGTCTTAAGTCCGATTAAGTTTGTATTTATAATTGATTTTGTGTTTCGTGTAAGCTGTATTAAGAGAAAACAGACCAAAAATGCATATTTGTTCATTTATTATAATTTTTTGTAATCTCATACGTGGATTTGGGACTATGATTTGTGATACTGCTCAATTGTTTTTCCCTTTTAATGTGAATGGCTGCTCTCTCTTCATTTCTGTACTTACTAGACCAATGGCTCTTGTGATCTGGGGGCTTCAATTCAGAATTGAAGAATTAACTTGCAAAGGCTTTGAATGAGTATGGTGGAAGCATAGGATTTGTTTTTTGTTAGTCTTTTCTTTTATTTTAGTCATTTGTAAATTTCAAGCTCCACTTGATGGGTCTTTAGCTCAAATTGGTAGAACACTTGGAACATGTGCATGTTCTAGGGATGGTGGTTTGAATCCACCAAAGCCCTTTTTATTCAACTGTTCATAGCATAGTCAGTTATGACACTAATCCACACAAGAATCCAAATTTAATGACATCTTTGAAATTTCACAAAAAATTTATATGTATGTACTTAAATTAAATGGATATGGATTTTTTACCATATGTAGAGATCTCTGTTGTTTGAAATGCCAGTACTATGAGTTTTGCTTTGTTGAAGTAACATAACACAAATTAGTGTTAATTTTGTAATTTTTATGGACACATGAAATATTGGAAAAGACTTTCTTTGAGAATTTTAATCCAATTTTTTGATTATCTTATTTTTTATAAAGTCATATTAAATGTATGCATATGTTGCATAACAAAACAAGGTTAAAATATTTTTCCAGACAAAATTCAAGTAGAATCCAACTGACAGACTCAGGGTAACCAAACAGTCTTACATATGGACTTATCCGGATTCCACCTGATAAAACCAGGGCAACCAAACAGTTTTTCAGTTGGATTCCACCTGATAGATTTTGGGTAACCAAACAAGTTTTTTATTAGAATCCAAATTCGCATGAACCAGATTCTTAAGAACCCGATCCAATTTAAGAATCCGACTCCTACAACACCTTCAACCAAACGCATCCTTAGAAACTTAGCACAAGTCAAGCCCATGACTAAGCCATCGAATCAGTCCATGAGTAACCCAATCAAAGCCTATTTATGCAAATAGGGTTGCAATTTTGGTCAAATCCCAGTAAGTCTTCCAGAGTCAAAAGTGCATACTGCTTGTTCTCGAATCATGATATTTTATGTCGAAGTAAATATTGAGGATTTCTCTATCATTTGATGCAATTCTCAGTATAAATGGAGGAACACTCTAAGGTAGTACATAATCCTACCAACTCTAGGTGAACTCAATATGACTACAGTACTATCTGCTGATATTTGAAGAAGCACATACTTCTATAATATAGTTCTTTCTTTTTGTACCATCAGTAATTCTTCTAGCTCCTAACAGTTTCCTTTTTTAAATGGTAATTCTGACAAAGCATCCTAATAGGAAACACACTAGCCTCATTCAGTATTGCATGATGTAACACTTCATAAAAATGCTTGGCTAAAGAGACTAAAAATAAACTATTGCAGCATATCAAGCATAGAATAATTTAAATAATTGATTCACTCTCTGCCATTTAATAACTTCCCCAGTTGTTGCCTGATCAAATTCTTTTTTTTTTTGTGTATGGGGGGAGGGAGGGAGGCATGGCAGGGAAACCGGAAAAGATTATGTTACAAAATATCAGTTTGTAATAGGCACCAGATCAAGAATGCCAGAAATAAATTTTGCCAGCCAAAATAAAGACTTACGGTATGCTTCTAGTAGTGCATTGCAGCAAGATGCAGGAACTGGGGATGTAGGTAACTCCCGAAGTACATGCTAGAAAAGTATGACCAATAATGAAACTACTTAGGAAAATCGGTTTCTAAAGAACACCATAAGATTTGGGGGAACAAAAAGAGTTTTCACTTGTCAATGAGAAGAGATTACCTTAACACAATCAGCAATCACATGTGCATCCTCCTCCGGAGAAAACTCACTTTTTCCTGGAAATATGCAATGCAAGAAACAATTTAAAATATGACATAATACCTAAAATAGAAAAGAAAAGACAAGGATGTTAGATGAAAAACTGAAGTCCTGCTACTGAAAATGAAAAAAAAACTAAACATTAAACAGTGAACAGCATACACATCCTCCAAAGCAAAGCATACTGGTAAGTGAGTACAGAAATTATTATGAATAGAAAAGGATGAAAAATAAACAATACTTTATGTTACATCTTCTAAGAAATCGCAGGAGTTTATGTAAATATATTTTCTGTTCATTATCCCTCCCTCCTCCTCCTTGCTTTTGCCTCTAAGCTCCGTCGTACCAAACTGGCTCTCAAGCATTGGAATCTCTCCACTTTTGGCAACATTCCTTCTCGTCTTTCCTCCTGCCGTTCTGATTTAGCCCATGTCCAATCTTCCCTCCAGCTGGATCCTTCCCTTCAGGATCTTGCCTTGGAGGAGAAAAAGCTCTCTGAGGAGCTCTCCTCTCTTCCCCTCCTTGAAGAAAGCTTCCTGAGCCAAAAATCCAGGATCAAATGGCTAGAATTGGGAGACTCTAACACAGCCTTCTTCCATCGATCCTTACGCGCCAGGCTTAACTCTAACTCCATCACCCAACTCCTCACTTTGGATGGGACTCCTATCTTCTCCGTCTCTGGGATCAAGGCCGAAGCAGCCTCCTTCTTCTCATCCCTTTTCAACCCCCCTCCCCACCCCGCCTCTACCCTCCCCTCGAATCTCATCAACAAATTTGTCCCCCCTTCTCTAACTGACTTCCTTCTGTCTATCCCCTCGGATGATGAGATCTCTAAAGCCATCCTCTCCCACAAATCCAACAAAGCTCCTGGTCTCGATGGTTTCAGTATGGATTTCTTCCTCAGTTGCTAGGATTCTATCAAAGGAGAACTCTTCAAAGCTATCCGTAGCTTCTTCTTCAAACCCAGTCAACTTGCCCAGATCAACCAGACCTTCCTCTGTCTCATTCCTAAAATGGATGGAGCCTCCTCCTTGTCTGATTTCAGACCCATCTCGCTCTGCAGTCTTCCCTACAAGTTCATTGCAAAGATTCTTGCCAACAGGATCCAGCGAGTCATCCCTGATCTGGTCAGCCCCAATCAATCCGCCTTCATCTCTGGTCGTAGCATTGCGGATAATATTATCCTTTGCTCGGAGATTGTGCGTGGCTTTGACCGTAAATCCCACTCCCCAGCTGCTCTCATGAAGATCGACTTGCACAAAGCATTCGATTCCCTCCGTTGGGATTTCATCTACAACTTGCTCACCCAAATGAGTTTCCCTAATGCTTTTGTCCGATGGATTTATGCCTGCATCTCCTCCCCCTCCTACTCTGTTCTTGTTAACTGCTCCCCAGCCGGGTATTTCAACTCCAAAGTTGGTATCCGCCAAGGCTGCCTTCTCTCCCCCTTTCTCTTCTCCCTTGCCTTAGAAGTCCTTTCTAGGAGCCTTCAATCCAAAACAGATCTACACCTCATTTCCCCCATTCCTAAATGCAAGCACATCAACCTTACCCACCTGGCCTTTGCTGATGATTTGATGATCTTCTCAAAGGCCTCCCCCTCTTCTATTTCTACCATCATGTCCTCCCTCCGCCTCTTTGAAGACCTCTCCGGTCCCCACATCAACCTCCTCAAATCCAAAATCTTCCTTGTGGGGGTCCCTGAGTCAGATAAAGACACCTTCCAACGTTCACTGGCTTCTCTATTGGTTCCCTCCCCGTCAAATACCTTGGCCTGCCACTCATCCCTGCCGGGCTTTCCAGCCATCATTGTACCCCCATGCTTGATAATATCCACAAGCGCCTCCAACTTTGGAAGGGCAGACTCTTATCCTATGCGGGTAGGCTTGAATGCATCGGTGCTTCAATCTTCTTACACTTACTGGTGTGGCACCTTCGGCATTCCTAAAGCCACCATCAAAGCCTTAGAGAACCTCTTCTGTGCTTTCCTTTGGAAAGGGAAAGAAACCTCCAAATTCCTGCATCCAATTAGCTGGAAATCCGTTTGTCTCCCTAAGGCGGAAGGGGACTTAGGGATTCGCCGCATTTAGGACTCTAACACTGCTGGAATCCTTAAGCTTATCTGGAAAATCTCTTCCAAGCACGATTCCATCTGGGTCAACTGGGTCTACTCTCATCTCCTCAAGAATGATTCCATTTGGACTATTCCCATCCGCTCTGACTCATCTTGGGTTTGGCATAAGATCCTCCTTCTTAGGCCTCTTGCGCTTAGAGCCACCTCCACGGCAATTGTCAACGGCTCCTCTACCTCTCTTTGGCTTGACCCCTGGCACCCCTTAGGCATCCTCTACAATGTCTTTGGAGCTAAAGCAGTCTATTCCTCGGGCATCCCCAAATCTGCCCCCTGTCCTCCATCATCTCTCTTGGTTCCTGGTCCCCTCCTTCTCCCCTCCCCATCGTCCTATCCCAAGTATGGCCTACCCTTCCCCCCCCCTCCACCTCTCCCCACTGCTCTTGCGGATAAGGCAATTTGGCTCTCCTCCCCTCTGGCCGTTTTACCACTAAATCAGCTTGGAATTTTGTCTGTAACCCCAACACCCCCGTTCCCTGGCACACCCTAGTCTGGTTCAAAGGCTCCATCCCTCGCCACAGTCTCACAGCCTGGAGATCGCTTAACCTGTGCCTCCCATTCCAAGCCTTTCTCCTACATCATAACATCCCCGCCCATCCCTTTTGCACTTTTTGCTGAAACGGTTTTGAGGACACTGCCCATCTCTTCTTTGCATGCCCTTTTTCTTCAACCATTTGGAAAAAAGCCCTCTCAACCATCTGGCACCGCAGCAGGAGACATCTTCCATTTGATAGAGAATGTATTTGGTTGACCAAGGCCTTCAAAGGCAGCACCATCTGCGACACTATTGGCAAGCTTGTTTTCGGCTCTATTGTGCATCACATCTGGATGGAGAGGAATCTTAGGAGATGGACTTCCAAATCTAGATCCTTTGACTTGATTTGGAAACACATCTCCTTCGAAGTTTCCTCCAAGATCAGTACTATCCCTCATCATTCCTTCATGGATTCCCCAAGGAACAGGCACCTTGTTGTTACCTGGGGTCTAGATAGCAGTCTTTTACAGTCCCTTTCCTTTTTAAGGAGGACTTGATTTTGGTCCTTTCCCCCCTTTTTGTCCTCCCTTCTCTCTCTCCCCTCTCCTTGTATATTCCCCCCCCCTTTTTTTTCCTTCCTGCCCCCCGTGGGGCTTGGTAATATATACTTCACCAAAAAATATATATATATTATCTGTTTCAGGGGCTTATGTGTAAAATAGACATAAGTTAGGGAGTTTATTGTAATTATCAGAACTTGGTCTGTTATAAATATAATGCCTCGCAGCTGATTAGGTATTATCTTCTCTAATCTGTCTGCCTTCTTTTCTTCCACTTACTTCTCACATCATGCCAAATGCCTTTTCATACTACAGCAAAAGGCACTTGGCATGATGTGAGATAGTTTTTCTCATGATAAAAATATGTCGTGAGTGTATGATCTGTATTCTGTATTAAAAAAAATCTTTAATTTTAAACAAGGTGACAAGTCAATGGGTGAATACGACAGTGTACTCGAAAGCTTGTGGGAAGAATTGAATGTATATCAGCCTATCAAAACTGATTTGGATCTGTTAAGAACTCTGCATGCTAAATTTCAAGTGGCTAAATTATCTGGTTTAAATTCTGACTCGCAGCCGGTCAAAAGTCATATTCTTGCTAGAGAAAAGGTTTCCTCTGAGAATGAGGTCTTTTGTCGTATTCAACTTGATGTGTCTCTCTCCCTCTCTAAATTTGAATCACCTCTTTCTTCCAAGGAAGGTACTGTCTTGGTAGCTAGCAGTGGCAGATGTGGTTGTGGTTCTGTATTCCCTGGAAGAGATTGTGGTTCACGGAGAGGTCGAGGACGTGGTATTGATGGTCATGGAGGACAGTAACTCAACCAAGTTTATGTCATTGTACACACTGGTAAAAATAATCATACAGTTAATTAGTGTTGGAAGAAGTACAGTAAACCTTAATGGATGACGCAATGGGCCTATACATCAATGGTTGATGGAAATTCTGAAATAGTGTCATCTAATAATATTGATCCTGCGTCCACATCTGATCTAGTCAATCAATTACTGTGTCTGGCAATGATTATGACAATTTGTTAAAACAAGTACAGTAGCTTGAGACTCAGTCATCCATCTATCCACTATTACACTAGCGGTTAGCCCATGCAGGTAAGACTGCACTTGTCACCTCTTCATCTCCTTCCGCATGAGTTATTGACTTAGATGCCTCCTCTCATATGATTGGTAAGTCAAATGTGTTCACCTCTTTCCAAAAAATCTTTTCATCCATCTGGAGTCGTTCTTGTTAATGACTCTTCTACCCAAGTTTTTGGTCATGGAGTAGTTTAACTTAGTTCTTCTTTATCATTGTCTTCAATTCTTCATGTACCTCAGTTACCATTGAATATTTTTTTCACTTAACCAACATACCAAGTCACCAAATTGTTCTGTTACTTTTATCCCTCTTGTGTCTTAGGATCTACAGACAAGGAGGGTGATTAGTGAAGGTCGTGAGGAGGATCACTTATACTACTTCGACGGTGCTTGCTTTTCTGTAGCCTCTTCCGTTGTTTCTAGTAGTTCTTCTCCTCTGCAATAGCATTTTTTATTGGGTCACTTATTGTAAAAACAGATTTGAATTAGGTTAATGCTTGGATGATTAGTTCATCCCAAGCACATTGTATTTATAACTATAATGAAATAGTAAAAATAATTACATAAGCAATGTGGGATTAAACCACATAAGAAACTAACAAATAATAAAGGAAAAAAGTCCAGAATACCCCCACGGTATTCTGGCCCAATATAACTAACACTCCCCCTCAAGTTGGAGCATATATATCATGCATGCCCAACTTGACTAAGATAGGATGAAACAGCTTGCTACTCAATCCCTTAGTGAACACATCAGCTAGCTGATCAAAAGACTTCACAAAGGGAACACAAATGAGGCCAGCTTCAAGCTTCTCCTTGATGAAATGTCGGTCAACCTCCACATGTTTCGTGAGATCATGCTGGATAGGGTTATGAGCAATACTAATAGCCGCTTTATTGTCACAATAAAGCATCATTGGAAGATGGACAGCAACACCAATATCCTGCAATAACCCTCTAAGCCACGAAGTTCACAAATTCCTGGTGCCATTGCGCGAATTCGGCCAAAGACTAGACCTTGCCACAACATTCGCTTTGTGCTCGCCAGGTGACAAGGTTTCCACCCACAAAGGAACAGAGCCGAGATAGATTTCCTGTCGGGAGAACCAGCCCAATCGGCATCAGTATAGGCTTCAACCTTCAAGTGACCATTGGCAAATAGAAGAATTCCCTTTCCTGGAGCAGACTTCAAGTACCTCAAAATACGACGGACTGCATCCATATGAGAGGAATATGGATCGTGCATGGACTCACCAAACTCACAGCAACTGCAATGTCAGGGCGTGTGTGGGAAAGGTAGATTAGTTTGCCTACTAACCGCTGATAGGCACCCTTATCAACCGGCTCACCCTCTTTCTCCCTAAGTTTCGTAGTAGCTTCCATAGGAGTATCTGAAGGATGACAGCCAAGTAGCCCTGTCTCAGTCAATAGATCAAGGACATATTTTCTTTGAGAAAGAAAGATGCCCTTTGAAGATCGAGCAACTTCTATCCCTAGAAAATATTTTAGGGAACCAAGATCTTTGACCTCAAACTCACGGCCAAGAAGAATTTTCAAATCCCTAATTGCAGCATCATCATTACCAGTGATCACAATATCATCCACATAGACTACGAGAGGAGTAACCTTGCCACCAAGTCGTCTGATAAACAAAGTGTGATCAGCATTGCTCTGCGTGTAACCTGCTGAAATCATAGCCTTATGAAATCTGCCAAACTAGGCCCTGGGTGACTGCTTCAAGCCATAAAAGGCACGTTTCAATTTACACACCTTGCCCTTAGTCCTGTCATCAGAGAAACCAGGTGGAATGTCCATATATACCTCCTCCTCAAGCTCCCCATGGAGAAAGGCATTTTTGACATCTAACTGCTGAAGACTCCACCCAAGATTTGCAGCACAAGATAATAACACCCTGACAGTGTTGAGCTTTGCCACTGGTGCAAATGTCTCCTGATAGTCAACTCCATAAGTCTAAGTAAACCCCTTTGCAACCAAACGTGCCTTGTACCTATCCATCGAACCATCCGCCTTCTGTTTAACTACGAAGATCCATCTACAGCCCACTGGTTTTTTCCCTGGAGGAAGAGCCACAAGATCCCCCGTATTATTTTTGTGTAGTGCTCTCATTTCTTCCAACATTGCTGTCTTCCACTTTCCATCTGTAGATGCTTCCTGCCAATTTCTAGGAACCGAAACAGAGGAAAGAGAATATACAAATGCACGAAAAGAGGGAGAAAGAGAGTTATACGAAACAAAATGAGATATGGGATGTAAAGTGCAAGTCCTAGTACCTTTGCGAAGTGTAATAGGTAGGTCGGAAGGATTACCAGGAGATGTAGGATCGTATGCGGGCTAGCGATTGGATGGGTACTAGTACTATAGTGGGATGCAACTGCCCTCTTGTGGACCTTCCCCTTGTATAGGAGATCATGTTGGAGTTGTCAATTCTCTTCTGAAATTCACCAATAGTTCTCTGGACTGGAGTCTGCTCCCCCTGAGTAGAAATATTAACAACACTATTTTCTATGGTCTCCCCCTGTAAAGGATTCCCATTAGGTGAGGAAGGAACAGCCAGAGGTTGTTGGGAGGTCTCCAAAGTAGGATGGGCAGCATCCAAGGGTGGATGGGAAGCATCCAAAAAGGGCTGGACAACAGCCGTGGGTGGTAAAGAGGGCTGGGCAGCCAGAGGCTCCTCAGGTAGAGGAATCTCGAAAGCCACATCTTCACCAGCACTCTCCCCCTGAAGAGGTGGCGAAGAATAATAAGAAAGGGACTCATGGAAAACAACATCCATGCTAACCATGGTACGGTGGGAAGGGGGATGGTAACATTTATATCCTTTCTGGGTTGGAGAATAACCCAAGAAAATACAACGGAGTCCTCGAGGTTCAAGTTTGCTGGGAGATTTAGTGTCTCGAGCATAACACACACAACCAAACACCTTGGGAGGCACAATAAAGAAGGAATTACCAATTAAAACATCAGAGGGGCTACGGGAGTAAAGTACCCGAGATGGCAGCCTATTGATGAGATAGGCTGCCGTGTTAACCGGCATCCCCCCAATATTGAGACGGGACATTCCTCGCAAACATTAAGGCTCTGGCCATTTCTAACAAGTGGCGGTTTTTCCTTTCTGCCACACCATTCTGGGCAGGGGTATCAACATAACTAGTCTGATGAATGATGCCATGGTCAGCCAAATATTTTTGAAATTGTGATTCTTTATACTCTGTTCCATTATCACTTCTCAATATTTTTTGAGTAGCCTGGAACTGAGTTTGGACCATTTTATGAAAGTGTTGAAAGCATGAAAAAACTTGATTTTTGGTGTGCAAGAGATAAACCCATGTGTTCCTAGAATGACAATCAATGAAAGATACAAACCACCGATGGCCAGAAATAGAGGGTTTCCGATTAGGGCCCCAAACATCAGAATGCACTAACTCAAAACAAGAAGAACTTCTTTTATTTGAAATAGGATAATTTGAACGTGTCTGTTTGGCCAGAACACACGCCTCACAAAAAAAGTCATCCTTAGTATGTAGGGTGACCAAACTAGGAAATAAATGTGCTAAAATTCCTAAAGGGGGGTGACCTAACCAAGAGTGCCACTGGTAGAGTTCAGAAGAGACCATGGAGTTCTGGTGCAGTGGAGAAGGTAATGGTGGTGGAGAGAAGCGACCATCATCAAGCAGGTACAGCCCACCGTGCACTTTACCCAATCCAATTGTCTTCCCAGAGGCCAGATCCTGAAACACACAATGAGAAGGAAAGAAAGTAACTTTGCAGTTAAGATCACGAGTAATACTACTAATAGAAAGAAGGTTAGTAGTAAAATTAGGAATGTGCAAAACAGAAGTTAAGGGAAGGGAGGAGGTGCAGTTGATGATTCCCTTTCCAGAGATAGATGAAAGAGAACCATCAGCTACCTTGACCTTGTCCTTCCCAGAAGTAGGAGAGTATCGATGAAACAAACTAGAGGAACCGGTCATATGATCTGTAGCCCCAGAATCTATGATCCAAGGATGGGAGGCTACAGAAGCACAATGACCGCCAAAAAGAATACCTGACCGGGCAAAGTGTGAACCTAAATGAGCAGAAGAATTGGCAGTAGCTGATGTAGTAGAGGCAGCAGCAGCGGAAGACCTCAGCATACATCGGAATGTCTGTAGCTCATCCTGGGATAGACCAGGGTCAGTAGTAGGGTCTGCAGTAATAGTCTCAGTCTGATGGGCCTTGGGCTTTGTCGTGGTCTTGGTCTTGGTCTTGGCAGCCTGTTTTGCTTCAAAGTCAGCTGGTTTCCCATGAAGTTTCCAGCACCTCTCCTTGGTGTGATATGGTTTGTGACAGTGCTCACAAACAACAGTCCCTGTAGTAGAATCACCAAGAGAAGCAGTGCCAATAGGTGTAGGAGTAATGGGGGCAGCAACCTTGAGAGCAGATCTGTCAGTAATAGGAGGATGTAACATGGCAGCCCTACGGTTCTCCTCAGAAGAAACCAATGCATAAGATTGTTCAAGTGTGGGAAAAGGTATATGGCCCAACACTTGAACACGAATGGGATCATACTCCATATTCAAACCAGCTAAAAAATTGTAGACTCTGATCTTGTCCACATGTTTCTTATAAGAGGCAATATCAGCAACTGTAGAGGGGTAAAAATCAGAGTAATGATCCAACTGTTGCCACAGGCTGCTGAGAGAAGCATAGTAGTCCGAAACAGAAAGGTCTCCCTGAGTAGTGTGAAGGACCTTCTTTCAAATTTCATAAACTTGGGCATCATTGCCAAGCTGTCCGTAGGTCTCCTTGCAAACAGCCCAAATCTGGTCGGCAGTGTCCAGAAGAAGAAAATAATGTTGTAAGGCTGAAGTCATAGAGCCTATAAGGTAGGACATGAGAACACCATTATTGGCCAGCCACTTAGTCTGATCAGGGCCTTTATCACTAGGCTTAACAATAGTGCCATCAATATGGTCAGTGAGGCCACGGCCAGCAATGGCAAAGGAGGCTGATCTAGACCACAGAAGGTAATTTGAGCCATCCAGTTTGATGGGGTTAGGTGGAAAGCTGTGATAATCTGTCTTGTGATTGCCATCATGAACAGAAGTAGCAGTAGAGTTGATAGAGTCACTCATACCGGCAGCAGAGAAGGCCAAACAATCTTCAAGTAAAGTCCCAAACAAATAGAACCAGCAGCCAAAGAGAACCTTGATCGATTATGGTTTTTAGGGTTTTGAACAAAACCCTAAAGTGATGGAATCGATGGAGCAGCCTAGGCTGCAATAAATAATATCAAAGTGGCTGAAAGACTGAGGTAGAGAAGTCCTTAATACGAGAAACACATCTGTAGAAAAATTCAGATCCAAAAAACAGGTGCAGCAGCCCAATATCGATAGAGTTAGGGTTAAAAAACCCTGTAAAGATGAGATCGATCTCAAGGTCTTCACACACCAAAAACAGATCTGTAGAAGCTGATATAGCTGTCGAAGGAGCCCTTATAAGTGAAGAAAAAACCTGCAACAAAATCAGCAACAGTGGGCAGCAATAACCCTAAGATCGATAGATGTCAGGGTTTTGAAAAAACCCTGATAATGGAGGAATCGATCTTAAGGAAGTCTTCAATCTTGAGGAATAATTTCTGAACCAATAAAACAACAATTCTGCAGCAGCTTCTGGTCTTCAAAGAGAGGAGAGGAGCCCTTGTATCTGATGTAGAAGCAATCTCCAAGAAGGAACTGAAGAACCAATATCGCAACAGTGTTGATTGGAGTCTATCGGACAGAATTACAAGTCATAAATGAGGTAATGGGGGCAGCAACTGGATCGCATGATTACCTCATCAGTGCTGCCCTATATGGGAATGAAGAACAAGGGAGAAGAAGGAGAGAACTAGAAGAGAAGAAGATCGAGAGAGAGAAGAAGAACAAAAATCGAAAAAAATTGGTGTCCCTAGTTCGAAATCTGCTCTGATACCATGTAGAAACAGATTTGAATTAGGTTAATGCTTGGATGATTAGTTCATCCCAAGCACATTGTATTTATAACTATAATGAAATAGTAAAAATAATTACATAAGCAATGTGGGATTAAACCACATAAGAAACTAACAAATAATAAAGGAAAAAAGTCCAGAATACCCCCACGGTATTCTGGCCCAATATAACTAGCACTTATCTCTCACCAAGCTTCCGAAAATGATTCTCACTTGCAAATGTATTTCTTGTATAGAGTGTGAAGCTTGTGGGCCTGGCAAAACATTACCGTACTTCTTTTCCCTCTCGTGCTGTTTTTAGGAGTCCGTCTTTATTTCCTCTAAACCATCTGACATTTGGGTCCATGACGAATTAAAGTAAGTCTGATTTTCATTATTTTTAGACGACCACTCGTGGTTAACATGGTTGTATTTGTTAAAAGGTCATTCTAAATTCTTGTCAACTCAGTTTGGTATCTGTTTATAGGTCTTTCATTCTGATAATGCTCTTGAGTAAACCTGAGATATTCGTCATTTTGTTTGAAGCATGGCTTTATTCATCAGATTAGTTGTTCATATTCCCCTCAATAAAACGGTGTTGTTGAAAGGAAAACATCATCATTTATTAGAGGTTGTTAGATTATTATTATTTCATATGAATGTTCCTCACATTTTTTTATTTTTTTTTGGGAGGGGGGGGAGGTGTTGTAATTTGGGATTAAGGGTATTTTAGGTATACTTGTAAGGATGTGTTGCCCTAAGGGTATACTTGTAATTTGTTCCTTTTTCCTTCTGTTATAAATAGAACATGGTTGTGCTCTCTAGAGACAAGTCAATATTCTCCCCAATCAATTTCATCATGGTATCAGTGTCACACCCCGGCCCGGTTATTAAGGGCCAAGTGTGGCGGGATGTCTCTGACATCTAACCAATACCCAAGGATCACAAGTGCAGTACCCTATTCACAATCATTACTCACAGATACAGTAATCAGAGGCAGCGGAAACAATTTAATTAATAGAGATAACATCATTAGAAGAGAAATATAAATGATATTTCATTTATATAAATGATAAGGTTTGTGATACAACTATACAGTTCTCAAAGGTAGCACAGAGTAAAAGTATACAAGAAACTAGTCTATAACTATATAAAGCATTTATAAAGCATAAAAGAGTGGGGAGGTAGCCTGGACTATCAGGCCAAGATCAGGAGGTTGCCCAATCATCACGTGCGCACGAAATATCGTGCACTTCAAACTCCAGCGCCGCAAATCCAACATTAAGCGAGAACTTCAAATTACCTGAAAAATAAGGATATCCACAGGGGTGAGCTCTCAACTGAGCCCAGTAAGAGGGGTACAAGCATACAAACACAATAAATCCATGATGCATGTCCACAATACAGATCCTTACCACATACTGTCTCTATACAGGAGACCAGATCTGCCTTCTTGATGCCATCATGCGTACCATAGCACACCTGCATGATAACCCTGGGCGTGGAAATCTGTTACTGGGGAGGCTACTCACCATGGTATTTCCCAGATTTGGTGTCCACCTATTGAATGAGGAGGCTTCAGGGGTGAAGTCTTCGAAGATCAATCGGATTACCCTAGTGAAGATAGGTATAGAACTTCAACCTTTTTCTCCAGAGCTTGGTCATCCTGACTGCACCACAGGTATACAGGACTCACGATCCTGAGGATGCTACAGAGAGAGGACATACAAAGGCACGCAAAGATCCACTTCCTCCTCCTCGACACCCTTCACATGGTCATGTGGGTGTTTCTTCCTCGTCTGTTGCGGCTGTTCCTGCAGATGGTACTCCCTGGGGACAGCTCTTTAGCCGGTTTGAGGGCTTAGAGAGATCCATGGCATAGGGATGTGATGGCATGAGGAAAGACTTCACTCATGATAACAGCCGTATCTAGGTAGTGGAGACTGGGCCAGTGGAGATCCTGGGACCTGTGGGTTATAGGCCCACCACCACCACCACGGCAGTGATGACTTATGCATCCTAGTCTAGCTTTTACTTTACTTTCCTCAGTTGTTCTTTGTTGAACCTTGTACTTAAAGTCTGTAAAAAGTTGTAACCATTGTACTAAAGACTCAGCTTATTTATAAAGTTTTTAATTTCTATTTAATATCTCTTGTGTTGTACAATAAAATTTTTTATTTTTTATTTTTTATTTAATTAATATATTTATTTATTTTTTAGTTGTAGCTTTTAGTTGAAGCTTTTATTTATCCTACGTAGACTCACCTTCAGATCAATGAGTCTAAGAGCTGCTGTACTGTGAACTTGATTGTAAATAGAAGTAGAGCACAAAGGCTCTGATACCACTTAAATGTCACACCCCGGCCCGGTTATTAAGGGCCAAGTGTGGCGGGATGTCTTTGACATCTAACCAATACCAAGGATCAAAGTGCAGTAGCCTATTCACAATCATTACTCACGAGATACGATGTCGAGAGCGCGAAACAATTTAATTAATAGAGATAACATCATTAGAAGAGAAATCTAAATGATATTTCATTTATATAAATGATAAGGTTTGTGATACAACTATATCAGTTCTCAAAGGTAGCAGAGTAAAAGTATACAAAACTAGATCATAACTATATAAAGCATTTATAAAGCATAAAAGAGTGGGGAGGTAGCACTGTATCGGCCAAGATCGAGGTTGCCGATCATCACGTGCGACGAAATATCGGCACTTCAAACTCCATGGCCGTAAATCTAACATTAGCGATAACTAAATCACTTGAAAAATAAGGATATCCATGGTGAGCTCTCAACCGAGCCCAGAAGAGGGGTACAAGCATACAAACACAATAAATCCACGATGCGTGTCTTAACTAACATGTTCTAAGATGATACTAAGTCTCATGGGGTATAAGTACTACTACTAGTGGTAGATGCTAACCTCGGTCCGGAACTAACCCTTCGGTCACCCGAGCGAAACCATTCTACCACGGTGAGGACCCGCGATTCGAACTAACACATCGGACCGACAGACCCCCAAACGACCAACCCGCTGTTTATTCCCACAGGCGGAATTAGGGACCCGCTAACACGGGACGAAGATGGCATCCCGGAACTAACACATCGGTCTCGCCGCGGTTGTCAACACCTTTCCCCCTGTTGGTAAGGGGCGCAGATCTTGGGTAATGAATATCATCTGCCATAGCGATCTAAACAGATGAGGCAAGCTGATCCGAGTTATAAATTACCGAATTCCATCATCATAAATTCACATCATATAAATAATCAATCGAAATGCAATGCGGTATGTCTTTGTGCAACCTATTTCACATGCGATCTAATGCATTAAATAAAAGCTAGAAAACTACGTACTCCAGGTATAGAGGTAATGATGCGTAGCGTGGCATTCAAGATAAAGTTTAAATTAATGTGATAAACACGCAGAAATTAAGGTCGAATCCCCACTGTAATTGTAGCTAGCTTAGTGAATAAATTCCAAAGCGGGCGAAACACCAAGACAGTCCTAAATATGAGACAAGAATATTATAAGTTATAGAAGGAATCCTAGGTCAGTTACCCACCAACAATCCAACAAACCGACTAGAAAATAGTAGAAACAGCCCTAAACAACATACCAAACACCATGCAATAGGTTCTGGGATGGTCCAATGTCAAGTCCCAAGGGGTATAGGTCATAAGGGCACAAAAATAGGAGAGCCGGATGCAGACTTCCAGGGAGCCGGTCAACCGCCCCTGGGCCTGCAATAGCATCCGGGTCAGTATCCGAATTTGGGGGTTTTGCTCCAATTGCATGGATCCTTGCATGCAAGGCCCTAATTTGATGATTTAGCACCAATTCAAGGTGGGTCAATCTATTTGGGGCTCGAATTTCATATTTGGCTTCCTAATTTAAGGATTTCATAATTTAAACCTAAATTAGTTGACTTAGGGTTTATGGTTTGCCATTAGAAATAGCAATTGGGCTGATTAGAGGTACAGCCATGAAGATTCAGGCATAGCTGAACCTAAACAACACTAAACAGTAAGAAATTAAGTGGAACTTCCACTGTTTAAGCTTGGATTAAAAGCTTTAATGGCAGAAATCTGTTTAGGCATAGTCTAGGCTGAAATTAGATCAGATTTAAAGGAGGAGATGGAAACAACAGGGATTCTCAGAGCTTACCTGAAATCAGCAGCAAGAAGGGACGATGGCAGCCTTGCAATGGAGGTTTCAAGTCCAAAATCGGATGAAGGAGCTAAGCTTTCAAGAGCAGCCCCAATTTCTCTCCTCTTCTCTTCTCTTTTCCTCTTTCTTTCTTTCTCTCCTAAGCTGGAACGAATTTTCAGTTTTCTCTAACTTTGTAAAGTGATTTGTAAATAGTTTAAGAGAAGTTATATATATATATACATATATAGGATACTTAACCACTAAGGGGCAGAACCGTCTTTTGGTAATAAATTATTTCTAAAATTAATTCTTTTGTATTTATTACCTTATTCCAGCTTGAGAATGATGTCATGTGACATCGGGATGATCCAGATACGGGTAATCGTTGAATTACATTCCCCATCGGGAACTCGGGTCCCACAGTCAATTTTACTAAAATACCCTTCAACCCTATTTGGTCGTATAAAACGTTATATAAATATATTTTAAATTATACTTACATTGACTTTAATTAAGGGGAGGTCCAGTACTTCCGGCCACAGAGCACATAGGTAGCTCCAGTGCGGGGTCTCACAAGGTAAAAATTACTATTCCGCCCCCAATACACTAATTAATTAAAAATACAACATACATACATATAAAATGGGATTCTTACCTGGGATTCGCTAAGACAGAGAGAGGCTTCGCGGGCCATCAATCCAAGCATGCGAGCTTATGTGTTGTCTTCCGCTAGACACCTCAGACTCATTTAAGGCCACAGTAGTTGGCTGATCGGAATGCCTTTACAGACGAGTCATGAGATAGGTCTGAATTTCTTAATCAAGACGGCCCACAACTTGGAGGCTAGTATGGGCAAAGTTGAACTAGAACGTGAAATCACACAGATTCCAAAAGTTCAAATTTATTATGAAATTTGACCGGGTTTCACAATCAGAGCGAGAACCAATCTTGGGATCCCCGCCCTAGAACCATACTCTAAAAGCTTATGATGTTGCCGCCGCCACAGTGACAGAGTCTTCCACCTTTACTTTTCTTGTTTCCACCTCTCCTAACCACTGCCTTCTCTCTTCTGCCTCTCTCTTCCTCTCTTCCGCTTCTCTTTCTCTACTGCCACCTTCTCACCACTCTTAACCACCGCCCTCTCTCCCTCGCGACTCTCTCTCTCTCTCACAACTCTCTTTCTCCCTCGCAACTCTCTCTTTCTCACGACCTTCTCTCTTTCTCGCGACTTTCCTCGCGGTCTCTCTTTCCCTCATAACTCCTCGCGACTTTCTCTCTTTCCACCGCCCTTTACAGCCTCTGCCTCTTATCCGGCGGTCTTCTTCATGGTCTAACCCTCGGTGGTTCTCTTGTTCTCACAAAGGGTCCCTTTTTGTGTGCTTGATTTGATTCAAATGCCTTAAAACAGCATTTTCCCTTTCTACTGGTGTTTTTCCCTAAGATGCTCCTTCGCTTCAGCCATTCTTTCAATATTTCAGTGTTGTAGTGAGCATTTGGGATTTCCTCTTGATCCGCAGCCCTATCTGAAGGAAGCAGTTTCGGATTTACACCCACTGAAGGAGTGAATCGCAGATCTTATAGTGAGTTTACCACATTTACTGTGAGCTCCATCAGGTTGGATGGAAGCAACTATTTGATGTGGTCTCGCTCTTGCTTTCTCTCTATTGCTGCTGGTGGCCTCACAGAGTCATAGGGTATCATTTGGGTAATGTTGCGAAGTTGACGACTGCTGGTCCACCATTGGAGAAGTGGCTCTCGGATGACTCCTTTGTCATGTCATTTCTCATCCATTCCATGCAGCCGACTACTGCTTGTGGTTATCTTCTCTTGGACACTGCTGAGAAGATCCGGAAAGCTGCAAAGGAGACTTACTCCCAGGTTGGAAACACGGCCCAGTTCTATGAGTTGCGCAAGAGGATCCATGGAACCACTCAAAAAGAGATTGTCTCTATCCCACTATTACTCGTAGTTATGCAGCATGTGGCAGGAACTTGACTACTATGAGACCTTTCAGGCCACCTGCTCTACTGACGCTGCTAACTTCAAGAAACGTGAAGATATGACTCACGTTTATGATTTCCTGGCTGGCCTGAATGTCGAGTATGATCAAATTCGATCTCAGGTGCTCAGTCGGGACCCTTTTCCTACCCTTGAGCAGTCTTATGCCCTTGTTCAGCTTGACGAAAGCCGAAGGACTGCTACGCTTCAGCCTATTTCTCAAGAGAGATCAGCTCTCTATAATGGCTCAGGGCCTCAGCCCAAGGATCTTCTCTTCGTCCTATTGGCCTTCCTTCCTCTAATCGTGATGATTCTACCCGTTGATCTAGTGAAATGTGAGTATTGTGGGAAGGAACAACACACCAAGGAGTTTTGTTGGAAGCTACATGGTCGTCCCACCACCACTGCTTCACGTGGACGTGGCCGTGGACGTGGATGGGGAGGTTCTAATTCAGCTCATGCTCACCACACTGAGGTGACTCCTGCATCCACGGAGGTCCAGTTCTCTCAGGATGAGATGTTCCTCCTTCGCTGCATAATGTCTAGGATGGATGCCGCCTCTTCATCAGCCGTACCTCTGTCTCCTACTACCTCTGCCACCTCCGGCTCGACCTCTTCTGCCTCCAACTTTGTGCACTCGGGTATCCCTTTTGTTGGTCATTGTACCTTCATTGACTTGGAAGTGTCTCCTGTAATAAGGCTAGAGTAGTTGTGTCCCCTGAGTGTGAGATGACATGCCCGGGACCAGGTGAGGTAGTTCTGACCATTCAGTTTGATGGGGCCAGGTTGGAGAGTGTGATGCCAGTGTTACTCGAACGACCAAGTGGGTGCACCTCAGTTGTGCCAGTGGAGGGCGCACTAGTGGAGATGGTAATAGTTTTTTCATCAGCCATAGTATCCAGAGAAGAGGAGGATTACTCTACAACCGAAGAAAGGGCAACGGCAACAAACACCGAAAGAAGGCGTGGCGACCTAGGCGAGTCTGGGCGGCACCGACAAGAGAGACAGGCAGAAAGGCGCGGCAGTGGCCAGAGGCAGCACCGGCAGCTGAAGGGGCTGGCGGAAGAGGCATAGCGACCTGTGGTGGCGGCGATGGCGAGCGGAGGCAGCGCTGGTGACAAGGAGCCCGACGGAAGAGGCGCAACGACCTGCGGATCGCGGCAGTGGAGAGTGTGGCAAGCGGTGGCAGCTCTGGCATATAGAAGTTGATTGTCATTTTGTGTGAAATGTTGTGATGCTGAAGTTGATCTACACTCCTTTTGTCAGTTCTGCACATCAACTTGGTGACATATTTACCAAGCCCTTGTTTCAAAATGTCTTTCTTCAAGGTTGTCCCAAGCTGGGTATGGGTAATATCTATGCTCCAGCATGAGGGTAATGTTAAGAAACCACAGGAGGTTTTATCTACATATATTTCTGTTTCAGGGGCTGATGTGTAGATACACATAAGTCAGGTAGTTTATTGTAATTACCAGAATTTTGTTTGTTATAAATATATTTCCTCGTAGCTGATTAGGTATTATCTACTCTAATCGGTCTGCTTTCTTCGCAACTACTGTTACTGATTGTTTTACTTCTGGTTCTGTCACAGCATTGACCTGACAAACCCAAAATAAGACAGGAACAGAAACAAAGTGAAGCCAGAGAGCCCAAAGCAAACAAACCTTCCTCATATTCACGAACTCGACGTTCAACATCGTCAACATCGGCAGCTTGTCGCAAGATACCTTCTTCTTTTACTCCTGTTGAAGTAATCTTGAAAGATCAGATTCAAAATTATAACCATTAAAATCATTATTATGGATAAAACACAAAAAACAAAAACCAATCTACACTTTTAAAACATGGAGATAGAATAGTTTCACTATCTTTGCAAAGGAACACAATAATTGCCCTCCAGCCATCTAATTAACCTGCCCACAGACAAGAAACCTCTACCAAAGCCAGAAAATTAACTGCAATAACTATCCCTAGGAATATTGCCTTCTCTAATCATTATTTCTGATACATCTCTAGTTGTTACAAATATTAATACTTTTTGATACAGTTGTAATTATTCTAAATATGATCTTTTCACTTTTAAAATATATCAAACTGAAAAGTCCAATGATCATAAGGACTCAGCCAACAAAATGAATCCTGGGGCAATTTGAGTGCCCAAATTGAATTTGGCATTTGTTATATTCTACTTTCATTCCATATGGTCAAGGAAAAGAGATTAGCGACTGGTTAATGGATGATGATAGGACTGAAAGTTGCAGCTAACAGATGACGGATGTTGCGTCTCATGATCAGGCATAAAAGATATTCAGCTAGAAGAAGAGAATCTCAGAATCAATTATAAGAAACATTAAAAATCTTCAACAATGGATCCTTTACCAGAAGCACACCTGGGGAAGCTTCTACTTTTTCTTCCTTTCGAAGAATACATGACAACTCTAAACTTCGTTCAAACTTCCTCATCTAATTTTATTTGGGATGGAGGTGGGAAAGTGGAGCAGCTGATTACTAATTACCTTGTGTGGAAAAATCTCCCAGTTCCATGCCCCACTCAGTATATCCCTGAAAAAGGTCTGGTGAATATACCTTTTCATCCTTATAGGACTATTAGCCCCTTCATCAGAGGAAAATTAACCACTACCTCTCTCAAATCAAAATATGCTAACAAACTTATATGAAATTTTTTGTAACTACTCGAGA